>NW_025421375.1:15065000-15731620 GCF_011764305.1 Mustela putorius furo | reverse complement strand
GTCCTCTGAATGAGACCCGAATCCACAGCCAGTGATATCTTCCATCAGACCAGCACTGCACTTAATGCCACACTGCTAGGGATGAGAGTTGGAGAGTAGATTCAAAGTATTATGGTAAAAAAAAATGGTATTAAAGTAAAAGTAAATGTAATCTGACACAAAATCCTGGCACACTGAGGAAAGGATGAGACAGCGCTCATTTCACCGGTTTAGGAAAGCAAGGCTGCCATGAAACTTCTGGGATGTGGGAAGAATTCTGCGCCCTAGTAAATAATATCTCCTTACATGGTATCACCACACCACTCTTATATTCATGTGTCAGAAAATGTTTTGAACTTTTACATTCTCTTCACCATCCATGACACCTTTAAAATACCCAGGTTTTGGGGCACCTGGGTGGCTCAGTGCGTTAAAGCCTCTGCCTTCAGCTCAGGTAATCATCCTGGGGTCCTGGGATTGAGCCCAGCATCGGGCTCTCTGCTCAGCAGGGAACCTGCTTTCTCCCCTCTCTCTGCCTGCCTCTCTGCCTACTTGTGATTTCTCTCTCTCTGTCAAATAAAATATTAAAAAAAAAAATACCCAGGTTTTACTAACCCTGATTGCCATTGGACTGTGTCCCTTCTACTTTCGTGGAGGTACTGTTAGTCTTAAATTTTATCAGTCTCTCTTTTTTTTAACCATAACTACTTCAATATATATTACTGATTTTTAAGGAAATTCAAAATACATGTTCTCCTAAAAATCATGTACAATTCTATTTAAAATGCCCTTTATATATTTAAATTACAGAGATTTTAGGAATAGCATTTTCTAAAATTTCAGAAAGGATGATTTATAACTATAGTTTATTTGAATTCACATATTATTTTGTGATTCTTTTCTTAATATGTTATATACTATGTTATATGTTAATATATTATATATATGTTCTTAATTTTATACACTGAAATTTTGAGATATTTTGACAAAAAAATAATTTCTAAGAAAAACGGGATCATGGGAATAGTAGCTCCTGTCTCTCAGCTGAAGCAATAATTGGTGAAATAAACTCATGCACAGTTCATGTGATTTCAAGATACTGAAGGAAACTAATTGAGGACAAGTGTTTAATGAAATCAGAATTGGCTCTGTTTCTGGATCTTTTTCCTGCTGAGGGAATGTAGTTAGTTGCTCTATACAACAGGGACATAAAATAGTCTCTTATACAAATGAAAGTTCTAATAATGTTTTTTTTTCCTTTGGATTAGCAATTAAGCAAGCATAAACATTTATCAAATTGTGAGGAAAAAAGACTTAAAAACAAATGAAAAATAATACTAATTTTAGTGCAAGGATAGAAACAATGAACAGACAATGAATATAGGAACACTTGAGCTTTCCTATAAAGGAAGGATAAGAGAAACAATGTATTTAATTTACCCAGGAGAGAATTATGCAAATGTGCACTTAATTTTCTTTGGGCGACTTACAATTAGATACAGGGTATAAAATACGGTCAGCAGTCACACCAGGCTAGCATCTGGGAACTGAGACTAATGATCATAACACAGTTGTACTAGCTTTCTTTTGCTGTGTAACAAATTATCACAAACTTAAGTGTTTCATACAACACCCATTTATTATCTCAGAGTTTCTGTAGGTCAGAAGTTCAGGTACTGGGTAGCTAAATCTGCTCAGATCTTATCAGGCTTAACCCAAGATGAGAGCTGGAATTCCACTTTTTTTTTTTTTTTGGAATGAAATCAGGTTCTCTTCTAAACTTATGTAGTTATTGGCAGAATTCAGTCCCTTGCTTCTATAAGTTTGATGTTCCCTCTTTTCTTTCTACCTGTCAACTAGAACCACGTTCAACTCCTGGAGTCACCTGTCAGATCCTAGCCATCTGACCTCTTGCATAAGCAGTTTAGCATATGCTTATGTCCTTTCTTCTAGTCCAGCAAGAGAGTTCTCCTTTTATTTTTATTTATTTATTTTTTTTTTTTGTGGACAACATTTAGTTTAAAAAGCTTGCATAATTTGCTTTTTCATCACAGTATTTATAATAGAAATGTTTCCAAAGAAAGATTTACAATTACATAATTATTTTCTTTAAGCATGGATTTCACTTATCCTCCAAGGGAACTGACACTTTGATTACTTCTTTTTTTTTTTTTTTAATTTTTAATTTTTTATAAACATATATTTTTATCCCCAGGGGTACAGGTCTGTGAATTACCAGGTTTACACACTTCACAGCACTCACCAAAGCACATACCCTCCCCAATGTCCATAATCCCACCCCGTTCTCCCAAACCCCCTCCCCCCAGCAACCCTGTTTGTTTTGTGAGATTAAGAGTCACTTATGGTTTGTCTCCCTCCCAATCCCATCTTGTTTCATTGATTCTTCTCATACCCACTTAAGCCCCCATGTTGCATCACCACTTCCTCATATCAGGGAGATCATATGATAGTTGTCTTTCTCTGCTTGACTTATTTCGCTAAGCATGATACGCTCTAGTTCCATCCATGTTGTCGCAAATGGCAAGATTTCATTTCTTTTGATGGCTGCATAGTATTCCATTGTGTATATATACCACATCTTCTTGATCCATTCATCTGTTGATGGACATCTAGGTTCTTTCCATAGTTTGGCTATTGTGCACATTGCTGCTATAAACATTCGGGTGCATGTGTCCCTTTGGATCGCTACATTTGTATCTTTAGGGTAAATACCCAATAGTACAATTGCTGGGTCATAGGGCAGTTCTATTTTCAACATTTTGAGGAACCTCCATGCTGTTTTCCAGAGTGGCTGCACCAGCTTGCATTCCCACCAACAGTGTAGGAGGGTTCCCCTTTCTCCGCATCCTCACCAGCATCTGTGAGGTGATATCTCATTGTGGTTTTGATTTGTATTTCCCTGATGCCGAGTGATATGGAGCACTTTTTCATGTGTCTGTTGGCCATCTGGATGTCTTCTTTGCAGAAATGTCTGTTCATGTCCTCTGCCCATTTCTTGATTGGATTATTTGTTCTTTGGGTGTTGAGTTTGCTAAGTTCTTTATAGATTCTGGACACTAGTCCTTTATCTGATATGTCGTTTGCAAATATCTTCTCCCATTCTGTCAGTTGTCTTTTGGTTTTGTTAACTGTTTCCTTTGCTGTGCAAAAGCTTTTGATCTTGATGAAATCCCAATAGTTCATTTTTTCCCTTGCTTCCCTTGCCTTTTGTGTTGTTCCTAGGAAGATGTTGCTGCGGCAGAGGTCGAAGAGGTTGCTGCCCGTGTTCTCCTCACCACAACTGAACCAGGAAGAAATAGAAAGCCTGAACAGACCCATAACCAGTAAGGAGATTGAAACAGTCATTAAAAATCTCCAAACAAACAAAAGCCCAGGGCCAGACGGCTTCCTGGGGGAATTCTACCAAACATTTAAAGAAGAAATAATTCCTATTCTCCTGAAACTGTTCCAAAAATTAGAAATGGAAGGAAAACTTCCAAACTCATTTTATGAGGCCAGCATCACCTTCATCCCAAAACCAGACAAGAATCCCACCAAAAAAGAGAGCTATAGACCGATATCCTTGATGAACACAGATGCGAAAATACCCAACAAAATACTAGCCAATAGGATTCAACAGTACATTAAAAAGATTATTCACCACGACCAAGTGGGATTTATTCCAGGGCTGCAAGGTTGGTTCAACATCCGCAAATCAGTCAATGTGATACAACACATCAATAAAAGAAAGAACAAGAACCATATGATACTCTCAATAGATGCTGAAAAAGCATTTGACAAAGTACAGCATCCCTTCCTGATCAAAACTCTTCAAAGTGTAGGGATAGAGGGCACATACCTCAATATCATCAAAGCCATCTATGAAAAACCCACCGCAAATATCATTCTCAATGGAGAAAAACTGAAAGCTTTTCCGCTAAGGTCAGGAACACGGCAGGGATGTCCATTATCACCACTGCTATTCAACATAGTACTAGAGGTCCTAGCCTCAGCAATCAGACAACAAAAGGAAATTAAAGGCATCCAAATCGGCAAAGAAGAAGTCAAATTATCACTCTTCGCAGATGATATGATACTATATGTGGAAAACCCAAAAGACTCCACTCCAAAACTGCTAGAACTTATACAGGAATTCAGTAAAGTGTCAGGATATAAAATCAATGCGCAGAAATCAGTTGCATTTCTCTACACCAACAGCAAGACAGAAGAAAGAGATATTAAGGAGTCAATCCCATTTACAATTGCATCCAAAACCATAAGATACCTAGGAATAAATCTAACCAAAGAGACACAGAATCTATACTCAGAAAACTATAAAGTACTCATGAAAGAAATTGAGGAAGACACAAAGAAATGGAAAAATGTTCCATGCTCCTGGATTGGAAGAATAAATATTGTGAAAATGTCTATGCTACCTAAAGCAATCTACACATTTAATGCAATTCCTATCAAAGTACCATCCATCTTTTTCAAAGAAATGGAACAAATAATGCTAAAATTTATATGGAACCAGAAAAGACCTCGAATAGCCAAAGGGATATTGAAAAAGAAAGCCAATGTTGGTGGCATCACAATTCTGGACTTCAAGCTCTATTACAAAGCTGTCATCATCAAGACAGCATGGTACTGGCACAAAAACAGACACATAGATCAATGGAACAGAATAGAGAGCCCAGAAATAGATCCTCAAATCTATGGTCAACTAATTTTCGACAAAGCAGGAAAGAATGTCCAATGGAAAAAAGACAGCCTCTTCAATAGAGAGTTCTCCTTTTAAAAACTCATCTGGGGCGCCTGGGTGGCTCAGTGGGTTAAGCCGCTGCCTTCGGCTCAGGTCATGATCTCAGGGTCCTGGGATCGAGTCCCACATCGGGCTCTCTGCTCAGCGGGGAGCCTGCTTCCTCCTCTCTCTCTCTCTGCCTGCCTCTCCGACTTCTTGTGATTTCTCTCTGTCAAATAAATAAATAAAAAATCTTAAAAAAAAAAAAAAAAAAAAACTCATCTGATTAGTTCAGCCTCACCAAGGAGAATCTCTTTCAAAGTCAATGAGTTAGAGATGTGAATTATGTGAAAATGCCTTTACCTTTGCTATTACTAAGTAACCTGATCATGAGAACAACATTCCCAATGAAAGGTGATATTACCAAATATATATTACAGGTGGCAGGAATCTTGGAAGCTATGTTAGAATTCTGGCCACCACAATCTGCCCTCGAGCCCCCAAAGATTCACATATTTCTCAGATGCAAAATACATCCACTCTTTATCACGATTCCCAAATCTCAATGCATCACAGTATCAGCTCAAAGTCCAAAATCTCATAATCTAAATCTAAATCTCATAATATTTTCGACTTTAAGCTTGAGTTTAAAATCAAATATAAATATCATCATTTTAAAGTCCAAAATCTCATCATTGTCTAAATCAGATGCGGTTGAAACTCCTGGTTATAATTCTTTAGTATAGCTCCTTGGAGGCATGAATACTCTCCATCTGTTTCCTTCCACCTCGTCCCATCCATAGTTTTCTTACAAAATGGAAATTTGCCCCTTCTTCCACCATCTTCCCCTGCCCTACCCCAGCTTTACTGAGGTAAAATTGACCAAAAATTGTAAATATTTAAAATGTTCACTATGATTATTTAATATGCCTTGTGAAATGATTACCACAACGAAGTTAATTGTGTGTGGTGAGAACACTTAACATCTACTCTCTTAGCAGATTGTAAGTGTACAATACAATATTGTTAACTACAGTCACCATGCTGTAGATTCGTTTTCTAGAACTTACTTATTTTGTAACTGATAGGTTATACCTTTGACCGACATCTCATTTTCCCCCACCCACACCCCCAGTCCCTGGCAACCACATTCTACTTTGCTTCTATAAGTATGACATTTTTCTTTCTTTCTTTTTTTTAAGATTCCACATATAAGTGAGATCATACTGTATTTATCCTTACTCTGTCTGACTTATTTCATTTAACATAATGTCCTCTAACTTCATTCATATTGTTGCAAATGGCGGGATTTCCCTTTTTTAATGGCTGAACAATATCCCATTGGGTGAAATAGTTATTTATTTATTATGTTTATTTTATCCATTCATTGTTTCAAAGCTAGCACAAGAGCATATCTCTGAAATCTCTCACTCTTTCAAAGGATTTACCTGATTAGTTCAGGCCCACCATGATACAATCCCTTTTTGTTAAATTAGAGCCACCTAATTAGAGATCTTACCTACATATACAAAATTTATTTTTCATATGACATACTTAGGAGTGTTATAGCCCATCATATTTACTGGTTGAGCTCACACTTGAAGGGTGAGATAAAATAGGTATGCAGTTGAAAATCTTCAAGGTCATTTAAACATTATGCCTACTATAATAGGCTATTAAAAATACAGTCATTTCCTCAAAGCTATTTTAAATTTAATGCATGTAGGCAGGGGAAAAAACTCATATGTCTTATTTTTAGGTAGTTCAAATGTAATTCCAATATTATCAATAAGAATCGATGGGGTATGTAATTTTGGATTAAGAGAGAGCAGAGAGTATGTAGATGGCATAATGTGGGAGAACTTAGAGCATCTTGTATTTAATCAATATATATATTCATGGGAAAGACCAAGGGGGGAGGAAATAATAAAACTCTAAACTAATAGTTGTATTTCAATATTGTAAAGAAAAATTAGGCAGATATGATATAGCTATAATAAGGATTAACAGTATTTTTTAAAAGATTTTATTTATTTAACAGAGAGAGAGAGAGAGATCACAAGTAGGCAGAGAGGCAGGCAGAGAGAGAGGGGGAAGTAGGCCCCCTGCTGAGCAGAGAGCCCAATATGGGGCTTGATCCCAGGACCCTGGGATCATGATGGGAGCTGAAGGCAGAGGCTTTAACCCACTGAGCTACCCAGGGACCCCAAGGATTAACAGTATTTTAAAAGCACAGTTAACTCTGTGTGTGTTAATGAATGCCAAACAGGCTTCTAAAGAAAGGAAAAGAGGAAACCTGTTTTAGATGGACCTTGCAGCAAGATGCAAAATTATGTACAGACAGTATGTTTAGAGAACAGTAGAGTAGGGACATGGGACATAATAAGGGGTGGCAGATGATTAGTGTATATTGTGGTCAGATTATGAAGGATCTCTATATCATTCTTCACAAATTACGTGTTTTCTTTTCTTTCTTTTTTTTTTTTAATTTCTTTTCAGTGTAACAGTATTCATCGTTTTTGCACCACACCCAGTGCTCCATGCAATGCATACCCTCCCCAATACCCACCATCTGGTTCCCCCAACCCCCCACCCCCCACCCCTTCAAAACCCTCAAGTTGTTTTTCAGAGTCCATAGTCTCTCATGGTTCACCACCCCTTCCAATTTCCCTCAACTCCCTTCTCCTCTCCACAAATTACGTATTTTCAGGTAGGTCGTAGTTTTAAACCTCTTGAAATTTTTTCTTTAAGCTTCCAAAACTTTTTCAAGTTAGATCTCATGGAACTTGGAGTAGATCAAAGCCAAGTTGCACTGATATTTAGGGGCTTTTAGTGTCCCATTGGGGGAATTTATTTCTTATCTCAAAGACAAGAAAAGATAGACAAAACAAAGTTTAAGTCTGGATGCACTGATTAACCAAGTTTCTGTCTACTAAGTTCACAATTGTTAATAGTCTGAAGATAAATACAATGAAACAATGTTGCTGTTGTAGGTTTCTTGTTGAGGGGGCTGCTTAGTTCTTAACACTCCTCTGCCCAGTCTTTTCTGATAATTGCATCTGGTACTGAGGGTAAGCTTCCAGAGACTCTGCCTGCTTTGTGTGGCCTTTCCCATCTGGCAGAGATCATTTGATCTAAGAGTATAAAACCAACTTCAAATAAGACAATAGGATCCTCTTTTCCAGCATTTTAAACCTTGAACAAAGAGAGGTTGAAAGTCCTTGAGAGTTCCTGGCAGCCTCTCAGAGGAAAGTGGACAGACTAAGACTTTCAGGCCAATCCAGTCTACTGCCTATTTTGGGGTTTTCGTATTTTTTAAGTAGTTGGAGAAGAAGTCAAAAGAAGAATAATATTTTATGGCACATGAAAATTCTGTGATATTCACATTTCAGTGTACGTACGTAAAGCTTTATTGGAGGACAACCATGCTCCTTCATTTGTGGCCTGTATGTGGTTGACTGCTTTTGCACTGCAATGGAGGCACTGAGTAATGCAACAGGGATTGTATGGCCCACAAAGCCTAAAATGTTTTCTGTCTGTTTCTTTATGGTAAAAATAAGTAAATTAATTAATTAAAAAAAAAAAAAGAAGAAGTGTGCTGTCTCTGCTCTAGTCTAGAGGAAAGGACTATGAGTGTTTAAGGTGGCCTCTGGCCTGTGTGGCTCAATCCCTTTGTCAGTCTTGTTTGCACAACGGTTCTTTTGATGACATAAACTATTTCCGTGTCTTGCCATTAAGGTTCCTGTTTGTTTGAGCTCACAGAGACAGCTTTCACTGCTCGCAACCAAAAGAACATTAACTAATATAATTATCTAATGACTTAGTCCAAGAAATCCATTAGCTTTGCATAATTATAGAGCTGGGTTGACCATTTCAAGTAAATTTACCAGTAAATTAGTGGAAACAAACAAGCAAAATATTCATTTTAAAAAATATCCAACACAGTGAAAAATTGCTTCAATTTGTTTTAAATGGAGAGCTAAAAATTGTTAATGGAATTTATATTGTATGAATGGGTTGCTGTGAATTTTGAAATTATTGCTGTTTTCAGAAAATCAGTGATTTCTGGGGATCAGGGTTTATATGGAAAGCCTATGGTTCCTAATATGACTTCTGTAAGAATCACATGGTGAACAGGTAGATACAGTATGTAATGCTTTTCTTTGAGCTATGCTGCAGGGAAAAGCTGCTTTTTCTGCTTTGCTTGACTTTGAGCATGAAACTTAGTCATTCTTCAGATCACCCTACTTGACATCTTTTTTGCTTATCTTTTTAAATTCTGACTTTATTTTTCCACAACAGGTGGCCAGTGGGCTCTTCTCAGCCGGTACATACTCACCCAATCAGGCACACACATGCCAGGTACAAGCTCCTCCTCCTGTCTGCTTTTTGTTTTCATTATGAGATCATCATTCTTCTTTATTTTGTACAAGTGCAATTTTAGGAACAAATTACATCATCTTTTTAAAAATTTTTAGATATTTATTTATTTATTTTAGAGCGCGAGAGTGCACACGAGCAGGAGAAGGGGCAAGGGGAGAGGGACGAGTGGACCCCTTGCTGAGCCTGAGCCCAAGGCAGAGCTCAATTCCAAGTCCCTGAGACCATGAACTGAGGCAAAACCAAGAGTCTGAGGCTCAACAGACTGAACCACCCAAGCACCCCACTTGCTGCTTTTTCTCACTAAACTTATCACAAGAGTAAAACCTATTACAAAGTATCTATTTAATTGTTTCTTTTCACCTGTAAATCAACCACATTCTGATTTTATTTCTCAATCCAAACAGCATTGACGATGTGCGACTATGTAATAACCCTATCCATGGTACATTTGCTAGCACAAGAGATTCCCTTCCTTGTTCTAACACAACTGGTTTTCCACTTGCCAACCATGGGTCAAATATGTCTTCCACTTCTTCACTTTTTCTTCTTCTAAGGGCAGAATAAGGGACACACAAAATATGGCTTCCAAAGGTACTAGTGAATAAGGAATACAAGAGCACCAGTGGATACTTTAGAGAATCCTAAAATGTTTTTAGATTAAAGGAAAAAAAAAACTGCATTAAGTCTCAGAAAAAAGTCATATAGGTATTTGGATGGATTTATCTCATAATCTGATTATTATGGATCCAAGACCCCAAAATATAAACTAAACTGTTTATTTGAGGTGTGCAATCACTCAACGTAAGGTGGTATTTCCACTTTTCCTCAACATGAATGGGGCCAGCCCTCCTGAGCTCTGGCAAAACCAGGACAATGATGAAAAACAGCAAGCTGTCAAGACTGCTCCTATCCCAGAATCCTCTATCCAAGACGAAGAATGGCAGTGTTGGACTTTTTCCAGCTTATGATGCTGGGTTTTCTAATGAGCAGTGATGCTAAACAACTTAATATAGCGAATGCTTCCATATGAATGAATGCAAAACTACATAGTTTATTATCTGGCCAACCTGACCAGAAGCCAAGATTGTAATACACAAGAATTCTGACATATAACAGTTTGGATTTACATAAATAGAATTTTAAGCTCCACTTTTAATGTTTTATTTGTCTTATCCAATCTAGCTTCGCACTTAGAATCATCCTTGGGGTGACCTTAGGTTATTAACCTGGAGTTATGTTAGGTCTGTTCTTTCTTTTTTTACTAATTCCTTTTAATATAAAAACTGGATTTTTTTCCTTCCCAGTCTCTCTTGCTAATGTCAGTTGGTACTAAGACTTTTGGTTTGACCAGATTGACTAGATTAATTTTAGGCATGTCCATTCATTTTTAAAAGTACCATGAGACTGGTTTTTAGGTTTTTCACTATTACTTTCAATATCAGGGCTTTGCTTTTATTGAATGGGGATGAAACATTGGATTATAAATAAAGAACCTATGAAGGCCTCTTTCTCAACTCCTTTTGCTATAGGACTGCACCTCTCCTCTGGGTGATCCTGACCAGAACCTCACAAAACATTGTTTTAGGATTCTCATTTTTTTGTATGCCTGAAGAACCAAATTATTAACCAGGCTTTCTCAGATCCATGTCTAAAGCTGGTCTCATCCTCAATATATGATCTTGCCTTTCACTTAACTAAAATATCCAAGAGTTATGAGTTCTATTCCCGATCACCCCTGTTCTTTCCCTGTGTTTTACGTCCCTTCACTTCTCCAATCCTCATTCTACAAGTGAGGCCGATGTGCCACTCCTTTTCCCCTAAGCAAAATTTCTATTTTGTCTTCGACTCTACTGAGTCTCTTTGTGTAGTAGCTTATTGCCTTGTAAAAACACCCACTCTTCACAAATGTCATTGCTTCAGGGCCTATAGTGCAATATATTCCTGAGCTGGATCCTTGAACTATCTTTCCACCATAATATGTTGCTTTTCATGTTCAACAAATGTTTAGTCAATGCCTAACTACCATATATTCAATTGGATCAAAAGGTATCATTGATCGTAACATGCACTAATATGTACGTTCCACTAAGAAGTTAAAAAGAAAAAAAAAGAAACTATGACATGCCATTGATTATAAGACATTCTAATTTCAAAGATGTTAAATTATTAAAAATGTGCATTGTAAAATTGATGAAATACATATGCTCTGCACGGAGGTGTACCAAAGGTACAGAAATGACTAAGATCATGTCACAACTCTTTAAAGGCTCACGGACCTGTACTCTTATGACATTTCATGTTCTCTCAACAAATGAGGAAAATGTTAAAAACTGAGAAATGGTATTTTACTGCACAAAGATAGCTAATTTCTGATTGTGTGTTTGCACCATATGAGTTTTACGAAGCAGTTTTTGATCAGTTGTTCAGAACAATTTTTATCTGTGGTTGTTGATTACAAAAATCCTGTCAGATTTGTATGGTACTATTACTCCCAGCGGATAATCTGACCTTGTGTGTAAGCCAGCTGTGATATTCACTTAAGCAAATATAATTAGGAAAGTAAATATACTAACAAACAAATTTTAAAAGCATTCTAGTCCCATGCGTCCATATCAGTGAGGACTTTGTCTCCTCTTTATTACTCAAGGATAATAGGAGACTCGTGTGTTGGAGTTAGCTGATGGTAAGTTTTGTAATTGTAGAGCCAGTGACGGGTTTCAGTTTGGAAAAGATTCAGGTTATTTCACATGCTGAAAGAAATCTTCAGCGTACATTGTGCCCTACACTGACACGGACTATAGCTTCAGTTGAAAAGAAATGTTAATGTAGTTGTAATGATTAATCTCACTTCAATTCCGAAGTGAAAAAAGAATCAGAAATTCCTGTTTCTTCTACAATTTTCCCCACCATCACAGACACAGACGCAGAAAATAAACTATGTCTTTCTATTGTACAATTCAGTTGAAATTGGATTGGTCACAGACCGGTTGTGCTTCTATTAATCCTTTTCCTGATACTTGTAAGTACATGAATCCTTTTTGATAACTGCAATTTGACAACCCAGGGCTAACGCAGATAATTTACTGAGAAGTAGGGAATGGATACCCATGAGTAAAGTCGTGAAATCAAAGAAGGAGATTAGCAGTGGCTGAGATATCCCCTCCAGAGTCTCCTTCATTTCCTTGGACCCGAGGAGAAACTGAGAAGAGTTTTGAAACTAGTTTAGAGAGAGCAAAGGATGTGTATGAAACAGGAATAAGCTAAATATTATATATTTCTCTTATACTTGAGCAAGTCATAGCTAAGAAAGGTATGGGTCAATTTAAAACTTAAATTTGTGGGCGCCTGGGTGGCTCAGTTGGTTGGATGACTGCCTTCAGCTCAGGTCATGATCCTGGAGTCCTGGGATCAAGTCCCACATCAGGCTCCCAGCTCCATGGGAAGTCTGCTTCTCCCTCTGACCTTCTCCTTGCTCATGTTCTCTCTCACTCTCTCTCTTTCAAATAAATAAATAAAATCTTTTAAAACTTAAATTTGAATATAGAATATTTCAAAATAAATCTAACATATCTTGTAAACCTACTGACTCTTTATAATGTGAGCCTATTTCTCAATGAATTTCCATGGCGGATGAGTATATTCAAGAGGGTGATCTGTTTGTTTTTCTGTATCTGTGTTTAAGTGTATAGTTGAGCGAGGTTCAGTTTTTAGCTCCATTGATAATAATTCATCAGATATTAGCAAAAGGGAATGTGATGAAATCATTATAACTTATTATTTTGGAAACTTGTCACTAATAGAATTCATGAAGTCAAGATAATTTATCAATTTATGGCTTTTAAATCGAAGGGCCTTTTAAACAGCATTGGGTTTTTATTCCAACTTTAATGTCGCATTTACTTTACTCAGCTTTTAAACTATGGGATTTTTTTTTATTTTTCATTACTATTAAATTACAAATCTATTTAAAATTTTTGGCATTAGACAAAGTAATGGATATTGTTTCTGATATTTTTTAAGATGTTATTTATTTATTTATTTATTCATTTAAAAGAGAGAGTGAGGGAGAACACGAGCAAAGGCAGGAATAGAGGGAGAAGCAGACTCCCCTGCTGAGCCAGGAGCCTGATGGGAAGCTTGATCCCAGGACTCTGGGATCATGACTGGAGCCAAAAGCTTAACTGACTGAGCCACCCAGGGGACCCCTGTTTCTGACCTTGTGTAGTAAACTCTATTTAATACTTTTACTTTTTCTTACTGCCAGTATATTTAGGGCAGTGTCTGGGAGTCTCTTCCTGAATCTGCATAAACTCAGAGAAACCATACACACTTAACTATAAGCTAGAAACCTATTTTCAGAGGAGACTTAAGGCTCTATTAGCCAATAGATACATATATATCAGCGCTTCTTTCATCATTCAGCTTAGTTTTCCTTGTAAGGGGGCAAGAGGTATGTAGGTAAGTAAGTAACCTAAGGGGTCTTATTTGCATTTCATTTTTTTTTTATGTAAAAGTGATCACATTTAATTCCTCAAAAGGGAGTTACATAAACAGAAAAACTATGTTTATACAAAAAAAAAATCTACTCAATTTGCTTTGAGGGTGCTTGAAGGACCTAAGACCCAAATTGAATGTGTACCCTTGAAAAGACCCTCTCTGTTACAGATGATCAGGTTCAGAAGGAAATACATTGTTCTTACCTGAGCCTTTTGTTGTTTCTACTGAAATCATTTTTTAGTTTTTTGTTTTTTTAAAATTTCTAATTCTGTGTTTATAACTATATTATGCAGTATTTTTATGATAAGCCACTTGAATATTTTAAAATAAAGATTAAATAACAAAATGAAATATACTCCCTTAACTCAGTACTTTTAGCTTCTGCTGGGAATAAAGGATGCCTTTGAACACTGGCTTTCATTTTAGAAAATACAGAGGAAGTTTGCATTTTATCCCATGTCTCTTAGAAGTAATTTACTCTAAAATTGATGTTTCAGTTGTGTTATCTTTCAAGGAGGGGGACAAGTGCACACAGTCATTCTAGGCATCGAGTCCTAGCATGCCACCCAGAAACCATGATAGGGATAGGACCACTGTGTGAGACACACTGTGTTAGGCACTCAGTAATGTGGGCAAAGAGAAAAAATAATCAGTGTTGAAAGCGATTACAGCCACAATGTACTCATAGCCTGATGATTTTATTAACTATTTGCAAGTGACACTGTGATAGGTAGAAATACATTGAGTCATGCATAGTATATATTTTAATATTGCTACTATGTTCAAAAATAAGGGGAGATAGCTGAAGTCACACTGCATTCTAGCCTATATTTCATGGTTACAGACAGAAAGTTCATCTAAAACAGCATTTGCTATCTTTATAACAATTTGTTTAGTATATCATTGCAGTTCTTTTGCCTCTCTTACTGGAAAAGCAATTCAGTGTACATGAAAAATGCGGAGTGGTGACAATACTTAGTTGATGTCTTTATTATACCATTGGAAAATATACTGAGATGAGAATACCATGTATTTTTTACCCAAAGATGTTTGACTCATCAAGCATCTACTTTATCCCCTGTTGGTATATTAGGAAATTTCACTAACTCTTCTGTGTCTCTATACAATCTGTCATTTGTGAAGGGTAGGAGTGGACAGGTTTGGAAAACATTGAAACACACTAATTTCAATTTTCAAAAATTAAGGTACTGAACTTCTATTTGTGGCTTTATGGCAGACTAGACATTCTGAATGTTCTTTTCAGTGCAAAGCACCCAGATATTAGACCATCTAAAACAAACCTCTACATGTATTACTGAAATATTTTCTGAAAAATTGTTCTTATTCTCTATCTTTTCCATCTTAGAATCAAATTGCACATATATTTAATTTGATACTGTACCTAAGTCACTGACATGCTTCCTATTTTTCAATCTCCTTGCTCTCTGTTGTTAGGTTGGGGAACACTACATCCCTATGTCTTCAAGTTCAGCAAATACTTTGTTTTCTTCCTTGCTATGAAGCTTGGTCAATGAAGTTTTCATTTCAGACGTTGAACTTTCCAAGTGTAGATTTTGTTTTGTTTTAATTTACATTTTTCCGTTTGTTTGAATTTATAGTTTTCCTTTTAAATTCTGCAGTTTATTCATTAGGATCATCTTTTCCACTACCTTTTTGAAGACATTATAATAATTGCTTCAGATTCAGTGTCTCCTAATTTAAACATCTGGGGAAATGCTTGGTCTTTTCTATGAACAGCTTTTACTTTTGATTATAGGCTCCATTTTTCTGCTTCACCATATATCCAGTAAGTTCTTATTTTATGTTGGTCATTTGAGTGATATATTTTAAGGTGTCTGGATTATGTTGTTTTGCTCTGAGAAGTGTTGAGGTCTGTTTCGGCTCATGGTTAAGTTACCGGAACAGCCTTTTGCTCCTCTCAGATGGATTTAATCCTTTGTTAGAGCAAGGCTTCAGTGGTGTGGGGCTCTTTCCTAGGGAGTAGCCCTCACTCTAGTGTATGCTCCTTCCTATTAGGCTTGCCTTTACTGGAGGATTTAATCTGGATGTACCTGGTGCTCCGTGAGAACTCCCCACCTCTACTGGGTCAGAACTCTAGTATCCCCTAGTGATGGATAACCTCTGGTATCATCAGCAAGTTCTCAGCCCAGAAGGTAAGTGATAGCTGTAGGTCTCATGAAGTCTTTGCTTATACTTAAAAAACACAGCCTTTAGTGAAGTCATTGTGGTGAATTTCCATGCAAAATCATTTTCCCTAGGATCTTATTTTAGTGGGAATGGAGTCTAATTTCTACCTCCTTAGCTCAGCCTAGGCACTCCTTAACTCATTGCAGAAAAGCATCCCCATGCAAGGGGTTAAGATGATTCACATGGGTCACATCTTGTGTTTGCCTTTGTGTGAAAATCAGAGTGCTAATGCTGCCTGTTCTTTGCCCAACAGTCGTTGCCTCAAATATTTTGTTTTTTGTTGTTGTTGTTGTTTTTTGTTTGTTTGTTTTTCCTGGAAAAGTGAGTCTAGTACCAGTTACTGTGTCATGATTGGAAGCAGAGGACTTCTGCTGTTTATTTTTCTATCTGAAATCGTATATTGGTTATACAGAATGACATTTTGTATACCTTTGCTCAGCAAAACTTCTTTGGCATCATCAAAATTCTCAAATAAACCACCTCAGTCCAGATGAGTTTATATGTATATTTTTTAACTAAACTAGCTGAGAGTAATTTCTCATTACTGCTGTTTTTCAAATTTTGTTCATGTACATTCCTAATCTAACTGCGTATAAAAAAATAGATCCTGAAGAACAGAATTATAGTATAATTGCTTATATGTGGAGGCTTAATGACTCTCTTCTAAATCAGTTCATTACAAATAAAATAAAATTTCTAGTTTAAGAAAAATAAGGAGATGATTTTTGCTGCTTTGTTTTAGTCGTGGCCCAACGAGAAGTCTTTTCTGCCTCAGGCAGGGGAAAAATGTTAATAGTTGGAAAAGGTCATTTAGTTTTCTTCATTAAGACCATGAAATCAAATTGGATCTCAATGGTTCCTCACTCGAAAATAATCAGTCTAAGGTGATCTTTTTTTTTTTTAAGATTTTTTTTAAGATTTTATGTATTTATTTGACACAGAGAGAAAGAGAGAGAGAGAGATCACAAGTAGGTAGAGAGGCAGGCAGAGAGAGAGGGGCTCTGCTCTGCTGAGCAGAGAGCTCGATCCCAGGACCCTGAGACCCTAACCTGAGCCGAAAGCAGAGGCTTTAATCCACTGAGCCACCCAGGTGCCCCTAAGGTGATCTTTATAAGATCATTTTAACAGGCCTCTAGATCACTTCTGCTGAAAAATAGTGTTGATGTGTGTGTGTGTGTGTGTGTGACCAGTTACATCAGTTTAAATAAAATAAATTCATTTAAGACACAAATATAGACACTTTGCTAATATTCAGGGACATTTATAAGGTTTTTAATGATTACTTTTCATGATTAAACAAAACCACTCAGAAACTGGATATGCCCTTTAATTTTTTTTTTTTAAGATTTTATTTATTTGACACAGAGAGAGAGAGAGATCACAAGTAGGTAGAGAGGCAGGCAGAGAGAGAGGGGCAGGCTCTCTGCTGAGCAAAGAGCCTGATATGGGGCTTAGCCCGTGACCAGAGCTGAAGGCAGACACTTAACCCTCTGAGCCACCCATGCACCCCTGCCACTTTAAATTTAACATTAACTCTGATTTGGCAAGTGTTATAAGTAGATATTTCATATCTTTGAAACTGAAGTTTTCTAAATCAAATTCAGGTAAGATTCTGATTATTGGAAACAGATGTCATCTATTTAAACTGATTTATGTTACGTTGTAAGAACAAATATTCTGAATCCAGGGGAATCAGTTGGGGTTCAGTCAGAGAAACAGAGCCAATAGCAGTTATATATTTAAAAATTATTGCCTTGGATGGACTTGTGTGATTGTGAGATCTGACTAGGGAAGCCTGAAATCTACAGGACTGGCAGCCTGAAGGGTAGGCTGGATCGTTCGGATGTGAACTAAAACTTCCTTCCACTGGCTGAGTTTCTACTTTTTCAGGGAAGCCCCAGCTCTGATCTTAAAGCCTTGCAGCTGATTCAATGACCATCCTGATGACCATTACTAGATTTTGGCAATCTTCCTTATTTAAGGCTGCTGAGTACTTTAGTGATAGCTAGAAAATAACTTTATGACAATACCTAGGAATGTGTTTGATTGAATAACTGGGGGGCTGTAGCGGCTATCATCTGTGTTTGTTCCTCCAAAATTCATGTTGAAAGCTAACCTCAAGATGAGAGTGTTAGAAGGTGGCCACTCCAGAAGGTGATTGGGTCATGGGGTGGAGCCTTCATGAATGGGAGTAGCTCTTATAAAAGAGGACTTGGAGCGTTCACTACAACGGGAACTCCGGGACTCCTCAGACCATGTTGGCACCCTCCTCTCAGACTCCGAGCCTCCAAAACTGTGAGAAATTTCTGCTCTTTATAAGCTACCTGTTCTGTGGTGTATTGTTACAGCAGCCCAGACTAAGCCGATGATAGTCTAGATCATGCCTGAGCTTTTCATCTGCGCTTTATGGCAGTCTGTGCTATGAATTTCAGACTTGCCTTGGCAGCCCCACAATCATGGTGACCAGTTCTTCAAAGTAAACATTTTAACATATATCAGCATTGGTTCTGTTTCTCTAGCTGAACCCTGACTAATACAGCTTTTAATATCTGGAGGTGGTTCTGTTTCTCTAGCTGAACCCTGACTAATACAGCTTTTAATATCTGGAGGTGGGGTGCGACTATATCTGGAAAGGCTTCAGTGGCTTTGGTATTGGGCCGTTGGTAGAGGTGGGGAGATTTTTAAAGGGCATGATAGAAAAGGCCAGGATAATCCCGAACAAACTGTTAGGATTATGGATGTTGAAGATTCTGCCACTAAGAACTCGGAAGGAAATGGGAAACATGTTATTGAAAGTGGAGGCAAGGGGATCCTTGCTAATTAGTGATAGAAAGCTTCATTCGGCTGTGTCCTGCAGTTACGTGAAAATCCAAACGGGTAAGCAGTAAACTTGGATATTTAAGGGGATTTCCAAGTAAAGTATTGGAAGTGTGGCTGGAGGAGGTCTTGCTGCTTACAGTATGAGGAAAAGGAAACATTGAGGGAAGAAATGTGCCATGAGCAGCTGTGAAGGCGCACACAGGAACTGTGTCTGTCCACATTGTCAGCTTTGGTCAATCATAAAGCAAAGGTAAATCACAGCTCTAAAGCAGATTCAGGATTCCAAACTCCATGACCCTTCACCAGGTGATTCAGTTTGACTTCTTACACAGAACACAGAGCAGTACCAAAGACGGACCACACAGCAAACAAGATGACAGAAGGGTGTAGGAAGTTAAGGAACCAAATGCAAAGTCAGTCTATGGGCACATGGTTGGCTCTTGGCACTTCCTGCTTATGGTCAAGCAGTAGGGATCTCAGGCTCTGTTCCCAGACGAGTCAGGCAGAGTCTTTGGCCACAGTTGCCTTTTTTAAGAGGTCAGACATAGAGGGGTCAGGTCTGAAGAGTCTGACAGTTTGCTGCCAAAATCCTTCTCTTTTTAAAAGTATTTAATCAGTGTTGGATCTCTGCAGTCTTCCTTTGGTTATGCTCTTTATAAGTTCTGGATGGTCAGCTGATGTTGGTCCCGGTGATATCCCGTCACTGCAGTAACTTAACTGCTTGTGTCATTGCTTGACACAGGCTCTTGCTTGACATGAGAGACACCATTTTGCTCTCTGTGAAAAGGATTTGATGGTGAGTTACAGCAGCCTACCCAGACTGTAAAAGATACTGCAATTAGGAGATTATGTGTCAGAGAAGTGTGTTTTAAAGAGAAAGTCAAGGGAGTAGCTGGGTATACTTTTATTAGTACTGTGGAAGAATCAAATAAAGTATTCAGTCAGAAAGAGAGTTGTTGGAAGAGAATCTGAATGTAACTCAAGGATCTCTATCATCTCAGCAGAATCCAGGAAAGGGGATGAGATCAACCATACAATGTTGCTGGAGAAGGCTCTTGTCCTTCTTGTCTAAGGGAATTCCTATGACATATATAGGACACAGAGTTCTGGAGCATGTAATACCAGAAAAAAACAGTCCTCTTGGACTGAAGGAGATAGCTTGGGAATATGGCAGTGGAAGCAGAGGGGAAGAACCCAATGGGATAACAGAAGCAGAGGTTAGAGCCATGTGAGATCATAAGACAAAGAACTTGGGGCAGTGTCTCAAACCAGAGAAGGGCAAGGACACAAATGCTCCTGTAGAAGTTCAGGGAGGAACCAAGTGGCAGCTTAATTTTAGACCTGCAGTCATTGTGAATTCATGACCTGCCGAACTCTAGGATCATAAATGTGTTGTAAGTCACTGAGTTTGTGATCAGGAGTCTTTTGTTAGTCATTTTCCTTTTGGTTTTCCACAACCCCTGGTATCTACTGCAATCAGTAGTTTACTTTTCAGATGTTAAACCAACTTTATATTACTGGAATAGATACCACTTGTCCAACTAACATTTGTATGTAGCTGGATTTACCTTGCTGATTTTTAGGTAAGGATTTGTGTCCATATTCGTAAACAGTATCTGTCTGTAGTTCTTGTTTGTTGTGATGTCTTTGTCTGGTTTGGGTATTGAGTTGGGAAGTATTACCTGTGTTTCTTAGGAGAGTTTATGAATAATTGTTCAAAAATTATTTTTTTAAAGATCTGGTAGTTGATAGCCCTGAAGCCTTCTGGGTCTGAGATTCTCTTTGTGGGTTCATGATGATGGTGATAATTGCTAATTCAATTTCTTCAGTCGTTTTAAGCCTATTTACATTGTTACTACTTTGTAAGTCAGTTTGGGTAGTTAATGTCTTTTTTTAAAAAAGAAAACCCTTTCCCAGTAAGTTATCTAATATTTGGCATACAGCTGTTTCATGTTCCCTTCTAATCTTTGATTTCTCTATGGTCAGTAATAATGTTCCTTCATTTCTGATTACAATCATTTGATACATCACTTTTTTCTTGATGAATCAAGCTAAAAGTTTGTCAATTTTGTTATGTTTTTTTCACTATAAGTTTTTGGACTCTTTAACTTTATTGTCCTTCTATTCTCTCTTTAGTATTTGTGCCAATCTTTATTTTCTTCCTTATGCTTGACTTTGTTTTAGTCTGCTCTTTTCCCCAATGTCTTCAGATGGAAGGTTAAGTTTTAAATTTTTTTCAACTCAGGGGTGCCTGGGTGGCTCCGTGGGTTAAAGCCCCTGCCTTCAGCTCGGGTCATGATCTCAGAGTCCTGTGATCAAGCCCCCCATCGGACTCTCTGCTCAGCGGGGAGCCTGCATCCCCCTTTCTCTCTGCCTACCTCTCTGCCTACTTGTGATCTCTATCAAATAAATAAAATTAAAAATATATACATTTAAAAAATAATTTTTTTCAATTCAATAGCAAAAAAGAAAGAAAAGAAAAAGATTAAAAATATGGGCAGAGGATCTGAATAGACATTTCTCCAAAGAAGACATAACAGATGGCCAATAAGTACACGAAAAGATGTTTAACATCACTAATCATCAGGGAAATGAAAATCAAAACCACAATGGAATATTAACTCACACCTGTCATTATGGTTATTATCAAAAAGACTGAAAAAAAAAATGCTGGCAAGGATGTGGAGAAAGGGAACACTTGCACACTGTTGGTGGGAATGTAAATGGATGCAGCCACTATGGTAAATAGTATCGAGGTTCCTCAAATTAAAATGAAACTACCCTATGTTTCAGCATTTTCTTTTCTGGGTATTTATTAAAAGGAAATGAAAAGAGTAGCCCAAAAGTACATCTACACCCCCATGCTCACTACAGAATTATTTAAATTAGTCTAGACATGGAAGCAACCTGTGTCCATTGACAGATGAGTAGATAAAGAACATGTAGTATATGTATATACAATGGAATATTAATCAGCTATAGGAATGTAACAATATGCATGGACCTTGAGGGCATTATGCTAGAAAAAAAATTTAAAAACATATATGGGTATAGCTATGAATTTCTCTGAAGATTTGTTACATCGCATTCTATTAAATTTTGGATATGTTCTGCCTTCATTTTTATTTTTTTTAATTTTGATTTTTTTAATTTAAATTGTAGTTAGTTGACATACAATTCAGTATTGGTTTCAGGAGTAGAGTTCAGTGGTTAATCATTTACATATAATACCCAGTACTTATCGTAACAAGTGCCCTCCTTAATACCTATCCCCCATCTAGACCATCCCCACTCCTTCCCTCCCTCAACCCTCAGTTTGTTCTCTTTTTTTTAAGATTTTATTTATTTATTTGACAGAGAGAGAGATCACAAGTAGGCAGAGAGGCAGGCAGAGAGGGAAGAGGAAGCAAGCTCCCTGCTGAGCAGAGAGCCCGATTCGGGTCTCGAACCCAGGACCCTGGGACCATGAACTGGGCTGAAGGCAGAGGCTTTAACCCACTGAGCCACCCAGGTGCCCTCAGTTTGTTCTCTTTGAGTCTCTTATGGCTCGTTGCCCTCTTTTATCCCCTCTTCAATATGTGCATCCATTCTGTTTATTAAGTTCCACAAATGAGTGAAATCATATAGTATTTGTCTCTCTCTGACTTATTTCACTTAGCATAATACACTCTAGCTCCTTCCATGTCATTGCAAATGGCAAGAGTTCATTCTTTTTGATGGCTGAGTAGTATTCCTGTGTGTGTGAAACATCACAACTTTATCGATCAGTTGTTGGGCATTGGGCTGAGTAGTATTCCATTTTATGTATATATATGTATATAGACACATAAACATGTATGTGTGTATGTGTATGCATGTGTATTCACGCATATATGCATGTGTGTATGTGTGTGTGTCTATGTACATGTGTGTATCTATACGTGTGTGTACATATACCACCTCTTCTTTATCCATTCATCAGTTGATAGACATTTGGGCTCTTTCCATAGTTTGGCTATTGTTATTGCTACTATAACATTGCAGTGCATGCACTCCTTCAAATCTGTATTTTTTATCTTTTGGGTAAATAGCTAGTAGGGCAATTGCTGGATGGTTGGGTAGGTCTATTAGCTTTTTGAGGAACATGGGTACTGTTCTCCAGAGTGGCTGCATGAGCTTGCATTTCCCTCAACAGTGCAAGAGGGTCCCTCTTTCTTCACATACACACCAACACCTGTTGTTTTTGTATTGTTAATTTTAGCCATTCTGACAGGTGTAGGGTGGTATCTCACTATGGTTTTGATTTGTATTTCCCTCATATGAGTGATTTTGAGCATCTCTTCATATGTCTGTTGGCCATTTGTATGTTTTCTTTGGAAAGGTGTCTATTCATGTCTTCTGTCCATTTCTTAACTGGATTATTTTTTTGGGGGGGTGTTGAGTTTGATAAATTCCTTGTAGATTTTAGAAACTAATAACCTTTTAGCAAATATGTTTACAAATATCCTCTCCTATTGTATAGGTTGCCTTTTAGTTTTGTTGATTGTTTCCTTCATTCTGCAGAAGTTTTTAACTTGATGAAATCTCATTACTTCATTTTTGCTGCTGTTTCCCTTGCCTCTGGTGAAGTGTAAAGTAAGAATTTGCTGTGGCTAAGGTCAAAGAGGTTTCTGCCTGTGTTCTGTGGGATTTTGATGGTTTCCTATCTCACATTTAGGTATTTTATCCATTTTGAATTTATTTTTCTGCCTTCATTTTCATTCATCTCAGAATTTTTTCTGATTTGTTTTTATTTGTTTCTCACTAGTTATTTAAATAACATTACTAAAAGTATGTTGTTTAATATCCACATTTGTTAGTTTCCCAAATCTTTTCTTTGTGGTTTGGAATTTCATTCCATTATGAACAAAGAACATACTTTGTATTTCTCTGCTTTTTAAATTAATTGAATTTTGTTTTATGAAGGAAGATATGGTCAGTCCTGAGGAATGTTCTATGTGCACTTGAGAAGAATGTATATTTTATTCACTGGAGTATTTTATAAATGCCTATGAAGTCTATAAAAATGTTAAAAATGGAGCTTTGAAGTATGCAACCATTATTTCTGAATTGGTATCTCTATTTCTATCTGCTTTTTTGGTGTAAATTGGCATTCTGTTATAAGATGCATGTACTTAGAACTTCTTTCTTTTGTTGGCTTTACCCTATTTACCTTTCTATTGTTACCCTCCTAATCTGTAATAAAAACTGGTTTTAACATCTGTTTGGTATTTATATAGACACTTCACTTTTCTTGTGTTTGCTATTTGTATATATATCTTATTCGTTCTTTTACTTGAAATTTATTTATATTTTTAATATTTTTTTATTAACATATAATGTATTATTAGCCCCAGGGTTATAGGTGTGTGAATCGCCAGGTTTACACACTTCACAGCACTCACCATAGCACATACCCTCCCCAGTGTCCATAACCCCACCTCCTTCTCCCTACCCACCCCCCCCCCACACACAACCCTCAGTTTGTTTTGTGAGATTAAGAGTCTCTTATGGTTTGTCTCCCTTCCAATCCCATCTTGTTTCATTTATTCCTTTCTATTTATATTTTTAAATCTGAATGTAGTAGAGAGCATATAGGTGAATTTTTTTAAATTAGTGTTAAAATCTTTGTCTTTTAATTTGATTTTAGTCCATTTACATTTCATGATACTGCTATTATTGGATTTCTGTCTATTAAACATCATGCTTTCTGTGTGTCCCATTTCCTTTGTATTCCTCTATGCCTTCTTTACTGTCTTCTTTTGCATTAAGTGAATATTTTCCCATGAAAAATTGTACCTTATATTTTTTATACTTTATGGAGTCATTAGTGGTTGCTTTAAGGTTTATCATACATATCTTCACTGGCTAGAATTAGCATCTGCTCATTAGCAAATTATCTGCTAATTAGCTAATATCTGCTAATCTAAACTGCTAGAATTAGCATTTATATTACCTTAATTTTCAGTGAGAAATCTTATTTTTCATAATATTTTTGTGACTTATATATTATACCTATTAATATTACAAACTCCTCCCTATTGTTTTTCACCACAACCTCCAATGTTCAGTGAGTATCCTTAAGCTTTAACATCTCTAGGACCTATTGAAAATTAAATTTAATCTTTTTTTAAAATTAACATAATGTATGATTTGCTTCAGGGGTACAGGTCTGTGAATTATCAGTCTTACACAATTCACAGCACTTACCGTAGCACATACCCTCCCCAATGTCCATCACCCAGCCACCCCATCCCTCCCACCCACCCCCCAGCAACCCTCAGTTTGTTTCCTGAGATTGAGTCTCTTAGGGTTTGTCTCCCTCCCCAGTTGCACCTCATTTCATTTTTTCCCCACTCTCTTCTCCCCAAAACGCCCCCGCATTGCCTCTAAAATTCATCATATTGGAGAGATCATATGATAATTGTCTTTCTCTGATTGACTTATTTCACTTTTGGAAACAGATTAGGAGCTATCTTGTTTTTGTCCTGCTTCTTACCCCGGGCAAAATCTCAGATCCAAGGCTGGGACTTTGCAATTAGGCACAATGGCATACTTTTCTTGGAGAGACAGATCCTCTTTAAATATTAAATGTTCAATTGAATGGTGAACAAAAGCCTGAGGTCTTTGTGGCTCACCTTTCCTGCCATGGAACTACTGCTTTAGAAGTCAGGACAGGGTGCTTAGGGATCCAATATTCTCGTTGCCATGAGTAAGATAGAGTATTCCGTAAAGGGAGGCTGGGCAGGAGGAAAGAATTCCATCTCTCAACCATGCTCACCTAGAAGTTAGCAACAGCAATAAGAAACAGAGCGCGTGTTGAGAAATGCCTATGTTTGCTCTTCCCAGGAATAAAGCCCTATGTCTGGGAGTTGGCAGAATAGGGAGCCCTGCATTCTTGAATACACTAGTGTGAAGTCTCCACCTTGCTGAGCTGGGAGGTGGAAGGAGAAAGTTCTCTTGGTTTAAATACTACAGGTTCTCCAGTATTACTGAATTTTCATGAAGTTTCTTGAACAGAGGTTTCTTTATTTGCTGTTTTAGAAGTATTTCTAAAGACCTTAAATCATTTTTTTTGTTAAATAAAGAACTTTCAACACTTAACTGTAGAGTTATCAGCTCTAAGTTGATGTAGGTAAAAGTTCTGACCTTCCATTTCTAAAACAATAAAACTGTTCCAAAGCCATTAGTTCCATATATATATATATATATATATATTTTTAAAGATTTTATTTATTTATTTATTTGACAGACAGAGAGATCACAAGTAGGCAGAGAGGCAGGCAGAGGGAGGGGGGAGCAGGATCCCTGCTGAGCAGAGAGCCCGATGCAGGGCCTGATCCCAGAACCCTAGAATCATGACCTGAGCCGAAGGCAGAGGCTTTAACCCACTGAGCCACCCAGGCGCCCCCAGTTCCATTTATTTTTTGACCCACAGCTCATTTTCCAGCTTGGAGACCTAGTTCTCCATTATCTATTTGACTATGGTTTCATTTCCTTATTGACATTTATATTTCTGTTAAGCCCTTGAGTAAGACAAATACTTGTATTAAAAGAAAATGAGAAAGTATAGAGTGACGCTAATTAAATTTAGTAAGGTTTTTCTATTTCCAATCATATAAACCACTTGAGCTTTATACAATTTCTTGAATAAAGTAGGAAATAAGTAATTTCATTTACCCTCATTTTTTCTTCATGAAATAATTCCATAATGAAAAAGAAACATATTATGTATCTGATTCATTAAGTTAGGAAATCTGGTGTGGGTTTTTTGTTGTCGTTTTGTTTCATTGTTGATTTTGTTTTGTTTTGTTTTAAACAGAGGTGAAAAATGTCTATATTACAGATAGGCTAAAAATGCCAGACTTCTCATGATGGACTTTTTTTCCTTACCCAGAGGCCTACATACAATGTACCCACTCATAGAACCATGATTTTCAGAACAAAGTTGTAGGAATGCAGCCAGTTTTCAGTTTAAATACTGAATGCAAGACAACTCAAAGATTTTCTAATCTCCTATGACTTGCTCTTGCCAAATTTGTGAAAATTAAAAAAAAAAAAAAATTAACACCTTAAGAGGCCAGGGAAATTATTTTTTGTTGTTGCTGTTCTGCTTTTGAAAAACAATAAGGTATGCAATTCCGAATACCTTTCTCCAAAACAACATAGGACTTAACCACCCAAATAAGGATGTTGGGAAAGCTTTACTCTCTTGTAACACTAATTGAGAAGTATCAGACTTTCCTTTTCCTTACTGGCTTTTGTTCTTAAAACTGTTAGTCATTAGGGTTAAAATGGTCAAAACATGATATAAGATCAAGCAAATGAATCACCAAAGAGAGAAGTGATAAACTTTATCTAGTTGTGAATACTTTTTACATAATTATGCTTTCACTTTTGAAACAATTCTAAACAGAAATTCCATCAGAATAATAACTCCTAGATAAAGCTTACTAAGATACATCAATTTATTACTTTTTCATACCTTCCTCCTCACCCCTCTTTGTGTTTGAGTGTGCATTGCATATCTCACCTTTTTAACCAAAAGTGAACACATGACCCATTGCAGTTATCAAATTCAGGAATTTAATACTGACGCCTTTATTTTATTTTTATTTTTTTAAAGATTTTATTTATTTATTTGACAGACAGAGATCACAAGTAGGCAGAGAGGCAGGCAGAGAGAGAGGAGGAAGCAGGCTCTCCACTGAGCAGAGAGCCCAATGCGGGGCTCGATCTCAGGACACTGGGATCATGACCTGAGCCGAAGGCAGAGGCTGTAACCCACTGAGCCACCCCGGTGCCCCGGATGCATTTTTTTAAACAAAATTATACTCTATATTCCAATTTGGTCACTTTTCCCAATAATGTTCCTTATCCTTCTATTCTAGGATCACTTATTTTTGTCCTCTAATGACATTGACCTTTTGCCACATTTTTAAAGATTTGGTTATGAAATGATGAATATAAATATTTGAAGATTTACTAACTGCCAGGTCTGAACAATGAGTTCTAACTAACAACACATGGTATAATGTATGGATTGTAAGGGCCTATTTAGCCAGAGCAGCTCCATCTGGTTAAACAGTGATTCTGTTGTTGTTTATTCAGTAAAACTTAAACTGACCCTGCCACCCCTCAGGGAACTTACTTAAAAACAAGTCCCAGAAACCAGTCCCAGGTAGCAAAGCCCAAATATAAGGGTGGGTCAGGCCAGGCGGAGGTATCCAATCAGTGGGGGCGCTTACTGTCTCCCTAGCTACCAAGAAGTATGGGCCCCGCCCTTTGGTGCCTTTTGGGCATCAATTCTGACCAAGGTGATAGACTAGTTCAAATATCTACAAGGATAAATTGTAATTCAACTGACCACCCGTGTGTAACCTAGCATGACTGTGCAGCTTTCTCTGTGTGTTACAATCTCATTGGCCACCTGTGTGTGGCCAGGCCCAACCACATGGCCCTTGCCCTTTAAAAGTTAGTCGGGGGGTGCCTGGGTGGCTCAGTGGGTTAAGCCGCTGCCTTCAGCTCAGGTCATGATCTCAGGGTCCTGGGATCCAGCCCCGCATCGGGCTTTCTGCTCAGCAGGGAGCCTGCTTCCTCCTCTCTCTCTGCCTGCCTCTCTGCCTGCTTGTGATCTCTCTCAATAAATCTCTCTCAAATAAATAAATAAATAATCTTTAAAAAATAAATAAATAAAACTTAGTTGGTAAGGCAGAGAGGGGTCACCTCTTTGCAAGAGACAGCCAAACAGTTGGTTTGATTCTCGATGCTTGGTGTGAAATAAAGCTTTGCTTGACCTTTCGCTTTGTATCAGTCTCGCTCCTTTGATTACAGACCCAACATGGATAAGGTGACCAAACTAGACTTGGTTACTGCCTTGCCTTAACTAGATGTGTTTCTTCTCTATCAAGACCTCAGGAGATACAAAGGGAAATGTAGACAACAAAAATAAAAACCAAAATTAAGCGTATCCCTATTATGCAAATTTGGGCATGAATATAATTAAAAGACTTTATTAAAGTTACTGAAGCTACAATGACTGCATTTACCAAATGGTAGTCATGACAAAGAACTTTCTTACAAACAAAATTATCATTACTTAAGCCTACTAATTTACCTGTTAACATTCTTGTCTCCTCAAATAGAAGAATCAGAATGTCTATACAGGAAACTTCCAATCTTGGTATTCAAACTTTGATTTGATACTGCATTTTACTTGGATTTTGTGTGTGAAGGATAGAAACCTGCTTTTATAAACAAATTATGTGAGATTTAAAAAGCATTGTACATAAAAAGGTTATTGCTTGGTACTTAGTACTAAGTAGCACTTGATTTCTTTATTGTTACTTATTATTTTTTTTATATTCTGCCTTATTTCTAAGAAGTTTTATCTTATTAATTGTCCTAAGTGGGTATTTATTTTCATTCCTTTTTCCATTATTTGCCCATAATACCAGTCCTATTTTGTAAAAGATGCCTTGTTTTAACAAAAAATTGATAATTTATCACAGGCCATTCCTTTTATCTGTCTGACCGTTCCAGTCAGTTTAGGAAGCAGAAAATTATTGATAAGGTTAAATTAAGGTGTCCTTTTAAAAAGTCTGTCACAGTAAATCCAGCTGGAATTAAGCTTCCCCCAATCCTTCTACCCCAACTGCACTTCTAAAATAGTTTTGATCTGTCAAGCAGTAAATCTTTTGGCATCAATGTTATTCTAAAATTGCACATATTTAGGAATAAATGATTCATTTTTATGTTTGTCTTCCTCACTCTGGTTTTGTTTCTTGAGAGCAGGAACTTTGTATCCTCCATGGTGTTACTCAGGTCTATACATTGTAGCCATACATATATACATACCTGTGTACATAAATAAGTATATATTGAACTCTATTTGCTAGTGTTTTACCTACACAAGAATAGGAGACTGCAATGCTTGCCTCCCTGAAAGAATTAGCTATACTTACAGACCTATTGTGATGTGATGTGATTTTTAGGACCATTGAAATAAACACGTGTTTCTTGGGCTGACCCAAAAAAGCACTACAGACTAGGCAGACTTAAACAGCAGAGCTGGATCAAAACATCAGTGGGCTGATCTCTTCCGAGAACTCTGAGGTAACCATCTCCTCCTAACCTCTGTCCTTAGCTTATAGATGGCTGTCTTCTCCTCATGTCCTCCGTGGTCTTCCTCTTCTTACAAAACTCCAGTTAGATTAAATTAGGGCCCATCCTAATGATCTTACATCAAGACACTATTTCCAAGTACAACCACATTCTGAGTTACTGGTGATTCGGGCTTCAATATGTAAATTTAGGGGTAAAGGAACACCATTCAGTCCACAATAGCACCAGTCCAAAAATTTTGTTAAATGTACATTTATGACTGCAAGTGTCTTGATGAAGATGAATGTTTTCTATTACAATTAGAAAGACAATTGTAAAAACCATTAGAAAACTTAGAACATTACCTTAAGATTTACATGATGGGTAAAAGATGCTACTGGAAGATATAATTTGATAATAAGGGGATAAAGTAGAATTAAAAAGCAAAGACTATAAATTACTAAAAAAGAGAAAAGGGTTTTGTGAAACTTATAAAATGGTAGAAAGAACATAGAAATGAGAGAAAAGAGCACTAAATACTGTTATGCCCCAATAATGGGTCCATGATTAAAGGAGCGAGACTGATATAAAGTGAAGGTCAGGCAAAGCTTTATTTCATGCCAAGCATCAAGAATCTAACCAAACGTTCAGGGACGCGCCTCTTACAAGAGAGGGTGACCCTTCTGTTTCACAGACTAGCTTGTAAGGGCAAAGGTCATGCGGTCAGGCCTGACCACGCACAGGTGACCAATGAGATTGTAACACACACAGGAAACTCCACAGTGATGCTAGGTGACCAACTGAATTACATTTTACCCTAGTAGATATTTGAACCAGCTTATTACACCTTGATTAGGATTGGCGCCAAAAGGGCTCCCACAGGGCCAGGGCCCATACTCCTTGGTAGCTAGGGAGACAGTATGTAACCCCCCACTGATCGGATGTCTCCACCCGGTCTGACCCACCCCTGTGTTTGAGTTTTGTTACCTGGAGCTGGTTTTCAGGACTTGTTTCCAAGTAAATCCCCTGGGGGAAGGGGAGCAGGGACACTTGAACTTTAATGACAACCTCTCGCTAAATAGGTCCTTACATTCCCCCCTTTTCTTTGGAGGCTAGTCAAATCTTTGACTTTTTAGCCAGTTCTATACCGTCCTTTTAACGGCTGCTAGACTGTTTTAATGACTCCAGTATGATTTACCCAGAAACAGTATTTCTCTCCTAAGGTTATCAGAGCCCCCCACTTCCTTTTATTAGAAATAGTAATTTTTTATTTTGCAATTGCTTATCCCTCCTGCCTATATCTTAACAACAGGGGAAACAATGAATTTAATGAACTCATTATTTTTTGGGTCTTAGTTTTAGTCCATGATCAGTGGGGTCCATGGGAAGTGGCATCCACCTCCAGGGGGTGTTCTCATCCTGGGCTCGTTTGACATGACCTATATGAATCCAGGTCCTAAAGCCATCTACTTTTATTGCCGTGGGGGTGGTCAGGATGACACTAAACAGTCCCTTCCAGCAAGGCTCCAAGCCTCCCACTTGGCGGCAGCACATCCAAACTAAGTCCCTGGGGATGTGGCTCCACCTCAGTCTCTGTCCCAGCGTGGGCAGTCCAGATCCCTGCATGGGCTCTTTTTAAGACAGACTGTAATGCCTGCAGTGACTGGCCAGGCTGCTGGAACTCTGTAAGCAAGGTATCAGGCCAATACTTCCAAAGGGCTTTATGGCTCCAGGTTTTATAAAGTCAACCTTAGTTCCTTTAAGTTGTCTGGTCATATCTGAGTCTTTTCAAATATGTCATTCCTGTCAAAGCCTAGGTAAAATGACCAGTTTTTCCAATGCTGTCCTGTTACAAGAACAGATTCTCATCGAACTTATGCAAATGACTGATTACTCCTTCGCAAAGAATACTTACCTGAGACCTCTTGGTTTCAGAGGGTTCAGATAGAAAAGTTGAATGCCTTGATTCGGTTACAAATGAGTACTTTTACATCTCTGTAAGTTACAGGTAACTTAAGAAAAAGTTTCCCTAGTCTGGAGGAGCAAACATTACAGAACCAGTCATGTTTAAAATAAGACAAAACATTAAGAAACACCGCATTACAACCTTTCAGTTCATCTAGTCCCATGTTACTAATTCTGGTTTAGTCCAAATACAGCTTTTACTTCTTAAGCATTTCAGTTCCCAGGATTTTAACATATCAAAGACCTGCACTTGTCCTGAAAGTCTTCCCATATGAATTTCCTTTAAGGCAGAATTCATCTTACAAGAGAATTAAAACAATTACAAATGACCAAAACTCAGAATAGATATGGTTAAATGCCAAGTGATGACCCTTACCAAAACATTAAACTCTAGGAAATGTATAGAACCTCTAGAGTAGCTACAGCATTTACCCAAATCTAACCCAAGGTTTATCATTGGTTTAGCAGTACTCCCTGAGTAACTTAGCATATCAAGGAAAAGCCTTATGACTCAAAGAGATCTCATTTACAACTCTGGGCAAGCAAAGAGAAAATCATTTACATTTCCATTAACCGAAGAAAACTTTGCCCTTTTAAACAGAGAGAAAACCAGCTTTTCTATACCAGTGTCTTTCCTTTCCTTTTTTTTTAAATTTTTTTTTTTTATTTTTAAGGGTGCAATCTTAAGATGAGTTTTCTGGGTTTCCCTCCCATTGTGAATGATGTTGCAGACAAAGAGAGGGGGATCTTTCAGGTGCTGTCCTGCTTGTGTCCCTCGTGGGAACTTAGGAGCGTCTTAGCTAAGGTCCATCCGTATAAACCCCGGACCAGGCTACTCCGTGGAGTTGATGACTGTTATGCCATATGATGCCCCGCGAGATTGAGGGTGGAGCCCACTCAGACTCTGTAGCAGAAGCAGTGAAGTCATACAGACACATTCACACAGTCAGACACTCTTCAGATTCAAACAGGTTGGACACCCACCACCACCCAATGCCCACTTCCAGGTCTCCCCTTCCATTCTTTAGGAATGGATCTAGTTCAGACAGTGGCCCCGGGCCTGTTTTTTCTTTCTTTCTTATTCAAACAGGATCAGGTATCTGGTCTTTCCTTTTTCAGTTTTTACATACAGAGTTGCTTTTCTTATTTCTATCAGTCTTAGTTACACTTAGCAGAATTCTGTACTCTTAGAAATACCTTAGCCTCTATTGAAGACTAAATATAAACCAATTGTGAACTGTTACAACAGAATTCTTTAGATGGCAAATTTATGAATCAGTTAAGCATAAAACATGTTTACCAATAGATTTCAAAAGCACAAACCTAGTTCCAGCAACCAGTGCTCTAGCATTTTATCCCATTTGGTTTAAAATTTCAGGTTAGCAAAGATTTTGAAAGCTACTCTAACAATTACCCATTAAAACTCTGAGATAGACAATTAACCATCAGTTTAGTCATCTCTTTGCTAATAGATTTCAACAGCTTTTAACAACATGAGCTTGACTTTAAGTAAAAACTCTGAAGTTTCACATTTACTACTGTTAACTCAAAAGACGTGTTTATCCTAATTAACCCAACAAACTTAACTTAGTTCAAATACTGATTTACATTCCACCTGGGCCCACTCCACTTCAAATGTTTACCTGAGACCCGGGTGGGAAGATCCAGAGTTGGGGGGGGTGTTAGGTCCAGGGCTGCTCTTCTTGGTTCCCAACAGTGAAGAGCAGAACAAAGTGCCACTAGAAGGCAGAGAAAGGGTTCCCAGTTCTAGGGCTCATGAGCTCCAAGAGAGGAGCAGGTGCCATGCTTTCCTACAAGCAAGGGGGAGGGGCTGGGCAGTCTCCCTCAGGCCAGAGAGGGCAAGGAATGTCCCCGAAACAAAGTTGTTTTGGCAGCTACTTGGGAATATTCCTTAAAGTCTCTGTCTTGAGTTAGACTACCCCCATGTGGCTCCAGTTATAGCCATTAAAAGTCAGAGTCCCTTATTCTCTGCTTGCCCCATTCCTTCAAATACAACAAACAGCACAGCAGACAGCAAAAAGACAAGACAAAGACAACCGCAGGCCCAGCAGTTCTTACCCAGAACCTGCCACCGGTAGGGACTTTTTGATCTTCTAGCCGTCCAGGGTGACTCGAACCTCCTGGCTGCCTAGGGGGTCTCGAACTCCCAGTGACCACCTGGGGGGACTTGAACCCCCTGGTTGCCTAGGGGGACTTGAACCCCCTGACTGTCTAGGCGACCGCCTACGGGAACTCGAATTCCCCGATCGCCTAGGGGGACTCGAATCCCCCCAACTGCCTAGGGGGACTCAACCCCCCACGACGGTCTAGGGGGACTCAAACCCCCTGATTGTCTAGGGGGACTCAAAACCCCTGGCTGCCTAGGGGGACTTGAACCCCCTGGTGATCTACCAGTGGAAGGAAGGGGCATCCCTGAATCCTCTCCAGCCCTGGGGAGCATGGCCGCCTCCAGATTCACCCAAGTGGGCTATACCTGGAGCTCCACCCGGACAGACAGACCAATGTCACACAGCACCTGGATATCAGTGGATCCCACAGAGTAAAATCTGTGAGATCTTACCTCTGATGCTTTTCCCAGAAATTCTGATGCTGGCTCAGTTCTCGTCGTTTAATCCCGGACGAGCCCCCATATGTTATGCTCCAATAATGGGTCCATGATTAAAGGAGCGAGATTGATATAAAGTGAAGGTCAAGCAAAGCTTTATTTCATGCCAAGCATCAAGAATATAACCAAACATTCAGGGATGCACCTCTTACAAGAGAGGGTGACCCTTCTCTGTTTCACAGACTAGCTTTTAAGGGCAAAGGCCATGTGGTCAGGCCTGGCCACACACAGGTGACCAATGAGATTGTAACACACACAGGAAACTCCACAGTGATGCTAGATGACCAACTGAGTTAAAATTTACCCTAGTAAACATTTGAACCAGCCTATTACACTTTGATTAGGATTGGCACCAAAAGGGGTCCCAAAGGGCAGGGGCTCAAACTCCTTGGTAGCTAGGGAAACAGTATGCAACCCCCCACTGATCAGACCCCCCCACTCCACCTGGCCTGACCCACCCCTGTATTTGAGTTTTGTTACCTGGAGCTGGTTTCTGGGACTTGTTTCCAAGTAAATCCTCTGGGGAAAAGGGAGCAGGGACATTTTAATGAAAGCCTCTTGCTAAATAGGTCTTTATAAATACAACTTCACACCAATATCCCTAGAGATGACCCATGCTCAACATGTTAAAAAATTCCATATTGACTGTACATTCCAACTACAATACAACAAAAAGAGAATACCCCAAACCTCTGAGACTCTTCTAAATACATTGGTAGCAAATATCGTGATTAGCCCTCTCCTTAAAAGCTGCCCAGGTGAAGCAGTAACACTGTTTATGTCTTGATGGAACCTGTTTTCTCTTGAGAGATAACATCAGTGATGTTCACCCTCTAAAAAAAAATTCTAAAAAAATGTGACAGTGGCCACCTAATCCTGTGTACATGTACTTTCAGGAGCACCAACTTCTTGACTGGATGCTGAAGTAAACTACCATCTCTTCTTTAGGGACAGCTTACTCTGTTGATAAATTTTTCAGCCCAGTCTGATTCCTGCTTCCTCCCTCCAGTGACTTTAGTTCTAATTTGTTGCTCATTCACACCTCTGTCAAAGGGTAAACACAGGAAATACATGAAACAGCCCAATTCAGTCCTCATTATGGACTCATAAAAACCTTTAATGAAAAAGGATGTTGAATTTTATGGGATGGATAAAAGTAAGTGGTTGCTTTCAAAAGCCAGCTCCTTTAAAATTGTAATGAGTAGCTTATTAATGTTGTAAGACTACATTGAAGAAATAAATGTATGCTAAATCTCACAATACTTGGCACAGAACAATAGTATTACAGCTTTTGAAGATACATAAGGTCATATATTATTGAGATTACTATTTATAAACTCCAAACAAGATTAGAATAGATTAATATGACCTTTTTCTAAAGTGATAAAAGTAGTATAAAGCTATTTGTTACCTGTTATATCTCACAGTGAAATTTTTCAACATTTTGAGAACTATTGACTGTGTTAATACCCATGCAAGTATTCCCTATAAATGATTCCCACCACTGCTAATATTGTTATCCACGGACTTTTCTTTGGGCAATTTTAGGCCTCAGTAACCAATTACTCTGTACTGACTTGCTATGATAGCAAGTAGTATTTTCCCAAGCTTGAATTTTCTGAAAATAATATTGGCACTATTTTTTTTTTTTTTTTTTTTTTTTGCCCTCAAGATGTCAAATTGACTTAGAAAACAGACTCATGGATACTCCTATCTGAAGTGAATTAAAATAGAAGTCAAATTGTGTTGTAAAGTTCTTTTGAAATAGTAAACTTTTGAAGCATGAATTTGGAGGTTGAAATGAAGTATTAATAAGCATATTTTGGCAAGTACTCTTAAATCTAAGGCAGATGAATTTTAGGGGGAATGAATTTTAAAAAACTTATTATAAATTGATAAAGACTACTTAAAGACATAACTTTCCCATGCTAGTGAGATGGCAATTGGGCTTTTAATGGTTTTAGGTCTACTTGCTGCAATAACCAGTCTTCCCTCCAGCTATGCTCTAAAAATACTATTTCTGCTAATAGTAATTCCATCTGAATAGTAATAGTAACTGTGAACAGTTTACTAGTGCTATTACATTCCAGAAATTGTCTGAAGGGTATTACACGTATAACCATGTTAGTCTTCTCAGCAAGGTGCTATTACTTTAAATAGGAAAAACTGAGGCAGAAGGTTAAGTAACATGTCTTTTACTTGTATTACTGTGAGATGAGGGACGTCTGAGATCTTGCACTGAAGATCTTGCAAGTTCCTGCCTGTCCCCAAAGTTCTTCCTCCCCAACCACCCTTACTTATTTTCACATCTTTAAAATGTGGTAAAATACCCATAAACATCACTGTCTTAAGTTTACAGTTCAGTAATGTTCAGTACATGAACATGGTTGTGCAAACCAGTCTCCAACAACACTTTTCATCTTGCACAACTAAAACTCTAGACCCATCAAACAGATCCTGTTTCCTTTCTCTCTCCAGCTTCTGGCAACAACCACTCCACTTCTTATTTCCATGAATTTAACTACTGCAGGTACATGATAGAATCAAACAGTATTTGCTTTTTTGTGACTGGTTTATTTCAGTTAGTGTAATATCCTCAAGACATGTTGTAGCCTGCGTCAAAATTTATTTTTTTAATGCTGAGTAATACTCCATTGTATATGTAAGCCACATTTTATTTATCCATTTATTCATAAATTAATACTTTGGCTTCTTCTACTTCTAGTAATTGTGAATAAGCTGGTGTGAAAATGTCTTCTGAGACTCAGCTTTGAATTTTTTAAAGATATATACCCAGAAGTGGAATTGCTGGATCATACAGTAATTCTATTAATTTTTTTAAGAAACACAGTAGTTTTCCATAATAGTTATACTACTTTACATGCTCAACAACAGTGTACTAGAGTTCCAATTGCTTCACATCTTTAGCCATATTTTCAGTTTTCTGGTACATATATTCTATTTATTTCCTCTTTTTATTTTAATAGTATCCATCCTCAGTTGTGTGAGACAGTATCTTTTGTAGTTATTTTCCTGATGAGTGATGTTGAACATCTTTTCATGTTGTTTAGCCACTTGTATATGTCCTTTGGAGAATCTCTATTCAGGTCATCTTCCCATTTCTCAGTCATGTTGCATTGTTGAATTTTAGGAGTTCTTTATATATTCTGGACATTAATCCCTTATCAGATACATGATTGGCAAATTCTTACCCTTAGGTTGTCCTCTCACTCTCTGGGTTGTATACTATGATGCACAGAAGTTCTTAATCTTGACATAGTACAATTTACCTATTTTTGCCTTTGTGGCCTACGTCTCCCTATAAACTCCCTACCCACTCATGCATATGTCTTGAGCCATTCACTCCTTTTTTCCTTCCCTGTTGATAAAATTTTAAATACCACCAAATGGCTGATAATAAGAAAAATTCCTCCCTCTCCAGAGAACTGACTTTGACCAACTAATCCTAAACAACCTCAACTCTGCTAACACCTTCCTGCTAAAGCCCTATAAAAAAATTTGACTTTACTTGCCCAAGTTGTTGGGCTCACCCAGCCTTATGAACTGTTGAAACATAGATTTGAAGCCCAATAGGCTGATCATAGAGTATGTTATTTTAACCTGTACCCACTGCAAGTCTATCTGTAATCAGCATTAACAAGAATTACTGTATTACCTGCAAACCTACAACTTAAAGATATTTTGTATAAAGATGCTACTAAATTCTTTAATTTAAATTTATAGCTAATACTGAATTAAAACACAACTAAGTTCATATATACTTTATTCAATAAAATTAAAAAACATTTAGTCCATTGATTATGTAATTTCATGGAAAACTAAGACAAATGTTTGAGATGATTTGAAGCTGGCTGATGTCTCATTACTTCAATTCTGTGTGTTTAATTTCCCTTTGGAAATAAACTCTAACTCATCATTCTGATAGAGTGGCAAAAAAATCATAATGGGCAGTTTGCAATAATTAACAACCCATTATCTATTACTTCCTGTGAAAGCATGCATTAAAATTGTTTTGATATAACAATTTTTAATTTTGTCTGCTACATACCCAGTATTATGAGGTAATAGTAGCAAAGTAATAATTCTTTTAAATTTATGCATACATGTTATCTTAAAATGCATTTTTAAAAATTTTAATTACCCAACATATAGTACATCATTAGTTTTTGGCATAGTAGTCTTCAATGATTCATAAGATGCATATAACACCCAGTGCTCATCACATGTCCTCCTGAATGCTCATCACCCCATAACCCCATTTTCCCCACCTCCCTTTCCACAACCCTCAGTTTGTTTCCTGGAGTCAAGAGTCTCTGATGGCTTGGTTTCCTCTCTGGTTTCCTCCCACCCAGTTTTCCCTCCTTTCCCCTATGATCCCCTCTGCTATTTCTTTATTAAACATGAGTGAAACCATAAGATAATTGTCTTTCTCTGACTAATTTCACTTAGTATAATACCCTTCAGTTCCATCCACTTTGACGTAAATGGTAGTTATTCATCCTTTCTGATGGCTGAGTAATATTCCATCACATATATATATAAACCCCTTCTACTTTATCCATTCATCTGTTGAAGGACATCTCAACTCCTTCCACAGTTTGGCTATTGTGGGCATTGTTGCTATGAACATTGGGGTGCAGGTGCCCCTTCATTACATCTCTATCTTTGGAGAAAATAGCTAGTAGTGCAATTGATGGGTTGTAGGGCAGCTCTATTTCTAACTACTTTAACTTTAACCTCCATACTGTTTTCCAGAGTGGCTGTACCAGCTTGCATTCCCACCAACAGTGTAAAGAGGGTTCCCCTTTCTCCATATCCTTGCCAAAATTTGTTGTTCCCTGTCTTGTTATTAAAATGGAATTCTTTTAAGAAACAAAAAATTAATTATAAATCAGTTTATCCTGTGAAGTGCCCTAAATAAAATATGCCCAACCTGAATGTGTTAGAATGAATGATCACATTTGTATTTTACTTAAAGAACTTATGGGCACATATGGGTATATAATTTTACATGGTAAGGGGCATTTACTGAAAGGCTCTCCAGAAGAAATATTCCTGTATTAGGGATGTGCAGTATACAAGAAGAGATGGAACTGGTATTGCACATGATTTCTTCAATCCAGCTTATACCATCAATGACTTAAGCCCAACCTTGTAGAAAACAAAAGCAGATCCTCATAAAGTTCAACTAAACTTGAATGAAAGCAAGATCACCAAATACTCCCTTAAAATTCATAAACCTCTTACCTCTTGGCTAATGTAACATTTTAATCAAGAAATAATTGAAAGAACTTTAAACAATTAGGCTCTACATTGGAGAATCTGAATACTTCACTTGGGAAAGGAGTGTAGATGCCTACCATTTACCGCCCAGCCCCCAACAAAAATCAGAATAAACATGGCCCTTTATGTGGCTACCCTTTGTGGATTCCCCCTTGAACTGAGATCTGGTTTGTGGTTGCTTCATCTGAACTCTTCCCCTTAACATAAGAGCCTTTTTAAAATAAAAATTCTGATTGTTAATGGTTTCAGATATTATTTGGAATAAGAAACTCATATAATTTATAGACAAATATTTCAGTTTAACTGTGAGGAGCAATCTCTTAGTAATTTTCTTAAGGTTTAAGTTGAGCTCATAAATTAGTGGCAAATGACTTAATGAGATTATCTTCAGGTTCCAGCCCTACTTCTTGTATCCACTATCTGTGTTAACAATTAGTCTCAGAGTTCCAGGTTCCCCAGTCATTACATGGGCATGTCAGTCACAAGCTTCTTATCTACCTCAGGTATAGCTGGAGATTATTGGAAGTCTAACATGGGCTAAATATCTTACACATAGTGTGAGAGTTACTTTAATTCCAAAAATAACCTGATACTGTAGGTATTATCCTCATTTTACAAATCTGTCAGAGGACAACCAAAGAAGTATGGTTATTGATAGAACAGTCAGTTCTATACAGACATACAGAACAAAATAACAGATTTTTTTCCCCCAAATTTCTTTCTACAGTGTTAGGGCACATCTTCATGATTGTGAGAGGCAACTTTACCAGTAGCTTTGGCAACACTTTTTAGCCAGATGGCTAATACCTTTACTTCTTTTATACTTGTCTGATAGTAGAAAAGAAGTAGCCTGTTAAAATAGAGCAAAGGAGTGCTGGGGTAGGGATTTGAAAATCTATGTGCTACTCCTGTGTACTGTTTTCCTATGGCTGTCATAACAAGTTAGGACAAAATCGATGACTTAAAAAAACTTAAAATTATCCTTACAGTTTTGCAGATAAAAAGAAAGTTGTCTGCAGGATCTGCTCCCCTCTGGAGGTTTGAAGAGAGAATCTATTTCCTTGTCTTTTTCAGCTTTTAGAGCAGGATTCCTTAAGTTCCTTGGTGCATGGCCCCTTCCTTCAATACAAAAACCAGCAGAATAGTATCTTGCTGCAATAGTAACTTCGTCTCTTTTTTTGCCATATGTCCTTCTGCCCGCCTCTTGTTAGGACCTTTGAAATTAGACTGGGTGCACCTGGATAACATAAGGAGATCTTCCTGTTTCAAGATCTTTAATCACATTTGTAAAAGCCCTTTGGCCGTATAGTGTAACTTTCACAGATTCTGATTGTGAGGACATGGATATCTTTGGGGACCACTATTCAGCCTATTACATTCTGATTCTCACACACTGCACAAAGTTACTTACATTCTCTCAGTTTTTCTATTAATACATTCCCCGCACTTTGCAATGCTTTGATATTTTTGGAGATACTATATGGATACTATCATAAGACCTCTTACTGTATCCTTTCTACAGTCAAAATTGCTAAAGACAAAATAGCAATGGAAATACCACTTTAGAAATAAGTACTGCTTTTTGCACATATTGCATGGAGCACTGGGGGTGGTGCATAAACAATGAATTTTGGAACACTGAAAAAAAATTAAATTAAAATAAGTACTGGGGTGCCTGGGCAGCTCAGTGGGTTGGGCCTCTGCCTTCGGCTCAGGTCATGATCTCAGAGACCTGGGATCGAGCCCTGCATTGGGCTCTTTGCTCAGTGGGGAGCCTGCTTCCCCTCTGTCTCTGCCTACTTGTGATCTCTATCTGTCAAATAAATAAATAAAATCTTTTTAAAAAATTAAGTACTACTTTAAGTACTCAAACCTAGATTGACTTCTATGAATACTTGGTTCATTTTATTATTTATTATGATTATGATTATGATTATGATTATTAGAGCAGAAAGGGGAGAGGGAGAGAGAGAATGTTGAGAAGACTTCATGTCTAGCCTGGAGCCCAACATGGCTCCATCTCTGAACTCGGAGATCATGACCAAGCAGAAATCAAGAGTCTGACACTTAACCAATTGAGCCACCTAAGCACCCCTTCATCTGCTTATTTTTTAAAATGTGGTTTTTGTAGTCCCAGCAAACTTAATGTGTTGGATTCAAATCAATATGAAAATAAGCAAGATTGGCACAAAGGGGTAGTTGTACCTTATGTTATCGAACACCCACTGGATCCTGGCTAAAAAAACAAGTGGTACTTGGAGACTTTGGAGGATCAGAGGTTTATTTTATGCCAGGGCACAGAGGAGAGTAATTTCCAGGTCTGAGGCCTGAGCGAAACAAAGGGGTTAATTTATACACCTTTTACTTCTGTATCTGTGCCACCCTTGGTGCTGCACCCAGTGGGGCTAGGGAAAAGACTGGAATGGTCCTGGGGCCAGGACTGGGACTTTTCTGCTGGATTGGTTGGCTACCTAAGGACACAGATTTTGCATATAATTCCCCCCTTTTATGCCCTTTTAGATACCTGGTTTAGAGGGCATCATCTTTATTATCTATAGGGCAATAGTGAATAAGGAGCATAAGGAGGGGGCCAATGGGGGGTGCAAACCAAGGTAATCATTTGCCAGTAACAGTAATGGGAGTGTCGTGTCCCCGCCCGCCCCCACCCCTGCCGCGCTCAGGCAAGCTGAAGGCAGTGAGGAGGAACAGCACACCAGGTAGCAGAAGGCCAGGACTGCAGTCAGGAAAACCATATGAAATGGGCTTAGGAATAGACAGTAGAGGGCCCACAAAAGTGGGGTTCCTGGCCTTAGTTAGAGGAAGCCATTGTGGCTAGCTGGACAGCAGATAAAACCTGTAGATAAGTAAGTGTAGTAAAATACCCCAGGGTTATCCAATAAATAACAACAAAGCAAGTCTCTGGGGGAAAGTCCAGTCAGAAGGGTTGACAGTGTAGAGTCCAGCCCCTAGGAAAAGGGATGTTGTGCCAGTGAAAACTAGGGACCGCAGTGAGCAGATGTCCATTAGTCAGTGGGATGTCATGGGAGGCGAAGCTGGAAAGGGTCTGTGGGGTTTGGGGGGATTTTCCATTGGTGCAGTTCTTAGTCTGAGTGATGAGCTTTTTTTTTTTTTTAAACTCTGGAGTGGTGGACCCATGGGGTGACACCAGAGACCTTATGGGCAGTAAGTGTGTTTAGAAGAACAGTGTGAGACTGACCCTGTTTACTGTGGTTTGTATTGTGGGGTACTTTTTAAATCTTTGACCCAGACTGAGTCTCCTGCCTGGAAGAAATGCACCTGGGACTCTAAGGAGATTTGGGCCCTCTCAGTGGAGTACTTTTGTAAGTTATTGGGGGTGGCCCCCAGGGTCTGAAGTTGTCCTTTCATCTCTTTATTCCCAATCTGATATAAGTTTTCTGGAAGCCTCCCCAGGCACAGGGGAGGCTGTCTGTATACTAATTGGTTAGAAAGGAAGCTTGATTTTTGAACACAGGTAGTACTACAAAACTGAATACTTAACACCTACATAATAGCCCTTAATAACATTAACTTTTCTGGGCTGGGTAACATTTTGTTTTCTATTGATCAAGCCATAGTTTCATCTTTATATTAAAGATACATATATATGGGGCGCCTGGGTGGTTCAGTGTGTTAAGCCTCTACCTTCGACTCAGGTCATGATCTCAGGGTCCTGGGATCGAGCCCTGCGTCAGGCTCTCTGCTCAGCAGGGAGCCTGCTTCCCCCTCTCTTTCTGCCTGCTGCTCTGTTTACTTGTGATCTCTCTATCTCCGTCAAATAAATAAATAAAATCTTTAAAAAAAATACATACATATAGATAAAATGCCATTTTAATTCAAACTGTAAGGGCTAAAATATTATTTGCTGGCAACTTTTTTAGCCCATGGATTGCATAAAATTTATGCAGTCTAGATGTGATATAACTAGATGTCATTGAGAATTCAATTGATAAGAAAATCTAGTATTTGTCCAACTAGGAGGTCCTTCTGATACTGAGGCTCAAAGAGGTCCTAAGGTGCTGACATTAAAACTAATGCCTTAACAGTTTTGTTCATTTGATTCATGATTTGTATCACCAAACTCTGAGCTTGTATGGATAGTATTCTTTAATATGCTTGATAATCCCCACAAAAACTCTGATTTATAGAGTAAAGTAGTCCCCATGAGTGACCTTAAGAGAAATCTCTTTTGGCCTAAGAAACCAGTAAGTACAGAATTCTATCTTGTCTATATGGACTATTCTCTAAGAGAGACCATATGTTAGGCATAGAGCAAGTAGTCACAAATAATCAGTAGCATTAGAAACACAGAATATTTGTTCTCCAATTTAAAAAAAGTTAAATTATAAATCAACAGAAGAAAACTTGGGAAAGGCACCAGTATTTGGACGTATAAAAATAATTTTAACAGCAGCATTAAAAAACCTTTGAACTCTGAAAGTTCTAAAATCTTGCTGAGAGAAATTGAAGGTCTAAATAAATGGTATCTCACTGAGGTTTTTTGTTTGTTAAGCTTTATTGACAGATAACTGACAAACCAAATTGTAAGCTATTAAAGTATACATCAGGATAATCTGATACTATGTATATATTGTGAAAGGATTCCTGCTATGTGGTTAATTTACACAACCATCACCTCATATTTCCCTGGGTGAGAACATGTAAATTATACTGTCTTTGCAAATTTCAATTATCCAGTACATTGTTATAAGCTGCAGTTCCATGTTATATATTAGAGTAGATCCTATTCATCTTACAGCTGCAAGTTTGTTACTTTCCACCAGCCTCTCCTTATTTCTACCACCCCCCACCCCAGCCCTTAACAACCACTTTCTACTATGTTTCTATGAATTAGACTGTTTTTTTAGATAAGTCATATCATAAAATATTAATCTTTATCTGTCTGACTTCAATGATCATAATGCCATCAAGGACCATTCATGTTGTCCCAAAAAAGCAAAATCTCCTTCTTTCTCATGGCTGAATGATATGTGTGTGTGTGTGTGTGTGTGTGTGTGTGTATCTGTGTATATACACACATATCTTTATTCACCCACGGATGGACCTTTAGATTGTTTCTATATCTTGGCTACTGTTAATAACGTTGCAATAAACCTGGGAGTGCAAGGATCTTTTCCAGATAGTCATTTCATTTCTTCATTTCCTTTGGATATATGCACAGAAGTAGAACCACTTGATCATTTTTAAATTTTTTTAAATTTTTAATTTTTTAAATTTTTAAAAATTATTTGATTGAGAGAGAGCATGCATGAGCAGGGGGAGGCTCAGAGGGGGAAGAATAGGCAGACTCCCTGCTGCGCATAGAGCCCACAGGGGGCTTGACCCCACAATCCTGAGATCACAACCTGAGTTGAAGTCAAGAGGTGGTTGCTTAACTGACTGTGCCACAGAGGTGGCCCACTGGGTATTCCTATTGTTTTTTTGAGGAACCTCCGTGCTGTTTTTTGTAATGATGGAACCAATTTACATTTATACCTACAGTGTGAAAGGATTTCCCTTTCTCCACGTCTCTGCCAACACTTGTTACCTTTTGTCTTCTTGGTGGGCATTCTATCACATGTGTACTGATAACTCATTGTGAATGTGTGTGTGTGTGTGTGTGTGTGTGTTTCATTTTAAATATATTTGGTTTTATTTCTGTTTCCATTTGAAGTATATTTTTATTTTTCAGGTTTTTTCCTGTCTTAGTTGATTTTATTATCATTTATTAGTAGCTATGGTATTAATATGGTTTTGGGGTGCCTGGGTGGCCCAGTGGATTAAGGCTCTGCCTCCGGTTTTAAATTACAAGTCTATGCAGAAGTGTTCTCAGAGAAGTGTCACTCCCCCTCATTCCTCTACCCATTCTACCCAGCCCTTGTGGGCAGTCAGTCTTACTGGCTTCTGTATGTCTTTCTATGTTTCTTTCTACAAAAGTAAGCAGTGACACATGTTTATTGATAGTGCTAAGGAGTGAGTTTAGATGTAGGACCAACAGCTAAGCCTGGATCAGTCTTATATATAGGAAGGAGGAAGGAGCCAGCAGGGAAGGGAGAGAAGGAATACTGCATGAAGAAGGTGTTACAGGGAGAAGGGAATAATCAGCAGTGCTAAATGCTGTTGATGGATCAAATATGATGACTGAGAATGAATTGGCCGTAGTAATGTGAAGGCTGCTGGTGACCTTGTCAGGGACAGCCCATTGGGAATGAAACACTCCATGAATGAAGAGGGTTAAAGAGAGAATGGGAGGAAAAGAACTGAAGCCTGCAGGTGTGGGCAACTTTTTAAGAGAATTTGATTGCATTAGGAAGCAAGGGGAAGGTTGGAGGGGAACGTGGCATCAATAGAAGGCCCCCACCCCCACAATGGGGAAAGTATCAACATGTTTTATATGCTAATAGTGATATAGGAAAGAGGTTAAGGTATGAAGCCAATGGCAGAAAGAATTCTCGAGACATCTTTGGTATAAAAGGTGATTCATGAAAGCATGGGGACAAGACCTGTGGACAGAAAGAGCTACACTGGGTTCATGAGGAGTGGCCTATTATATACTCTCAAGTTGGGAGGGGTTAGGGATAGCCTAAGTCTCTAAGGAATTTTGGAAGCAGGGTTTCCAGGAACTTGAGGGGCTAGCTGTTTTTGGGAGAGAGTCATTTATTACTGCCTAATAAAACCTTAAGTCATCAGACCCTTCAGATATGTATATTGGTGGGTCATATGCTTGGAGGATAATTGCCAACATGTATCTTGGAAGGGTAGAGATAAAAGAAGTTTCCAAAGGAATTTTTATGTGTTAAAGTGGACTTACAGGATCCTATGGTTGGGCTAAGATTGCCCTTTGCCCTTAGCAAAGTATTCAACACCCAGGAGTTTTTAGAGGAATGCCCTTCTGCCTGTTTCAAGGACTTAACAGTGAGCTATAGGTAGTAAGGAAATTTAATTTTTCTTCTGCCCTTGTTTCCCACATCAGTAGGATTGTCCAGTAGAAAGGGAAGTCGTATTGGTAGGATGTCCTTGAGTAGACAAAGGCGGATCTGATTCAGTGCCTTTTAGAATCTCCTTTAAATCTCCTCTGTGGCATAAAGTTCCTCCCCACAGGCAGGAAGCAGAGCACGTACCTGCAGGTACCCACATAGGAGCCTTTTGGCATTGTCTTCCATTTTCAGCCAAGAGTGAGGATGAGAAGGAGGTGTTGGTGTTGAAAAAGGAAAAGTCATGAAATCTTTGTTGAAGAGAGTGGAGAGTAGTTAAGAATGTGTAGTATAATCACACGTAGCTGTAGGTCTCACTTCAGGTTCATACTCAGGGGCTTGAAGTCAGACCGCTGTGTGTTTGATCTTCATTTCCCTGATGGTTAGTGATGTTGGGTATCTTTCTAGGTGCCTCTTGGCCACTTGTATATTTTCTTTGGAAAAATGCCTATTCAGGTTTCCTACCCATTTTTTACTTTTTATTTTTATGTTTACTTGTATGGAATTTTCATGTTTTAGATATTAACCTACCTAGTATATAATTTGCAAATATTTTCTCCCAATCTATACATTGTTTTGTTTTGCCAGTGTAGAATCTTTTTTTTTTTTTTAAGATTTTATTTACTTATTTGACAGAGAGAGATATCACAAGTAGGCAGAGAGGCAGGCAGAGAGAGAGAGGAGGAAGCAGGCTCCCTGCTGAGCAGAGAGCCCAATGTGGGACTCGATCCCAGGACCCTGAGATCATGACCTGAGCTGAAGGCAGAGGCTTTAACCCACTGAGCCACCCAGGTGCCCCGCCAGTGTAGAATCTTTTAACTTGTTATATTTTCTACCTGTGCTTTTGGTCAAAAACTATTTGCCAAGAAAATAACAATAATAAAAAAATTCTCATTGCCAAAACCAAGGTTAAGGAGATTCTTCCGTATTTTTTTTTTATACTTATTTATTTGAGAGAGTGAGCAAGAAGGGGAGAAAGAGAATCTTAAGCAGACTCCATACTGGGTGTGGCCTCACAAGCGGGGGAGGGGGGGCAGGATATCACTAGCCTGAGATCACAACCTGAGCCAGAACCAAGAGTTGAAGGCTTAACTGACTGTGTCACTCAGGTACCAGCCCCTTCTCCCCATGTTTTCTTCTAAGAGTTACAGATTTTCATATCCTAGGTTTAAGTTTTTAATTTTTCTCAAGTTATTTTTTGTGAGTGGTATAAAATAGGGGATTTATTTATTTATTTATTTATTTAGGCATGTAACTGTCCAGTTTTCCCAAAACCATTTATGAGGAGACTATTTTCCCATTGTGTAGTCTTGGCTCCTTTGTCAAAAATTGACTATATACGCAAGGGTTTATTTTAGGGATCTCTAATCTGTTCTCTTGATTAGTGTGTCTCTTTTTATGCCACAGTGTTGTTTGAGATCAGGAAGTGTGATACTTCCATCTTTGTTCTTTTTCTTCGGGATTGTTTGACAATACTTGGGCGCTATACCAATTTTATGAATGTTTTTCCTATTTCTGCAAAAAAAAAAATCCATTGTAACTTGATGGGAATGACATTGAATCTATACACCACTCTGGGTAGTATGGACATTTTAATAATATTTTTTTCCAGTTCATGAGCACGAACTAGATTTCCTTATATATGTGTGTATTCTAACAGTCTTTCATTAATATCTTAAAGTTGCAGTGTGCAGATCTTTTACCTCCTTGCCTAAATTTATTCCTAATTACTGTATTATTTTTTTGTTAAAGATTTTATTTATTTATTTGACAGACAGAGATCACAAGTAGGCAGAGAGGCAGGCAGAGAGACCATGACCATGTGTATGATCTTTTCTCTGTATTTCTGGATTTAGCTCAGGATTTTTGTGTCTATGCTCATTAGGAATATTGAACTGTAATTTTGTGTTTTTTTTTTTTTCTTGTAGGAATTTTGTCTAGTTTTAGTATCAGGGCAATACTGGCCTCTTCAAATGAGTTTTGAAGTTTTCTCTCTGACAGTTTTTGAAAGTTCGAAGAACTGGTGTTAATTTTTTAAGTGTTTTATAGAATTCATCTGTGAAACCATACATATTTTAGGGAGGTTTTGGATTACTGATTGAATCTCCTTACTAGTAATAGTTTTGTTTATGTTTTCTGTTTCTCATGATTGTTTCCTGATACGTTGTATGTTTCTAGAACTTGTGCTTCCGTATCAGGAAAGATGGCTTTGGGTAGTTTGGACATTTTAACCATATTAATTCCTATCCATGAACACAAAGTACCTTTCCGTTGGTTTAGGTCTTCAGTTTCTTTCATGAGTGTCTTGTAATTTTCATTGTACAGGTCTTTCACTTCATTGGATAGAATCAGTCCTAAGTACTCTAATAATTTATTATTTTTTAAAAGATTTTAGAGACTGTGAGTTGGGGGAGGGGCCACGGGAGAAGGGAGAGAGAATCTCAAGCAACTACTGCACTGAGCATGAGCCCAGTGCAAGGCTCAATTCCACAACCCAAGATCATGATATGAGCTGAAATCAAGAATCAGTTGCTTAACTGACTGAACCACCCAGGTGCCCCAGTATTTAATTATTTTTGATGCTACTGTGAATGGGACAGTTTTCTGATACTGCCTTGTAGTCTACAGATACTACACTGATTTCTGTATGCTGATTTTATATCTTGAAAATTTACTTAATTTGATTAGTTCCAATGGTGTTTTGGTTGAGTCTTCAGAATCTACTACATTATAAGATCATACCATCTGCAAATAATGATAGTTTCACTTCTTCCTGATTAAGTATTATTTGTATTGTAAACTTCAGAGTTGCTAAGAGACTAGATCTTGTTTCCACCACCGAGAAATGGTAATCAGGTGACAGAGGTTTTGGCTAACATTACAGTGGTAATCATATTGCAGTATAAATGTATCAAATTAGTGCATTGCACACCTTTACCTTACACATTTTTAAATGTCAATTAGAAAAAAAATCAATGGAACTGATATGTAGTCCAGTATAGGTCTATACTTGCACAATTATTTTTTTAAGAGGTCCAGGAAATTTAGTAGAAAATTTGCTTCATCAAATTATGTTGAATGACTGGACAACTTATAAAAAACAAATGATTCCCAAATGTCATCTCACAAAATACGGAAATGGTAACTCATTATTAACATTAATCATAATTGTAAGTATAAATCCAAAAATCTGTAAAACTTCTAAAATAAAACCTAGGGAAATGATTTGTGACTAGGTGAAGAAAGGGTTTAAGGTAGAAAAGAATGTAATTTATAAATTGTGAAGAAAACTGTTAAATTGGACTTCAGTCAATTGTAGTCTTTTTTGTTTAAATTGAGATACAAATGATACATAAAATTATTCAGGTATACAACATAAGATTTGATGTGTGTGTTTATTGCAAAGTGATCACAACAAGTCTGGTTAACATCCATTATCACATGTAGTTAAAAGTTTTTTTAATTGTGGTTATGTTTAGGATCTACTGTCTTAGCAGTGTTCAACTATACACACAATATTATTATATATAGTCACTATGCTGTACATTAAATCCCCAGGACCCAATTTATAACTGGAAATGTATACCTCTTGACCACCTTCACCCATTTCACCTACCTCTATCCCCTCCATGTTTCCAACAGTCACCAGTCCATTTTCTGTATCTGAATTTGTTGTATTACTTTTTTCAATTCCACTTAGGAGTGAGATTATACAGTATTTGCTTTTTTGGACTAAGTTCACTTAGCTTAATACTCTCAAGCTTTATTTGTGTTGCCACGAAAGGAAAGATTCTCATCCTTCTTATGGCTGAGTAAACCTTTGTGTTGTATGCATAGATGTGTATAAACACCACATTTTTCTTGATCCATTCATCCATCCATGGATGTTTCAGTTAATTCTATGTCTTGGCCATTATTAATACTGGTGCAATGAAATGGGAGTGCAGATAGCTCTTTAAGTTGTTGGTGTTTTCATTTCCTCCAGATAAATCCCCAGCAGTGGAATGGCCAGGTCATATAGTAGTTGTATTCTTAGCTTTTGAAGAAGCTCCAGACCGTTTTCCACAGTGGCTGCACCAATTCACATTCTTACCAACAGTGCACAAGGGTCCCCTTTTCTCCACATTTTCACCATTGCTTGTTAACTCTTGTCTTATGACAGTAGCCATTCTAACATGTGTGAGGTTTTATATCCCATTGTCGTTTTCATTTGCATGATGATTTGATTTGATTTCTCTGATAATTAGTGATGTTGAGCACCTTTTCATGTAGCTGTTGGCCATCTGCATGTCTAGTAAACTGAAGTCCTCTTCTCAAGTGATAGAACTAAAAAAATGTAATCCACAAATGGCTTGTTTTCTGAATATGTAAATAACTCTCATAACAATAATAATGATACAAGTAATCTAAATTACTATAAATGACTTTGACAAAACTTCACAAATTAAGATCGTCAAATGTCCAGTAAATATATAAAAAAGATTCATAACATCATTAATCATAAGGAATGGAGAAATTTTATCTATAAGATACACTTAATACACATTTAAATTATTGTACCATACCAAGCATTAGGATAGATAGCAACTGGAACTCTAATCATTTGCTAATGGGATTGTGTGATATTAGGACTACTTACATTGGCAGCTTCTTAAAAATTCAGCAGTAGTTGGCAGCTTCTTAAAATTTTAAACATAAATCACAGGACTCAGGAATTCTACTCCTGTGTATTTACTCAAAGAAAGAAAAATATAAACCGTATAAAAGACTTAAATAAAATATTCAGAGCAGCTTTATTCATGAGAACTAAGGCCATAAAAATGTCCACATTTTTATCTACAGGTGAATAGATAATGATTATTCTTAAAATGGCAAGTATTCATCAAGAAAAAAGAAGAAACTACTGATACTGCAAAACCATGTAAAAAAAAATAAATAAACTGAGCCAGATAAGCCAAAAAGGAGATACGATTACATATATACAAAATTATAGAGCTGAAAAATAACAGATCATATTGAACAAAATCAAATGCTACATATAACATTAGGCCATGGAAAAACTGATAGCAAGTTTAAATGAGATGCCCAAAGACACATAGTTGAAATTTGGCAAGTTGTTAATTAAAATGCCAGTGATGATTCTGCCACTTCCTAGCCCATCTGGAATCTAATGTGTCAAAAGAATTTGGCTGTTCATTGTGCCCCACTGAAGAAGCTCTATATCTTTCATGTGAACTGGCTGGGTCTTGTTAAATTAAGGAAAGAACCAGAATCAAAATCTGAAGCAGCTCAGAGATGTGAATTCAGAATCTATTCCATTATTTTTAATGCTTGAGAATGAGGAGGCTTATGGCATAAAGTCTTTGATCATAATATAGACTTTTTTTCATAATAAACATAGAATTTCCTTCTACAATCCTGTTTGAAAGTTACCTCTCTTTAACCATCAGCAAAAAAATCAGAGGCCAACTCATACTTATAACTGAGCATCTACTGTGATTTCAGCACCAGAATATAATCTAATCATCACTCTAGCTCTTATTCATTTTATATAGTCTTCACATGCTTGTGTATGACTAATATATGTTACAGAATAAAAACAATAAACACAGAAGAAGAGTAATTCATGCTTTGTTTTATCTGCTCTGTGAAGTGTTTATTAAACCATTAAAAGCAAGGTTAGGGCACAGTTCATTTTAATGCTCTTATAAATATGGATTTCCTTTTAATTTTTTAAAACAATTTAACTCTCAGATACCATTATCTTTCCAACATGAAAAATAATCTGAACCAGAAGAGAAACAGATGCTTTAAATAAATGTACTGTTTTTAAAATGCTAAGTCTGTTTACACAGTGCCTTTAATGCTTTCTAAACTCCGGTAAAACTTTAAATGTTGTGGGTTTTAAAATTTATCATCATTATTATTATTATTAATATTATTATACTTATTCCTACACTGCAGTGTGTGGAGTCTTCAAAAGAAGAGAGTGATCCTTACCTAAATTTCTTAGCAAAAACTCAACACAGTTATAAAAAATTCAAAACAATAAATAATAATTAAAATTGGAAACCTGCTCATTTATAGGTCAGTGATTTCATAAATACGCATGTAGTATTAAATCTAATGATCTCTTTAGATATTTTGGCAAATGTCTGTCATGAAATGGTTTGTCATGGCCCACATAACCCAGGTGTAACATGAAGCCATTTGGAATGTAGTTCACCCCTCCCATTAGATTTTCTAGAACTTTTAGACATACTGGATTGAATAAATCCAAGTCAGGCAAGATCAATGGAATTTTTGATGTTTGGTAAACGCTGTGGTTCACTGAAATGAGCCAAAATAATGGAATTCAAGTTCTGGTTCTCTCACTCACTAGCTGTAGTTTTTTTAACCTCTCTGAACTGTTCTTTCATCAGATGAAAAACAAGAGTAAGAAGGAACAAAGGCTGTATAAAGAATTAAATAATATAACACCTAAAAATAGCTCTGATAGCATCAGAATCCTGTAAGGTTAAAGGTATATAATGTCTCTGACAAGTTTCTATTACTCATTTACTATTTACTTATATGAATTGTTTTAATATAATAGGATCTAGTTTTTCTGTGTATAAAAATGAATTCATCTGTGTCTTTATATGTTTTATTTCCTGACTTTTGAGTACTTCTTTCTATATCTATTCAAACCTCAACTGCAGAAGTACACTCTAATGTGTACTCCTACACAAAGTCATCGAAGTCCATGGAAATTCACAATAGTATCTCTATTCTCTAAATTTGTAGCACTGAGTTGAATCCTTTGATATAACTCGTACAAGATATATCCATGCTTTTCCTCTAAAAAAAAATGGTAACACTTAGAAATATGACTCTGGGAGGTGTACAATAATAAATTAGATTGATTTATCTGAGCGTAATCTGTCAGTGGACTAGTTCTAGCAAATCACCTTCTCATATAATTTTTGTCCCCTTGACCACTAATGAATGGGTAGTGGACCACATGGTTCTCTATGTACATTCATTATGCCTTCCTGTATATTGTCAACATAGTCTGCTTTATGGTCTATTTGGCCTAATTACCTTCTGCCAAATAATAAGTAATCAAGAAATTGATATATTGCATTCTTTAAGTAAACTGAAGTATGTAAATTTACATCTCACAATATATTGTTCTATCCAAGAGCAGCAAGCAAGGAAAGTAATGTCAGAGCTATGGGTTTAAATAGCATCCATTCACTCATTTCCTAAACAACAATTTTTAAAAATAGACTCATGACTCCAAAGGTCGCCTATAGTTTCTAGCCTTCCTCTATTTCAGTGTAGTAATAAGAGAAGTGTTAAAGTTGGGGGCAATGGAATATGAACAGAAGTGGTAGGTATTGATAATATACAAGCATTTAAACAGTGAACATAAGTTGTTAAACAACAATTTATTTATTTTTTATTTTTTTTTAAGATTTTATTTATTTGTCAGAGATAGAGGGAGAGAGAGAGAGTGAGCACAGGCAGACAGAGAGGCAGGCAGAGGCAGAGGGAGAAGCAGGCTCCCTGCCGAGTAAGGAGCCCAATATGGGACTTGATCCCAGGACGCTGGGATCATGACCCGAGCTGAAGGCAGCTGCTCAACCCACTGAGCCACCCAGGTGTCCCTGTTAAACAACAATTTAAACAGTGAACACTCCCCTCCCACTCCTTCCCCTTCTCAGAAGCTAACACATGGAAGTATCTAGGGTATAGTTTTGGCTAGCATGTAAATAACATGCCTCATAGGGTGACAGAGATGTAAGATGGAACCTGAGGGTAGACATGACCTGAGGGAGCAGAGACCTCTTCTGACTGGGAATGCTCACTTTGGACTGTTTTCAGGGAGTGGGGATGTGAAATAAGTCTTATTTATTTTTTTTAGTTATTACTATCTCTTCCACAAGCAGCTTGATTGTCCTCTGCTAAAATAAAAATCATGGTGAGTTATTATCTTGGAAATAGTAGGGTGTTGAGGAAGAAATTCAGAGCATTCTATATGAAGTCTGTCACACCAGGAGAGAGTATGAGGATAACAGGGGAACCGATATTGGAAGCATGCGCTGTGATGGAACAGAGGCCCAAGAGTTGAGCAGTCACCAAGAATCACTATTTCCTTTCTTCCAATTCCCTCATGCCCTAAAAGTTCTATCCTAGAAGCCTCACCCATGAAAACATTCTGATTTTTTTTCCTCTCCTCAGATAAAGACTTTATGCATGATTTCACATGCATTAATCCATTTATTCCATAAACCAGTCTTGGAAGTTGCTGTGAATACGAAATAACACTGATTGTCCCCTCCACTGGATCTATGCCCTGTTCAGCCAGAGGGAGGTGATGGGAGGAACTTGGTGAGAGGAAATAGAGCAGTCCACATATTCTTTTCCAATTCCATTCCTGCCTAGTCATTGAGTGTAGTACATAGATGTGCTCTTCCTTGAAATCAGCTTCTCTGTGTGGCCCATACTTATGGCTCTGTTCTCCCTGATCTCCACCTACATTATTTGTCTCCAGTGTTGTTTCAGTCATAGTGATGGTAACAGCTTCGCTCTATGGTTAAGTTTTGGTTTTTGTTCGTTTTGGTTGTTTGTTTGTTTGTTTGGTATCTCATCATCCTTTTTTTTTTTTTTCAAGCCTAAATATACCTCTACAAATAATCCCTTTATTATCTCTCCAGCTGAGTCATCAGTCTCCTGCTGCGGTATACATTACCCTCATTTTATGGATGAGGAAATGCAAGTACAGAAAGATCAACACCCCAAGATCACTTAATAAATGATGTAATAAGGATTTGAAACCAGGCAGTCTCATGTAGTGTCTGTGTACTTAAATGCTAGGCAATAGTGCCTCTATCTATCAGCACATGGAGACTGCATAGAATGATTCAGAAAGAACTTGGAAATCAAAGAAAAATATAACATTCTGAGAGTTTAACTTTAAATCATCACCATGTGAGTCAGAAAAGAGTTTTGAAAAATGTAAATGACCAGATACAGTGTCCCAATTTGAACTGAAAAAAAAAAAATTCTCAAAGAATGTAGAAATCAAAAGTGGAAAGAGTGTGGTCTAACCAGGAAAAAAGTAAAAGGAGTTCAATAAAGGAAGTTACGACCGTGTCCAACTCCGGGTGTTCTGAGTAGTTGAAAGTGTAGCCCCATTGTTAAGATCATTCTAAGCATATAGGACAAATGAGGCTGCTTTATTCTGGTGCCATTACACATTTAATAGATCTCACTAAAGCCTTTTATTCTTGTTATGTGTTCATCTAGCAGCTTTATGATCTTGATTTGTTTTTGTTATTCTGTCTAGAGGAGAATAATGTACTAATTCATACATATTAAGGGTATGCGGTTTCTGTAGGTGTTTAAAATACAGGATAGAATGATATTTTGAATGTATATATAAGTCCTGTGAGTTTGGTTAATGGTTATCTGGCTCTGTAGGGTAGACCTCCTTTCAGGGATCTGAGGACATTATGTTTTTAAACCTTTAAAACCGAATGACAATCATTTTCTTATAGAGAGCAGATCTCTTTTTCAATTTGAATACTGGAAGGGAGGTGGAATAGAAGCGCAATGTGCTCTACAATTAGCTGAGAAACACGTAAGAAAAAAAAGTGCCTAGCTAAGAGAAAGATGTCTTAGAAGCTATCAATTATCGGCATCCTTCCGAGAAAGCACTTATGAAACAACTATATGTGTGCCAGTTCTCCCTAGTCACTCAAGTTAACAGATACAGTTCTCACAGGATTCAGACTTTATAGCCTAACACAGAATTTGTCATAAAAAATATTACAAACAAACATGCGTATTGAAGCCAGTTTGACAGTAATATTTCTCAGCATAAAATAATAAATTGTCATTCTAGTTTATAAACAAGTCTCTAGTAAGTATTATTGAGTCCTCCCTGAGGGAGCCTACTCCATCAGCATTTTTCTGAATCCCCAAAGCTGAAACCCAGATCCTGGACCCAGTATGGTGTAGATTCCCAGAAAGACTCAGTCCAGTAAATTCAGTCCATCTGATTCTGATACCTGTGGACAGTAAGTGGTTCTTAAGACACTGGACTTGGTAATCACACAAACCTGGATTTGACTTTCAATCTTGCAACTATCCAGCTGTGTGCTGTTGGAGGGCTCTTAGTTCATAAGGGGAGATACTAATGCCATAACCTAGGGTTATGACGAACGTGAGGTGAAATGGAACATGAGTCTGGGATGTGAACGACTCGTAGCAATGCTTACTGTTCTTGTCATTAGAAAGGTGGTAGGCACAATTTAAACCTGTCCTTGATTACTAGCAGTATACTTCAGAAGCTTGTAGAGTCTTGAGTTAGCATTATGAATATTAATCATGACATTACTACAAATAAGCTGATGAACAACTACATGGAGATCTACAGTTAATAAATGTTAAATGAAGCAACTTTAATAGATTTATATGCCTTTGTGAAACTTAGACTGGTGAGAAAAAAAGTTGTTAAGTATATTTTTGAACACCAGATAATAGAGATAATAAAAATATTTCAAGGGGCACCTGGCAGGCTCAGTAGTTGGGTGTCTGCCTTCGGCTTGGGTCATGGTCCTGGGGTCATGGGATCAAGCCCCACATTGGACACTTGGCTAGGCAGGGAGCCTGCTTCTCCTCCTCCTTCTGCCTGCCTCTCTGCCTACTTCTGTACTCTCTCTCTGTCAAATAGGAAAGGAAAATCTTAAAATAAAAATACTTCAAAAATATTTCAGTGCAAAAGTAGTTTTGAGATTTGGGTCAGGAAAATTTCCTAAAATTATAGCAGACATGTAGTGAACTATTTTAATTACAAATACTTAGATTATAATAGGAGATTTATAAAAATACCTTTTCTTACATTATTAGGGACTAGATAATGGCTAGAATCTGTGGATACAGAGACAAATATAAGTAAAAAGTACTATTAAGGAGCTTACTTTGAAAATACATTAAATCTACAACATTGTATTTCTTTACATTATTATGGATAAGTCACACATAATTGCATGAAATTAAATGGGAAAACAATTTTGTTTTTTCTTTAGGTTTTTGTTTAAACTCTAGTTAGTTAACATATAGTGTTACATTGGTTTCAGGAGTAGAATTTAGTGATTCATCACTTATATTTAACAGCCAGTGCTCATCCCAACAAGTGGCCTCCTTAATACTCGTCACCCATTTCCCCCATCACCCTGCACATCTCTCCTTCATCAACTCTCAGTTTTCTTAACTCTATAGTTAAGAGGCTCTTATGGTTTGCCTCCCTCTTTTGTTCCCCTCCTCTATATTCATCAGTTTTGTTTCCTAAAGTCCACACGAGTGAAATCATATGTATTTGTCTTTCTCTGACTGCCTTATTTCTCTTGGGATAATACTCTTGAGTCCTATCCATGTCATTGTCAATGGCAAGATTTCATTCTTTTTGATGACTGAGTCCTATTCCTGTGTGTGTGTGTGTGTGTGTGTGTGTGTGTGTGTGTGTGTTGATCTTCATCTATTCATATCCATTCATCTGTTCATGGACATCTAAGCTCTTTCCATAGTTTGGCTATTGTGGACATTGCTGCTATAAGCATTGGGGTGCATGTGTGCCTCCAAATCACTTTGTATCCTTTGGATAAATACCTAATAGAGGAATTTCTGGGTTGTAGGGTAGCTCTATTAACTTTTTGGGGAGCCTCCATGCTCTATTCAGTAGTGGCTGCACCAGTTTGCATCCCCACCAACAGTGTTTAAGAGGGTTCCCTTTTCTCACATAAACTTTGCCAACCACTATTGTTTCCTGTGTCTTTAAATTTTAGCCATTCTGACAGGTGTGTAATTGTATTTCATTATGGTTTTGATTTGTATTTCCCTGATGATGAGTGATGTTGAGCATCTTTTCATGTGTCTTTTGGCCATTTGTGTATCTTCTTTGGGAGAATGTCTTTCCATGTCTTCTGCCAATTTCTTAACTGGAGTATTTGTTTTGTGAATTTTGAGTTTAAGTTCCTTATAGATTATTAGATACTAACCCTTTTTCAGAATATGTCACTTGCAAATATCTTCTTCATTCTGTAGTTTTGCCCAATAGTTTGGTTGATTCTTTTCTTCACTGTTCAAGAGGTTTTGATCTTGATGAGGTCCCAATAGTTCAATTTTGCTTTTGCTGCCCTTGTCTCCAGAGACCTGTCTACTAAGAGGTTGCTAAGGGCCTAGAGACTGCTATCTGTGTTCTCCTCTAAGATTTTGATGGTTTCCTGTCTCAAATTTAGCTCCTTCCTCCATTTTGATTTTATTTTCATGCTTGGCATAAGAAACTGGTCCAATCTCATTCTTCTGCATGTTACTGTCCAGTTTTCCCAACACCATTTGTTGAAGAAAGTGTCCTCCCCTCCCCCATTGGATATTCTTTCCTGTTTTGTCAAAGATAAGTTGACCATATAGTTGTGGGTCCATTTCTAGGTTATCTATTTGGTTCCATTGATCTATGGGTCTGTTTTGGGCCAGTACTACACTGTCTTAATGACTATAATTTTGTAATATAGCCTGAAGTCTGGAATTGTGATGTCTCCAGTTTTGCATTGTATTTTCAAGATTGCTTTGGTTATTTGAAGTCTTTTGCAGTTGCATACAAATTTTGGGATTGTATATTCTAGTTTTATGAAAAATGTTATTGGAATTTTAATTGGAATAGCATTAAATGTGTAGATTTCCTGGGTATTAGACATTTTCACAGTATTTGTTTCTCCAAGACATGACCATAGAATGTTTTTCCATTTCTCATGTCATCCTCAATTTCTCTCATAAGCGTTCTATAGTGAAAAACAGATTTTAAGCAAATAGAGATTTAATTATAAGGTAATTATGAGTTATTCATATATTTTACATATTTTAACCTCATGATGCAAGAAAATACTGGAACTCTAATAAAATGATTTTATCAGAAGTGTATGTGAGTTGACTGGGCAATGCATATGTGGCAAGAAGTGAAAAGGAGAAGGAAAAAAAATGACTATAAGCAAGGGGAAAGGTAGCTTAGAGGAATAACCCTGCATAGCATATCTAAAGAACTGAAAGAAGTACTGGATTCAAAATAAAAGTAGGTAGCAAGAATCTGGGGAGATGAGTAGGGTCATATCATATGGTGCTGAATGAAGAATAGGCTCAATAAAACAGGATTTGCTATGGAAAGGCTAAGCCATGATCTATATAAGATTATGGTAATGACTTGGTTCAATGTATTAATGTAAATTCATAAATTTTGAGACCATAGAAAGAGATAAATTTTAGGAATAAAATATTTGGGGATGGGATCCATGTTTTTTTTTTTTTTAACATCTCTAACTAGATTAAATAGATGGCAACCATGTTCCTTAACACCTCTTACTAGATTAGATAGATGTCTAAACTCAACTATGATTCACTTAATTTGTAAATAAAGTTTTTTATTTTTATTAGTCTTTTAGAAAATCCCAGATCTTTAGATTGTAATGTTGAATTTCTTGCATTTTAAAATACTACTACAAAACCAAAAAGGCAAGGAGAATCCGGGGGGGGGGGGAGTCTAACTCGAAAAATCATCCACTGCAGGATCCAGAGGAAGAGCACAGAAAACTCTCTTACCTAGCAGAATTTAAGCAAGCGGTGGATCTTTGTAACAGGGTAGGAATCGTTGTAAGAGGGCAGTGATGGGAGAAACTGGAGAGTAGATGAAGACTTATCAGTTGCATGTAGGCCTTTAGTCCTAAGATGAAAGTAAAATTCACAGTGGGGAAAATAAAAATGAGACTTGACAGTGCCAAAAACTCAGCTGGATATATGCCTCAGTTACTTAAAGATCTGCTGAAAAAATGCATATTTGTTTGTAAAATTTTTAAGTGCATAAATGAAATAGATCACACTGCCCCTATATTCTTGCAAAGAGAAATTCTAGTATGACCCACACAACCAGCCTCTGACAGAAATAGAAATTTATTCTGGTAGTCAGCACTATTTTACTTCCCTTATTGTAATAAGGATATAAGTCCCTTCAACAATCCAATATTTTAACTCTCAATAAAAGTGACTTAACTATGTTTTATAAATGACATGTATCTTCAACTGGTCTAAATACTTAAATCCACCAGACAGACTATAACAGACTTTAAATGTTCCCAAATACTGGTAAGTGATACTCTACAGAATGTACCAAATTTTTTAAACTTGGGATTTATTATTGTACTATGAAGGCAGAGAAAAGATTCAGAGTCATTCTCTAAAAATCAATGCTCTAGTTCATTCAAACACATACACACACAATTTATGGCTAAGGTCCAATCATCATCCCAGAAAAGTTAAGTCTGCCTAGCATAGTGATGACAGAGCTGCATCAAACCAAACAAATTTACCTGTAGAGTGACCACTAACGAAATCATAAATTCAGTCAACAGCTAAATGTTTAAAACACATTCTATGAATATAACATACAGTGATTTTGGTATACATAGTGGTAATTAAATGTGTTTAAAGTCCGAGTCCATCACACAATTATCTGGATTGAAAATGTTCAACAGTAGCTTATATTACTAGAAATAATAAGAAAAGCTGTGTATGGTCTGTTGAAGTAATTCACAATGTTTCTGAAGTAAAGGTGGGCCATTAAAATTTAGATGAATAATGGTTCATGGCCTTGGTTTGCATGATGTCCAGCATGGTGACATGACAGCTGTAGTATCACTACAAATGAGGCTAGTCTATTTTCTCATTTTAGGACAAGAATGCTTCAAACCATCTTTGAGATGGATGACCTGGAAAAAAGATACACACACATACACACACACACAGGCAAAAAGCTAAAAGAGAGAAAAGAGAAACATATACAAGGTCTAACAGAAGCAGTAAAGGGTAGTTTGTGAGAAAATTAAAAAGCCCCAATTCCACCATCTTCCCACCATCATATATGCTTCTCACAGGCACCTCGCTTTTATTATTGGGATTCGCAGCTCTTTCATCGCTTACCTCCATGTTGCTGTCTATTCTTGAATTAAGACATTAGCTGTTTTCTTTCTAATTAAAAAATGAGTTGGAATTCACTGCATTGTTCCTCAGCATCCACTACCTTATTCCTCAAGATTGTAATAGTTTTTCAGTCATCTTCATGTAGTCATTCATATTTTCAGTGTTTCAATTTTCCACAGGAGGAAGGAAGCAGCCTTGAGCTGATTCTCTTCTTCACCTAAAAGCAACAGTTAACAAGAATGGGAATGAAAACTAATTCCCCCAGTTGACACCATGAGTGAGATGGAGGAAGGGAATTTCTAGAAAGTCCCCATAAAATGCAAGTAATCAGGCCTAGGAACATTATTGCAAATAGCTGGGATAGTATAGCAGGTGCTGTGGAGGAAATATAGGTGCTCAGGTGGCCCTAGAGGAAGCTGTAGCCAGAAAACACCGTAACTAGGACTAAATGTCTCTGTCCTAGACTGAGAGCATTCACTGCCTCTCCCCAGGGAAGACTGGCTTAATCAGTTCTAAGAACAGTAGGGTAACAAAGGAGTGCTGAAAGTAGCTCAGGGGAAAGGCAAAGGTGCATAAAAAGAATCACTGAAGATCCTCTTGCATGTCATGGGAACAATAGAAAAGAGTTGTTGCCATATTTAAACTTCTCCCCTTCTCCTCAAAGGGACTTAGGAAAATCCAAAACATGTGAATGTTGATTTGCTTAAATATGAATACTAATTTTTAAAAACATTGATGACCATATAAAGATTTTTGCAATTAAGTAAAAATTTAGATTTTGACCAGGAAGGAAAAACCCAGAAAAAGACTAAAATGAAGGCAAAAACAGCAACACACCATAACTTATTTAAAATATATATACATTGGAACAATGACAGAATGCCAAGAATCTAAAAGGAACTCAGAAATGAACCGATACCTAGAATGCCCATTTTAAACATCTTTGTTTATATGACAAAGGAATTCTCAGTTAATAATAAAATAATAGTAATAAGAAAAGAAATTCAGAGAGTGAGCATTTTCTTTTTTTAATGTTTAAGTGTATAATCATTGTTGTAAAAAATGATAACTAATATAAATGTTGAAGGTACAAGAAATATTTCTACAACACATGAATGAACCTGTCTTAATGAAAATTGAAAGGCTGGGGCACCTGGGTGGCTCAGTTGGTTAAGCATCTGACTTTTGATATAGGCTTAGGTCATGCATGATCTTAGGGTTGGATGATACAACCTGTTTAACATTCTCTCTCTCTCCTTTTTCCACCTGGAACTCCCTCACCCCCCTCCACTCATGCTCTTGCATGTGTGTACTCATTCTCACCCACCCTAAAATAAATAAATAAAATTGTTAAAGTAAAAGCCAAACACCTATATATTAACCTGTTATAATAATAATTCCTGTTTGCAAGCTTTAACTTCTGCAAATTGGTCAAGGATCTTTACATACTCATACTTATTAGAATAATATGTAAACTATATTTTCTATCTTTATTCATAGTTGATCAAAGAACATTTCGAAATAAGTTTAGCATTGTTTTTTAACATCAAGAGACAGATATACAAATGAATAGGGAAATCTTATCATAAAAATATGTTTGGCACAAGATGAAACCAGAGAGGGAGGCAAACCGTAAGAGACTCTTAATATTAGGGAACAAACTGAGGGGTGGGAGGGATGGGATGGCTGGGTGATGGACGCTGGAGAGAGTATGTGCTATGGTGAGCACTGTGAATTGTGTAAGACTGATGAAACACAGACCTGTACCCCAGAAACAAATAATATATTACATGTTAATAAAAAAAATTTTTAAGTGTTTGGCAGAGATTCCTTCAAATTTCATAATAAATTCTAGAAACTGTTATGTCTTCATCTATGTCAACTCTTGGCTTTTATATATCAACAGTTTACAATAATCCATCAATAAAGTAAGCTAAAGAAAGATGTTATTTAGAAAATCATAAGAAACAGAAATATACTTATTGTGCTATACTTTACCAAAAAAAAAAAACAAAAAAAAAAAACCAAACACTGTATAAGTGGACCTGCAAAATTCATATATGTTCAAGGGTCATAAGTATGTATATATATATGAAATAGTCATATACATACATGAATATATATAATTAAATACCTTGCTATTATTTTGAACAAACTGTTATATGTTAGAACGATTAAGAAAAAAATTTTGAATTTTATTTTCACTTGTTCCTTCTCCAGTGCTCTTCCTTTCTTGATGTAGATCAGTGTTTGTGCTCTATATAGTTTTCTTTCTCTTTAAAGAACTTTTAACATTTCTTGTGAGGCAGTTCTGTTGGTAACAAATTCACCCAATTTTGTTTGCTGTGAAAGTCTTCATTTCTCCTTCATTTTTGAAGGATCATTTCCACAGGGTAGAGAATGCTAGATTGATGTTTTAATTCTCTTAATTCTTTGAAATATTTCAATCCAGTCTCTTCTTGCTACATGATTTCTGAAAAGTTAAATGTAATTCTTTGCTCCTCTTTTGTTAAGGGTATTTTCCCCCAGATTTTTTTCCTCAGGACTTAATCTTTGGTTTTTTGAAGCTAGAAAATGTTATGTGTAGGTGTAGTTTATTTGACATTTACTTGGTCTTCCTTGAGCTTTATAGATCTGATATTTGGTATTGGACATTAATTTGGGGGAAATTATCAGTCATCATTTCTTTTTTTTTTTTTTAAATGTGATTTTATTTTATACTTTTATCACAATGTTTATTAGTTTCAGGTGTACAAAATAGTGATTCAACACTTATATATGACCCCTGGTGCCCATCACAGCAAGTGCCCTCCTTAATCCCTGTTACCTATTTAACCTTTCCCCCAAACTACTTCCCCACTGGTAACAGTCAGTTTATTCTCTATAGTTAAGAGTATGTTTCTTCATTGACTTTCTCTCTTTTTTCCCCATTGCTTGTTTGTTTTGTTTCTTAAATGTCATATATGAGTAAAACCATTTGTATTTGTATTTGCGTTTGTATTTTTCTGACTGATTTCCCTTAGCATTATACTTTCTAACACCATCCATGTTGTCGCAAATGGCAAGATTTCACTTTTGAATGATATTCCTGTGTGTGTGTGTGTGTGTGTTACATCCCCCACTTCTTTACCCACTCATCAATTAACAGATATTTGTATTTTTAAAATATTTTGAACTGAATAGAAATGGAAATACAACAAAATATATAGATACAGTGAAATCAGTAAGTAAGATATCTATAGAATTAAATGCATATGTTAAAGATAAAAAGATCTAAAATCAATTACCTAAACTTTCACCTTAGGTAAAAATAAAACTCTATCATATCTTAGAGATTTTAAAAAGTTAAGTGTTTTTTATTTTGTTTTTGGAAAAACAAAAAGTCAGAAGTGGCTAAATAATAGAAAACACAGAGTTTACTTGATGTCAAATTTTAAGACAAGCATCTTTCACTTTTTGTTTTTTCTTTTGGTATCCTTATTTGAAATTTGATTTTTATTTTCTATATTTAAATTCCTTTCTTTTGTTGTTGTCATTGCAAAATTAATACACAATTTTTTCTTTCCAGGAGCAATGTTAAAGCTTGATATTTCACTGTGAAAGGCTTTTCTGGCTCCGTGAAGGAAAAAGTAATAACTTAGAAAAGCAAAATCACATATAGAAAATAGAAAAATCTGAGCAGACTTTTTTGTATCCCCATTTTCTTTTCGATAACACAGTGCTTCAAAGGTTGACATTAACTTCCCCAAATTTCTTTTTATTATGCTCACAGCTTGACAATGAGCAGCACCTCACTTTTGTTGGAAGGTCTTTTTACCTTCACACCAATATTCTGGAACAGTCACATTGCAGAACAGCAATGGAGTAATTCCCTTTGGCTTTGCAACCACTACACTCATTATATATCTCAATTTATGGTTCGCACATGCGGCTATGTCATACCAACAGAAATAGAGACACAAATGAATCACAAGAAAGTTAGAAAGATTTTTGAGCCATTACAAATTTACTCTTAATAGGATCATGTGTAGCTGAGTCTGCGTATTTCCAGGCTAGCTCAATAATAGAGTTCTCCAAAGTAACTTCCAAGTATAAAATAACTTCTTAAAGATAAATAATGCTTATGTGCTAATATGAAGTATATTTTTATCTGTCTAAATTAAACTCAATAATGTGGCAAATATTTGGAAATTAGACAAAAGATTTAGAGTTAATTCTGGTAGTCAATATTACTGACAATATTAAAATTGCTGGCATTTAATGATAATAAAAAGAAGATCAAGTGTTAATAAATGCTATTACTGAATTGGAATGCTCTGAAAAAAAAAGTATCCCTTTACTGACTGTACTGAGATTTGACCACTCCCATTATACTGCCCTTGGAATTGACTGAATGGAATGAGTTCTAAGAGTTATAAGAACACAGATTTTATACCTACTCCATTTTATTGTTTGCAGTAATAACAGAATTTTTATTTTAAAACAATTCCAACAGTGAATAAAGTAATTATGTTAATTATGTTATGAATAAGTAGATTCAATATAAGAAAAGAGATGCAATTATAAAATCAAGTGAATTGGGCACCTGGGTGGCTCAGTGGGTTAAGCCACTACCTTCGGCTCAGGTCATGATCTCAGGGGTCCTGGGATCGAGTCCTGCATTGCGCTCTCTGCTTGACAGGGAGCCTGCTTCCTTCCCCACCCCCTGCCTGCCTCTCTGCCTGCTAGTGATCTCTCTTTCTGTCAAATAAATAAATAAATAAATAAAATCTTAAAAAAAAATAAAGTGAATTAAGTAAAAATACCATTATGTTAAAGTTTAACTGAAAATATGAAATATTCTCTTAAAGAAATATTGTCTAAAACATTTTATCAGTAACAGTAAACAATGTTGGTTCCATATTTAAGTCTTTAAGACTGTTACCCACTAAATGCAACCTGGAATTCTCAGAAAAATGCCTGATTCCAGATCCAGAATAGGGAAAGTAACAAGTGATCCTGATTAGCAGAAATAAGCAAGAAGAATAGCAAAAAGAAGCAAGTATTTTTAAAAAAAAAAAAAAAGCATCATGAAAAAAGTTTCAGGAGTCAGCCTGAATTCATGTCTACTAAGCAGAACTTCATAGGAGAAATCCTTCGTAGGAAAAGGATGGTTTCAATGCCAAAAGCATAACCTTGGTTTGAATATTAGAACTTCTGCTTATTTTGTCTGAAGGCAAATCATGTATCGTACTTATTGGTGAATGAGGATAATGATATTTATTTCAATGGATTATTGAGAGGGTTGCAAACAAACAACATTTAACTGATGTTAGGCCCATCCTAACTCTTAGATCACTTAGATACCCATATAACTCTAGAGATTTTAAAACAAGTTCTATCCTACAGAGTCTACAAGCATTTTAAACAAAAATGTAGGTTATTCAGACTTGTCTTGATCTATGGATAATCTCCATTTCAGCCACTATTAGAATCAGTGATATTTTCACCATTGGCCAACATTCTGGTTAAGATTATTATTAAGTGTTAACTATGAATTCTTTACACTCTGAAGCAACAGAAGAGATAAAAACAAATTTCAAAAAACAATGCAAACAGTGTTTTATTCTTTTGAGATCAACTCAGAGCCCATGAGTTAGGTTTCTTTAAATAGAAGTCAGAAATGTGGCCTGTATTTCTAGGGTCAGGAGAATACCATCTTGGAATAAACTTCTTGTTTTTATTTATCCTTTGTCATTTTTTACTTACTTGGGAATCAAGGTCACTTAAACTTCACTTGATCCATCTTCCCAGCAATATGTTAGCCTATGACAAAGCAGGGTTTTATGGAGCTTTTGATCTATAGAGTTCTCTTTGATTGTGGAAAGACCAAACTCCTGTTGGGAATACAGACTAAGAGAGGTGAAAAGTCTATGAAAAGATAAAAATTAACTATTGAAATAGTGCTGTGTATTTGCAGTTGCAAATAATTCTTTGTAGAAAAATTATACAATCACTATTTAAGAACTATTTTACACATGGGCAACTTTCCTAGTGTCATAGTATTTTTTTTTAAAGATTTTATTTATTTATTTGACAGAGATCACAAGTAGGCAGAGAGGCCAGCAGAGAGAGAGAGAGAGAGGAGGAAGCAGCCTCCCTGCTGAGCAGAGAGCCTGATGCAGGGCTAAATCCCAGGATCCTGGAATCATGACCTGAGCTGAAGGCAGAGGCTTTAACCCACTGAGACACCCAGGTGCCCCCATCGTATTTTTAAATATTACTGCTTAAATAGATTTTTAGGTCATAACATTCAATCCTTAACAACAAAAACAACATAACTTAGAATAAGTTATTGAAGCCTTCTAATTTTCCTGTAACAAAAAATGGTGATTATAATAGTAACTTACTTCAAAAGGTTGTTGTATAGATCAACTGTGATGATACAAAAAAAAAAATCACTTGGAAAAATGTCAGTAGTAGTAGCAGCAGTAGTAGTAGGTATTAAGTTTTACCTAGTACTACTTTTAATTTAGCATTGAGTTTTTACTCTATACTGTGAATAATACACATGGATATGTATGTATATACGTGGTATACCTGTAGATATATGTAGATACATAGCTGTATCAATATAGATATATATCACAACTTCTTTATTAATCCCTTCATAGACACTTTATAGACACTTAGATTATTTCCATGTCTTGGCTATCATGAATAATGCTTAATAAACATGGGGGTGCAGATATCTCTTGGATACCTGTTCTCATTTCCTTTACATATATATTCAGAAGTGGGATCTCTGGTTCATATGGTAATTCTAGTTTTCATTTTTTAAGGAACCTCCATAATTGTTTGCCTACTGAAAAACATTTACATAGCTACCAACAATGGAGTCCTTTATCTCCACATCCTCTTCAACATTTACCTGTTTTCTTCTTGATACTCATTCTTACAGGTGTGTGGTGATATCTCACTGTTGTTCTGATTTGCATTTCCCCTGATGATTAGTGAATTTTGAGTACCTTTTCATGTACTTGCTGGCCATTTGGGTGTCTTCTTTGGAGAAACATCTGTTCCTCCCCCTATTTTTAAAATCAGATTTTTTAAAATATTTAGTTGTATGAATTTTTAGATATTTTGGACATTAATGCCTTGTCTAATACTTGATTTACAAATATTAATTCCCATTCTGTAGATTGCCTTTTCATTGTAATGTTTTGCAGTTGTTTTTTTGTTTTGTTTTGTTTTGTTTTTGTTTTTTTCTGTGCAGGATCTTTTTAGTTTTGTGTGACCCTATTTGTTGCTTTGCTTTTGTTGCTTGTGCTTTTCATGTCCTACATTTTTTTTTAAGATTTATTTACTTATTTGAGAGAGCAAGAGAAAGAGCAGGATGGGCAGAGGGAGAGAGAGAGAGAATCTCAAGCAGACCTCACATAGGCACATAGCCTGATACAGGGTTAGACCTCACAACCCTGGGATCACGACCTGAGCTGAAACCAACAAAGAGTTGGGCACTTAACTGACTCCCAGGCACCACTCCTATATTTTAAAATAAATCATTGCTTAAACCAATGGGAAGGAACTTCTTCACTATGTTTTCTTCTAGAAGTTTTACAGTATCCCGTGTCTACAGTATCAGGTTTAAGTCTTTAATCCATTTTGGGTTAAATTTTGTAAGTGGTAGAAGATGGGTCCAATTTCATTTTTCTGCATATTGCTATCCAGTTGTCCCAGCATCATTTCTTGTAGAGATTATCCTTTCCCAACTGTTCCTTAACCATATATGGAGTATTTGTTTCTGAACTCTCTATCCTGTTCTGTTGGTCTATGTCTTTTATTATGGTAGCACCATACTCTTTTAATTATTATAGCTTTGGGGCACCTGAATGGTTCAGTCATTAACCATCTGCCTTCGGCTCAGGTCATGGTCTCCAGGTCTTAGGATCAAGCCCAGCATCAGGCTTCCTGCTCAGCAAGGAGTCTGCTTCTCTCTCTCTCTCTTTCTCCCTCTCTCTCTCTCTCTCTCTCTCCTTCTGCCCCTCCCCACCTCTTATTCTCTTTCTCAAATAAATAAATAAAATATTAAAAAAAAATTACTGTGGCTTTGTATTATACTTTGAAATCAGGAAGTGTGATGCTTCTGGCTCTTCTTCTTTCTCATTTCTGCTTTAGGTATTCTAGGTCCTTTGTTTCCACACAGATTTTGTTGTTTGTTCTGTTTATGCAAAAATGGCTTTGGAATTTTACTAGGGATTGCATTGAATCTATAGATAGCTTGTTAGTAGAGACCTGTTAACAATATTGATTTTAATTAAATAATATTATTTTTTAATCCATTAATACAAGATGTCTTCACATTTATTTGTGTCATTTTCAGTTTCTTTCATGAGTTGGTAGTGTCCACATCTTTCCCTTCCTTGGTTAAACTGATTCCTAAGTATTTTTATTGGTTTCATGCTATTGTGAATGGGATAATTTTATTTCATTTCCAGATATTTTGTTAGTGTGTAGAAATGGAACTGATTTCTCTATTGATGTTATATTCTGCAACTTTGTTTTTTAGGTAGAGTTTTTAGGATTTTCTACATATACGATTATATCATTTGTACATAATGACAGTTTTGCTTTTTTCTTTCTGATTCAGTTGGCTTGTATTGCTCTGTCTTGCCTAATTTCTTTGTCTTGCTTAAGTCTATTAGGGCTTCTTGTACTAAGTTGAAAAAAGAGTGGTGAGAGTTGTCATCCTTGTCTTGTTCCTGATCTTATAAGAAAAGCTTTCAATTTTTCACCATTCAATGTATTAGTTGTGGGGTTATCATAAATGATATTTATTATGTTGAATTCTGTTCCTTCTATACTCATTTTGTTGAGATATGTGTTGTCAAATATTTTTTCCACATCTATTGAGAATATGATGTGATTTTATCTTGGATGCTATTAATGTGGTATATCACATTTATTGATTTATATACATTGAATGCTTCTCATGTCACAGGGATAAATCCCACTTGGTCATGGTATATAACCCCTTAAGTGTGTTGTTGAATTCAGTTGGCTGATTTTTTGTTGAGAATTTTTGCATCAGTATTCATAAGGATGTTGAACTCTATATAAATTTTCTTGTAATGCCCTTCTCTGACTTTGGTATTAGGGTAATGTTAATAAGCAAACAACACGACCTTGAACAGCCATGGTCAAAGAGGATAGATATTAAAGAGAATTTTTAAAATATCTCATGACAAAGAAAAGCAAAAGTAAACCATACTAAAACATGTAGGATGTAACATAAGCAGTGCTAAGAGGGAAGTTTACATGATTAAATCCCTAAAAAAAAAAGACATATAAAGACACTTTATATCTTAAAGAATAAGATAAAGAGCACTTGAAGCCCAATGTTATGGAAAGAAAGAAAATTAAAAAGATCAGAGCAGAAACAAATGAAAAGTTTAATCTTTTCTATTGTTATGCTTCTATCTAAGTATTGGTTACTGGGCAGAAAGAATTAACAAATCCTCAACTAAACTAAGTAATAAAAAAGAGTAATGACTCAAATAAAATTCTAAATGCAAAAGGGACATTATAGTGGTTGCCTCAAAAATTAAAAGTATCATAAGGAACGATTAGGAACTTATTATAATATACCAACAAATTGGATAGCTTAGAAGAATTACATAAATTCTTAGAAATATACACCCCATAACAACTGAATCAAGAAGAAATATAAAGACTGAATAGGTGAGTAATAAGATTGAATCAGTAAACAGAAACCACCAAAAAAGAAAAATCCCAGGACCAGATGGCAATATGGGAGAATCCTACCAAATATTTAAAGAATAATACCAATCCTTCTTAAATTCTTCCAAAAAAAAATGAAATGGAGGTAATTCTTCCAAACTTATTTTATGAGGCCATCAATACCAGGAAATCAAAATCAGACAAAGATGTCACAGCAAAATTATGGACCAATATCTCTGATGAACCTGGATACAAAATTCCTCACTGAATAACTAGCAAATGAAATTCAATAAGACATTAAAAAGATTATATAACAATGAACAAGTAAGATTTATTTCTGACATACAGTGGTGGTTCATCATAGTTAATCACTCAAAATGATACACCATATTAACAGAGTGAGAGGTAAAAACACACGGTCATTGCTACAGATACAGAAAAAGCATTTGTTAAAATTTAACATCTGATTATGATAAAACAAACTCTCAACAAAATAGGTAGAAAAAGAAGATTCTTCAACACAACAGATGTCATTTATGGAAAAGCCCACAGCTAGCATAATCAATGATGAAACACTGAAAGCTTTTCATCTAGGATCTTGTACAAGGTAAGAATACCCTCTCTCACCACTTGTATTTAACATAGCAACTTATATTCAACATGGTCCTAGAAATCCTTAGAGCAGTCAGACCAAAAAAAAAAAAAAAAAGTCATCCAGATTGAAAGGAAAAAATAACATTATAGATGACCAGATTTATAGATGATCAGATTATATAGATATAGAAAACCCTAAAAATTATCCCAAACATTGTTAGACCTGACAAATTTAGTAAATTTGCAGGATAGAAAACAACACACAAAAAAATCAGTGATGTCACTACATGAAAACAATGAACTATCCAAAAAAAACAAAAACAAAAACAAATCCCATTCACAATGGCAACAAATATAAATAAAATACCGAGGTACAAATTTAACAAAAGATGTGAAAGAGTTGTACACTTAAAACTATAAAACACTGTTGAATAAAGCTAAGGAAGTTACAAATACATGGAAAGACACCTCATGTTCATGGATTGTAAGAACTCCTGTTAAAGTATCTAAAATGACTACAGATTCATTGCAATCCCTATCAAAACCTCAATGGTAATATCTTCCAGGAATATAATACAGTATCACAACAAGGATACTGGTATTGATACATTAAAATACACAATTTCAAATTCATTAAGATCCGTCATATTACTCTTCTAGAGCCATAACTTCATTCACGCCCTTTACCCCATGCTTAGGTAACCACTAATCTCTTCTTTATTTCTATAATATTGCCATTTCAAGAATGTTATGCAAATTGGATCATTCAGTATACCTTAGTTTTTCCACAACACAAGTCTCTGAAAATTCACCCATGTTTTGTATGTATTAATACTGTGTGTGTGTGTGTGTGTGTATGTAAATATATGTGTGTGTAAAGAATTTTATTTATTTGAGAGAAAAAGAATGAGTGGGAGGGAGAGAGAGAGATAGAGAATTTAAAGCAGACTCCACACTGAGCTCAGCATTGGATGTTGGCTGTTCAGCTCCCTCCCATGACCATGAGACCATGACTAGAGTGGAAACCAAGTCAGACACTTAACAAACTGATCTCTTCAGGCACTCCAATACTATACTTGTTTTTACTGATGAGTCATATTATATGGATGCAAAACTACGCTTAACCCTTTGCCCATTAATGAATTTCTGGTTAGTTTCTGCTTTGGGGCTATTAGGAATAAAACATAAAAATTTGTGAACAGGTTTTTATGTGAATGTAAGCCTTTGTTTCTCTGGGAACATAGCCCAGAAGTACCTTTGCTGGGTTGCATTGTAATTTCATGGTGAGGTTTTTTTTGTCTTATTTTTAATAATTTCCAAACTGTCCAATGTATTTTTATTATTCTCCATCCCCCTACAACGTCTCCTAAGTGATCCAGTTTCTTACTATCTTTGCCAGCATATATTATTTTCACAATTAAAAAAAATTTTTTTAGCCATTCTGGTAGGTGTGTGATATTAAATTATGGTTTTAATTAGAATTAAATGGTTTTAATTAGAATTTCTCTAATGGCTAGTGATGTTGGACATATTTTCATGGGCTTATTTTCCATTTGTTTATTTTCTAAAATGTCTGTTTTTGTATTTTTCTCATTTTCTAATTGGATTGTATGCTTTCTACTAGTAAGTTCTAACAGTACTGTATGTATTCTAGACACTAATACTTAGTCAAAAAATGTGGTTTGCAATTTCTTTCTCCCTGTTTGTACATTGTGCCTTTATCTTAGGAGGGTCTTTCTAAGAAATTATTATTTATTCTTAATTTAATTTTTAAAATTCAGAGAACTTTTTTTTTTTAATTTTGATGTAGTACAATTTATGATTTTCTTTTATGGATGATACTTTTGGTGTCAGGTCCAAGAACTATTTACATAGTTTTAATACCAAAGATTTTCTTTTATGTTCTTTGCCAAAAATTTGTATAGTTTTATGTTTTACATTTAAGCTCATGATCCATTGGTAAGTCATGTTTTAATCTGGGGTTTTTCAAATAATGCAGCACAACATTTCTGGGAAAAAAAAAAAGGTTAAGCATGTTTCAGTTGGTCTCTTACACTGACCTATATACCTCTCACCAACACACACAGTTTTGGTTAATGAACTATGAATATTAAGTCTTGTAATCAGTCACAGAAATTCCTCACATTTTATTCTTCCTTGCCAAAGTAGTTTGGGCTATTTAGTTATTGTGCCTTCTCCTACACATTTTTAGAAAAATCTTTTCTACATTTAAATAATTAGAGGGGCACTAATTAGAGGGGCACCTCAGTTAAGCATCTGCTTTTGGCTTGGGTCATGATCCCAGAGTCCTAGAATTGAGCCCCATGTCTGATTCCTGGCTCAGTGGGGGAGACTCCTTCTCCCTCTCCCCACTGCTTGTATTATCTCTTGCTAGCTCTCTCTCAAATAAATTAAGAAATATAATTAAATTGTGTGTGTGTGTATGTGAGAGAGAGAGAGAGAGAGACTGTGGGATTTCAGTACTATTTTAAGCCAGTCTAACAGCTTGGGGACAATTTATATCTTCACTCTACGGAGCCTTTCAAATCATGAACATATGATCTATATTTATTTTCTTCTCTTGCTTTATTTCTCTGGATAGACCTCTGACACTATGTTTAACAAAATGGTGAGAGAGCACATCTTTGCCTTGTTCTCAATCTAGAGGGAAAGTATTTAGTCTTTTATTATCAAGTACAATGGTAGTTGCAGATTTTTGGTAGACGCTCTTTATTAGCTTAAGGAAATTTTCTTCTATTCCTATTCTGAGGTGTTGTTTTTTTTTTTTTTAATCATTAATGAGTGTTGTATTTTATCAAATGCTTTATCTGCATTATTTTATATAATCATATTAGTTTTGTTCTTTAGCATGTAAATAGAGTGGATTCCATTGTTTGATTGTTAGTTAATGAACATTTCATCCTTGGAATTCATTCCCACTTGGTCATGGTATATAATATAACTCTTTTTGTATGTTGCTGAATTCTATTTGATAACATTTTTGTTATTTGATAACAAATTTTGCATTATATTCATCATAAGTATTGGTATATGGGGGGGTTTGGAATTTTTTTGTCTGGATTTGGTAACAGGGTTATAATAACTGCATGAAATGAATTGGGATTTGTTCCCTCATGTTGTTGTCCCTAAGAGATTATGTAGAATTGGTGTTAATTTCTTTTTGTTTGGTAGAATATTCCAGTGAAACCATGTGGGCCTCCAGATTTCTTCACTGGATATTTAAAAATTATGAACTTAATGAATTTAATAGTTATAAGATAATTCAATTTCTCTATTTCATATTTCATAAGTTGTGGTAGTGGATGTGTTTTGAGAAATTGATCTATTTCTTTGTTAAATTGATGCATTTAGAGTTCATAGTATTCTTTTATCCTTAGATATATTCAAAATTTATAGTAATATTTCCTATTTTATTTCTAACACTGGTTACTTTCATCATTATTATTATTTTTTTTTTGGTCATTCTTGCTAGAGTCTGTCAGTTGTACTGATATATGCAAAGAGCCATTTTTAAGTTAATTTTTTGCTATTGCTTTTCCATTTTCAGTGTGGTTGATTTCTTGTTTATGTCTTTTGAGTTTCTTTTGTTCTTCATGTTCTAAGTTCTTGAGGTGAGAGCTTAGGTTATTGTTTTATGACTTTTCTAATGGGTACATCTATTATTGCTATAAATTTCCCTCTCCAAATTGATATAACTGTGCCACACAAATTTTGATATATTTCATTTTTACTATCATTTCAATATATTTCTTTTCCCTTGAGACTTCATCTTTGAGTCCTAGTTTATTTCTAAGTATGATGTATAGTTTCTAAGTATTTGGAGTTTTCCCTTTTAAGTTTGTTGTTGATTTCCAGTTTGGCTGTATTGTAATTGATAAAACATTCCATATGACTTAAATTATTTTGAATTTGTTAAGTTATTTTGTGATAAAAGTATGGTCTATCTTGATATACGTTCTATGGACACTTGAAATACCCATTTTGTTGTCATTGGATGAGATGTCATAAAAATGTTGATTATATCCAATTGGTTGATAAGTTGGTATTTTTTGAGTTCTTTTATATTCTTCTTGGTTCTCTGTCTAGTTGATCTGTCAGTTTTTGAGAAAGAAGTGTTAAATTCCCCATCAATAATTGTGGGTTGGTTTATCTCTCAATTACCTAAGTATCTGTTCGCATTTCCAAGTTGCCAGCTTGCTGAGGCCCAAGTCTAAGTTATATGTAGCAAAAACGAAACCCGTAGAATTCATTATCATGTTAGCCCTTGGATCCTAGATTCCCAAGACAGTCATTTCCTTTATCAATCTTTTACAGTTATTTTACATTTCTTTTATATATTATGTCCAGGGTTTTTAGTTGCATTCAGTGGGAGGAATAGGAAAAAGTATGTCTACATTACTTTCCTGAAGAAAGTCTATTTTTTTCAATTTATATTCCAGCTTTGGTGTGCAACAATCTCATAAAATTATATTACTGTCATCTTAAGGTAGTACTTCTCAACTTGTGTGCAAATTAGAATCACATGGGGTTAAACATTACTTATATCCTGATAACACCCCTAAATATTCTGGTTTATAGTTTGGGGTTATTCCCTGAATATTGGGATTTATAAAAGCTCTCCTTGAGGTCAAATAATGAGGAAAGGTGGAGGATCACTATTTCAAATAAATATTAAGTAATTTAAAGATAGGACCATAAGTACCCTGACATGATCAAACTAGCTGAATCTCTCCCTTCCATGAGATTCTAGGTTAATGTCTGAATTAACAGAATCTCACTATTTATCCTGAGCCACTAACATATGATGACATACATGCTGGTATTATATCACTTTCATTCCTGAGAGGAAAATATCTATATAAAAATCTATACAGAGAAACATCAGCAAAGTGGTAGAACTAGAGGATACAGACTCCCATGAGCACACCAAATATTCAACTACATGTAGATGACTACCCTCTCACAGAAATCCAGAAATCAGTTGAGTAACTTCTACATATCTATTGGGCAACTGAGAAAATACCCACATTGAAATGGGTAGGAAGAGCTGAAAAACATTCAGGCCGTAAATCTCACCCTTTGCACAGTACCTTGTGATCAGAAGGAAATCCTTAACTCCCAGCTTTTCCCTGAGGATCAAGGGTTTTGGACCACATATCTAGTAGCACCTCAGAAACTTCTAAATCATCTACCTGAGAGAGCCAGTGGAGTTTGGCATTTTGGGGTCCTGGAGCACCATAGAATATAAATGAGTTGTTTTTAACCATATTGTCAGAGAAAATATAAAAACTGTCAGAAGGTATATGAAAAAATGCTCAATATCACCCATCATCAGGGCAGTGCAAATCAAAAACCACAATGTGATATATCTCTTCATACCTGTTAAGATGGTTGTTTTCAGAAAGACAAGACCTAAACATTGGCCAGAATTTGAAGGAAATGGAACCCTCTAGCACTGTTATTAGGAAGGTTAGTTGGCATAAACATTATGGAAAATAGTCTGAAGTTTCCTCAAATAATTAAAAATAAAAGTAGCAAATGAATCTGTGATCTCACTTTTGAATATATATCCAGAAGAAGTATTTTATGATCTAAAGTATGGTCTATCTTGATATATGTTCTATGGACACTTGAAATACCCATTTTGTAAAGTAAGTAAAATATAATATATAATATATAAATATATAAAATATAATATAAAATATGTAAGTAAAATATCACTATTTCAGTTAGATATATATGCTCTTATGTTCATTGCAGCATTACTCAGGATAGTAAAGATATGGAAACAACCTATATATAAACAATATATAATAAATTATATATTATGTAGATATATGTGCATATATACATGTATATATATGTGTGTGTGTGGAATAATATTCAACCTTACAAAAAAAAAAAGGAAATCTTGCTAGTTAAAACAGGGATAAACACGGAGGGCATTATGTTAACTAAAATAAACCATACATAGAAGGCAAACTTTGAATGATCTTGCTAATATGTGGAGTATTAAAAATATTTAACATGAGCCAAACTCATACTAACAGATAGCAAAATAGTGGTTACAAGAGTCTAGAGCAGAGGAGGAAGAGGAGAGATTTAAACATCTAGAATGTTTTCTAGGGCCTGAGGAAGGAGGGAGGGAGGACGTTATAGGGATTTATTGTTCACTGGGTACAAAATTTCAATTTTGTAAAACGAAAAGACTACTAGAGGAGAATGGTGCCGATAGTTGAACAAAAGTATGAATGTCCTTAATACCACTGAACTTTATACTTAAAATGGTTAAGATAGTTTTATGTTCTGTGTATTTTGCTACAATATAAAAATTCATAGGAAAATATAGAAATTCCTTTGCTCTAATTTGATACTTAGTTTGGTAACTGTAATTTTCCTAATAATATTTCTGATAATTGCCTTTAATTTTAGAGATAAATGAATAAATTTCTGAGAATACAGGTTATTTAAGATGTAAAATCTCAGCTAAATGAAAATTCTGTTTCCATTATCTTTTTTTGATGTATCTGCTCAGTAGCCGAATATTCATTTGCTCTTTACACTCTGATGCCTTTGGTACCCAAAAGATCTTTTGAAGTTAAAATGTTAATAGCAAGACTTTGATCCTGTTATCAGGGGGAAATGTCATATGAATGTAATGCTCCTGGGCTCTGAGGTTGGGAATGTGTAATAAAAATCTTTTATTCTTGATTATGTTTAGGTAATGTTGGCAGAATTTTTCTTTTTCTGTTTCTTTTCTTTTCTTTCTTTCTTTCTTTTTTTTTTTCTGCAAAACACAATGAATAACTTGGTATTCATAGTGAATGTGTAGTCTATACTTTTGAATAAGCAGTTCTATATATTTAAAATTTTTTCTTTCCTTCCAATTGGAAAAATAATTAGTAACATTTATTCAGATTTTATGTAAGCCAAGCTAATGTTAGTAATGCTAGGTAATAAAACAGAAACTTTGAAACCTCTGTGGTTTAAAAAAAAATTGAAGTTCATTTTCTCCTAATGAAGTCCCAATTTTGACTCTTCATAAGACAGTCACTTAGAGACCCAATCTGATAGCAGATTTGCCATTTTCACCATGATAGATTTCAAGGTTCCCTATACCAGGAGAAAGGGGAAGAAATAGTGGAGAATTAGACTAGAAATTTTATTTAATAAGCTGATCCTGGGAGGGTATACATTCCCCATACCCACATTCCATTGCTCAGAAATCTAGCTACATGCCCAGACTTAAATAAGTGTATTTAATTATCAGTGAGTCAGTGTCTAACTTGTCCTGCTACATATATTGCCTAATGTAACATTCAAAACAATCTAGTAAAATCATATTTTATAGATGAGAAAACTGAGCCTTTGAAAGATTAATCCCCTGCACTGTATAGCAATTAGAAATGGGGTCTCAAGATTTTCTTTCTTTCTTTCTTTCTTTTTTTTTTTTTTTAAGGATTTTATTTGTTTGAAAGAGGGAGCACAAGCTGGAGAGGGATAGGGAGAGGCAGAGGGAAGCAGATTCCCCACTGAGCAGGGAGCCCGATGTAGGGCTCATGACCTGAGCCAAAGGCAGACACTTAACTGACTGAGCCGTCCAGACACCCCAAGATTTTCTAATTTTAAAATTCATAGTATTTCATGTACAAAATGAAATTCCATTTCCAAAGTCCTTTAATTAAAGGAAAAATAAAACAAGCCAAAAGAAGTTATTGAATAATTTCAATTCACTGAAAATAGGAAACTGGTTTTTTTTTGTTTTGCAAGTGTATAATAGTGAGATTTATGTGGTGTTTCACTAATATTTCCTTTTTAATGTGATAAAAGAAATCACTCTTAAGTAAAACCATGACCTGCATGCAAAATTATTCTCCATGTAAAAAGTCCTGAGGCTGTGTTGAAATTTTCTGGCTTTTTAAAACATTGGTTGCCTTTAGTCAATCAAAGCAAAAATCAAGGCAAGTGAGAGGCACTTAACAAAGTATTGAAATTTGCCAAACTAATTTTCATCCTAAGATGAAATAAAACAAATATACATGAAGAATAAAAATAATATAAATTCCTTTAGTTTAACATAATGTGACATTTTCAATTCATGATTTCAGGTGTCACAAATAATCTCTAGTGGAATGGTTAGAAAAAAAGAGCTGAATATAGTTCATTTGTTATTGCTAATAAACAATAACTCAGTTATTTGTGGCAATTCAGGAGAGGTATAAATATAATTATTTGTTCACTCTGCTCAAAATTCAGTAAGAAGTTTACATTCACAGCCTAACTGTGAAAACATTGCACATAAATGTTGAATAGAAAATGTGCACTATACTAGATATAGTAGAAAGAACAACTTGCAATATTCTTCTATCAAACACAAAAGGAAGGCATTTGAGGCTGAGGTGACACCCTTCTCCTACCAACATTCCTATAAAATAACTCCAGCAATTCTATGAAATCAGCCACAAATAAAACTTTGGAGTAAGTAAATGAGAACTGACTGCAAACTTTTTAACAAAAATCAAAGTTATCATTTTTGAAATTTTCTTCCTGCCTGCCTCCTCCTGTGTGAGGGGGAGACTTCATGTTACATTTAAATGTCTTTAGTTGAATTAGTCAGTCTGTTTAGGAACGAATATTGAACTCAGATTACATGATATTGAGGGAGAGAGAGACAGGAAGGAAACCAAATAAAATATGTTAAACAAATTCATTTCGATAGAGTTCTAGATCAAAATTAGGTCAAGTCAGGATCTTACTACTTTTCATAAGAGAAGAAATAAATTACATAGTTGAAACATTTGCAGTCTCTTTCAGAATTCTAATTTGCAGAAAATTCTTCCATCATACCACCTGTACCCTTTATACCAATATTGGTGGTTTATTTGCATATTTAAATGGACAAAAATGAAACCTTATAAAATATTTTATGAAATGATTTTTCACACACAGATAGTTAAATAGGCCAAATGGGAGAAAAATGGCTAGGTGAAAATTTAGTAAACAAGACTATAATCTAATGCTCAACTAATATTGTGGCTGCCATGAATCCAAGTCTCTATTTAGTGTTTTGAGATTAAAACAAAACAAAAAAGAAAATCTAAAACTTAAAATAGTTATTTAAAAAGGGAAGTTGAATATAAGTTCATTACTTTGGTTTCATAGGTTCATATTTTTCTTGGGGATTTTGTTAATCTATAAAATTAGCTTGAAAAATATGGATAACATGCATATCACCACAAGGACTAGCGTGGCCTTTATTTTAATTCTGTGTTCTCAGTATGCTTTCTGTCTCAGAGTGTATACATAAAATAATAGTCCATTAGTTTTTATTCCTTTCTCATGATTCATAAGTTTAAGAATCACACTTCTTAGAAAACTACCTTCACATTTCTAATTTCTTTAATTTTCTGGGAAATGAGTGATTATAACATCAGTTTTAACAATTTTGAAAGAATAAAACATTTGTTGAATATTAAAAAGTTATCTAGCAGTGTGGAGACTCCTCAAGAAATTAAAAATAGATATTCCCTATGACCCTACAATGGCACTACTGGGTATTTGCCCCAAAGATACAGATGTAGTGAAAAGAAAGGCCATCTGTACCCCAATGTTTATAGCAGCAATGGCCAAGGTAGCCAAACTGTGGAAAAAACCAATATGCCCTTGAACAGATGAATGGATAAGGAAGATGTGGTCCATATACACTATGGAGTATTATGCCTCCATCAGAAAGGATGAATACCCAACTTTTGTAGCAACATGGACGGGACTGGAAGAGATTATGCTGAGTGAAATAAGTCAAGCAGAGAGAATCAAGTATCATATGGTTTCACTTATTTGTGGAGCTAACGAATAGCATGGAGGACATGGGGAGATGGAGAAGAGAAGGGAGTTGAGGGAAATTGGAAAGGGAGGTGAGCCATGAGAGACTATGGACTCTGAAAAACAACTTGAGGGTTTTGAAGGGGTGGTGGGTGGGAGGTTGGGGGAGCCAGGTGGTGGGTATTAAGGAGGGTGCGTATTGCATGGAGCACTGGGTATGGTGCAAAAACAATGAATACTGTTACGCTGAAAAGAAATTTAAAAAAAAAGTTATCTAGCTAAGGTTTTAAAACCAAAGGAAAGTGAAAATGGGATGATTTTTTAAAAGTTACATTGTAACAAACAGAAAAAATGAAGGAATACTTAAAGAATTCTGTAACAAAGAAAGAAATTGTGAGTCTTATTTCTCCCCAGCTTCCAAAAGAGGATTTGAACATATAAAGTATAAGAGAGAGGTGAAACTCCAGTTTGTCTATTCACTTATGTAGAAGATGAAAAGAACAGTGAGAGATTTAAAAATGCAGGGCGAAGGATAGTGAATTCTCATGTATGTCTCTGTGTGTTTTCTTGAATGATACAAATGTATCATGTATCATGGGTTTATTCAGATCACAAAGGTTACTCACAATCTGGTGGATACACCACAGTTGTCCCTTACAGGCCTTACCTTCCAAGGATATATATAGTTTATTATGTCTTTTGTCTGTTTTGGAATGGAATTTCTCTCTCTTTCTCTTTCTCTCTCTCTCTCTCTTTTTTTTTTTTTTACTTTACTTTCAAACTTCAGAATTCTTTCCATATGCCAGATACTCTTCCTTTGTAGGATATGTAGGTGTAAATAGTATTCTTTAGACTGTATCTTGACTTTTGATCTTCATGGGGTCTTTTACGGAGCAAAAGTTTTTCAGTTTGAGGTCCAATTAATACTTTTTTTAGGGACATGATTTAGGTGTCAAGTGTAAGAACTATTTGCCAAACCATTGACCTGGATATATTTCTTGTTTTCTTTACAAAATTTTACTGTTTTTATATTTGGTCTGTGATTTATTTTGTGTTTATTTTCACATTAGGTGTAAGATTTGAATTAGATGCTTTTGTCTATGGATGTCCAATTTGTCCAGAACCATGTTTTGAAAAATTTCATTTTCTCCATTGAATTACTTTTAGACCCTTGTCAGAAATGAGTTGGGGCTATTTGTGCTGGCCAGTTTTGAGTTTGCTACTTTGTTCTATTATCACTCTCTGGAATCCGCCAGTACCAGGGTCTTTTTTTTTTTTTTTTTTTTTTAAGATTTTATTTATTTAGGTGACAGAGATCACAAATAGGCAGAGAGGCAGGCAGAGAGAGAGGAGGAAGCAGGCCTTCCGCTGAGCAGAGAGCCCGATGTGGGGCTCTATCCCAGGGCCCCAGAATCACGACCTGAGTTGAAGGCAGAGGCCTTAACCCACTGAGCCACCCAGTGCCACAGTGTTAATAGTCATAGCTACCCAGTAAGACTTAGTATCTGGTAGAGTGAAACTCCCTATTTTATTCTCTTCCCAGGTTGTTTTAGCTACACTACAACTGTACCTTTCCATGTAGGTTTTGAAATAGGATGCTTATTTCCAAACAAAACAAATCAAAAAACACTGCCCCCAACTTGTGGGATTTGGATATTGTATTAAACCTACAACTTAATTGGGGAAAAGTTTACATTTCTACCATGCTGGTTATTTCAACCCACAAAAGTGACCTATACATTTATTTAGTTCTCTTTAGTGTGTAATATTTTTCTTTCTTTGGAGTCTTTTAAAATGTCCTTTGTGTTTTTAAATTCACTATGTGCATGTTCATTTTCAGTAGTGGGAAATGTAACTTTTGTTGGATCTTCTATCATGCAATCTCATTGAATTCTTTCATTTTATGAATTATGTTGGTAGTCCTTGAAATTGTTTACTCATGTCACATGACAACAGGGAAGTTTTCTTTTCTCCTTTGCATCCTTTTACCTTTTATTTATTTCTTCTCCCTTATTTCAGTGGCTAGAATTCTCAATAAGGTGCCAGAAGTGATGAGAACAGAGATCCTTGTTTTGTTCCTAATGTTAAGTGGAAAGCATTCAGTCTTACACATTCTGTATGATGCTAGCAGTAGATATTTAGAGATTTTTTTTTTATGTTGAGATCATTTACTTATAATTTGCTAAGATGTTTTATTGTACATGAGTACTGGATTTTCTCACATGTGATTTTTCCATCAGTTGATAGTATCACATTATAGTTTGACTTCCAGCTATTACCATCATCTCTTAAGCTGGTTAATTTAAAAATGTTGAAGTAGCCTTTCATACCTGGAATAAATGTTACTTTTCCATGGTATACAATTCTTTACATTGTTGAAATCAACTTCCTAATATTCTGTTGAAATTGAACTGAGTTTGCATAAATAGTACATAGTGTACCATATTTTTATCCATGATAAAAGTTTGTGCCTTTAATTAGTGTAAATAGATCATTTATATGTAAAGTAAAATTAATATGTTAGAGCTAAAGTTCACCATTTTATCATTTGTTTTCTATTTTTCCTTTCTTTTATCTACTTTTTTTCCCTTTTCTTTTATTGGTTACTTGAAGATTTTTAGGATTTCATCTTGGTTTATTTAGCACTTCTGAGTATCTCTCTCTCGATAGTGATTGCTCTAGGTATTACTATGACCTCACACAGCCCCTGATAGTAACAATCACCACTTTAAGAAAGGTGAGAAAACCTCATTTCCATTTCATTCTCTTTGACTTTCACATTTTAACCTCATTTTCTTGAAGATAAGATAGTGATAGTATTATAATTTTCATTTCAGTAATGAAATATGACTTATGAACAAGGAGAAAAATAATTTATTGTATATACCTAAATATCAGCATTTTCCATTTTCCATCTTCCTTCCTGATTCTCCATTATTCCCTCTTTTGTCAAGTCTGTATGGTCAAAGAACTTCTTATATCCATTCTTTGTGAATAAGTCTGATAGTGACATAATCTTTTAGTTTTTCTTTGAGTAAAAATGTATTTTACCTTCATTAATTAAAGATAGATTTGCTGCATATGGAAATCAGTTGATGATTCTTTTCTCAACACTTTAAATATATGCCACTTTTTTTGCCACTATAATTTCATTTATTTATTTTTAAAGATTTATTTATTTTAGAGAGAGTACAGTAGAGGGGGGCAGAGGGTGAGGAAGAGAATCTCAAGCAGACTTCCCACTGAGCATGAAGCCAAATGCAGGACTTGCTCTCATAACTCTGAAATCATGATCTAAGTGGAAACTGAGAGTAGGATGCTTAACCCACCAAGCCTCCTAAGTGCCCCACCACTATGATTTTACAGGAAAAAATGATTGTCATTTGAATTTATATTCCCTTTTCTTAATATATTGTTTTAACTACCTATCTATCTATCTATGTGTGTGTGTGTATATATATGTACTTTGTCTCAATTTATATAGATTTATAGAAATATATATATAAATATTTTTAATAAAAAATATATGCATATATATATATATATATATAAATGCACTTTGTCTTGGGGCACCTGGGTGGTTCAGTGGGTTAAGCCTCTGCTTTCAGCTCAGGTCATGATCTCAGGGTCCTGGAATCGAGCCCCGCATTGGGCCTCTCTGCTCAGCAGGGAGACTGCTTCCCCCTCTCTCTCTCTGCCTGCCTCTCTGCCTGCTTGTGATCTCCCTTTGTGTCAAATAAATAAATAAAATCTTTAAAAAAATGCACTTTGTCTCAATTTTTCAGAAATTTAACAACAGTGTGCCAGTGTGTATTTATTCTATTGGAGATTCACTTAGTTTCTTAAATCTATAGGTTTGTGTCTTTCATCAAATTTGGGAAGTTTTCAGTTAATATTTCCATGTATATTCTTTCAGTCTATTTTCTCTGGGAATTCTTTCCTCAAGTTCACTATTTTCTATCATCTTCACCATATTATAGGGCCTATTGAGTGAGTTGTTTCCCTTATTGGCATCGCATTCCTATAGTTCCCATATGGTTCTTTTTAAAATAACTTATTTTTTAATGAGTTTTTCTGATAATTTTTTTCTGTTTGTTTCAAGATTATTTGTAATACTTGGTTAAGCATTTATTTTCTGATGGCTGACTTAAAATCTGTGTCATAATTTCCACATCTGATTCAACTTAGTGTTGCATCAAATCATTTTCTTTTCTCATACAGGTGGTGAATTTCCTGGTTTGTGGCATTGTAATCCACCAACATGGTGTCTCTAGCAGGGAAATTGGTGTCTAAAGTTTTTTGTGATTCTTGGGCTGGGCTTATTGTTGGGGTAGGATATCTTTGCCATTGCCCCCAGGTTAATTGGTATCTTGGTGCAGGAGCAGACCCTCAGTCAAGATGGGGAAGTTGAGTCTTTCCAAGGTTTGGAACTAGGATACCTCCTAGAAGTAGAGGAACTAGAGTGCTTCTAAGGAAATGTCATTCCAGTTTTGGGATCATTTCTATGGGTGCCTTCTAGCTACATGGTATTTTTGAATGGATGTTGGGAAATTCCAGACTTCAGGGGCACTGTTTCTTCTTTTGATGAAATCCTGGTATTGATATCTAGTTACTTTCGTTGAGGGAGGTAGTCTCAGATCCTCAGGGATCAAGAGGTTTCCCAGGCCAGGCCACTTGTTAGACAGTTAAGTGTTGTTCTTTGGCAAGTTATGCTGGGATACCCTGTGTCTCTGGGTGAGTGATAAGACTCTCAAGTCCATGGAGACAAGGAGGCTTTCTGCGCTATTTGTTGTACTAGATTATCCCTTGACACTGCTGCCACCCATTCTGGTGTCTCTCAGTGAGAAAGGAGAGTGTCAGACCCACAATGACAAAGACCCACAGGGAGGCTTTCTGGATCACATGCCAGTTGTGGAAAGTGCTACTAAGTTCATAGGCATTCATTAGTTTTCATCAGCATTATAGTTCAGTCTGGTGGAAGAATAAGCTTACCTAAATTCTCTTTAGTGGCTGGGTTGGGTCACTTTATTAGGTTTCAAAAGATGTTCTGCTGCTGTGTTGTTTATGCAATTCTGGGTTCCTAACAAGTTTTCTTTTCTCTGTCCTCCTTTGCTACTTCTTCTTGGTTGCCTCTTGAAGGTTATAGCTGAACTTGGAAGACAAGAATAGGGTTTCAGTGTTGGGAATCGACTTTAGTCCAATTTTTAATGATTTGAAGAGCTGGGGAGTAGCGTCAAATAAGTTTGACAGTATGGATAAGGCTAGGGTTTTAGCCTATATAGACACTGAATTTTATATTAATTATGGTTATAAATCAGTGAATAAGCAGAAGCAGAGATATATAATTTAATTTCATTTACTTATTTTTTTTAAATTTGCCCTAATAATAGTGTAAAGAATAAATTGCAGTATAGTAAGTTTAGAAATAGGCTGACAACTTACTAGAGCGTTGGGTTAGTCTAGAAGGGAGATGAGGGTGGTTTAGCCTAGAGTCATGGTGGACGTGAAGAGAATTTGACAGATGTGTTTATTTTAGAATTAAGTTTGATCTACTCTCTCTCTCTCTAATAAATAAAATCTTTAAAAACGGGGAGGGGCACCTGGGTGGCTCAGTTGGTTAAGCATCTGCCTTTGACTCAGGTCGTGATCCCAGGGTCCTGGAATAGAGCCCAATGTCATGTTCCCCCACTCAGCAGGGAATCTGCTTCTCCCTCTGCTCTCCCCTCCCTGCCCTGCTTATGCTCTCCTTCATATAAATAAATAAAATCTCAAAAAAAACCCATAATTTTGATCTAGCTAATAAAAGAGGCACTATTAGAACTTATTCTGGAAATAAATCTTATGGATACTAATAAAATGTGAATATAATAAATTAAATAGGTTAAAATTTTTTTTAAATTTATTTTGGTGTCAGTACAAAAAATTATTACCATGATCCATGTGAAGGGGCTTACCATCTGTGTGCTCTCCTTGGAGTTTTAAGATTCCAAGTCTTACATTCTAGCTATTGGTATAAGATAGTGATCCAGTTTCATTCTTTTGATTGTGTCTGTCCAATTATCCCAGCACCATTTATTGAAGAAATTTTCCTGTCCCCATTACATATTTATAGTTCCTTTGTCATAAATTAGTTGACCATATATATGTGGGGTTATTTGGAGGTAGCTAGCCTTCTCTGTTGATTTAAGTGTCTGTTTTTATACCTACCAATGCCATATTATTGTGATTACTATACCTTTGATATATCGTTAGAAATAAGGAAGTATTATATCTCTAGCTTTGTTCTTTTCAAAACACTTTGGCTATTGAAGGTCTTTTGTGGCTCCATACAAACTCTAAAATAGCTTGTTCTAGGTAGTGAAAAATGCCATTAGAATTATGATTGGGATTGCATTGAATATGTAGATAACTTTGGATTGTATGGATATTTAAATAATATTACTTCATCCAATCCATGAGCATGGAATAAATGTCATGTTTAATTTCTACCAGTGTCTTGTAATTTTCAGTGTACAAGTTTTTCACCTCCTTGGTTAAATGTGTGCAATTGTAAAAGAGATTTTCTTTTTCTTAATTCATTTCTCTAGTGGTTTATTATTAGTATATGGAAATGCAACTGATTCTTATGTTCTGTATCCTGCAATTATGCTGAATTAATTTAATAATTTAACAGTTTTTTGCTGGAGGCTTTAATGTTTCCTATATATAATACCATCCCATTTACAGAGACAATTTTACTTTTTACTTTATTGTCGCTCTCACCAGCAAGAACGACCAGGAGACCTCAGCGAAGCAAGCTTTATTTCTGCGTAGCTGTTGGGATCTTCCTCTCCCCCGCCCGTGCATGTCTATATATACCAAGGTTGCACAACCAATCACTCGCAGCCACATAGATACAAAATCCTAAGTTCCGCCTACTGGCTCGCATCCAGCCGCCATCTTAATGGCATGTTTACTTTCGGGCACCGAAAAAGTCGTGTGGCGCCCGGGGCCCCCCCCCCGCGGGCCCAGCCGGAGCAGCTCCGCGCTGTCGCCACCCGGCGGCGGCGATGGCTTGAGGCAGCGGCGGCCGAGGCATCGAGTGGGCACCGCGGAGCCCAGAAGCATCACTGCGCATGCACTACAAGCCACTCGGGCACCGACATCTCCCCCTTTTCTTTTATATTATGCATGCAAGGCAGGAGATCGTGTCTGTCTTAGGTTGTCAGCTGCCATGAACATGCTTACCCGTCATTGGATAATTCCCCCTGGTTGGAGAACTCCTGGCTTAGGTTGCTATGTGCATGCAGCCAATCTTACCCGTCATTGACTACCGATCTAGCGCTGCCAGCCAGATTTGGGGAAATGTACCAGCTTCCAGTGCCATGCAAGCTTGTACTAGCGCCAACTGTTGCCTACATTGTTGTTTACGTAATGATGCAAAACGGCGGAACATGAGGATTTACAACAGATACCCAATCCCGTAATGGAGCTATGTCAATCTTATCTGCTTAACTCTTTCGACAGAGTAGCACCAATAGAAAGGTCATTATAGGCCACGGAGGTTATGCAAAGTCCAGAAAGTGATTGGATGCATCCGGTCGTCAATAATTTCTGGAGAATGTCCACTTGTTACAGATGTGGTGAGAGCTACAGCCGCTGCAGTTGCTGCAGCTATGGAGGCTGCTACAGCCGCAATAATGGCTGCAGTGATCCAAAAGTCTCTTTTATGTCTTGAGTGCAATACAGGCGAATTGTTAGGATTTACAGAAACGGGCATGGGAATGAAAGTAGGTATACAGGAGGGAGGATGGCGGACTCATTCGTCAGTGGCATGGGGAACGGCCAGGCTTTCACTATTGCCCATTGGTGCATCTGTTGAAGGGATGCTGGTGTCACCAGGATCGCTATCAGGCTGAGCATCAGAACGGGGCGGGCCATGTTGATCGATTCTTCTAATCAGTCGCTCCGGGACCCAGATAGGCACTTGGGCATCCTGTGGAAAAAGACAAACAGAACCTCGGATCCATCTTAGGACCGGGTCAGGGCCTCTCCTTTGGCCCGTGAGTATATCCTTCCACTTTGCCTGAACTAGAGTGCGTTCGGTAACCGCCGCATGCCTGTCCGCTGCAGATGTACCATTATGGTCCAAGGACAAAAAAATTTAAAATGTAAAGGGTGAGAGATGTAAGATCACGGGGTGACTTGTAGTCATCCCCTATTCCCCCTTTTCTTATTTTTTGTAAGCATCGTTTGAAGGTGCCTTTGGCGCGTTCAATTATTCCTTGACCTTGTGGATTGTAGGGTATACCTGTAGTATGGACTATACCAAATTGACTTAGGAATTGATGGATAGATTTTGATGTATATGCAGGCCCATTATCTGTCTTTATTTGTTTTGGGATACCCCAATCTGCAAGGCATGGTAGGCAGTGTGTGATGACTTGTTTTGAATTCTCCCCGTGAGGGGAGTAGCCATTATGATACCCGAATGAGTGTCCACTGATATATGTACGTACTTTTGTTGCCCAAATTCAGGTACATATGTGACATCCATTTGCCATAGGTGATTAGCTTGAAGGCCTTTGGGATTTACCCCTAAGGAAGGCTGAGGGAGTAATGTGGCACAATTCCCACAGGTCCTTACTATATCTCTTGCCTGTTCTTTGGTGATATGGAATCTATATCTTAAGGTATTAGAATTCACATGCCATTTGCTATGGAACAGCTTTGCCTGTTCTAAGGTAGGGAAAATAAGTTGGAAACGACTATTGTGGTCTGCTAGAGCATTGCCCTCGGATAATGGTCCTGGTAGGCTCATATGGGCTCTGATGTGATCTATAAAAAATGGTGCAGTGCGCAGTTGCACAACCTCTTGTAGTTGCCTTACGATCCATGGAATAGGTGAATCACTTAAGGAGAGGATGGCTGTTTCAATATTTTTTGTTGCATTTACCACGTATTGACTATCAGAAATAATATTTAGGGGAGTATCTGAAAATCTTTGGAGCACTAGGAGCACTACTAGTATCTCTACTTGTTGAGCCGACCTGGCAGGAACTATGACTGGGTTCACGATTCCATTTATGATATAAGCTCCTGTGCCCTCTTTACTTCCATCTGTAAAGACAGTAGTGGTGTCGATCTACTAATTTTTGGTAGTATGAATTCAATACCCTTTGTGAATTCTATAAGTGGGTGTGAAGGATAATGATTATCAAATTCTATTGAGTAAGAGGTGGTCAGTATCACCCAATCATTTAGGGTAGCACATAGTAGGCGAATCTGTTCCTTAGTATACAGCACGATGCAATTGTCAGGTATGATTCCAAGAGTAGAAATACAAACAGTGATCAATTTGTTAGCTAGCATGGCTACTGCAACTGGATATGTTGTGATTATCCGAGGAAGAATGTTTGGGAGGTACAGCCATTGTAAGGGCCCACCTTGCCATAGCACTCCAGTAGGTGAAGAAGGGGATGGAATCACTATGGCTTGGACTATCTGGTTAGGATCAGCATAGGGTTCATTAGGCCCCTGCAACACCTTGGAAAGTTGTCCCTGCAAATCGCCAGAACCCTGTATGGTCTTCCAAGCCCTAGTGGCTGCAGCTGCTATCTGTACATACACCCCTGGGGGAATACCCAATCTGATTGTTTTGTCCCACAAAATGACCTCCTCCCATGAGCATGTCAATATTCCAGTGGGGATTCCCTGACGCGGCATTACGCCGGGCAGTTTCTGAGCTACACTCTTGCCAAGCAGTTTTCCATATCAAGTATTGTCCACCAGACAGAGTTGCTTTTGCCATGTTAGTCCAATCGTCTGGGGTAAGGTTCATGCTACTGACTGCTTCCAAAAGTGAAAGTGTATAAGCAGCCTGTGGCCCATAAGTAGTGACTGTTTAATAAGTTTGAAGTCTAGTGGTTGATGAAACCTCTGTTGATTTTGATCTTCTAACACTGGGTATGCAAGAGGGGAGGGTTTAGTAAAGTCCGTAATGTCCCTCCATCCTGCATTTCTACATTCTGGACAACCGCATGCCCCTCGGGAGCATGAAGTGTTATATGGTGGCGGCCATTCTGCACGTGGCGCAATAGGCCTACATTCAGGGGTAGGAATTCTTGACCTTCTGACAGAGGGCGCTAGGGAGTCATATTTTTTCCCAGCTTCTTTGTATGTCTTTCCCTTTAAAGGTTCGTTAGGGACTTCCTCTTTTAATTTTAAGTGTGTCATGGCTTCCCCAAACTCATCTTCAGAGGAGCTCTCCTCTGAATTTTCTCCCCCTCTGCTAGATCCTGCCTTAGAGGCTTCTCTGACCTGCTCCTCGATACCATTTTTAACCGTTTTATGGTTAGAGTCTAGCGGAGTGCCGTTAGCCTTAAGCACCTCCATCAGCAATCCTCCCATCTTAGTAAACTTTGATCCCATTATCTCTTGTCCTATGCCTAGGAACCCTTTTACTTCTCGTCCTATACTTAGGAACTTTCTCACTTCTCATCCTATACTTAGGAACTTTCTTATCTGAAATTTTGTGCACACTTACTGGATCGTTGTGTTCACTGAGAACTCTTCGGTGTAGATTTCGGGTTTCCCAGGTTTCGGCACCACTTGTCGCTCTCGCCAGCAAGAACGACCAGGAGACCTCAGCGAAGCAAGCTTTATTTCTGTGTAGCTGTTGGGATCTTCCTCTCCCCCGCCCGTGCATGTCTATATATTACCAAGGTTGCACAACCAATCACTCGCAGCCACATAGATACAAAATCCTAAGTTCCTCCTACTGGCTCGCATCCAGCCGCCATCTTAATGGCATGTTTACTTTCGGGCACCGAAAAAGTTGTGTGGCGCCCAGCCCCCCCCCCCCCCCGCGGGCCCAGCCGGAGCAGCTCCGCACTGTCGCCACCCGGGGGCGGCGACGGCTTGAGGCAGCGGCAGCCGAGGCAACGAGCGGGCACAGCGGAGCCCAGAAGCATCACCGCGCATGCACTACAAGCCGCTCGGGCACCGACACTTTATGATTTGGGTGCCTTCTGTAGATTTTTCTTGACTAGTTGCTACAGCTAGGATATCCTGTACTATGTTGAATAAAAGTGGGAAGAAGGGGCATCCTCATTTTATTCTTGATATTGGAAGAAGTTTTCAGATTTTCACCATTGAGGATGATGTTACCTTTGGGTTTGTCGTATGTGCCCCTTATTATATTGGGTATATTCCCTTTATATCTCCTTGTTTGAGAGTTTTTATCATGAATGGAGTTTGTATTTTGCTAAATGTTTTTTCTGCATTATAGAGATGAACATTGGATTTTCTTCATTTTGTTAATTTGGTGTGTCCCTTTGATTTGGGGATGTTGAACCATCTTGCATCTATGAAATAAATCTGATCTGATCATGGAATATGATTTTAACATATTGTTTAATTTAGTTTGCCAGTATTTTGTTGAGGACTTTTGCATGTTTGTTTATCAGGGATATATATAATAATTTTTTTCACTCCTGTTTTAATAGTATCTGGAAGGTTCCATAAAGAGTTAAAAATGTAAATATGCATACATTCACTAGGAAGTGTTGGAATGGAAAAATACGTGCATATATCTGTACTTACTTATGTACATAGTTACCTCTGACTTGATGAGAAGAAACACAAAGTCTCTAATTGGGTTAGTGGAAACATAACTTTGGTGCTATCTTCTCATAGAAGGAAGCATTTTCAAAATCAGTATGCTGTGGTGTTTGGGAGAATGACTTTTTCTTTTTCAACTTTCTTTTGCGTGTGTGTCAGTAAAGTGGTCATTTGGATTTCAAAGATTTAGTGTGTAAGGGAGGAGTGGTAGTTTAATCAATCTGTGTTTTAAAAAAAAAAAAAACAAGTCAATATTGCTAGGCTCTAAACCTGGCTAACCCTATTGGTTTTATGCTTACTCTCACTTCCTCCTACATTGTCGTCATTGTGTGATTTTATGAAAAACACTACAAGTTTAAAGTTCTCCATAAAACTACCTTAGTTTTTATTTCTGAGACAGCAAGTGTAGGTGATCCAGCTCTCTTCCCACCTATTCTATCTACTCCTGAAATTAAATATTAAAGGAAATAATAAAAACACTGCCAATCAAATGAACCATAAACCTAGGTTGTCTTAAATATCATGTAAGACTGGAGTCATTAACACTGTGGGAAGTAAACATAGAGATTTCATCCAAAGGATACTATTACCTGTTTTGGGTGCTGATTCCAAATGTGGCTGTGATAAATGGCATTTTATTTAAGTTCAAAAGTCCTGTCTACCTTTGTTATGAAATTCCTCTTTTTTGTCCTATGATAAGGCAAAATAATAAAAGATACAACAAGTATGAAGAAAATTGTTTGTACAAACGATGTTATTCAAATCAAACAAAATTTTTTTTACCCTCTATGAAAGATTCAGAAATTGAACCACATAAAATCAATTTAAAATGTATTATTGAAGATAATTCTATTTTATTTTTTTTACTTTTTTTATTAATTTTTTATTTTTTATAAACATATATTTTTATCCCCAGGGGTACAGGTCTGTGAATCACCAGGTTTACACACTTCACAGCACTCACCCAAGCACATACCCTCCCCAATGTCCATAATCCCACCCCCTTCATCGCAACCCCCTCCCCCCAGCAACCCTCAGTTTGTTTTGTGAGAATAAGAGACACTGATGGTTTGTCTCCCTCCCAATCCCATCTTGTTTCATTGATTCTTATCCTACCCACTTAAGCCCCCATGTTGAATCACCACTTCCTCATATCAGGGAGATCATATGATAGTTGTCTTTCTCCGCCTGACTTATTTCGCTAAGCATGATACGCTCTAGTTCCATCCATGTTGTCACAAATGACAAGATTTCATTTCTTTTGATGGCTGCAGAGTATTCCATTGTGTATATATACCACATCTTCTTGATCCATTCATCTGTTGATGGACATCTAGGTTCTTTCCATAGTTTGGCTATTGTGGACATTGCTGCTATAAACATTCGGGTGCATGTGCCCCTTTGGATCACTACGTTTGTATCTTTAGGGTAAATACCCAATAGTGCAATTGCTGGGTCATAGGGCAGTTCTATTTTCAACATTTTGAGGAACCTCCATGCTGCTTTCCAGAGTGGCTGCAACAGCTTGCATTCCCACCAACAGTGTAGGAGGGTTCCCCTTTCTCCGCATCCTCACCAGCATCTGTCATTTCCTGACTTGTTGATTTTAGCCATTCTGACTGGTGTGAGGTGATATCTCATTGTGGTTTTGATTTGTATTTCCCTGATGCTGAGTGATATGGAGCACTTTTTCATGTGTCTGTTGGCCATCTGGATGTCTTCTTTGCAGAAATGTCTGCACATGTCCTCTGCCCATTTCTTGATTGGATTATTTGTTCTCTGGGTGTTGAGTTTGCTAAGTTCTTTATAGATTCTGGACACTAGTCCTTTATCTGATATGTCGTTTGCAAATATCTTCTCCCATTCTGTCAGTTGTCTTTTGATTTTGTTAACTGTTTCCTTTGCTGTGCAAAAGCTTTTGATCTTGATGAAATCCCAATAGTTCATTTTTTCCCTTGCTTCCCTTGCCTTTTGCGTTGTTCCTAGGAAGATGTTGCTGCGGCAGAGGTCGAAGAGGTTGCTGCCTGTGTTCTCCTCAAGGATTTTGATGGATTCCTTTCGCACATTGAGGTCCTTCATCCATTTTGAGTCTATTTTTGTGTGTAGTGTAAGGAAATGGTCCAATTTCATTTTTCTGCATGTGGCTGTCCAATTTTCCCAGCACCATTTATTGAAGAGGCTGTCTTTTTTCCATTGGACATTCTTTCCTGCTTTGTCAAAGATTAGTTGACCATAGAGTTGAGGGTCTATTTCTGGGCTCTCTATTCAGTTCCATTGATCTATGTGTCTGTTTTTGTGCTGGTACCATGCTGTCTTGATGATGACAGCTTTTTAATAGAGCTTGAAGTCCGGAATTGTGATGCCACCAACGTTGGCTTTCTTTTTCAATATCCCTTTGGCTATTCGAGGTCTTTTCTGGTTCCATATAAATTTTAGCATTATTTGTTCCATTTCTTTGAAAAAGATGGATGGTACTTTGATAGGAATTGCATTAAATGTGTAGATTGCTTTAGGTAGCATAGACATTTTCACAATATTTATTCTTCCAATCCAGGATCTTGGAACATTTTTCCATTTCTTTGTGTCTTCCTCAATTTCTTTCATGAGTACTTTATAGTTTTCTGAGTATAGATTCTGTGTCTCTTTGGTTAGGTTTATTCCTAGGTATCTTATGGTTTTGGATGCAATTGTAAATGGGATTGACTCCTTAATTTCTCTTTCTTCTGTCTTGCTTTTGGTGTAGAGAAATGCAACTGATTTCTGTGCATTGATTTTATATCCTGACACTTTACTGAATTCCTGTATAAGTTCTAGCAGTTTTGGAGTGGAGTCTTTTGGGTCTTCCACATATAGTATCATATCATCTGCGAAGAGTGATAATTTGACTTTTTCTTTGCCGATTTGGATGCCTTTAATTTCCTTTTGCTGTCTGATTGCTGAGGCTAGGACCTCTAGTACTATGTTGAATAGCAGTGGTGATAATGGACATCCCTGCCTTGTTCCTGACTTTAGCGGAAAAGCTTTCAGTTTTTTTCCATTGAGAATGATATTTGCGGTGGGTTTTTCATAGATGGCTTTGATGATATTGAGGTATGTGCCCTCTATCCCTACACTTTGAAGAGTTTTGATCAGGAAGGGATGCTGTACTTTGTCAAATGCTTTTTCAGCATCTATTGAGAGTATCATATGGTTCTTGTTCTTTCTTTTATTGATGTGTTGTATCACATTGACTGATTTGCGGATGTTGAACCAACCTTGCAGCCCTGGAATAAATCCCACTTGATCGTGGTGAATAATCCTTTTAATGTATTGTTGAATCCTATTGGCTAGTATTTTGTTGAGTATTTTCGCATCTGTGTACATCAAGGATATTGGTCTATAGCTCTCTTTTTTGGTGGGATCCTTGTCTGGTTTTGGGATCAAGGTGATGCTGGCCTCATAAAATGAGTTTGGAAGTTTTCCTTCCATTTCTATTTTTTGGAACAGTTTCAGGAGTATAGGAATTAGTTCTTCTTTAAATATTTGGTAGAATTCCCCCGGGAAGCCGTCTGGCCCTGGGCTTTTGTTTGTTTGGAGATGTTTAATGACTGTTTCAATCTCCTTACTGGTTATGGGTCTGTTCAGGCTTTCTATTTCTTCCTGGTTCAGTTGTGGTAGTTTATATGATTCTAGGAATGCATCCATTTCTTCCAGATTGTCAAATTTGTTGGCGTAGAGTTGCTCATAGTATGTTCTTATAATAGTTTGTATTTCTTTGGTGTTAGTTGTGATCTCTCCTCTTTCATTCATGATTTTATTTATTTAGGTCCTTTCTCTTTTATTTTTGATAAGTCGGGCCAGGGGTTTATCAATTTTATTAATTCTTTCAAAGAACCAGCTCCTAGTTTCGTTGATTTGTTCTATTTTTTTTTTTTTTGTTTCTATTTCATTGATTTCTGCTCTGATCTTTATGATTTCTCTTCTCCTGCTGGGCTTAGGGTTTCTTTCTTTTTCTTTCCAGCTCCTTTAGGTGTAGGGTTGGGTTGTGTACCTGAGACCTTTCTTGTTTCTTGAGAAAGGCTTGTACCGCTATATATTTTCCTCTCAGGACTGCCTTTGTTGTGTCCCACAGATTTTGAAGCGTTGTATTTTCATTATCATTTGTTTCCATGATTTTTTTCAGTTCTTCTTTAATTTCCCGGTTGACCCATTCATTCTTTAGAAGGATGCTATTTAGTCTCCATGTATTTGGGTTCTTTCCAAACTTCCTTTTCTGGTTGAGTTCTAGCTTTAGAGCATTGTGGTCTGAAAATATGCAGGGAATGATCCCAATCTTTTGATACCAGTTGAGTCCTGATTTAGGACCGAGGATGTGATCTATTCTGGAGAATGTTCCATGTGCACTAGAGAAGAATGTGCATTCTGTTGCTTTGGGATGATATGTTCTGAATATATCTGTGATGTCCATCTGGTCCAGTGTGTCGTTTAAGGCCTTTATTTCCTTGCTGATCTTTTGCTTGGATGATCTGTCCATTTCAGTGAGGGGAGTGTTAAAGTCCCCTACTATTATTGTATTTTTGTTGATGTGTTTCTTTGATTTTGTTATTAATTGGTTTATATAGTTGGCTGCTCCCACGTTGGGGGCATAGATATTTAAAATTGTTAAATCTTCTTGTTGGACAGACCCTTTGAGGATGATATAGTGTCCTTCCTCATCTCTTATTATAGTCTTTGGCTTAAAATCTAATTGATCTGATATAAGGATTGCCACTCCTGCTTTCTTCTGATGTCTATTAGCATGGTAAATTCTTTTCCACCCCCTCACTTTAAATCTGGAGGTGTCTTCGGCCTTAAAATGAGTTTGTTGGAGGCAACATATAGATGGGTTTTGTTTTTTTATCCATTCTGATACCCTGTGTCTTTTGACAGGGGCATTTAGCCCATTAACATTCAGGGTAACTATTGAGAGATATGAATTTAGTGCCATTGTATTGCCTGTAAGGTGATTGTTACTGTATATGGTCTCTGTTACTTTCTGATCTACCACTTGTAGGCTCTCTCTTTGCTTAGAGGACCCCTTTCAAGATTTCCTATAGAGCTGGTTTGGTGTTTGCAAATTCTTTCAGTTTTTGTTTGTCCTGGAAGCTTTTAATCTCTCCTTCTATTTTCAATGATAGCCTAGCTGGATATAGTATTCTTGGCTGCATGTTTTTCTCATTTAGTGCTCTGAAAATATCATGCCAGCTCTTTCTGGCCTGCCAGGTCTCTGTGGATAAGTCAGCTGCCAATCTAATATTTTTACCATTGTATGTTACAGACTTCTTTTCCCGGGCTGCTTTCAGGATTTTCTCTTTGTCACTGAGATTGTAAATTTTACTATTAGTTGACGGGGTGTGGGCCTATTCTTATTGATTTTGAGGGGCGTTCTCTGAACCTCCTGAATTTTGATGCTCGTTCCCTTTGCCATATTGGGGAAATTCTCCCCAATAATTCTCTCCAGTATACCTTCTGCTCCCCTCTCTCTTCTTCTGGAATCCCAATTATTCTAATGTTGTTTCATCTTATGGTGTCACTTATCTCTCGAATTCTCCCCTCATGGTCCAGTAGCTGTTTGTCCCTCCTTTGCTCAGCTTCTTTATTTTCTGTCATTTGGTCTTCTATATCACTAATTCTTTCTTTTGCCTCATTTATCCTAGCAGTGAGAGCCTCCATTTTTTATTGCACCTCATTAATAGCTTTTTTAATTTCAACTTGGTTAGATTTTAGTTCTTTTATTTCTCCAGAAAGGGCTTTTATATCTCTCGAGAGGGTTTCTCTAATATCTTCCATGCATTTTTCGAGCCCGGCTAGAACCTTGAGAATTGTCATTCTGAACTCTAGATCTGACATATTACCAATGTCTGTATTGATTAGGTCCCTAGCTTTCGGTACTGCCTCTTGTTCTTTTTTTTTGTGTGTTGAATTTTTCCGTCTTGTCATTTTGTCCAGATAAGAGTATATGAAGGGGCAAGTAAAATACTAAAAGGATGGCAACAACCCCAGGAAAATATGCTTTAACCAAATTAGAAGAGATCCAAAATCGTGAGTGGGGAGAAAGGGGATAAAAAGAGGTTCAAAAAGGAAGAAGGAAAAAAAATAGAAAAAAGAAAAAAAAGAAAAGAATTTAAAAAAAAGAAAACACCTAAGAAAAATGTAAAAAAGAAAAAATATATATATTAGGTAAACTAGTAAAAAATCATTAAAAAAGAAAAAAGGTAACAGTTAAAAAAAAATTTTTACCCGAAGGCGAGAAGAAAAACAACAAAAAATGAAAAAGAAAAAGATTAAATTAACTGCAAGACTAAAAAAAATCACAGGGTAAAAGCCATGAGTTCCGTGCTTGGCTTTCTCCTCCTCTGGAATTCTGCTGCTCTCCTTGGTATTGAAACCGCACTCCTTGGTAGGTGAACTTGGTCTTGGCTGGATTTCTTGTTGATCTTCTGGGGGAGGGGCCTGTTGTAGTGATTCTCAAGTGTCTTTGCCCCAGGCGGAATTGCACCGCCCTTATCAGGGGCCGGGGTGAGTAATCCGCTCGGGTTTGCTTTCAGGAGCTTCATACAGATTCCAGCCTTTTTATAGTGACCACATAGATTGTAATTTTAGGAAGGAGTCTGAGGTCACAGTGAATAGCAGTCAAAGAGATTACTGTGATTTATCAGTGATACTTGCCTTGAATACAGGAACACCTAAGTCCTGTCTTTTTATCCTTGATCTAACAAAAAACTCCTGAGGTCCTTTTGAGGGGAAATAGTGAATGATGACACCTATGAATGAAATTATCAATGATGTAGACAACCGAATGCCATATATACATATGAATTCATAGGAAATGCACAGAAAGAGAACTCAGTTAAACACAGGTGTGGAAGACGTTTTATATAAGCTCTCACTCAATTCTGTTCTAATTCTCTTGTGTATTAGTGTATGGAAAGCCACATTTCCTAGACTGTTGCAGTTCAGATTATGCCTATTTTCTACATTCAGCCAAGCTAAAGTACCAGCATTTTATTTTGAAGGTAAAGAAAATAGCAGGAAACAGAGAGAAGACTCCTCTGGCAAGCAAGACTATCTTATGTTTCTCTGTGTGAACTGCACCAGAAATCGAAATTCCAGAACCTAGTTACATGTCTATGGAGAGATGCGAGGCCAATATTTTGTTGGTTCAGTTCATAGCAAACACAGTGTGGTCCTGTAGTAAGAAATAGTGATGGTGGTATCTTCATTCTCAGGCATCTCAAACATCACAAACTCATATCTACCTAGTGGTTTTAATTCAGCAGTCTTGTTCAGGGAATTCGTCAAGAACTGCTTACCTACTCTTTTTAGTAATTTTGTAAGTGTTAGGGTACGGAGTTGACCACCCCTCAATTAGACAGAGAACACTCTCAATAATGCAAGTCACACAGCGAGGTTTATTTCCAGCTAGTTGGGGTCCAAGTATCTGCCCGGCGCAGCGGGTTTCAACAAGGACCCTGAGCACTCAAAGCCAATGGTTTATATAGCATTTTCAAGGCACTTTTTTCATAGCTGCATACATATCTTGTGCCCCACTTTGACAGTTTAACTTTGTTTAACCTTTTGCCACCACAGCATCACCCTGGCGCCATCCTGGCGGTTAAGTGAGATTTAAGTTTAGAAGAAATTTAACTTTATTTACATTTCCTTCTGCCTCAGCCTCCTTCAGTTTTATGGTGGGGAGGGCAACCTTAGGCCTTGAGGAACTGAGCCCTCTGTCTCTGGAAATTGGGCCATTGAAGAGATAGCCCTTTTTGTTGTAAATCACCAGGACATTTGCAAACCAAGTGAGACTCCTGTCTTGCAGGATTGTGATCTCTGCAAGTTAACTATTTGTTTTTCTTTAACATCTGGTCCCTGTGGAGCCACCGCCTAACCACCCTGTTGGTATATGATTAAGTTGTTTCTTAGGTTTTAGCTACTTTCTCTTATCCCAAGTTACATGCACACTGTGGGCTGGTTAGGGACCCTCAGTAAAATGGCTTCCCAGCCTTCAAGATGGCCATTCTTATGCTAACCCACTTCTATGAGCAAGGTGCTGGCTTTTGCTTTGCCAAGATGACTGTACTTATGTCAGGGCTAGACTTGAGGCGGGTACAGCCTTGTTTTTCTTGGCTTCCACACCTGGAGCTGGTTTCCAGGACTTGTTTTTAAGTCCCTTGGGGGAAGGGGAGCAGGGACAGTTTAAGGGTTAAACAACAAAGTTATTGTTTAACCTCAATGGAAGCCTCTGGCTAAAATAAAAATATAAAATAGGTCCTTACATAAGCCATGTAAATAATAGGTCATAAATAATAAATCAACTTCTCCTTACCCTACCTGGAAGGTATCTGATGGTCAACAGCTAAATCAATTATTTGTGTTTTGTGGTCTTCTGAAACTTTAATAAAATAAAAATAAAGGATGTTTAATTATAAATTTACAATTACAAAGAGAAGAGGAGTGGAAACAGGATGTTAACAAACTTCATGATAGAATGTGGATGAAGCATCAGCAGATTCAGGAAGTTGATTTCAAATGCCTGCAGAGGGTAATACAAATGAAAGATAATTAGTAATACAGACACTGAGTAGACTTAGGAATCAGAGGCACTGATATTGGGTGGAATATAAGAGTGGGAATGAGGATTGAGTATGATGTGTGGGACTAAAATTAGGGAGATAGGTAAAAAGCACAATATGAGGCAGGTATACTCCAGGTTATTTCTCCTTCCATGCATCTCACTCACTACTTACCTCAACTCGGGTTGTTTATCAGGGAACTGGAAAAATTGAATTGGAGAAGCATCAGACTCAGGAACACTGGTCACTGCAGATGAAAGAAAGTGCTACATTGCCCAAAAAAAAAAAAAAAGAAGACGCTTTCAGTGAAATTAGCCCTCCTCTATGATTAAGAATGTTGATAGCCAGATTTACATGTCCCAGGTGTGAGATAGGTGAATCCTTCTATGGTGACACTGAATAACCCAATAAAACAGACCTCTGGATACTGGTATGTTGAAGTCCTCCATGGAAATGTATGGGTCCCCAATCTGCCCATATCATTTTTCTATAAGGAAAATCATTAGTTGATAGTCTGCTTCCTCCCCTCATCCCAACATAAAGCGTCTATCAGTATTTTAGTGTCCCAAACTTAAATATGAAAGAAAACAAAATATCAGATATTTGGGGGAGGGTCTTTGGGGAGGGGGTAGAGGAGGAAGGCAGAATTGAGGACATTCCACAATTTGAAACAGAAAGACCTAAACAAGTAGGGGGAAAAGGGAATTAAGAGAAAATAGGATGTGTGTGTGTGTGTGCATGTGCGTGTGTGTGTGTGTGTGAGAGAGAGAGAGAGAGAGAAAGTCTCCAAATTAGCCAGCCTAGAGCCTATATATTTTTACCCTTGTAAAGCATTCTTTTAAGACCTGATACTCTAGGACTCCCTGGCCTACCCACCTGGAGCCAGCTTCTAGGTCCGCTGCATTTCCCTGGTGGTTCTCCCAAACGCAGACCATAACCATAGTAGCAGTAGCTTCTTGTGGGTGGAGATGTGCTGTGTAGAAGGTGATGGAACAAGCTTAACTGTATGAAGATGCACAACTAAGTGGAACTATGCTGTGTCCTACAGGAGCCTGGAGTGGGTGAGGGAAGTGGATTCAGAGCCGGTTGTTGGTTCTCTTGCCTCAGGCACTGCAAAAGGAAGTTAGCCAAGGGCCAGTTCCCCACCCATCACCCAGGAATCCTTGGTTAAAAGAATGTATGACTCCTGGGAAATCTTTGAAACTCCATGGGCCTCAGATTTTGCCTATGTAAAAGTGAGAATCTTGAAGTTTATTTCTGAAGATCCTTTAAGCACTAATATTTTATAATTTTTCTTCCCTTTTGATGCTTTTTTATCCCCAAACATATATTTATTTGCAATGTCATATAAATAATAATTTTACAAAATACTACCTTTTATTTCAAAAGATATGAATTAAACACACATAAAGAAGCAGGTTTACAGTCATTTCTGTTTTTGTTGTTGGTTCGTTCTTTCTTTCTTTCTTTTTTTTTTTTTTTTCAATTTTTCCAGCTCTTTAGAAGTCTTTAACTAAGTGAGCAATAATGTTCCCATTGACCAGTGGGGCCTCTGGCAGTGACTCGACATCTTTTGGTTCATATTTCCCTTAGACTAAGTTAAGGTGCCAAACCTAAAACAATTTTTCTATGCAAGATTTAGCATGGAAGGAATTACTGAAACCACAGGGTGGAAATTAATGATTAGCTTGAGATGCTATTAGCATACCAGCAGGCGAAAGACTAAATGAGCTATGATCTGAAGTAAAATATGTCATCCTGGAAATTGCAAGTGATATGATGGAGAAACAATGCTGGGTAATAGGGGAGGAGAAGGAATGAGCTATTAGACTGAGAGGCAAGGAGACAAGCATTTAAATTAAGAGGACAGGACAATGAGACAGCTCGAGTTAAACGCATGAGAACCCAGACGGAATGACAGTGGTTAGTGATTGTAGACAGGAAACAATCCATCAGCTGGGCTAGAATGCAGCACTGAGGGAACTGGGAAAGGAAAAGGATGCAAAAGGTCTTTACTACTTCGATAAAGCAAGCAGACATAAAATTCATTCCGAGCACCTTCCCTGAAGCGACATCATTAAGGGCTGCCATGAGTAAAAGGCTCACTAATCAGAAAATTACTGATGAAAAAAAAAAATGCGGTGAGCCGATACAAAGAGACTGGGCAAATGTTTGAGGTAATGTACAAAAAAAAAAAAAAAAAAGCCACTCTACATTGTTTTGGCAAAGGAGGGGTATCAAAGTGCAGTAGTTCTACACAGAGAGAGAGGATGAGAGACTGATAAGCTCATCAAGAACCGGTTTCTTATGATAGTTGTCTTTCTCTGCTTGACTTATTTCGCTACCCTGATATGAGGAAGTGGTGATGCAACATGGAGGCTTAAGTGGGTAGGAGAAGAATAAATGAAACAAGATGGGATTGGGAGGGAGACAAACCATAAGTGACTCTTAATCTCACAAAACAAACTGAGGGTTGCCGGGGGGAGGGGGTTTGGGAGAAGGGGGTGGGATTATAGACATTGGGGAGGGTATGTGATTTGGTGAGTGCTGTGAAGTGTGTAAACCTGGTGATTCACAGACCTGTACCCCTGGGGATAAAAATATATGTTTATAAAAAATAAAAAATTAAAAAAAAAAAAAAAAAAAAGAACCGGTTTCTTTGTTTTGGAAGGAAAGGTGCATGAGTTTTGCTGTTGTCAACCTTAAAAATTAAAGACCCAGTTATTACACCAGCAAAATGAGCTTATCCAGGGACAGCAAAGGAATTGTAATTCAGGATTAGCAAACGGTGGCCAACCAGAGGCAGGTCTGAAGATGCAAAGGGGAATTCAGCTTTTATTACCTTTTGGAGGAAATGGAGGAGGTTTGTTTTACCCAGAAGTTCACTGGGAAGGAACAGGAGTTTGAGGTTGTGGAGGATTCTCATTGGCTGCCTTGTTCCTGGTCAGGAAGGGGTTTCTCTTCTTAAAAGCAGATGAAACTCCTACCTGAAACCGCCTCTGTGGTCACTGCATTCTTATCTTCCTTCTTGCGGCTGGTTGCCGAGTTGTCTGTGCCTGAGTTGTCTGTGCCCCCTTCAGGCCTTTCCAAATCCTTTTAAAATGAGGTTTCCTTTATTTATTTTCACACAGTTTAACACTGTTACCTTCCCAGTGATGTGCAAGCTTTGCTTAAACCCTGCCATTCTACCCTGTGTGTCTGGCTCTGTGAAATCTGAGCGGGATAGAGAGAAAAATCAGCCTGTAGCTGGCACTGCATACAGGCCAGGGGAAATGAGCATTAGGTTTTTCCATTTCCTGTAAGACTAGTTAAAGAAACTAGCTAACAAATTAGCCCCTTTAATCACCAGAAAGCATTGGTTTCCACTATGCGACACAAACCTATGGGGATTTCTGATTCCTACAAATTTCCACGTTCAAATTTGGATTACAGATTCCAGCAAATCCTTTTTAATTAACAACCCCAACCCAAAGAATAAGATTTGCAATCTCAGCACCCTAGTATCCTGACAATTACATTTTTTTTTTTAAATTGGAATTTGTTTTTGCTCTGTGCTTAGAAACTGAAAACAGGGGCATCTCGGTGGCTCAGTAAGTTAAGCGACTGCCTTCGGCTCAGGTCATGATCTTGGACTTCCAGGATTGAGTCCCATGTGGGGCTCCTTGATCAGTGGGGAGTCTCCTTCTCCCTCTGACCTTCCTCCCTTTCATGCTCTCTCTCATTCTCTTTCAGATAAATAAATAAAATCTTTTTTAAAAAAGCTGAAAATAATTTTATTTGTAGCTTTTAATTTTAAGCAAAAAGGGATTGAAGCCTTAATATGACAATCATTCATAGGATTTTTTAAAGCAAACTCTCACTTTGTCAACAGTATTTCCAACCTGTTTGACTCATTAGCAAACTTTTTTTTTTAAATCAAGTTTTACTTGCAGAAACTAGGGCTACATAGCTGTGCAAGATATAGTTGATTTCCCCACATAATCACACTCTACTATAGGAGTCACCATTTTTAAGTTCAGTGGGGGAAAATGCTGCTTATATACAGAGTAAGAAGGCTAAGATGACATTATCAGCTGCCTTGGATGATGACATAATTCTTCACAAGGAAGATGCTTGAGTTAGAATCTGAAGAATGAGCAGGGCTTGCCGCTTCAGCAAAGTGGAGGTCCTTAGTGGCTGACACCAGCATGAACATGAGCTTGTTAGTCTGCAACCTGAGTAGGGAAGTTCTGTTTCTAAGAAGATGGAGCATGCAGAGTGAAGAAGAGGGCTAGTGAATAGCAGGTGGGCGTTTAGCCAATAGTAGAAGAGTTAAACAACATACAGATATGACACAATTACCACTAGTTTAACACCCTGAGTTGGACCTTTATCATAAGAGCATGTGACTTGCTTGTTCTGCCTGATTCGATCTTGGTGATCAGTGACAATATACAGTGCTGTCAACAAGTCATATTTGTCATCACAGACTAGTTTGATCTATTGACTTGCTTTTTACCAGTCCAGCTACCTGCATGGAATATTTCAGGAAGGGCAACTGAAGTATTTCCTATGTCACATTCAACAAAGATGTCTCAGATTGGTGTTGCATTATGATTGGGCAAATCATAGTTTCTTTTTTTTCTGTTTTTTGAGTTAACAAATTTCTCAACCCTTTAAATATCTTATTTATTAAATGTAAAAATGGTTCTTCAGACAGATGGCTTATTTTAAGAAATTAGTTACTTTTTTACCCCTTGAGGAGAAACCACCTGTCTGCTCAGATTGGGGCTGGGGGTTTCCAGATATTATCATTTCCCTATAATCTGTGGAGTCTCTGTAACCCATTATTTCAACCGTGCTATGCTACCGTATATGGAATAACAGCTGGCTTGCATTTTCCTCCCCGTCAAGACACGTGAAATACCTAGATACAGTCCAATATATTGGATTGAAGCCAAAACTCTTTATCATATCTCTCTTCACCTCACCTTTTGATTCAAAGTTTAAAGCTTCCATTATTGGGATGCCTGGGCGGCTCACTCGGTCAAACTTCCGACTTGTGGTTTCTGCCCAAGCCTTGATCTTAGGGTCATGAGATTAAGTCCCATGTGAGCTCTGCACTCAGAGTGGAGTCTGCTTAAGACTCTCTCTCCCTCTGCCCCTCCCCACCATGCGCTCTCTCTCTCCCTCTCTCTCCCTCTAAAAAATAAATAAATCTTAAAAACAAAATTTAAAATTCCATTATTAAAACTATAGTGGACATGAAAAAATAATTAAAAGTGGGCAAAGGACTTGAATATACAGACATTTCTCTAAAGATCTACAAGTGAACAGTAACCACACCAAAATATACCTATCAAAGATAATTAGGAAAATGCAAATCAATACCACGATGAGATGCTAACTCAAATCCATTAGGATGACTAGTTTTTTTTTAAAACTGTTAGAACAAAGAGAAAATAGTAAGTGTTGAGTATTGGCAAGAAACAAACAGAAAATGACAAATCCTGGGTATTGGCAAGATTGTATATCTAACAAGTTTGAAAGCAGAGATTTAGACATGTACATGTATGTGCTCAGAGCAGCATTATTCCAGCTAAAAGGTGGAAACAGCTCAGGTGTCCATTAATGGGTGAGTTAATAAACAAAATGCAGTATATACATATAATGAAATATTGTTCAGCCTTGAAAAGGAAGGAAATTAAAAACATGCTACAACGTGGTTAAACCTTGATAACCTTATGCTAAGTGAAATAATCCAGTCACAAAGGGACAAAACGTTCTATTATTCTCAGTACCTAGAGTAGCAAAATTCACAGAAATTGAATAATGGTTGCCAGGGGCTGGGGGTGGAGGCAAAAGGGAGTTATTGTTTAATTGGTACAGGGTTTCAAATTTGGAAAATGAACTACCCTGGAGATGATGGCAAAACTTGCATGATAATGTGAAATGTGTATTTCAGTGCCCTGTATTCATATGTTAAATGACAAATTTAATGTTTTGTATTTTTTAACAAAATAACTCTGTGAATTAGTTTGTTTCTGATACTGTCAAAACTAGTAAAGTGAATTCTAACTGGGAATTTGTGCTTCACTTTTCATTCCCAGCTCAGGAACAGATGATGGAAAAGTTTGTATCCTGTGCCCTATTTTCTTAACCTTTTATCTTTCACTCTAATAAGCTGATAAACGTATGCTATACTCCAATAAAATTAAAATGTCAGCTTTTCATGATGTCCATGGTCTTTAAATTTTGCATATTGGATCAAGGGAGGCAGCCTAACAGCTGAACAAGGCAACAAGACGTGAGATCACACAACAAAAGAAAGACACTGGATAGATCACAATGAATCAGAGATCACAAAATGTAAGCAAAATCAACCTAACATAAGCTTAAAATTCAGAGTATAGTGGGAGATATATGTATATAATTACAAGGCAGAAATCTACAGAACCTAGGGACCAAGAAAAATGCCACACAAAGAAGTCACTGCTCAAAATCAAAAGAACCAAGCAAACATTTGCAGTGCAGTAACACTGGGAAATGAGATATCCTGTGATGGGCTTCCCCAAATAATGTAAAAGATCTCTTCTCTTCGGTATATTTGTCCACTTCCGTCAGTGGCACAAGAGGCCTAAGAGAATGATAGTAAGAATTATTGACAGTTATTTTTTACCTATAGCACATGCCAATATTAGTAATAACAAGAACTAGTATCTGCGTAATACTGGTCATGCTGTTTCTATCTAAACAGTGGTGGTTGTACATTTTTCTTCACCAGGGTTGGGGTGTGATCCTAAATACTTCTGACGATAATGTTAAAAACCTTCAGTGATTTAAGATTCATGCCTTTAATTATTTATAAAGTAGGTAAAAATAATAAAAGTTTATAAAGAGGGCTAATTTTTAACCACTGAATTCACAAAAACCTACACTGTTAATGTGCAGTCCTTTATAAAAGGAATAATCCATGTAAAAAGCAATATTAAATTCAACAGGGATGGCTTACAATAGTTAAGAAAATGGAATCAATTTAAATATTCAGTTGTGGGGAGGTAATTATTTAAAAAATATTGTAGCAACTGATAACATATACAAGCAGTAAGTGAAGAAAATGCAATACAAAAATGATACACTAAAATCACAACCATTTAAAAATATACCCATAAGACTTAGAGACAACACATACCTGTTGGTAAATGAAAAGGTATGTGTTTTTTTTTTCTTTTAAACTTTGTGTAATGATTCTGTATTAGTTTAATAAGAAATGTATGGCTTTAACTGGAATGGGGTTAGGAGCTCTTATGTAAACAATATTTGCATTATTTCAGTAATATCTGGGAAACCTCTAAGATAAATTCTGTGATCTCTACTTAGAAAAGGAGAAGGCGGGGAAGAAGGGGGAAGGATGGGAGAGGGAAGAAGTCAAGGAAGAGGAAAAGTAGTGATGGTGGTAGTGCTGGTAAATTATGGTTATACTGGTCACGCAGTTAATCAGGTAGAAGATTTGAGATTTGCAGAGGATTTGAGATTTGAAAAGGAATTGGTCTACCTCTGACACCAGCCATCTTTCTGTTTTGCTTTCTCCATGTTCTATCCCATGTCACCTCCATGCTTTGGAGGCCCATGTCATTCTTTCAGGACACAAGCTTTCATTTCTGATGAGGAATGACTAGTAGGTGTATCCCTGAATGCAAAAGCCTTCACATTTTCCCCCATTTCCCTCACTCATTCTCCATAGAGGTTTCATTTTCTTCTCCAAATCTAGTTTGTTTCATATTAACAAAACTTAAAAGTTGGGTGGAATAAGTGTATTACCTCAAAATGTGTATTCTCCTGCTAAAATGATTTTTAAACTTCTATTTGTATAATAATGTTAGACTTAATAGTCGCAGAAATAGCACAGAGGTTCCTATCTCTAACCAGCTTCCACTCATTTTAACATCTGGTATATCGTAGTAAAATGATCAGTACCAGGAAATTAACATCGATACAGTACTATTCATCAAACTACATATCTCATTCAGATTTCACCAGTTTTTCACTAATATCCTCTTAATATCTTGGGATCCAGTGCAGGAGTCCGCATGTCATTTTTGCTGTTTTTTCCCTTATTCTCTTCCAGGCTGGAACAATTCTTAGTCTTATTTATGTTTTATAATCTTGACACTCATCAATAGTACTACCGATGTTTTGTAGAAGACCCTTCGATTTGGATTTCTGTCCTTCAGTTTGGGTTTGATTGATGTTTTCTCATGATTGGATAGAGGTTATGAGCATTTGGCATAAATACCAAAGAGTCAAAAATAATAAGTCTTTTTACTGGTGATGTTAATTTTGATCACTTGATTAAAATAATGTTTGCTGGGTTACTCTCTTTCCACTTAATATCTTACAATACATATTTTGAAACTATGATAATACCTTGTTCTCAATTTTCCATGGGCTACTCTTAGTATCATTTGGTAGATTCTGCCTACAGCTATTATGTCTGCAGTGTTTGCCTACTACTGATGTTCTACTGACATCTAATTGGAATCTGCGGTAGCTAAAGGGTACATACATTACAAAAGACACACATATATATTTTTCCCTTTCTTAGATCCTCAATTCCTATAGGGAATGCAAATTAATCTCTTAATATTGTTCTTTCCCTTCATCAGCATTGAATTCCATGAAAAGCATACTAATTTCTTTCAGTCAGTAATCATGTCTCACTTTTCTCAGCCACCTCCTTTCTTTGAAACTAGTGAGCAAAAAATAAGACCACACTTGTGCCATGAGTCTATTTTCTCCTTAAATTCTAATGGGGAAGCCATCAGCAATATTCCTTTCAATATGATAGATGTCAACAACCAAAAAAATCCCACTGATTTTATTAGATACCCTCTAGTTTGGGCCATTAATGAAACAAATTTGATTACATGTAAGAAAAATCTCTACAGTTTCCTTTTGTTTTATTATGGTCTAGCCCTTCTTATCCTGTTGTTTTTTAGAGGAATCATAATCGTAGACCAGGATTCTGTGTCCCATAACATCAAAGCAAAAGTTTCCCTCAAGCACAGTAAGGGAAATTAAGTTACTCTAAGAATCCCCATGCTCCTGCTCCATTAGGAAGGGATTAGGTGAAACAATTTATGCAGTAGGCTTGCCTTTGCCTTTTATATTTATGTGTGCCCCTAGATAAGTCTTCCTTCAATTTCATTTTGTCTAAAACTAAAGACAGTCAGACAAGTGCTCTCTAAGATATCCTATTTCATGAAGCTTTGAAAATATTACTTAAACTGATAGAAGCCAAGTGTAAATTAGACAACTAAGCAACAGCATTGGTTTTCCTAAATATATTTTTAAATTCATTTAAGAATAACACTACTTGTTTTTCTATTTGCCCATCTTTTGGAAAATAACTCTGACAAGTAGGAGGTTGGTTTAAAAACTCAATCCTTAAAATGTATACATGAGTAAGTTTATTTCTATCATTTACGTGTTACTTCAAATCCGCAATATATTATAAATTATATCAAGACTTTTTAAAAGAAGGGACATGTCGTTATTTTCTCTAACATACAATGGGTATTTATAAATGAAAGTCTGTTCAATTTACATTCGTTTTTCAGTTAGCCTATACCAGAATAATCTCAGGCAAATTGTTTAGTAAGTCATCGTAGTCTTTGCTTTCCCTTATTTTCCTTCCTTATTATATTCCACATACAAAAGTATGAAGAGATTTTTTTTAAAGACTTTATTTATTTATTTATTTATTTATTTGACAGAGAGAGAGAGAGCTAGCAGTGAGGAGCAGCAGAGGGAGAGAGAGAAGCAGGCTCCCCGTGGAGCAGAGAGTCCGATGTGGGGCTTAATCTCAGGACCCTGGGATCATGACCTGAGCTGAAGGCAGAGGCTTAACCAACTGAGCCACTCAGGTGCTGCCAAAAAGTGTGAATAGATTTGAGATAGGATCTTTTTGTCTTATCCATCTCTGTATTTTTAGTGCTTATACAGTATTGTCACATTATAGGCATTCAGAATGTTTTGGTTGAACTCAGTGGAACTGAATGGGATAAAATGCAATGCACAATTGTGCCTGGGTAGGGATGAGAGATCCGGAGGTGAAAACAGAGAATTCGAGGTCAAATCACAGCTCTGTCACTCAACAACTGACACAGAGCATTGCCCTGGTCTTTTCAAGAAATCTAAAAGAAAAATTGTTTTGTTTTTTTTTAAATGTCCTTAGAGAGTTGTCTTGCAGAGTAAACAAAGACATACTGAACTTCCTTTCTAATGACAAAATGTGTCTCCATAATAGGAAATAGTGCCATTACTGAGCCAGAAAATTAAGGAATTTCAGGAATATGAAATGCAAATGAGATTAGATAAAAAGCAAAGCAAAAGCATCATAATCCAATACACAAAATATGAGGTGGAGCAAATATCAGCAAGAAAAAACATATCTGACACCCCCAGTTCTAAGTAAAAAATATCCTAGTCTTTTTTTTTTTTTTAACTTAAATTCTAGTTGTCATATGCAGCTCAATATTGGTTTCAGGAATATTGTTCAGTGGTTCTTCATTTACGTAAAACACCCAGTGCTCATCATAACAAGTGCCCTCCTTAATACCCATTATGCCTCTAGGCCATCGTCCATCCATCTCCCTCCACCAACCCTCAATTTGTTCTCTATCATTAAGTTTCCCTCTCTCTCTTCCCCGCCCCTTATATGTATATCCATTTTGTTTAAATTCCCCAAATGAGTAAAATCAAATTGTATTTGTCTTTCTCTGATTGACATATTTTACTTAGCATAATACATTCTAGCGCCATCCATGTCATTGCAAATGGTAAGACTGCATTCTTTCTGATGGCTGAGTGGTATCCCACTGTATGTGTAGTGCGTGTGTGTACCACACCTCCTTTTTCTAATTTATTTTTTGAAACTTAAATTCGATTAACATACAGTGTGTTATTAGTTTCGGAGAGAGTTCAGAGATTCATCAGTCTCCTATAACACCCAGTGCTCATTACATCCTGTGCCCTCCTTAATGTCCATCACCCAGTTACCCCATCTCCTCAGCCCTCTCCCCTCTAACAACCCTTAGTTTGTTACCTATGACTATGAGTCTTAATGTTTGTCTCCCCTTCTGATTTTTATCTTGTTTTCTTTTTCCTTCCCTTCCCGTATGATCCTCTGAAATTCCACATGTGAGTAATATATGATAACTACCTTTCTACCTGGCTTATTTTGCTTAACCTAATACCCTTCAGTTTCACCCATGTTCTTGCAAATGGTCATATTTCTTTTCTTTTCTTTCTTTTTTTTTTTTTTTTGATAGCTGAGTATTATTCCATTGCTTATACAGGCACCACATCTTCATTATCTATTCATCAGTAGATGGGCATTTGGGCTCTTTCCATAGTTTGGTTATTATTGATAATGCTGCTATAAACATTGGAGTACATGTATCCTTCGAATTTGTGTTTTTGTGCCCTCTGGGTAAATACCTAGTAGTGAAATTGCTAGATGGCAGGGCAGGTCTGTTTTTAGCTTTTTAAGGAAACTTCATACAGTTCTTCAGAATGGTAGTACCAGTTTGCATCCCCACTAACAATACAAGGGTGTTTCCCTTTCTCTGTATCCTCACCAACAACTGCTGTCTCCTGTGTTGCTAATTGTAGCCATTCTGAGAGGTGTGGGGTGGTATCTCATCATGGTTTTGATTTGTATTTCCCTGATGATGAGTAATGATGAACATCTTTTCATGTGTCTGTTAGCCATTTGTATGTCTTTTTTGGAAAAATGTCTATTCACACCTTCTGCCCATTTCTTAACTGAATTAATTTTTATTTTGGGTGTTGAGTTTGCTAAAAATTTTTTTTATAGATTTTGGATACTAACCCTTTATCATATAGGTAATTTGCAAATATCTTCTCCCATTCCAAGGCTGCAGGAGATTTTTATCTTGATGAAGTCCTAATAGTTCATATTTTCTTTTGTTTCCCTTGAACCCAGCAATGTGTCTAGTAAGAAATTTCTATGCCTGAGGTGAAAGAGGTTGCTGTCTGTGTTTTCTTCTGGAATTTTGTTGGTTTCTGGTCTCACATTTACGTCCTTCATCCATTTTTTTTTTAACAGTTTTCCATTTTATTTAATCAAAGACTGGTGGGTAAACATAAATACAGCACAATTACTTCAAATCATTCTTCACACCGTGTACACACAGACCGGTGAGCGTAATCCGAAAGAAACTCGCAGTTGTCAATGAAATGCGCTCAAAAAAAATTAAAAACACACAAACTTAGAATCTCATCAGCACACACTCTCTTGTGACAAATGATTCAGACATAAAGAGTGGATGCAAAGAAACTATACGCTAACTTATGTAGAGCTTCTGTTAATGAACACCCAGCAGCAGCCGTAAGCATGAGGACACATTCCGTGACTGGTAACTAGTCGGGCCCCGAGTGGCGCCGTCGGCAGGGATCGTGCTGCAGAGAAAAGCTATGGACATACACAATGGAAAATAAACTGCAAGATCAACGCATGCGTGTTTAATACTGGAAAAATCACGGCCCTCCAAAATTTCTCCACGTTTGTTATAAAAGCTCTCTGCACTCAACTAAAATTAAAATGATCTTAAAAGGATAATACTTCTAAAGTTTACTTAAGTCTTTTCAGCCACAGAAACTGCAATGGAAATAAATGTTCAGAGTCATTTTCAAAACAAAAACAAAAATCTATTCTTCTGGCGACATGCATGATTAAAAGGTCTATGCAAGTACGTTGCTCTACATTCCCAAGGACTAGGAAAAAAAACCTCAAGTCAATTTTTAGTTTGCAAATGGTCAAAGGATTTTGTATTCCAGCAGGAGTTCAAATCTTCTGGATCTTTTCACCAACAACTACTGGATTTTCTTTTCTGATTTTCTCAGCAGCATCAGCTTTGTAATTGTAAGAGCAATTGTGTACATCGGAGTAACGGTGTACACCACAGTAAACATTTCCACACCGGCATTCAAACCCAGTAAGTCCCACCTTCTTCCTGCACATGAAACAGCGATTCTTTTTTTGTTTTGGTTTTTCAAGAGACTTGCTTTGCTCTTCAGACGGCTGCTGTGCCGTATCTGATACTGAAGCTTGCAGGTCTTCTGGGTCAGGTACTGCTTTGTCCACAGATGTACTGTCCACTTGGGAAGATGCTACAGATTCTGATAAAAGTGACTGATTTGATACAGGGCTTGGCTGCACGGACGCACATGCAGAGTCCAGCGGGCACTGAACGTCGGGGCCACCACCGTCCACGCACTGGACAGGGAGAGACTCCGAAAGGCTACTGACGGAGGCTGCAGGTGGGCTTATTCTACCATTACTACTATTCTGTCTTTGAAGATGTTCTTTATAGCACACTGAACACATGCCATTTGTACGAGGGTTTCCATAAAATCCGCAGCCAGTGGAACAAAGCATAGGCACTTGGCTGTGATTAGTTTCTTGAGCCATGTTCCTCTGTTGCACACCTGGCAGCCGCCCTCCCCGCCCGCCGCGCTGCCGGAGAGTGGGGACAGGTGAGGCCGCCGAACCCCTGCTCGCTCCGGTCCAGCCGCCGCCGCCGGCCTCCGTCCGCTGTTTATTCCTTCATCCATTTTAAAATTTATTTTTGTGTATGGTGTAAGAAAGTGATCCAGTTTCATTCTTCTGCATGTGCCTGTCCAGTTTTCCCAACACCGTTTGTTGAAGAGACTGTCTTTTTGCCATGGGATACTCTTTCCTGCCTTGTCAAAGATTAGTTGTCCACATAGTTGTGGGTCCATTTCTGGGTTTTCTATTCTGTTACATTGATCTATGTCTATTTTTATGCCAGCATCATACTGCTTTGATGACTACAGCTTTATAATAAAATTTGAAGTCAAGAATTGTGATGCCTCCAGCTTTGCTTTTCTTTAGATTGTTTTGGCTATTCAGGATCTTTTGTAGCCATACAAATTTTGGGATTGTTTGTTCTAGCTCTTTGAAAAATGCTATTGGTATTTTGATAGGGATTATATTAAATGTGTAAATTTTCTTGGGTAGTATAGATAAAAAAATATCCTTTTCTTAAAAGTTGTGCCTAACTTACTACCCCAGGAACATTTTCTTTTTAAAGTGAGCGTGATTTCTACCTAGAGGAAGATCTCATGTGTGGTAATTAGGATCTAAACAAAAAGAGGATACAGCTGGAGATCCCAAATAAAAAGAAAAAGGAAGATTTTTTCATAAAAGAAATTTGCTGTGGGGCGCCTGTTTGGCTCAGTGTGTTAAAGCCTCTGCTACGGTTCAGGTCGTGATCCCAGGGTCCTGGGATCAAGCCCCACATCAGGATCTCTGCTCAGCAGGGAGCCTGCTTTCTCTCTCTCTCTCTCTCTTTGCCTGCCTCTCTGCCTATCTGTCTGTCACATAACCAAATAAAATCTTAAAAAAAAAAAAAAAAGAAAGAAATTTGCTGAAATACTGTCACCTTCTTATTTTGGAAATTAGTGGGTGCCTACTTTGTCTGCCTCATAAAATAGTAAAGAAAAATTTGTTATTTGCCATCTACTTTAACTTGAAAACTACTTCAATAAAATGTGTTAGTAATGCCCATTTAAGGGAGGAAACAATTGGGAACGGGCCTATATATCTGCAAGGAAAACCTATACCAAGCATTTCTACTTGACCCACCTGATTCTCTATTCAAAAATATGAGAAACAATGCTGAGCACCTGACAATTTAGAAAAGCAAAAACAAACACCTATTTGAAAAAGGAACATGATGTGCAAACAGAAAATCTGTTGCAGGGGTATAAAGTAAAAATTTTTAAAAATCTGTAGTCCATATTCTTAAAAATATATGAATAGTCATTATCTTTATGACACAACTAAAATATAGCAAAGATTTATCAGGAATTTAAAATAAAATTACAAAGTAACAAAATGGCTAATTAATAGGATGAATGTCTCTATATACTTAACTAGTAATCACAAAGTTTATTGGGAGGAAAAAAGCCCCCTAGGATCTAAGACAAGGAGAAACAGTGAAAAATATGAAAACATTTAGAGATATGGAGAATTAGTCTACCAAAGAAACTGTTAGCAACAATATGATAGAAGAGTATTTTCCTTATCTAAAACATCTTATCAATTTTATACTTGCAAAATGAACAAACCCACCTTGTTATAAACAGAAGTAAAAAATAAGGTACACCTATATATTTCAGATATATGATTTTTATAATGATTGACAATGATGTTAATTACAGGAAAATGAAATTGGTCACCTACAAATGAATTCAAGTCATTGGCATAAATTCCAGTCACCAACACATGAGTATCAAAGGCAATGTTAAATTTCCTTTAAAATTCTGAAAAAGATAATTTTATCTAAAAATTCTATATCTTGCCAAACTAGCATCAAAATTTTGTGTGTACATGTGTGTGTTCAGTCAAATGAATCACTATGGGTTCTATTTGAAAAAATAAAAAAGGTTTTATGGCAAAAGACTGGAAAAGAAAAGGAAAATGATGAACACAAAATATCACAGAAACATATTGTAGTTGACTGCAGTCCATGAAGCATCAGTGAATCATGGGAGGAATTAAAGGGCATTTCACTTCACCTTAAAGACTGGAAAATTCTCCTTCAGTTAGCCCGTTTACTTATTTACATATATAAACACACTGCTTATCCTGCATTTCTTCATATGCAATGCATTCAAATTGTCTTACAAACTCAGTGTATGAACCAAACATTTCCAGCAAACTGGGTTAGGTATACATTTTATACTGTTTGAAACTTCTTAATTCTGTCTGTTCAGAACAGTTCTTTTATATCAGAACAATTAATTTCACAATAGTGAAACCCTACTCTCCACAAGCATTTGCCTGCAAAGAAGAAAGTGTGACATTGTTTTTTCTGAAGAACTAGTCTGTCAGCATTTTCACAATAGGAAATGTTTCAGTCAAAAGTTTTATAATTACAGTCAGTAAAGTACCTAATACTATGAAAAAGACAAGATAAACCCGTTCATGTTCCATATACAAAGAAAAATATAAAATAATGAAAGTGAATATAAGTAAGTTCTTCCACGCAAAGAAGTACCCCAAATTTCTTGGCATAATTTTAGATCAGAAGTGAGATGGAGCATTTGTAACATATATGTAAGGGTCTGAATTTAAGATTATTTATACATAACATTAATTCACATTTTAATAAATGGGCATTTTTTTCTGTTCCAAATATCACAGAGATGTCTTAAGGGAGAGACCATATTAACTCCTTTATTCATTACCACATTTTGAACTGTCATATTTAAGCTTTTAATTCCTCTCACTGGTGTCTCAGTTATTATATCGGGCAATAGTTTAAAGAAGCTATATTATGTTTCTATTGCTGCAATAAAAAATAGACATAATTCATAGTTTAGAACAATGCAAATTTATTATTTTATAGTTCTGTACGTGTGAAGTCCAACACAGATTGCACTGCGCTAAAAATCAGTGTGTCAGCAAGGCTGTGTTCCTTCCTGGAAGTTCTAGTGGAGATGCCATTTTATTTTCTTTTCCAGCTGTCATTAACCACATGCATTCATTGGTTCAGGCCCCCATCCACCAGCTTCAAAGCCAGCCATGTTGCCTCTCTCTGACCATTCTTCTGAAGTGACAGCTCCCTCTGATTCTGACTTCAGCCAAGAAAGGGTCTTTTAAGAATATATAATTATATGATCTAAGAATCATATAATTAGAAGGGACCCCTCTAGATAATCTAGTATAATTTCCATCTTATGATACTTAGTTATATCTACAAGGTCCCTTTTGCCATGTAAGGTAACATGTCATAGATTCCAGTGACTAAGGTAGGGCATATATAGGGGTCCATTTTTCCATCACAGTTTACCTTCTACCCTGCAAAGCTTCACATTCTTCCACATACAAGATATATTAATCCAATCACAGCATTCTAAAAAGTATCAACCCATTACAGCATTAACTTAAAATTCAAAACCTTACCTAAATCTTATTAGCACAAAAGTCTAAACCTCATGTAAATCACTGAAATTAGACTTGGGTGATGCTCCAGGAATAATCTCTTCTGGGGTATCCTCTCCATCTGTGGATTTATGGAACTAGAGAGGCAAGTTATCTATTCTTAAGGATATTTTGGTAGAGCAGGCACAAGATAGCAGTTACAGAAATTCTGGTTCAAGAAAGTCAGAAACAAAAGGGAAAAGTGTCATTGGTTCCAAGAAATTTCAAAATCCAGATGGAAAAGTTCCATTAGATATCAAATCTTAAGATGAATCCTATGTGGCTCACATACTTGGGCTCTCAGTTCTGCCTTCTGAGGCATCCTTCGTTTCTTGTGAATAGTAGTATACGTTTTGCATCTGGGTAGTTTATCATCCTATTTCCTTTCTATAGAAATTTGTGGTTCCATCAACTTTATTTAGTTTTGTACTCTCTCTATTCCTTTCAGTTCCCTACTAGCAGTGTTTCTGAAGACTCTCGTGGGTCTCCTGTGCATGTCATGGTTTTCATTCCATTAGACAAGATCTTCCACAGATCTTTTCTATATAATCCCATCTCTGTGTTTGGCTTTTGTGGAGATGGCCTAAGGATAATGCTAGAGATTCCTAGTTGCTTGCCAGTTATATTGAGGTTGTATGTGAGAAAACACTTTAATATCCTCAAAGAGCCATTGTTATGAATGAATATTATGACATTTTCCTTTTCTGAGATATTAGCAAAAAGTGGTACAGCCCCATTGGTGGCTTTTTCTTCTGAAATGTGATTTATTAGTGGTGAATCTCTTAATTTTAGTTATTTTTCTTTTTCAGTCTGACTACTCTGAGAATTTTGTGGGGTTTTTTTGTCTGTTTAATAACTCTTGCTCAGTTTATCTTTTCCTTCTACCATTTCACTATAAGCAGCAAGACACCAGGCTTCACTTCAACACTCTATTTAGACATCTCCACAGTTCAACGTTACAATTTCATCATTTACCAGTTCCGTTTGCCACATACCTAACGGACCCAATTCTGCTAAGCATTCTGTCGTTCTACAGCAAAGATTTTCTTCCTTCCAGTTTCCAGTAATTTATTCCTCCTTGTATTCTCAGCCTTTACCAGCTGTTCCTTTAATGTTCATATTTTTACTAACAGTCTGTTCACAGTAATTTTGGATTTTCTAAGGTGAATTATGTCTTCTTAGACCTGTTCCTCTCTTTTTTTCTGGGTCCTCACTAAGGTTAGTTTACATAAGTATTTTGACTAACTATTCAGGGAAATCTAGCCATCTTTTATTATGCTCCTCAAAATTTTTCCAGTCTCTTCCCATGAACTCTAGGGGAGAATCTGATTCCTTGCCTCTCCTAGCTTTTGATAGCTAACCACATCTCTTGTTTCTTGGCCCCTTTCATTCATCTGAACCCAGCAATATGGCATCTCTCTGATCATTCTCACATCTTTTTTTCTAACTGTAGCTGGGAAAGATTGTCTCCTTTTAATGATACCTGTGATTAGATTTGGCACTGAATACCCACAATAATCTTTTAATCTCAAGATCCTTAATTTTAATAATATCTGCAAAGCCCCTTTTGTCTTGTAAGGTAAAATACACACAGGTTCTGCGGATGAGGGTTAGAATGTGGACATTTTTGTGAGCCATTGTTTCTCTCTACCACAGATAGCCTCATCTGAATAAACGCTATCACTAACAAGAGCTTCTTTTTCTCTTGGACTCCTTGCTGCCCCACACCATTAGCTTTTTGATCTTTGAAAGAGCGACTGCCTGTCTAATCATGTGGCCATTTAGCCTTGCTCCCTTAATCTCTATGTGTTTGTTGGCAGCTGACAATGGACATGGACTCAGATTATTGTAGATCTTTTTGAAGCCTGGGTTCCCTAGAAAACAGACTTCAAAATAGAATGTACATTGTAGGAAGTTTGTTAGGGAGTGTTTTGGATATCTTCAGTCTGGAGAGAGAGGGAAAGAAACAGCTGGGTTTGACAGAGAAGATGATCAGGCTACAATATAGTCTCAAAAAAAACCTCAGATGGCCATATACTGAAGAAGGAGAATCCAAAGCCAGGGATACCCTTTAGATTATTCTGTGTTACAGTGAGAGGACCAGGCCTTTATGTTGTGGAATCTACACATCCTTGAATGTAGGCTGCCCACAAAGAAGTAAGGCAGTCTCTCCAATGCAGGGCAACTTCCAGAGGGGTCTAGCTGTTGAGAGCTACCAGACAGTTGCACTCATAGCAGCTGGAGAAATAAACCCTTAAGTCTTGAATGGGGATCTGGGAAGGTCATCACACTATCTACTATTCCTCCTGAGTTTGATTTCTTAACCTAGATCTGATCTTTCCCACATATATTCTTATATGTGTTAAATGTTACTCTAGTGATGATGTCTGCTTCATCCTGGCTTATTGGAGCTTTGATATACTAAAATAGACTGGGTGGAGCTAAAGAAGGTAATTTCCCATTACAAAGAGCTGTCTATTTTCTGAAATAATCCAACATCCAATTTAGTCCACAGAGTGGGATGGTGTTAGGTAAGAGGAAGCCAATACTTCACATCCTAAAGTTACCTGCAAATGAAAAGTGGAACAGATAATTCTTCCTCTTTCATTATCCTCTGCTCAACGACAAGGGTAGTTTTAGAATCAGAACTGTATTAAAATTCAAGATCCAGCATTTACTGATTCTGTGATTCATGGCAAAAAATCTTAACCACATTGACCCTTACTTTCCTGATTTTCAGAATTTAAATAATATTATCCTAATTTGTCTATAAGCTTAAAAAATAATAATAAAGGATCTCTGGAGGTGGCACAGAATTATTCTTCATAATGCATTTTTTCTAGGTTATAATTTGATCTTTAATAACCTTTCACCTCTCTTTCCCTTATCTCTTTCTGTCTATTGGTCACCATCCTTATTATGCACTTACTATGTATATATTTAATATCATAAGTCTAGAGGTATAAAAACACATAAAATAGGTGTTTCAAGAAGGTACATACAATTTTAGGTAAACTGAAATATATAATATGCTTTATTTCCATCATTATAAGTACTTTCATTTTCAGGAACATAAATTTTGTATGTAAACAAAAAATTAAAATGTAAAAAATTTAGATCCTAAATTTAAATTGGAGACATATGAGCCATTATTTATGTTATATCTCTTTGTAAAATAGACATATAAATATTTATTTATTTTCAGATTTTAAAGGCTATGTATTCCTAAATTAGAGATATAATAATTAAATTTGCTTTAGAATGAAAATAAATGTCTTCTGAGCTTTTAAAAAAATATTTTAGCTACAGTTAGCCAACATACAATATTATATTAACTTCTGGTGTACAATATAGTGATATGACATTTCCATACTTAAACCAGTGCTCATCACGACAAATGTGCTCCTTAATCCCCATTACCTATTTCCCCTATCTGCACACCCACCTCCCATCTGGAAACCATCAGTTTGTTTATATATCTGTTTTTGCTTTGCTTCTCTTTTTCTCCTCTTTGCTCATTTGTTTTGTTTCTTAAATTCCACATATGGGGGAAATCATACAGTATTTGTTTTTCTCTGACTTATTCCACTTAGCATTATACTCATAACTCCATCCATGTCACTGCAAATGGCAAGATTTCATTTTTTATGGCTGAATAATACTCCATTGTACATACATACCACATCTTCTTTATCCACTCATTAATTAATTGATGGATATGTGGGATGCTTCTATATCTTGAATATTGTAAGTAATTTTGCAATAAACAAAGGGGTACATGTAGCCCTTTGAATTAGTCTTCTTGTATTTTTGGGTAAATATGCAGTAGTGCAATGGCTGGATCATAATGTAGTTCTTCTTTATCTTTTTGAGGAACCTCCACACTGTTTTCCACAGTGACGGCACCAGTTTGCATTTCTACCAACAGTGCAAGAGAGTTTCCCCTTTCTCTGCATTCTTTCCACACCTGTTGTTTTTTGTGTTGTTGATTTGATCCATTCTGACAGGTGTGACGTGGTATCTCATTGTGGTTTTGATTTGTATTTCCCTGATGGGAAGTGAAGATGAACATTTTTTTCATGTGCCTGGTGGCCATCTTTATGTCTTCTTTGGATAAATGTCAATTCATGTCTTCTGCCCACTTATAATTGGATTATTTATTTTTTGGGTGTTTGAGTTCTGTAAATTTTATATACATATTTGATACTAACCCTTTATCAGATATGAAAATTACAAATATCTTCTCCCATTCTGTAGGTTGACTTTTAGTTTTGTTGATTGTTTCCTTCATTGTGCAGAAGTTTTTTATTTTGACTAAGTCCCAATAGTTTATTTTTGATTTTTGCTTCCTTGTGTCAGGAGACCTATCTAGTAAGATGTTGCAACAGCCTGTTTCAAAGAAGTTACTGTCTGTGTTCTCTTTTAGGATTTTAATGGTTTTCTGTCTCACATTTAGGCCTCTCATCCATTTTGAATTTATTTTTGTGTATGGTATGAGAAAGTGATCCAGTTCATTCTTTTGCATGTTCCTGACCAGTTTTCACAACACCATTTGCTGAAGAGATTGCCTTTTTTCTACTGCATATTCTTCCCTGTTTTGTCAAAGATTAATTGATAATCATGGATTTCAGGGTTTTCTGTTCTATTGATCTATGTGTCTATTTTTGTGCCAATACCATTCTGTTTTGACTACTACATCATTATAACATAACCCAAAGTCTGGAATTGTGATGCCTCCAGCTTTGCTTTTCTTTCTCAACTTGTTTGGCTATTTAGGGTCTTTTATGGTTCCATGCAAGTTTTACGATTATTCTAGTTGTGTGAAAATGTTGTTGGTATTTTGATAAGGATTGCATTAAATATGTAGACTGCTTTGGGTACTATAGAGATTTTAACAAAATTTTCCTTCCAATCCATGAGCATGGACTGTCTTTTCATATCTTTGTGTTGCTTCTTTTTCTTTTATCAGTGTTTTACAGTTTTTAGGATATAGGTCTTTCACCTCTTTGGTTAGGTTTATTCCTAGGTACCTTATATATGTTGGTACAATTGTTAAGTGGGATGTTATCTTAATTTCTCTTTCTGCTGCTTCATCATTGGTATATAGAAATGCAACAGATTTCTGTACACTGATTTTGTATCCTGCAACTTTGCTGAATTCATTTATCAGTTCTAGCAGTTTTTTGGTGGTCTTTCAGGTTTTCTACATATATTATGTCATCTGCAAATAGTTAGAGTTTTACTTCTCCCTTACTGATGGATGCCTTTAATTCCTATTTTGCTGTCTGATTGCTGTGACTATGATTTCCACATACTACATTGAATAATAGTCGTGAGAAGGGACAAAAAGCTCTCAGTTTTTCTCCATCAAGGATTATGTTAGCTCTGCATTTTTCATATATGGTCTTTATTATGTTGTGGTATATTCCCTCTAAACAGACTTTATTGGTGGTTTTTTACCATGAATGAATGTTGCACTTTGTCATATGCTTTTTCTGTATCTATTAAAATGATTATGTGGTTCTTATCCTTTCTCTTGTTGATGTGATGTACCATGTTAAATGATTTGCCAATATTGAATCAATCTTGTAAACCAGGAATAAGTCCCACTTGATCATGGTGGTTTGTATTTTTTAACATATCATTGGATTAAGTTTAATAGTATTTTGTTAAGGATTTTTGCATCTATGTTCATCAGGGATATTGGTCTGTAGTTCTCTTATTAGCAGAGTCTTTATCTGTTTTTGGTATCAGGATAATGCTGGCTGCAAAGAATGAATATAGAAATTTCCCTTCCTTTTCTATTTTTTGGAATAGTTTGAGAAGAATTGTTATTAGCTCCTTTTTAAAAATTTTTAATAAACCTATAATGTATTATTAGCCCCAGGGGTACAGGTCTGTGAATTGCCAGGTTTACACACTTCACAGCACTCACCATAGCTCACATCCTCCCCAATGTCAATAATCCCACCACCCTCTCCCTATCCCCCTCCCCCTGGCAACCCTAAATTTGTTTTGTGAGATTAAGAGTCTCTTATGGTTTGTCTCCCTCCCTTCCTACCCCTAAAACCCCCCATGTTGCATCTCCACTTTCTCATATCAGGGAGATCATATGATAGTTTAGATCATATGATAATTCTCTGACTTATTTTGCTAAGCATAATACCCTCTAGTTCCATCCACGTCATCGCAAATGGCAAGATTTCATTTCTCTTGATGGCTGCATAGTATTCCATTGTATATATATAACACTTCTTCTTTATCCATTCATCTGTTGATGGACTTCTAAGTTCTTTCCATAGTTTGGCTATTGTGGACATTGCTGCTATAAACATTCGGGTGCACGTGCCCCTTTGGATCACTACGTTCGTATCTTTAGGGTAAATACCCAGTAGTGCAATTCTGAGTTATAAGGTAACTCTATTTTCAACTTTTTGAGGAACCTCCATGCTGTTTTCCAGAGTGGTTGCACCAGCTTGCATTCCCACCAACAGTGTAGGAGGGTTCCCCTTTCTCTGCAAGCCAGCATCTGTCATTTCCTGACTTGTTGATTTTAGCCATTCTGACTGGTGTGAGGCGGTATCTCATTGTGGTTTTGATTTGTATTTCCCTGATGCCAAGTGAGGTGGAATACTTTTTCACGTATCTGTTGGCCATCTGGATGTCTTCTTTGCAGAAATGTCTGTGCATGTCCTCTGCCAATTTCTTGACTGGATTCTTTATTCTTTGGATGTTGAGTTTGCTAAGCTCTTTATAGATTTTCGATACTAGCCCTTTATCTGACATGTTGTTTGCAAATATCTTCTCCCATTCTGTCAGTTGTCTTTTGGTTTTGTTAACTGTTTCCTTTGCTGTGCAAAGCTTTTGATCTTGATGAGGTCCCAATAGTTCATTTTTGCCCTGGCTTCCCTTGATTTTAGTGATGTTCCTAGGAAGAAGTCACTACAGCTGAGGTCGAAGAGGTTGCCGCCTGTGTTCTCCTCAAAGATTTTGATGAATTACTTTCTCACATTGAGGTCCTTCATCCATTTTGAGTCTATTTTCACGTGCGGTATAAGGAAATGGTCCAATTTCATTTTACTGTATGTAGCTGTCCAATTTTCCCAACACCATTTGATGAAGAGGCTTTTTTCCATTGGACATTCTTTCCTGCTTTGTCAAAAACTAGTTGACCATAGAGTTGAGGCTCTATATCTGGGCTCTCTATTCTGTTCCATTGATCTATGTATCTGTTTTTGTGCCAGTACATACTGTCTTGATGATGACAGCTTTGAAATAGAGCTTGAAGTCTGGAATTGTGGTGCCACAAACTTTGGCTTTCTTTTTCAATATTCCTTTGGCTATTCGAGATTTTTTCTGGTTCCATATAAATTTTAGGATTATTTGTTCCATTTCTTTGAAAAAAAATGAATGGGATTTGATAGGGATTGCATTAAATGTGTAGATTGCTTTAGGTAGCATAGACATTTTCATAATATTTGTTCTTCCAATCCATGAGCATGGAACATTTATCCATTTCGTTGTGTCTTCCTCCATTTCTTTCACGAGTACTTTCTAGTTTTCTGAGTATAGATTCTTTGCCTCTTTGGTTAGGCTTATTCCTAGGTATCTTATAGTTTTGGGTGCAATTGTAAATGGGATTGATTCCTTAATTTTGCTTTCTTCTGTCTTGTTGGCGTAAAGAAATGCAACTTATTTCTGTGCATTGATTTTATATCCTGACACTTTACCGAATTCCTGTACAAGTTTTAGAAGATTTGGGATGGAGTCTTTTGGGTTTTCCACATATAGTATCATATCATCTGCAAAGAGTGATAGTTTGACTTCTTTGCCAATTTGGATGCCTTTAATTTCTTCTTGTTGTCTGATTGCTGAGACTAGGACTTCTAGTACTATGTTGAATAACAGTGGTGATAATGGACATCCCTGCCGTGTTCCTGACCTTAGCGGAAAAACTGTCAGTATTTCCCCATTGAGATGGCTTTGATAATATTGATGTATGTGCCCTCTATCCCTACATTTTAAAGAGTTTTGATCAGAAAGGGATGCTGTACTTGGTCAAATGCTTTTTCAGCATCTATTGAGAGTATCATATCGTTCTTGTTCTTTCTTTTATTAATGTATTATATCACATTGATTGATTTGCAGATGTTGAACCAACCTGGCAGCCCTGGAAAAAATCCCACTTGGTTGTGGTGAATAATCCTTTTAATGTACTATTGGATCCTATTGGCCACTATTTTGGTGAGAATTTTTGCATCTGTGTTTATCAAGGATATTGGTCTGTAGATCTCTTTTATGATGGGATCCTTGTCTGGTTTTGGGATCAAGGTGATGCTTGCTTCATAAAATGATTTTGGAAGTTTTCCTTCCATTTCTATCTTTTGGAACAGTTTCAGGAGAATAGGAATTAGTTCTTCTTAAAATGTTTGGTAGAATTTCCCTGGGAAGCCGTCTGGCCCTGGGCTTTTGTTTGTTTGGAAATTTTTGATGACTATTTCAATTTCTTTACTGGTTATGGGTCTGTTCAAGTTTTCTATTGCTTCCTGGTTCAGTTGTGGTGGTTTATGTCTCTAGGAATGCAACCATTTCTTCCAGATTGTCAAATTTGTTGGCATAGAGTTGTTCATAATATGTTTTTATAATTGTTTGTATTTCTTTGGTGCTGGTTGTGATCTCTTCTCTTTCATTCATGATTTTATTTATTTGGGTTCTTTCTCTTTTCTTTTTGATTAGTCTGGCCAGGGTTTATCAATCTTACTAATTCTTTCAAAGAACCAGCTCCTAGTTTTGTTGATTTGTACTATTGGTGTTTTTGTTTGTTTGTTTGTTTCTTTTTCATTGATTTCTGCTCTGATCTTTATGATTTCTCTTCTCCTGTTGGGTTTAGGCTTTCTTTGTTCTTTCTCTAGCTTCTTTAGGTTTAGGGTTAGGTTGTGTATTTGAGACCCTTTCTCTAGCTTCTTTAGGTTTAGGGTTAGGTTGTGTATTTGAGACCCTTCTTGTTTCTTGAGAAAGGCTTGTACCGCTATAAATTTTCCTCTCAGGACTGCCTTTGCTGTGTCCCACAGATTTTGACAGTTATGTTTTCATTATTTGTTTCAATGAATTTTTTTCAATTCTTCTTTAATTTCCTGTTTGACCTATTCATTCTTTAGAAGGATGCTGTATAGTCTCCATGTATTTGGGTTCTTTCCAACTTTCCTCTTGTGATTGAGATCTAGTTTCAGAGCATTGTGGTCTGAAAATATGCAGGGAATGATCCCAGTCTTTTGTTACTGGATGAGACCTGATATATAACCCAGGATGTGATCTATTCTGGAGAATGTTCCCTATGCACTAGAGAAGAAAATGTATTCTGTTGCTTTGGGATGGGATGTTCTTAATAGATCTGTGATATCCATCTGGTCCAGTGTGTAATTTAATGCCTTTATTTCCTTGTTGACTTTTTGCTTGGATGATCTGTCCATTTCAGTGAGGGGAGTGTTAAAGTCCCCTACTATTATTGTATTAATGTCAATGCATTTCTTTGATTTTTGTTATAAACTGGTTTATATAGTTGGCTGCTCCCATGTTAGAGGCATAGATATTTAATATTGTTAGATCTTCTTGTTGTACAGACTCTTTGAGTATGATATAGTGTCCTTCCTCATCTCTTATTATAGTCTTTGGCTTAAAATCTAATTAATCTGATATAAAGATTGCCACCCCAGCTTTCTTTTGATGTCCATTAGCATGGTAAATTGTTTTCCACTCCCTCACTTTAAATCTGGAGGTGTCTTTCGATTTAAAATGAGTTTCTTTGTGTATGGTGTAAGAGAATGGTCAAGTTTCATTCTTCTACATATAGCTGCCCAGTTTTCCCAGCACCATTTATTGAAGAGACTGTCTTTTTTTACACCGTACACAAAGATAAACTCAAAATGGATAAAAGACCTCAATATGAGACAGGAATCCATCAGAATCCTAGAGGAGAACATAGGCAGTAATCTCTTCGATATCAGCCACAGCAACTTCTTTCAAGTTATGTCTCCAAAGGCAAAGGAAACAAAAGTGAAAAATGACTTTTGGGACTTCATCAAAATCAAAAGTTTCTGCACAGCAAAGGAAACAGTCAAGAAAACAAAGAGGCAACCCACGGAATGGGAGAAGATATTTGCAAATGACAGTACAGACAAAAGGTTGATATCCAGGATCTATAATGAACTCCTCAAACTCAATACACACAAAACAGATAATCATATCAAAAAATGGGCAGAAGATATGGACAGACACTTTTCCAATGAAGACATACAAATGGCTATCAGACACATGAAAAAATGTTCATCATCACTAGCCATCAGGAAGATTCAAGTTAAAACTACATTGAGCTATCACCTTACACCAGTTAGAATGGCCAAAATTCGCAAGAGAGGAAACAACATGTGTTGGAGGGGATGTGGAGAAACGGGAACCCTCTTACACTGTTGGTGGGAATGCAAGTTGGTGCAGCCTCTTTGGAGAACAGTGTGGAGATTCCTCAAGAAATTAAAAATAGAGCTTTCCTAGGACCCTGCCATTGCACTACTGGGTATTTACCCCAAAGATACAGATGTAGTGAAAAGAAGGGCCATCTGTATCCCAATGTTTATAGCAGCAATGGCCACGGTCGCCAAACTGTGGAAAGAACCAAGATGCCCTTCAACAAACGAATGGATAAGGAAGATGTGGTCCATATACACTATGGAGTATTATGCCTCCATCAAAAAGGACGAATACCCAACTTTTGTAGCAACATGGATGGGACTGGAAGAGATTATGCTGAGTGAAATAAGTCAAGCAGAGAGAGTCAATTATCATATGGTTTCACTTATTTGTGGAGCATAACAAATAGCATGGAGGACATGGGGAGACAGAGAGGAGAAGGAAGTTGGGGGAAATTGGAAGGGGAGGTGAACCATGAGAAACTATGGACTCTGAAAAACAATCTGACGGTTTTGAAGGGGCGGGTGGGGGAGGTCTGGGTACCAGGTGGTGGGTATTATAGAGGGCACAGATTGCATGGAGCACTGGGTTTGGTGCAAAAATAATGAATATTGTTATGCTAAAAATAAAAAATAAATTAAAAAAAAAAGAAAGATCCAGCAATTCTGCTTCTGGGTACACACCCTAAGGAACTGTACACAGAGTATTGAAGAGAGATTTGCACGCCTGTGTTCACAACAGCATTAACTACAAGGGCCAAAGGTGGAAACAACCTGAGTGGCCATTGCTGGACCAATGGATAAGCAAAACAGAGTGGACACATTCAAGGAAATAAAATTCAGCCTTTCAAAGGAAGGGCATTTAGACACCTGCTCCATCATGGATGAACTTGAACACATCATGCCAAGAGAAACAAGGCAGCCACAAAGAGACATGGTCTCATGGGAAGCCCCTGGAGTAGTCAAGTGCATAGAGACAGGAAGAAGTATGGCACTTGCTGGGGGCTGGGAGGAGGAGGACATGGGGAATTCTGGCTTAATGCAATTACTGTTAAATGAGTACCGAGTTGTAGTTTTGTAAGATGGAGAGAGACTGACTACCCAACAATGTGAATTACTTAACATTACCGAACTTAAAAAAGATGAAGAAGGTAAATTTCATGTTCTGTGTAATTTACCACGATTTTTAGACATGTGGATATTATGTGTTAACCTGGTATAAATAAATGAATATTTTGAACCCTGCAAAAAAAAAAAAATAAATAAAAATAAAATAAAATGAGTTTCCTGTAGGCTACATATTGATGGTTTTTTGTTTGTTTGTTTTTATCCATTCTGATATGGTGTGTCTTTCGGTTGGGCATTTAGCCCATTTACAATCAGGGTAACTATTGAGAGATATGAATTTAGTGCCATTTTATTGCCTGTATGGTGTCTGTTACTGTATATTGTCTCTGTTCATTTCTGATCTACTACTTTTGGGTTCTCTCTTTGCTTAGAGGGCCCCTTTTGATATTTCCTGTAGAGCTGGTTTGGTGTTTGCAAATTCTTTCAGTTTTTGTTTGTCCTGGAAGCTTTTAATCTCTCCTTCTATTTTCAATGATAGCCTAGCTGGGTATAGTATTCTTGGCTGCATGTTTTTCTCGTTTAGTGCTCTGAATATATCATGCCAGTTCTTTCTGGCCTGCCAGGTCTCTGTGGATAAGTCTGCTGCCAATCTAGTATTTTTACCATTGTATGTTACAGATTTCTTGTCCCGGGCTGCTTTCAGGATTTTCTCTTTGTCGCTAAGACTTGTAAATTTTACTATTAGATGATGGGCTGTGGACTTATTCTTATTGATTTTGAGGGGGGCTCTCTGCACCTCCTGGATTTTGATGCTTTTTCCCTTTGCCATGTTAGGGAAATTTTCTACAATAATTTGCTCCAACATACCTTCTGTTCCCCTCTCTTTCTTCTTCTTCTGGAATCCCAATTATTCTAATGTTGTTTTATCTTATGGTATCACTTTTCTCTCAAAATCTTCCCTCGTGGTCCAGTATTTGTTTGTCTCTCTTTTGCTCAGATTCTTTATTATCTGTCATTTGGTGTTCTATGTCACTAATTCTTCCTTCTCCTCATTTATCCTAGCTGTAAGAGCCTCTGTTTTTTATTGCACCTCATTAATTACTTTTTAAATTTCAAACTGGTTAGATTTTAGTTCTTTTATTTCTCCAAAAAGGGTTTTTATTTCTCCAGATAGGGTTTCTCTAATATCTTTCATGCCTTTTTTGAGCTCGGCTAGAACCTTGAGAATCGTCATTCTGAGCTCTTGATCTGACATATTACAAACATCTGTAACGATTAGGTCCCTAGCCTTTGGTATTGCCTCTTGTTCTTTTATTTTGCGGTGAGTTTTTCCGCCTTGTCATTTTTGTCCAGATAAGAGTATATGGAGGAGCAAATAAAATACTAAAAGGGTGGCAAAGTCCCCAGGAAAATGTGCTTTAAAAATCAGAAGAGACCCCAAATCGAGGGGGGGAAGGAATGGGGTAAAAAGAAGTTCATAAAAAAAAAAAAATTTTTTAAAATCGAAGAAAAAAAAAAATATATATATATATATTAGACTGTTGACTAGAACAGAGTCACCCACTTAATTTTGGGAGTATTTTAATCTCTCAGAAGAAATTACCTCCCAACATTTTAAAGAATGAAAAATATATATAATGGTAAACACAATAAGGGGATGTAATATGACTAAAAAGATAAAATTTTGTTTTTAAATTTCTAAAAGAGGAGTTGATAAGGTAAGTTGGTTGGGAGAATAAAGAAAAAGAATGTGGAGAGAATTTGCTTGGGTTGGAGACTAGAACAAGCCCAGTGCTAGGTGTAGGGTGTATTTTGATCTATTAGGAGTTGTATCCCAAAATATTTTAGAAGAAAAAACCCCTATATGTATAAAAAAAATAAAGTTAGATACAATGAAGGATAAAATATAACTATAATAAGGTTCCAAAAAGGTTTTTTTTTAATGCAGATAAACTAGTTAAAACTTAAAACTAATAAAACTAGTTAAACTAGTTTTATGAAGATAAACTACTTAAGATAAACTAGATAAAAAAAGTTAAAAGAGGAAAAAGTAAAAATTAAAAAACATTTAGTAGAAGAAAAAAAATAAAATTAAAACAGTTTATTAACTTTGTAAGACTAAAGAATCATGGAGAGAAAGCTTTGAATTCCATGCTTTGCTTCCTCCTTCTCTGCAATTCCACTGTTCTCCTTGGTAAGTGAACTTGGTCTTGGTTGTATTTCTTGTTGATCTTCTGAGGGGAGGGGCCTCTTGTAATGATTCAAGTGTCTTTGCTCAAGGCAGAATTGCCCCACCTACCAGGGACCAGGCAAAATAATCCATTCGGGTTTGCTTTTGGGAGATTTTGTTCCCTGAACACTTTCTGTAGAGTTTTAGCAGACAAGAATGAAAATGGTGGCTTCCCAATCTCTGGTCCGAAGGAGCGGAGAGCTCAAGGCCCCACTCTTCAGTGCGTCCTCAGAGAAAAGGGTTCAATCACTCCCATCTCCCTGGCCTCTGGCTGCGTTCTGAGCTCACCCAGCCTGTGACCAAGCGTCTCTGTCTCTAGCAGACAGCTCTGCCTGGAGTCTCCAAACCCTGCACATCTCTGAGCTTTTTCAGGGGGGATCTTCCCAGATCTTGTGGGGACCCCACTCAGAGCAGTTGCCTGTGCCACAGATTACGGTTCAAGGTGATCCCGAGTTAGAGCTCACTCCTCCGCTCTGTCTCTGTAGCCAGCTTCTCTGCTCTAATACCTGTGAGCTCTGCAACACTAAGGCACCCTGATCCTTCTGTGACCCTGCAGGACCTGGGGCCACGCTGTCCCCATGTGGGCTTCACCCCGGTTTAGCCTCTGGAGTGATGTCCCTCAGTGGAGCAGACTTTTAAAAGTCTTGGTTTTGTGCTCCATTGCTCTGCCACTTGCCAGGAGCTGGCCCCTCCCCCCAGTATTAGCTCTTCTTTAAAGGTTTGGTAAAATACATCTGTTTGAAGCCATCTGGTCCTAGTCTTTTGTTTGTTGGGAATTATTTTTATGACTGATTGAATTTCCTTGCTGGTAATTGATCTGTTCACATTTTCTATTCCTGTTTCAGTTTTGGTAATATATACGTCTCTAGGGATTTATCCATTTTTTCTAGGTTGTCCAATTTGTTGACATACAGTTTTTCATAACATTCTCTTAAAATTTTTTTATTTCTGTGCTGTTTGATATTTCTCCTCTCTCATTTATTTTATTTTATTTATTTGAGTCCTTTTTCTTTTTCTCTTGATAAGTCTGGCTAAAATTTCTCAATTTTATTTATTTTTTCAAATAACCAGCTCCTGGTTTCATTGATCTGTTCTATTATTTTGTTTTGGGGGGGGGTGTTTTGTTTTGTTTTGTTTAGGTTCTATGTTATTTATTCTTTTCTAAATTTGGTTGTTTCCTTCCTCCTGCTGGGTTTAGATTATGTAGGTTGTTCTCTTTCTTGTTCCTTTAGGTATAACATTAGGTTGTTGGAGATTTTTCTTGCTTTCTGAGTTAGGTCTGTAGTACTACAGACTCAGACTTCCCTCTTAGAACCACTTTTGCTGCATCCCATTTTGGCCCATTGTGCTTATATTCATTTGTTTCCAGATTTTTTCTTGTGGTTGACTTCTAGTTTCATAGCATTGTGATTAACAAAAATGAATAATAGGACTTCAGTCTTTTGAACTGATTGAGGCTTGTTTAGTGACCTAATATGTGATCTATTCTGGAGGATGTTCCCTGTGCTCTTGTGAAGAATATGTATATTAAATTGATGGTGATTTAAATTTGAAACCATTCTTTTCTCCTCCCCTTCCCACATTTTAGCCATATAGTTTCATATTTTACAACCATTTTTCTGTGTGTTTAATGACTGATATTTTATAAAAATACTCATTTTTACTCCTTTTATGTTTCCTACCTTCATAGTGTCACTTTTGGTCTTCCTTTCCACTAAAAGAGTGCCCCTTAATGCTTCTTGCAGGGCTGGTTTAGTGGTCATGAACACCTTTAGTTATTCTGTGTCTGGGAAACTCTTTATACCTCTTTCCATTCTGAAGATGGCCTTGCTGAATAGAGTATTCTTGGCTGCAGATATTTCCCATTCAACACCTTGAATATATCATTCCACTCCTTTCTGGCTTGGAAAGTTTCCACTGAAAAATCCCTTCAGAGACATATGGAATTTCCCTTATATATAATGGTCTGCTTTTGTCTTGCTGCTTTTAAAATATTTTCTTTATCACTAGATTTTGTCATTTTAGTTATAATATCTCTTGGTATAGATCTGTTTTTTTTTTTTTATTTTTGTTGGGGTGTTCTCTGCTTCCTGGATTCAGATCAATGTTTCCTTCTCCAGATTAGGGATGTTTTTAACTATTATCTCTTCAAATAAATTTTTTGGCCTCTTTGCTCTCTCTTCATTTTCTGGGACTCCTGTAATGTGAATTTTATTTTGTTTGATGGTCACTGAGTTTCCTGTTTTTTTCATTTTCCATAATAATTTTTCTCTCTTGTTCATCTTGATTACTTTTCATTACTCTGGGTTTTAGGTCATTAACTTATTTCTCTGCTTCTTCTAGCCTGCTGTTAATTGCATCAAGCATAATTTATTGCACTCTCTATCTCTGATTCTTTTGTAATTCCGTTTTAAGGGTCTCACTGATGTCTTCTACTCATGAGAATACTCATGATCATTGCTTTAAATACTCCTTCAGGCACGTTACTTGGGTTTATTTAATTAGATCTCCAGCTGTGACTTTGTCCTGTTCTTTCATTTGGAATAAGTATCTTCTCATTTGTCTATCTCTGTGCCTATATCTCGGTGTTAGAAAAATCAGCTATATCTCCTATTCTAAAGGTAAGAGCCTCATGAAGAAGAGGGCCTGTGGTGCCCTGCCATGTGTAGTGTCCCCCGTTCTTGAGGGCCTACCACTTAAGGGAGTATTTCCAATATGTGCTGCATGTGCTCTGCTATTGTATCATGGCCATTTTATCCGTGAGGCCAGTTGTCAGCAGAGGCTCTCTTTGCTTTGTGGGCAACGTTTGGTCCCTTGCGTGATTGTGAGAAATTTTAACCAAGTATTCTCTGGTCTGCTTGTCAAATGAGAGCTATAGCTACTGCCACCAGAACTGAGGCTTTACAAAACTCTCAGGTTGGGAGACCCAGTGTTGGCATGGGTTTGGGTGATCTTCTGTGGAGGGGGTGCTTATGGTGCTGAGACAGAGGCAAACATGACTGGGAAGGGTAGTTCCACCAGATTGTGGGGGTGGGGAGGAGTTTGATGTAAGAAAGTTATGTACTGATTGTCCGATACTGGTTTTCCTTGCCTTCTCTCCAAGAACAGCCCCAGTGCCCTCTGGGCTCTATCTAAACCAACCCCACTGGCCTTTAAAACCCCAGGGTTTAAAACTCATTGCTTAGGGGCACCTGGGTGGCTCAGCGGGTTAAAGCCTCTGCCTTTGGCTCAGGTCATGATCTCAGGGTCCTGGGATGGAGCCCCACATCAGGCTTTATGCTTGGCTGGGAGCCTGCTTCCCCCACTCTCTCTCAGCCTGCCTCTCTGCCTACTTGTGATCTCTGTCTGTCAAATAAATAAATAAAATCTTAAAAAAAAATCAAAAACAAAAAAAACTCATTGCTTAGAAGAACTCAGGAAATACGGTCCTTGCTTCCGGATCAATTGCTATGAGAATTCTTTTTCCCCTGTAAGCTCCCTGTGTGTTAACTTGTTTCTCATTATTCTCTGTGACCACAGAAACCAGCACGCCCCACACCATCACCACATTAGCTATGGTCTGTTTCTCTCTTAAATATGTGCCACTGTACTTCTTACCTTCTTTGACGTGGCCCCTTCTCTACTTTTATTTTTTTAAGTTTATTACTTTTTTAAGATTTATTTGACAGAGAGATCACAAGTAGGCAGAGAGGCAGGCAGAGAGAGAGGGGAAGCAGGCTCCATGTGAGCAGAGAGCTTGATGTGGGGCTCCATCCCAGGACCCTGAGATCATGACCTGAGCCAAAGGCAGAGGCTTAACCCACTGAGCCACCCAGGTGCCCCCCACCCTTCTCTACTTTTAGTTGTGGAGTTTGTTCTGCCAGTCTCTGAATATATTTCTGGTATTTAGGATGATTTGATAGTTACCTAGTTGTATTCATGGGATGAGGCAAGCCTAGAGTCCTTCTACTCTGTTACCATCTTCCTCTCTCCATCTGTCTTTCCCTCAGGAAATGTGCATAACCAGAGAATTTTGAAGATGTTTTTAGTGCACATGGAACCCTTGAGGTAGATACATAATTCTCACACATTAGTTATCAAAATCTTAAATTATTATGCATAGTATAAATACAGTTTAACAACTTTGTGTATGTGCACACCTACACAAACCTATGCACATAAAGGAAACGAAATGTTCATGGGATAGCACCTATACTTATATATGCTATGCACTCTGATTTTTGCAGTTCTGTTCTCTTATAAATACTGTTACCTAGCCCTCTAACTTGATCTTATGACCCACTACTCCATCATAACCCATAAATGGGCCAATTCACAGTTTGAAAAATACTGTTCTAAGTCTCATAGGATTTCACATTAAAAAGTAATGCTCAGGGGCTAAGCTAAAAATACAACTATAAGCTGCTGTGCCATAAGGAATTAGGTATATTTTAGTTGTGTTCAGTTTATAATTATAAACATAGGGAAAGATTGGATGTCATCACCATAAAATAAAACTCAGGTGTCTGTGTATGTACGTATGTATCTGTCTATCTAGAGAGAATTATATTTGAGGAAAATTTGAAGCCAATTTGAAATACAGTACACTAAAAACACCAATAGATGCAGTATTTCTCAAATAGAAGTTTGTCTAATTTCAGTTCCTGAAATACTCTATTGTTTTATGTATTTTCATGTCTTAATCTTCTCAAACTTAAATATACATATATATGAATTAAATCCAACTTATATGTATCACCAGTTTCTTTCTTAATTTTATAGCAATTTCATTCCTTTGCTTCAAAATAGAAGGAATCAAAAGCATGTAAAAAGGAGAGTCAGGACCTGTTTCCATGCATTCACCTTGCTACCAGGTAATAGGACATATGTGTGTGACAGAACTGTTGATTACATTTCTAACTCTTACTTCAAAGGGACTCCAGATTATGCATCATTTGAAAGTGACTTTATATAATCCAATGCTGGGGGCATTACTAGTTTCATAATCAAATTGCAAGCCATAAAACTCAAAACTAGGCTAATAACACTCACCTTTTGTGTTTTTGCCTTCCTGTCAGATTCAAGGTATAAGTAGCACATTCACAAGCAATTCTTTTTTTTCATTCCTGCATCCTAAAACTGTGTTCTGTTTTTAAGTAGAAATGGATATGTGTTTTTTTCTAAATTAGTATACATATTTAGTAAGGGCTATCACATTAAGAAATTTTTAATTTAGATCAACAGTTTTTTGTGTTTATTCATTCCAAATGCAGGTTTTGTTTTTTTTTTTTAATAAATTCTGGAGCTATTTAAAAATTTCAACAATGGATGCCTGTATATAGAGGCACATTCCAAGCAAAGCCATCATCCAGTTACCACTTCTCTCATAGTATCCACTTGCTCTTTCCTTCTAGTTTCTTTTGTAACTTAAAAAAGTTATTCAAGGGGTGCTAGGTGGCTCAGTCAGTTGAGTGGCTGCCTTCAGTGCAGGTCATGATCTGGAGTCCTGGGATCAAGCCTCACATTGAGCCCAACATCATGCTCCCTGCTCAGTGAGGAGCCTGCTTCTCCTACTCCTCACCCTGCTTTTGTCCTCTCTCACATTCTCTATCTCAAATAAATTTAGAAATCTTTAAAAAAGTTATTCAATAAATTATGCTTTCCTCAGTTGTGAGGGACTGATAACACGTCAGTATTTCCTATCATTTTTAGAGGTTTACAGATTTTTTAAAAAAAAAGGATTATCCAGAAGACAACTACCATAAATATTTATATTTTGCCTATAGTATATTATTACTGTGGCATATTGATTTATTATGATTTTCAAAATTTAACTAAGACCAGTTACTGTATGTCACAGAGTCTTCTAAGTTGTGCTCTTCCTCTTTCTCTTGTGCTCTTCCTCTTCCCCTCCTCCTCCTCCTTCTCATCCTCTCTCCTTCCCCCTTCATCATTAATCATCTTTATAACAAGCCCTATTAGGTAAGCACTATTATTTTAGTCCCATGTGTAATATCACACAGCAAGTAAATTGTGAATCCTGAAATATTTTGTAGTAGTTGTTAACATCATCAGTTAGTTGTAGATACAAGTCAGCCATGTGTTTTAGTAGCTGAACAATCCTAGATCTCATTCGTCAGCCTGTGGAATTCTCACTAGCTCACAAACATAAATACCAACCAAAAATTTTTATAAATGTGTTTTTGTCTGTTGTGGCTCATAAAATCAAAATGGTTGTTTGTTAAAGATACCAACAGCTCTATCAATAATTGACTTATCTTTCAGGGCTTGAGATACTTTTCAAGGAATATTTGAATTCACACAAACAATAAAGATAGATATTTGTAATTGAGTGACCCACTTGCTGACTAAGAGTGAAAAATACCCAAATTTTATCTCATAGAGGAAGTGAATGTGGTACATTTTATCATGTTGTATACTTGCTAGTGATGGTGGGAATTACAGAAACTCTTTTTTCTTCTCCACTGTTTGTCAACTTTAACACTTTTTCTTACCAAGGAGAATGATGTGGTTGAAATTCTTTTACAGAATGTCTATAAATTCTCTTCCAAGAGGTATCAAAATTCCCAAGTTGATACAAACAATCATTATTCTTAAAGTATATTTAATGAAAAGTGTGATAGAAAATAAAATACTTAAAATTAGAATTTCTAAGTGTAAGGGTGTCGCTAAGCAAAGTCTGAAGAACTCTAGATGCTAAAACTTTTGGATTATAGCAATATTCATGAAAATATTAGAAGAATTCCTATAATCAAGAAAACAAATAATGCCAGCATTTCCGGAAACTTCTGAGTAGGAAGTCTCCCTCTTTTCCTTTAACAGTTCAATTAGTATCCTCTCTACTTCTTTAAACAAAAATGTAATCATTAATCTTTGATGTTGCCCTGATTTTTGATAAATTTAATATCCTCACTAATTAGTGGTTTACTCCTATTCACTTACTATTATTAAACAGGAGTGTCTTTGTAAAGTGCCTAACTGATAGCATTTTATGACAAGATGGGTGGTCCCTTGATATAACTTTAAGAGTTTAGGACATGAGGACAGCTGGTGTGATATCATCTTCATCCTCAAACTACTAGGTGTATTATCTTAGGGCTTGGGATATATCATATAAGACCAAAATGCTTTATCTGAAACCATGGTTATCGATGGTATCTATCTCAGGAAATTAAGATGAATATCTAATGGTCTGATGCATAAAATGCACTTGGAAAATTTCTGGCACCAAATGCATGTTTAATTAATGTTAGCTCTCTTTGTTGTCATTTCCTTGCCCCTGCTTCCATCCCCTACTTCACCCCAGGCAGTTTCAATACTTAGTGTCTAGCTAAGCACTATACCAAAGAATGACAGACAAATAACATTAATTTTTAAGTGCTTGCTTTCACACAGCACATCCAATTCTGTCAACTTTTCTTTCACAATATTTTCAAAATCTGAGCACCAGGTTTCAAAAGGATAATTGCATGACCTTCTGACTCTTCTTCCTGCTTCTACTTTTGCCCTACCACAGTGGATCCTGAAAGACAGTAGCTAGGAGGTACTATACAATCCTTTCCTGGTGGCCTCTCTGATTCAGCTCTTATTTCACTCCCCATTGCTCATTCAGCTTCTTATTCTTTGGACATGACAGGAATATGATCTTTGTTACAATCATTACATTAGAACATACATAGAAACCTCTTGTCTCATGGTACACAATTTCTTTGTTTCCAAGTCCATGTTAAATATGATTTTATCAGAAACATCTTCCCCAGAACACAATCTGAACATACGTTACTCTATTCCCATTACCTACCTTATTTTTATTCTTTAAACTTATCACTGTTTGATTATTTCAGTTTTCTCTCAGTACAATGTAAGGTCCCTGAAGGAAATAATTTCTTTTCTCCTATACTGATGCATTCTCAGAACCCAGAAAAGTATTTGACGTACAGTAGGTGCTTAATATTTGATAAATGGGGTACTTTGTTGAATATTATATGATTAGATTTTGCCACTTTTTATCAGTTGATGAACTTAGCATGATATTTCTTAACTCTTTTAACACCTCGAATTTAGAACCACAGATGGGCAGGAAATCTTAGTACATGCATTTCCAGGCACTGTTATAGGCACAGAAAAAGTGGCAAGATCTTGGAATGATAACACAGAAGGAAAGGAAAAACAACTATTCTTTTATTCAGAGAAGCCCATTTTTATTTTACAATTGTAATTTCTCCTGGAATTTCTGATCATATAAACTAGATATAATTTATTCTAATTTGTTTTCTTGAAAGTTCGTTTATTTATTTAGCTTGTTATCTCTGCTTTCCCTCTCCATTTTTCATGTACTTAGTGATAATTCATTGCTCATTCTATAAATAATAATGATTAGTAATAATTAGTAATAACGAATAATCAGAATTAGAAATGAATGGGTTTCCTTACAGCTACCACAGTTTCTCTGGCAGGAAATAGAGCTGGGAATGGAAAAGTCCTGGGCATGATAAGGGGATAGGACATATTTCACTCTGTGAGTTGTTGTATATATCACTGAGAATAGACTAAAGAAAACAAAAATATCATCTTCTCTTTGTAGCTTTATCATACTTTCTAGGGACACCATACACAAATGTGTGAGTGAGTGTGTGTGAGTGTGTGTGTGTGTGTGTGTGTGTGTAGAGAACTTGTCTTATTAACTATGACCAAACTGTAAATAGAGCTGTTTTTGTGTGGAAGGCAGAGGATTGGCCCAGGGTTACCACTTACCACACTATATAGCACACTAAGCTAATGGCTGGAAATAACTTGCTAAGATCAATGTGTGTTTCTTCAGTAGCACTTCTCCATTGGTATGCTGATATATATGGCTGAATTTAGTTTTGCTGTTGATTTGAACAAAAGAACTCTTTAACTTCCATAATTATTCAAAGTAACTGGTCAACTTACCTTTCCTAATTATTGGTATACTATATATTTATATAAATTTTATCTTTGCACTGTATTTTCTCAGTGAGCCTTTGGAAAAAAAGACACTATAACCCATGACTTAAATATGTGTGGGATGCTTAAGAGTTTCATTGCATGTCCTTGAATACAAGTGAAGGATTCATGGTTACTGGTCCAGGTTGGTCCAATGGAGGAAAAAGAAAAGGTCATCGATAATCATTGTAGTAGACTACTTATAGTTGAAGTGGTAAAGAGGAGATAACATTTAATAAACATAAGGAGAACTAAAGCCAGCCTAGGGATTTAGGAATGTTTTTAAAAAGAGATAATGCTTATGCTGAATCCTGAATAATATATAAAATTTGAATAAGTAAAGAGGTCTGAGGGGAAAAGCACAGAAATAAAAGCTTCAAAGAGGATATTCTAGGTGGGGGAACAAAATTATAATTAATATAATATATCACATCATATATAAATAAGCAGAAAAACTTGTTTTCTTTAACATTTAGTTACTAAACATAGAATGAAATAGTAACTGGTATGAGGAAAGGGAGGTAAACAAACTGGCCTCTGGCCATTCTTTCTCCGTATTCCTTCACAGTATAATAAATTTTTTAATAAGGCAATCTGTTAGTATCAGAGTGATGCTATAATATACCTTAAACATTTTAATGCCAATGTCCAAATAAGTACAGATCCCTGCTCTTAGAAAGTCAGTCAGCCTTATAATAATTAAAAATGGTAGCTGATTAATTTTGTAGTTATGCTCATTTTATAATACCCCAGATGTTTCCTTCCCCTCTATTTAAACACTACTCACATGGCAAAGCGTAAACATATTTGTTTTCCAGTGTGCAATTAAAACTGCTCGTACTCCAGAGACCATAAGCAATATTATTTGACCTTGTGTGGGCTTTAGTTACAATATACACTGACCAAATTCCAATGAAACAAATAAGAGGTTAATGAAATTGCTTTCCTTCTTTTAAATTCATAATGTAGTGCTAATTAAATATGTTCATTTCTACTTCTTCCTGTCTTCCTCTCCCATTCTATCTCCATTTTGCCCTATATTTATATTGTCCTTTAAACCTTACTCCAAATCTTTCCCATTCATTTACATTACTAATTTCCCTAAATGTGTGTGTGTATCTGTGTGTATATATGTGTGTGTGTGTATCTGTCTGTGTGTTTATATAATATTATTTTCTCTGTTTTTTCACCAGTGTGTATTTTTCACTCATAATATTGCAAAGAACTCCCATGCAAGGATTTGAATAATCTTTCTCATGTAATTTTTTTTTGAAGATTGTATTTATTTATTTAAGAGAAAGAGAACACAAGCCAGGAGGAAAAGGAGAAAAAGCCTCCCCACTGAGCAGAAAGTCTTATATAGGGCTTGATCCCAGGACCATGAGATCATGACCTGAGCCAAAGGCAGATGCTTAAACAACTGAGCCACCTAGGCACCCCTCATGTAAAATTTTTTAAAAAGACTACTGAAGTTCTGACAGATGTCTATGCCTAAGAAACCAACTACAGTTAAGATAAACACATTTATTATTCTCAGAGTTTCCACATGTTCCCTTGTAATTCCACTCTTCCCCACTTCCATGACCAACTTCCTTACCTCATTCCCAAGAAAACCACTGATCAAATTTTTACAAACTTTTTATAGATCCATTTGCATTTTCTAATAATAGTATTTTATATAAATGGAATCATAAAATATACTTGACTTCAGTCAGCATAATTATTTAAAAATTTATCCAATAGTTCCTTCATTTTTATTATTGGGTAATGTTTAATTCTGTAGGTAAACCACCATTTGTTTATGCATTGATGAATTCACTTATTAGGATTTGGTTTACATCTAGAATCTAGCTATTACAAGTAAAGCTCTTATGGTTCTATACATAAGTCTTAATATGGACATAAGTTTCCAATTATCTTGGGTGTATCTTAGTTGTGGATTGCCTATATCTTGTGAAAAGTTTAATTAAAGAGACTGCTAAATGTTTAAAGGATTTGTTCAAATATTTTACCCATTTATTTTAAACTGACTTATTTTGAAATTTCTAGATACAATCCTTTGTCAGTAATAGGATTTGTAACAATTGTATCCGTCAACAACGCTATTGATTCTTTTCAGTGTTTTTCAAAGGACTTAATTTTAGTAAAGTCCACTGTATTATTCTCTTACGGACTTTCTTTTGGTATCGTATTTTTTTAAATATCTTTTAAAAAGTTTTCTGTAACAGTTAAAAATTTTCTCATTGCCTTTTTTTTTCATGATTTATGTATTTGAGAGTGTGAGTAGGGGGAGGGGCAGAGAGAGAGAGAATCTCAAGCAGACTCCTGGCTGAGTGGAATGGGGGGAGGGGCAGATACAGCGCTTGATCTGACCACTCATTAGATTTTGACCTGAGCTGAAATCACAAGTCAGAGGCTTAACTGACTAAGCCACCCAGGTAGACCTCATTGCTTTTTATCTGGAAATTTTATAGCTGTAGGTTTTAATTTAGATCCATTACATATTTTGAGTTAGTTTTTATACACTGTATAAAATAACGGTATAAGGTAGATTTTTTTATATCATATACAGGTATCAATCATTTCAGCTACAGAAGTGCCTTTAAACTTTTTTTGACAAAAATAGTTTTTTTTTAATGTGGGAGAATGATTCTGAAATCTTTATATTTTGTTCTGTTGACCTCTTCATTGGTCAATATGTCCGTTCTTTTCTGCCTTAATTATTGTACCATTATAAATCTTGAAATAAGGTAGTGTTAGTCCTTTTACTTTTCATCTTTTATAAAAAATTTTCACCATTCTAGGTCCTATGCATTTCCACATGAATTTACGGAGAACTATATGATTATTTTTTTAAATTAGTGAGTAAAGACTTACTATATGTAATGTGCATGTTCTACTCCAGGTATATGCAAAGTAAGAAATAAAAGGTAAACATGGGGGGAAACACTTATTTTAAATGACTCTAAAGCATAAAGTATTTCCAGTTACCTGTAGTTGATAAGTTGACACAACAAATCATAAAATTGGCTTCTGTATCTCAAGTGTTCATGTATTTTAAATAAATGAAGATTTATCTTCTAGATAGTTGTAATATCTCATATCTTGGAAGCGTGATCTAGCTCACCTCCCTCCTGAGCATCAGAGTAGTGTGTAGTAGTGACTACACATAGTAGTGTATAGTAGGCACAGTTAAGATTTATAACACGTGGACTGTGATCACTGTATTATATTACACTCATTTGTATCTCCAAACTTCACTTAGTTAAAATAGGCTGCATTCTTGAATATATAAGTAAATGAGCTATTACTCTGATACATTTTACTTATGCAGTCTAAATGTGTCTGTACTATTAACATATAATGGAAATCTAATGTGCTTTGATCTTCTGCTATAATGTAGATATTTCTTGGTCTCCTACATAACCATTTTGATGAAATTTGTTTTATTTTAAAATTCTGAAATATTTGCTCAGTGTCCTTTGACAGACTCTATTTAGCACTGAATATGGCCAAATTGTTTTAGTAAGGGTTTTAATTCCCATATCTGAAAATGACAGCTTTAGATATTAAGGAACATATTAATACCCTAAAGATTAAGCTCTATAATCTATTGGATATTTGAAAGAAATGGATGTGTGGGGTTAGTCAGGATATTTACAAGTAGATGAACTGAAGACACAAATTCTGGCTCAGAAATAATTCGGATATGCCAAGCAAATGGAAGAATAGACCTTGCTAGGTGAAAATAACAGTTATCCGTGAAATATTTTTACTCCCTATTTCAAGTTCTATATGCAAAAGGATAATAAAAACATAATGTTATTGAGTCTTTTGCACTGGGAATAAAATTTTTAACTTCGGTTATAACCAAAGACATTACCATTAACCCAATAGTGACAGATAGTGGTCCAAAGCCGCCTTCTGTGGCTATGACCTTTTTTCCTAAATTCCTTTAAATGATCTTCAGGCAGTACTATTGCAGTGATTCCCGAATTATTCTATAATTTATGATTTACAAAGTGCACTTGTCACATTGCTGAGAAGTTTAGTAGCAAGAAATAAATTTTTCAGAATAGCAAGCAATGTAAGAATAAGATGGTAGCAGAAGAGCACATCCATTTCTAGATGGTCACATTTATGCTAACATGAGAAAAAATTGCTGTTTGCAAAGTTTTATGATATTAATTTTGCTATGTTTTATTGATGTCACAATAGGAGGTTAATAAAAATAATATATAATAAACATAACTTTAATTGCTAAACTACACTGGGTTTCTACTTAGTAAATTGATAATAACTCAAAATGTAAAAAATTGTATGCTCCTGAACAACTATTCTTTCTTTTACTGTTTTTATAACTCAACTGTTAAGGTTCTCAATTCCTCAGAAGAAGAGCCTAGGGCAATATCACAGTTCTCTTTCAAATCTGGGGTTCTTTTCATATTGAAGAATAAAATTAATTGACCATGTTCCAACAATGTTTAAAATCTGTTAATTCACCTTTAGACAATAACAACGTTGTCACCAACATCAATTAGATTTTTTTAAAGGCACTGGTAAACAACTCTAAAGGATATGTCAATTTAGGCTTCAGAGTCATGAGTTAATAAACATTAAAACTGTGTGTAATACAGGCTCATTTTCTAAAGGAAAATTTAAAATTGTGTTTGCTGATTATATTTCTCAAAAGTATAAACAGAACATTTAAATTCAAATTTCAAATTCCCATGTGTACTTATATTGGTTGGAATATGTCTGTTTCTAATTATCTTTGTATGAGTAAGGACATTTGGAGCATATAATTAAATCTTTTGACAAGGAATTGTATAGTCAGTTTATTCTTTACTTAAAATTTCAGTAAATCTATATTAGATTATTGTAGTATTGTTTTAACTGAATGTGGCCTTATTAGTTTCTCTTTTTTTTTTCTTTCCAGAAAAGGCAGAGAAAATAATGCCTTTGAAACTTCAAGGAGGAAAATAGGTAGGCAGAAGTAATTACAGAATTGGAACATCTCCAGAACACTGGGGCTAACATCCTGATTATTGGAGCAGCATCTATTACAGCAACAAGTAATTTCAGATGAGCCTAATCCATCAGTTCCTGCTTCCTCAAAGGGCTACTTCTATTTCCTGCTGAAACCATGGACACCTGGTAAGAGAGGTGATTTTTTTAAAGTACATTTTAACTTCCACAATCCCTAGGAAGACTCAGAATGCTCAGACATTCTAAAACTGTTTTCAATATGAAAACATTCTACAAACTGCCTAAGAAGGCCACAGACAGATCAGGTGAGGAGGCCTTGGGAGAGTTGGAAGTTTCTAAGATCAAAAGTAATCCTTCCTGTGCATTAAGGAGAATCTCCTACGGTAAGGAGGTGGTGATGTTTATGGATCAATCCCATGGTTCCCAGGTTTTAATCCTGGAAAAGAAATGTTCACTCATGCTCTTATTTATTAAATTTTATCTTTACCTTGTCAAAGTTGCTATAGTCCAGGAGGTAGAGTATGTGCAAACCAGGAAGACAGCATTTGTAAAAAAAATGACACTGAAGCAAGGGGGCATAAATGCATCCATAGATCCCTCCCCAGCACATTATATTTAAAGTGATCAGTATGTATTAAATGAATGAATCATATGAATTGTGACATGGGAATCTGAGTTTTTGAGATGATATGCTAGAACATTTGTTTAGTCAGAGAGACAAAGATGTTACAAAGAGTGAAGTTGTTGGAATAGCATTAAGTATCATAGAGGAAGTTAGGTAGAAATACTAGAATATCTCAGAAGGTTATTTTCTGAATTTGTAAGCATTCAGGTTTGGGTGATCTGAATGAATGCATGTAACAATTAGGAGAGTTTGGTAAAACTGACTCCTAAACTCCTATATTGAAAAAAATGAATGAATGAGTAAATTATATAGAATTACATTGCAAAAGAATGATGTCTCCTAAGTTATTTACTGTTCTCAAAATCCTGTCTGGATCCTGTCTGGAAGATAATTAGATTAATAGAGTTGCCAAAAATCATTATATCCTCAAAAACAAGTAAGGAAAAATTTACCTTCCAATCTACTATTTTCTTACCAAATTGGTTTTTAAAATAGTTCCAAATGTATCAAATGAATTCTGTCCTTGAACAGTCACTCTGCCTCAAGTGGCAACCCTTTACTTATCTTTTGTGTTAAGGAGGAAAGTGAAGTGGCTGATATAGTTAGACCTAATACTGAGCTAAAGTCTCAAACCAAACATATAGTTGAGATTACTACAAACTGGAATATGCCTGTTTCTAATTATCTTTGTATGAGTAAAGACATTTGGAGCACATAATTCATAGTTCTTGGTAGTTCTAAATATCTTGAGATTGGAACCAGACTTTTCATTTATAATATTTATGTACCTAACACAATGTCTTGCATATAGAAAATACATAAGAAATAATGTATTATATATTAGGTTGAAAATTTACAAATGACCTTAAAAGGGTATAGAAGAGGATAAGTTCCTCTCTCACACAAAGCTAGTTGAATTCAGATATTTTTGACTTAAGGTTGTAGAATACAGAGTGCTTATCATGTGTTCAAGCTAATAAATTATCCTCAAAGAAGGTATTCTGTGAATGTCAGATGCTACACAATTTATAAAGTGTAACATTATGATTTTATTTATTAAAGAAGCCTCTGGAGTCCTTAGTGTTTGAGAAGGGTGGAAAAGAGAAAAAATATTTCTCAATCTCCTATGCTTTGGAGTAAAAACTATAATGATAGAATATTTTTTAAATTTCTTATATTTTATTAACATATAATATACTATTAGCCCCAGAGGTATAGGTCTGTGAATTGCCAAGTTTACACACTTCACAGCACTCACCATAGTACATACTTTCTCAAATGTCCATAACCCATCCATGCTCTCCCTGCCCCACCAAACCCCGCCCAGAAATCCTCAGTTTGTTTTGTGAGATTGAGAGTCTCTTATGGTTTGTCTCCCCCTGCAATCCCATCTTGTTTCATTTTTTCTTTCACTACCCCCCAAACCCTCCACTTTGCCTCTCAACTTCCTCATATCAGGGAGATCATATGATAATTGTTTTCTCTGATTGACTTATTTTGCTCAGCATAATATCCTCTAGTTCCATCCATGTCATTGCAAATGGCAAAGTTTCATTTCTTTTGATGGCTGCATAGTATTCCATTGTATATATATATATATATACCACTTCTTCTTTATCTGTTCATCTGTTGATGGATATCTAAGTTCTTTTCATAGTTTGGCTATTGTGGACATCGCTGCTATAAGCATTCGGGTGCACATTCCCATTCGGATCACTACATTTGTATCTTTAGGGTAAATATCCAGTAGTGTGATTGCTAGGTCATAGGGTAGCTCTATTTTCAAGTTTTTGAGGAACCCACCAAAAGTATAGGAGGGTTTCCCTTTCTCTGCATCCTCGCCAGCATCTGCCATTTCCTGACTTGTTAATTTTAGCCATTCTGACTGGTGTGAGGTGGTATCTCATTGTGGTTTTGATTTGTATTTCCCTGATGTTAAGTGATGTGGAGCACTTTTTCATGTTCCTGTTGGCCATCTGGATGTCTTCATTGCATAAATGTCTGTTCATGTCCTCTGCCCATTTCTTGATTGGATTATTTGTTCTTTGGGTATTTAGTTTGATAAGTTCTTTGTAGATTTTGTATACTAGCTGTTTACCTGATATGTTGTTTGCAAATATCTTCTCCCATTCTGTCATTTGTCTTTTGGTTTTGTTAACTGTTGCCTTTGCTGTGCAAAGCTTTTGATCTTTATGAAGTCCCAATAGTTCATTTTTGCCCTGGCTTCCCTTGCCTTTGGCAATGTTTCTAGGAAGAAGTTACTGCAGCTGAGGTTGAAGAGGTTGCTGCCTGTGTTCTCCTCAATGATTTTGATGGATTCCTTTCTCACATTGAGGTCTCTCATCCATTTGGAGTCTATTTTTGTGTGTAGTGTAAGGAAATGGTCCAGTTTCATTATTTTGCATGTGGCTGTACAATTTTCCCAACACCATTTGTTGAAGAGACTTTTTTTCTATGGGACATTATTTCCTGCTCTGTCAAAGATTAGTTGACCATAGAGTTGAGGGTCTATTTCTGGGCTCCCTATTCTGTTCCACAGATCGATTTGTCTGTTTTGGGGCCAATACCATACTGTCTCGATGATGACAGCTTTGTAGTAGAGCTTGAAGTTTGGAATTGTGACACCACCAACTTTGGCTTTCTTTTTCAACATTACTCTGGTTATTTGAGGTCTTTTCTGGTTCCATATAAATTTTAGGATAATTTGTTCCATTTCTTTGAAAAAAAAAAAAAAAGGATGGGATTTTGATAGGGATTGCATTAAACGTGTAGATAGCTTTAGGTAGCATGGACATTTTCACAATATTTGTTCTTCCAATCCATGAGCATGGAACATATTCCATTCCTTTGTGTCTTCCTCGATTTCTTTCATGAGTACTTTATATTTTTCTGAGTTCAGATTCTTTGCCTCTTTGGATAGATTTATTCCCAGGTATCTTATGGTTTGGGGTACAACTGTAAATGGGATTGACTCCTTAATTTCTCTTTCTTCTGTTTTGTTGGTGTATAGAAATCCAAATTATTTCTGTGCATTGATTTTATATCCTGACACTTTTCTGAATTACTGTACAAGTTCTAAAAGATTTGGAGTGGAGTTTTTTGAGTTTTCCACATAAAATATCATATCATCTGCAAAGAGTGAGAATTTGACTTCTTCTTTGCCAATTTGGATGCTTTTAATTTATTTTTGTTGTCTGATTGCTGAGGCTAGGACTTCTAGTACTATGTTGAATAGTAGTGGTGATAATGGACATCCCTGCTGTTTTCCTGAGCTTAGAAGAAAAGCTCCCAGTTTTTCTCCATTGAGAATGATATGCATTGTGGGTTTTTCATAGATGACTTTGATGATATTGAGGTATGTACCCTTTACCTCTATAGTTTGAAGGGTTTTGATCAGGAAAGGATGCTGTAATTTTTGAAATGCTTTTTCAGCATCTATTGGGAGTATCATATGGTTCTTATTCTTCCTTTTATTAATGTATTGTATCACATTGATTTATTTGTGGATGTTGAACCAACCTGGCAGCCCAGGAATAACTCCCACTTGGTTGTGGTGAATAATCCTTTTAATGTACTGTTAGATCCTATTGGATAGTATTTCTCTTTTTTGATGGGGTCTTTGTCTGGTTTTGGGATCAAGGTAATGCTGGCCTCTAAAAATGAGTTTGGAAGTTTTCCTTCCATTTCTATTTTTTGGAACAGTTTAAGGAGAATAGGAATTAATTCTTCTTTAAATACCTGGTAGAATTCCCCGGTGAAGCCATCAGGCCCTGGGCTCTTGTTTGTTGGGAGATTTTTGATGATGGCTTCAATCTTCCTACTGATTATGTGTCTGTTCAGGTTTTTATTTCATTCTGTTCAGCTTTGGTAGTTTATATGTCTCTAGGAATGCATCCATTTCTTCCAGATTGTCAAATTTGCTGGTGTATAGTTTCTCATAATGTGTTCTTATAATTATTTGTATTTCTTTGGTGTTGGTTGTGATTTCTCCTCTTTCATTTATGATTTTATTTATTTGGGTCTTTTCTCTTTTGTTTTTGGTAAGTCTTGCTAGGGGTTTGTCAATCTTACTAATTTTTTCAAAGAAGCAGCTCCTAGTTTCATTGATTGATTGATTGATTTTTGGCTTCTATTTCATTGATTTCTGTTCTGATCTTTATGATTTCTCTTCTGCTGTTGGGTTTAGGCTTTCTATGGTGTTCTTTCTCCAGCAGGTGTAGGGTTAGGTTGTGTACTTGAGACCTTTCTTGTTTCTTGAGAAAAGCTTGTATTGCTATATATTTTCCTCTCAGACTACCTTTGCTGTATCCCACAGATTTTGAACAGTTGTGTTTTCATTATTTGTTTCCATGAATTTTTTCAATTCTTCTTTAATTTCCTCTTTGACCCATTCATTCTTTTGTAGGATGCTCTTTAGCCTCCATCTATTTTGGTTCTTTCCAAATTTCCTCTTGTAATTGGGTTCTAGCTTCAGAGCATTGTGGTCTAAAAATATGCAGAGAACGATCCCATTCTTTTGGTACTGGTTGAGATTTGATTTGTGACCCAGGTTGTGACCTATTCTGGAAAATGTTCCCTGTGCACTAGAGAAAAATGTGTCTTCTGTTGCTTTTGGATGGATTGTTGTGAGTATATCTGTGATGTCCATCTGGTCCAGTGTGTCATTTAAGGTCTTTATTTCCTTGGTGATCTTTTGCTTGGATGATCTGTCCATTTCAGTGCGGGGAGTGTTAAAGTCCCCTACTATTATTGTATTATTGTCGATGTGTTTCTTTGGTTTTGTTATTCATTGGTTTATGTAGTTGGCTGCTCCCATGTTAGAGGCATTGACATTTAAAATTGTTAGATCTTCTTGTTGGACAGACCCTTTGAGTATGATATAGTGTCCTTCCTCATCTCTTATTATAAAATTTAATAATTTAATTGATCTGATATAAGGATTGCCATCCAAGCTTTCTTTTGATGCCGATTAGCATGGTAAATTGTTTTCCACCCCCTCACTTTAAATATGGAGGTGTCTATGGGTCTCAAATGAGTTTCTTGCAGACAGCATATTGATGGTTTTGTGTGTTTTGTTTTGTTTCCATTCTGATACCCTGTGTCTTTTGTTTAGGCATTTAGCCCAATACATTCAGGGTAACTACTGAGAGATATGAATTTAGTGCCATTAAACTGCCTGTAAGGTGACTGGTACTGTATATTGTCTCTGTTCCTTTCTGGTTTACTACTTTTGGGCTCTCTCTTTGCTTACAGGACCCCTTTCAGTATTTCCTGTAGAGCTGGTTTGGTGTTTACAAACTCTTTTCATTTCTGATTGTCCTGGAAGATTTTTATCTCTCCTTCTATTTTCAATGATGGCCTAGCTGGATATAGCATTCTTGGCTACATGTTTTTGTCATTTAGTGCTCTGAATAAGTTAAGGCCAGTTCTTTCTGGCCTGCCAGGTCTCTATGGATAAGTCTGCTTGCTGATCTAATATTTTTACCATTGTATGTTACAGATTTCTTGTCCCAGGCTGCTTTTGGGATTTTCAGAATTGTAACTTTTACTATTAGATGATGGGGTGTGGAGCTATTCTTATTGATTTTGAGAGGGGTTCTCTGCACCTCCTGGATTTTGATGCCTGTTCCCTTTGCCATATTAGGGAAATTCTCTTCCCCCTCTCTCTTCTTCTCCTGGAATCCCAATTATTCTCCTATTGTTTAATCTTGTGGTATCACTTATCTCTCGAATTCTCCCCTTGTGGTCCAGTAGGTGTTTGTCTCTCTTTTGCTAAACTTCTTTATTCTCCATCATTTAGCCTTCTATAGCACTAATTCTCTCTTCTGCCTCACATATCCTAGCAATAAGAGCCTCCATTTTTTTGCACTTTATTAATAGCTTTTTTGATCTCAGCTTGTTTAGATTTTAGTTCTTTTATTTCTCCAGAAAGGGCTTTTATTTCTCCAGACAGGGTTTCTCTAATATCTTCCATCCCTTTTTTGAGCCCAGCTAGCACCTTGAGAATTGTCATTCTGAACTCTTGATCTGACATATTAGCAACATCCATATTGATTAGGTCCCTGGCATTTAGTACTGACTCTTGTTCTTTTTTTTTTTTTTAAGATTTTATTTATTTATTTGACAGAGAGAAATCACAAGTAGATGGAGAGGCAAGCAGAGAGAGAGAGAGAGAGGGAAGCAGGCTCCCTGCCGAGCAGAGAGCCTGATGTGGGACTCGATCCCAGGACACTGAGATCATGACCTGAGCTGAAGGCAGCGGTTTAACCCACTGAGCCACCCAGGCACCCCTACTCTTGTTCTTTTTTGTGGAGAGTTTTTCCCCCTTGTCATTTTATCCAGATAAGGATATATGAATGAGAGAATGAAACACTAAAAAAGTGGCAAAGACCCCAGAAAAATGTGTGTTAACCAAATCAGAGGAGACCCCAAATCATGTGGAGAAGAAAAAGAATATGAAAGAAGTTAAAAAAAGAAAAAGAAAAGAAAAGAAAAAAAATATATATATATATTAGGCTGGTGAATAGAACAGTGCCACCCACTTGATTTTGGGAGTATTTTGGTCTCTTAGAAGAAACTACCTCCCAAAATTTTAAAGAAAGAAATACACACACACACACACATACATACACACAAAAATAAGGGTAAACATGATGAAGGGATGGGATATGGCTGTAAAGATGAAAATTTTTAAAAAATTCTAAAAAAGGAGTTTATAAGTTGGTTGAGAAAAGAAAGAAAAAGAAAGTGGAGAGAATTTGCTCAGGCTGGAGACTAGAACAAACCCTGTGCTAGATTTAGGGTATATTTTGATCTAATAGAAGAAGTTGTATGCCAAATTTTTTAGAAGAAAAAACCCTATGTGTATACAAAAAGATAAAGTTAGATACAATGAAGGATAAAATATGACAATAATAATAAAGTTTCAAAAAGATTTATTTTTAAGAAAGGTACTGTTAAGATAAACTAGTTAAAAAACATTAAAAGAGAAAAGAGTAAAAGTTAAAAAATTAGAATAAGAAAAAATTATTTAAAAAAAATTAATTAACTTTGCAAGACTAAAGAATCATGGGAGAAAGCCATGAATTCCATGCTTTTCTTTACCCTCCTCTTGAATTCCACTGTTCTCCATGATCAGTGAGCTTGGTCTTGGCTGGATTTCTTGCTAATCTTCTGGGGGAGGGGCCTATTGTAGTGACTTTCAAGTGTCTTTCCCTGAGGCGGAATTGCACTGCCCTTGCCAGGGGCCCAGCTAAGTAATCTGCTTGGCTTTGTTTTCAGGAGCTTGTGTTCCCTGAACACTTTCTGTAGAGTTTTCAAGGACAGGAATGAAAATGGAATCCTCCCAATCTCTGGTCTGGAGGAGCCGAGAGCTCGGGGCCCCACTTAGTGTGCACTTGGAGAAAAGTGCCCAATCACTTCCTTCTCCCTGTTCTCCGGCCACACTCCAAACTCACCCATGTTGTGACCAAATGTTTCTGTCTCTGGCACATGGCCCTGTTTGGTGTCTCCAAACCCAACAGATCCCTGCCACTCTTCCAGGGGGGTCTCCCCAGTCTGCCACTTGTGGGGTCCCTGCTCAAAAAGCAGTGGCCTGACTGCCACACATCACAGTTCAAGGTAAGCCCAAGCTGAGAGTTCATTCCTCAGCTTTGTCTCTTTAGCCAGCTTCCCCACTCTAATACCTGTGAGCTTTGCTACACTCAGACACCCCTGATCCTTCTGTGACTCCGTGGGACCTGAGACCACACTGTTCTTGTGAGGGTTCCACCCCTGCTTAGCGTCTGGAGCAATGTCCCTCTGTGGTGCAGACTTTTAAAAGTTCTGATTTTGTGCTCTGTTGTGTTGCCACTTGCTGGAACTGGCCCCTCCCCTCCCACGATCTATCTTCCCGTCACTTAAGACTCACTTCTCCACAGATCCTACCTTTTAGAAAATCGTCAATTTTCTGTTTCTAGAACTGCTGCTCTTCTTTTTGATCCCCTGTTGGATTTATAAGTGTTTGGAGTAGCTTTATAATAGTTTGATAACTCTCTAGCTGAACTACTGCTACCTAATGTCATCTCAGCCTGCTACTCCTCTGCCATCTTGTCTCCCCCCAATGATAGAATATTTTAACAACAACTCTGCTTCAAAGTTTCTAACTTCAGTAGAAACATGGATTGAAAATACTTTGTAGTCATGACATCAAGCTATATTTGAGATAGAACAGATTTTTGCATTTGGCAACCAAGTTTTTATGATTATCAATATGCCATATCATCTTCTGCAGACCCCCATCAGTATAAAGAAAAAAAGGAGATGAAAGAACCACGTGACCACTTAGTGAAGGGTAAGTACTTCACAGTTTAAATAGAATGCTTCTTTTCATTGCCAGTTTATTGAGATTTAATTGACATATACCACTGTGTAAGTTTAAGGTATATAGCATAATGACTTGACTTACATATATTGCAGAATGATTACCACAGTTAGCAACATCCATTACATCATAAAGTTAAAAAATAATTTCTTCCTTTTGTTGAGAATTTCTGGAATGTATTCTCTTAGCAACTTTCAAATATACCTATAGGAGTTCTCACTATAGCCATGGTTCTTCTTAGCAATGGAAGTTTGTACCTTTTGACCACCTTCACCCAATTTCTCTACCCTCTTTGCCTTGCCTCTGGCAAACATAAATCTGGTCCCTTTTTTTGTAGGTTTGGTTTTGCTAGCTTCCACATCTAAGTGGGATTTCATATTTGGCCTTCTTGGTCTTACTTCATTTAGCATAATGCCCTCAAGATCAATCCATATTGTCACAAATGGCAGAATTACCATTTTTTATAGATGAATAGTATTCTTTTGTGTGTGTGTGCGTATGTGTGTGTAAACACAAACCCCACAATTATATTATAATTATAGTATCCATTCATCCATCAATGGACACTTATATTGTTTCCATATCTTGGCTATTATAAATAATGCTGCCATCAACAAGAAAGAGGCAGATATCTCTTCAACATAATAATTTCATCTTCTTCAGATAAATACCCAGAAGTAGAATTTTAGAATCATAGTTCTTTGTCTAATTTTTTGAGAAATTTCCATACTGTTTGCCCTGGTGGTTATAACCAACTGAAGTTCTCACCAAAAGTACACAAGTTTCCTTTTTTCCATATTCTTGCCAATATTTGTTTTCTTTGTCTTTTTGATACTAGCCATTCCAACAGTTATAATATGAGACCTTCTACCATTGTGGTTTTGATTTGAATTTTTCTTATAATTAATGTAATGTTGAGTGTAATGTTGAACATCTTTTCACACACTTGTTTACCATTTGAATATCCTCTTTGGAAAAAAAAAATGTCTATTCAAAACCTTTGCCCATTTCAAATTATATTATATTTTTTTACTACTGCGTTGTATGAGTTCTTTATATATTTTGAATATTAACCCCTTATCAGATATGTGGTTAGTAAATATTTTCTCCAGTCCAAAGGTTGTTTTTTCATTTTCTTAATGATTTTCTTTTCTGTGCAGAGCCTTTTAGTTTGATATAGTCCCACTTGGTTTTTTAAAATGTTGTTGCTTGTGCTTTAGATGTTATATGCAACAACTTGTTGCAAAAAACCATGTCAAGGAGATTTATTATTAAGTCTTTAATCCTTCTTGAGTTAATGTTCATGATGGTGAGAGATAGGGGTCTAATTTTATTTTCTTTTAACATGTAAATGTCTCACTTTTCCAGCATGATTTGTTGAAGAGACCATCTTTTTTGCCATTGAATATTTTTAGCTCCCTTGCCAAATACTAGTTGGCCAAATATGGAAGGGTTTATTTCCGAGTTTTTAATTGTGTTCCATTGGTCTATGTGTCTGTTTTTCTGCTGGTATGATAATGCTTTGATTACAAAAGATTTTTAAAAAATTTTTATTAACATATAGTGTATTATTAGGAGTACATGTCTATGATTCATCAGTCTTACACAATTCACAGTGCTCACCATAGCACATACCCTCCCCCATGTCCATCACCCAGCCACCCTTCCCTTCCACACCCTCCACTCCAGTAACCCTCAAATGTTTCCTGGGATTAAGAATCTCTTATCATTTGTTTCCCTTTCTGGTTTCGTCTTATTCCACTTTTCCCTCCCTTTCCCTATGATCTTCTGTCTTGTTTCCCAAATTCCTCATATCAGTGAAATCATATGATAATTATCTTTCTCAGATTGACTTATTTTGCTTACCCTAATAGCCTCTAGTTCCATCCACATCATTGCAAATGGCAAGATTTTTTTTTTGATGGCCACATAATATATATATATAAGTATGTATATATTATATATTATATAATACACACACATGCACACACACACACACACACCACATCTTCTTTATCCATTCATCTGTTGATGGAGATCTAAGCTCTTACCATAGTTTGGCTATTGTGGACATTGTTGCTATAAACATTGGGGTGCATGTGCCCCTTCAGATCACTACATTTGTATCTTTGGAGTAAATACCCAGAAGTGCAATTGCTGGGTCATATGAGGAACCTCCATACTGTTTTCCGGAGTGGCTGCACCAGCTTGCATTTTTACCCACATTGTAGGAGGGTTCCCCTTTCTCCACATCCTTGATTACTAAAGATGTTTAGTATAGTTTAAAATCAGGACTTTTGGTGTCTCCAGTTTTGTAGTTTCATCACAGGATTGCTTTGGCTATTTGGGGTCTTTAATGGTTCCATATGAATTTTAGGATTATTTTTCTACTTCTGTAAAGAATACCATTGGAATCCTGATAGAGATTGCATTAAAGGTACTGATGGCTTGAATAGAATATCTCAGAAAGCTATTTCATGCTGGTGCAAACTGGTACATTTTAAGAATTCAAATAAAACTTTCATTTTCAGGCCTTCCAATTTAAGCACTAAGAAATCAGAATGTTAGGTACTAATAGAGGTATTCTTTTTAGTTTGAAATAATATGATTCAAATATAACACCTCTAACATTTCCTACGAATAGGATCAAATTATAAAAGGAATATGCTTCTTTTTTTCAGATAAAATAGCTCCATAGAACAATGCTTTCAGAAATCTAGTCTGCAGTGGTATAAATATAAAACAATGCTTTTAGCAATCTAGTCTGCAGTGGTATAAAAAAATCTTTTTTTTTAATCTTGTTATAAAATATATTTCCTTTTTACATTTTCTTACCCCTAAATAAACCATTATGTTTCTATAACTTTTATCTCTCTTTCTCTAGCTTTTTATTTTAGGATATATAGATTCACACATAATTATAACACAGATCCATATATTCTTCATCCAATTTTGCCAAGATGGAAACATCTTTCTTAATTAAACTATGAATCACAACAAGGATATTGGCATTGAAAAAGTCTTTTTATCTTATTCAGGTCCACCAATTTTACATGCACTAACTTTGTGCATGTATGTGTGTTTAGTTATTTACTATTTTATCAAATATTTACATTCATGTGACCACTATGTGAGTCAAGATGCAGAACAGTTTCATCACAAGGATCCCACATATTGCTCTCGGAGTCACAGCCACCTGTGTCTATTACTACCTCAACCACTGACAACAATGAATATGTTTTTATCCTTCTTATTGTTACTTAAGAATACTGATAAGTTAGAATCATATAGCATGTAATCATTTAAGATTGACTTTTTGTGCTCAAAATAATTGTTGGACTGGATCTAAGATGTTATGTGTATCAATAGTCTTTAATGATGTCATATTCCATGAAATGGATGTACCACCGTTTAACAATTCACTCATTAAAGGTACCAGTTTGTGACTCCTGCAAATGACCAAAGCTGCTATAAACATTTGTGTGCAGATTTTGTATGAACATAGGATCTCATTTTTTAAATTTTTTGTATTTTATTAACACATAATGTATTATTTGACCTTGGGTACAGGTCTGTGAATCACCAGGTTTACACACTTCACAGCACTCACCATAGCACATCCCTTCCCCAGTGTCCATAACCCAATCACCCTCTCCCTACGCCCTCCCCCCAGCAACCCTCAGTTTGTTTTGGGAGATCAAGAGTGTTTTATGGTTTTTCTCCCTCCTGATCCCATCTTGTTTCATTTTTTCCTTCACTACCCCTATACCCCCCACTTTACCTCTCAACTTCCTCATATCAGGGAGATCATATGATAATTGTCTTTCTCTGATTGACTTACTTTGCTCAGCATAATACCCTCTAGTTCCATAGGATCTCATTTAATAGAAATTAATGCCAAACATTGCAATTGCTGGATCATATGGGAAGTTCATGCTTAAAATTTTTAAGAAGTTGCCAAATGTATTTTAGGATGTCTGGATCCTTTAACATTTCTTTTTTTCTTTTTATTTTTTTAAATTTTTATTTTTTATAAATATATATATTTTATCCCCAGGGGTACAGGTCTGTGAATCGCCAGATTTACACGCTTCACAGCACTCACCATAGCACATACCCTCCCCAATGTCCATAACCCCACCCCCCTCCTTTAACATTTCTTGAGGCAATACATGAATGATGCATTTTTCCCCACATTTTTACCAGCATTTAGTATTAGTACAGTTTATTTTTACTTGGCTGCTTTTTTTTTTTTTTTTAAGATTGTATTTATTTATGTGACAGAGAGACAGAGATCACAAGTAGGTAGAGAGGCAGGGAGCTCTCAGCAGAGAGCCTGATGCAGGGCTCCAGCCCAGGACCCTGAGATCATGACCTGAGCCAAAGGCAGAGGCTTAACCCATTGAGCCACCCAGGTGCCCCTCCATGGCTGCTTTTGATAGGAGCTATCGCTATTTCATTTTGGTCTTAACTGAATTTTCCTTAATCGCTAATGCACATATTTTATGGGTGTGTGTGTGTATATGTATATATACATATACATATACATATACATATATATATATACACACACACATATATATATATGGCACCCATATAGGGCACTAATTTATATATGTTATATTAGTGTATAAATATATCTACTCCAGTGAAATGTCTGTACATGTATTTTGTCCATTTTATCATTGAAGTTTTGGGTTCCACCCCTCCCCCAGATAAGTTTACAAATTTAAATATCTAGAGAGAAGTCATTTCTCAAATTTGGAAATTTAACTTTCTCAGTATTCTAGCTATTTTTTTCCCCCAATCCTCCTCACAGAGCCTTTACCAAGACAAATTTTTTAATTTATTTATGTATTTACTTTTTTAAAAGTAGGTTCCTTAGCCAATATGGAGCCCTACGCAGAGCTTGAACTCATGATCCTGAGATCAAGATCCGACCTGATATTAAGAGTTGGATACTTAACTGACTAAACAACCTAGGTACCCCCAAAGTTTAAAGTTTGATGTGGTTCAATTCATCAACTTTTTCTTTTAGGGAATTATGCTTCTAGTTTCAATTCTTTTTACCCTTTAAAATATAATATTAATTCTTTAATTTTTAATAATTATTAATAAATATTTAATTTAATAATAATTATTTAGAGCATGCAAGGGGACAAAGAGGGGGGGTCTTTTTTTTAAGATTTTATTTATTTACTTGAGGGAGAGAGAGAGTGCATGAATGGGAAGAGGGTCAGAGGGAGAAGCAGACTTCCTGTTGAGTGGGGAGCCTGATATGAGACTTGAACCCAGGACTCCAAAATTATGACCTGAGCTGAAGGCAGTTCTTAACCAACTGAGCCACCCAGGCACCCAAAGAGGGGGAGAGAATCTTAAGCAGGCTCCATGCCACAGTGGAGCTCAACACAGGACTTCATCTCATGACCCTGAGATCATGACCTAAGCTGAAATCAAGGGTCAGATGCTTAACTGAATGTGCCACCCAGGCACCCCTTAATATTATTTAAATTGTGAATTGAAGTGTGTACGAAGTATGAAGTTAATGTTGAGATTCATTTGGATATCCAGTTTTTCAGGATTTTTTTTTTTTGAAAAGGTGATCTTTTCTTTATTGAACTGCTTTTTCCCTCTTGTTAAAAAACAAACAAAGAAAAAACAGTTGGACATATTTATGTTGGTAAATTTGGGACTTCTCTATTTTTTCCTTTAGTCTTTTTGTCTGTTTCTCCAGCAATACCACATTGTTTTGATTACTGTAGTTCTATGATAAGCCTTAATACTGGATAGAGAAATTTCCCCCATTATATTTTTTTCTAAAATTTTTTTGAAAAATTCTATCATCTGTACTTTGCACACAAATTTTAAAATAAGTTTGTCTATGAGACACAAAGATGCATTTTTCCAAAGACATACCGATGGCTAATACAGGAAAATCCATCATCAGGGAATATACAAATCAAAACTACACTAAGATACCACCTCACATCAGATTCTTTCAGCCTACTCTCTGGGACTCATATGGTATGATAGATTTTTTTTTTTTTCTTATACTCCTGTAATTGCCTGAAGCTCCAATCAGTTTTTCTCTTTTTTTATTTCTTCTGTTCAGATTATGTAACTCTGTTGTTCTAGTAGCATGTTTATAGACTCCTTTGAGCTTTCCATTCTACTGTTGAGCTTATCCATTTAGCTGTATTTGTTACTGTATCTTTTAGTACTAAAACCCATTTGATTCTCTTATAATGGTTTTTATTGAGTTATAATTATATATAACATGAAATTCACTATTTTATCCACATTAAGTTGTGTGATTCATTTATTTTCAGTATGTTCACAGTAGTGAATATCATCACCACTAATTCCTGAACATTTTCATGGCACCTGTAATACTGCAGTTTATAATTAGAAATATATACTTGGGTTTTATCCCTGTTTCTGCCACAGAGCTCCCCAAAGACTTCAATTTTCCTAAGTGATTAGAGCAATAAAACTATCTGTATTAAGTTAATAAAACAACTTTTGGAAGACACCTAAGAATTGGGACTCATTGCCCATGGAGCCAACCATGTGAGTAGAAAGTTGGTGTCCCACCACCCTTCCCTATGGCAGGGAAAGGGAGAGTGGTTGATGGTCAAATCAACTGCCAATAGCCAGTGATTCAATCAACCATGCTTATGTAATGAAGCTTCCATTAAAACCAGAAAGGATAGAGTTAAAAGGGTTTCCAGATTGGTGAGCACACAGATTTGGGAAGAGTAGCATGCTCAGAGGGGACATGGAATCTCTGTGACCTTCCCTATACCTTTCCCTATGCATCTGTTCCATCTGGCTGGTCTAGTAATGTGCAGCTTAGAAGTCTTCATAGTATTCTCTTATCCATTTTTGCAAGATCAGTGCTAATGTCCACACGTCTATTCCTAAATGTGGTAATTTGATTCTTTTTTCTTTTAACTTCTCTTCTTTAGTTTGTCCATGTTCTTGATCTTTTAAAAAATTGATTTTAATTCTTTTTCATCATTGTTTTTGCTGTTCTAGATCATTCATATTTCTTTTTCTTGTGTTTAATTTTCTTTCCCTAGTTTCTTAAAATAGAAAGTTAGTTTATAAGTTTGATCTTTTCTATCATTCTTTTTTTTTAAAGATTTTATTTATTTATTTGTAAGAGAGAGAGAGTGAGAGCGAGCACAGGCAGACAGAGTGGAAGGCAGAGTCAGAGGGAGAAGCAGGCTCCCTGCAGAGCAAGGAGCCCGATGTGGGACTCCATCCCAGGACGCTGGGATCATGACCTAAGCCAAAGGCAGCTGCTTAACCAACTGAGCCACCCAGGCGTCCCTTTTCTATCATTCTTGATGTAGGGATTTAGAGTTATAAATTTCCCTTTGAGCACTATTTTCTGTGCATACTACAATTTTTATATGCTGATTTTTAACTTCAAACTATTATATACTTTAATTATTTGATCCATTAGTTATTTAGGAGTATGTTGTTTAATTTCCACATGTTAACTTCTAAATTTCTTTCTGTATATGATTCCACCTTCATTCCATTGTAGTCAGAGAGCATACTTTGCATTAGTTCACTGTTACAAAAGACATTGATTCTTGTTTTATGGACCAACATATGGTTTGTCTTATAGAATGTTCCATGTACAGTTGAGAAGAATGTGTATTCTAACATTGATAGATGGAGGTTTCTGTATATCTCTCTAAATTCTCTCAATTGTAATGTTGTCAAATTATTTTCTTGCTGATCCTTTCTCTACTTGCTGTATTCATTATTTAAAGTGGGGTATTGAAAGTTCTATCCATTCATGTTGAACTATTTATACCTTAAATTATGTCAGCTTTAGCTTCATATGTTTTGAAATGTTGTTTTTTAACTGCCTATATGTTCATAAATGTTACATTTTCTTAAGTCTGTCTTTCTCTCTAGTAATGAATGTTCTTAATTAATGTTTAGTGTGCCTGGCATTTGTATAGTCACTCTCTCTTGTGGTTACTGTTTGTCTGGAAAATATTTAACCATCCTTCTACATTGAACCTATTTGTATCTTTGGATTTCAAGTCTCTTGTAACTAGCCCATAGTTGGATATTTTTTTTTTATTTTTTATTTTTTTATTTTTTATAAACATATAATATATTTTATCCCCAGGGGTACAGGTCTGTGAATCGCCAGGTTTACACACTTCACAGCACTCACCATAGCACATACCCTCCCCAATGTCCATAACCCTGCCCCCCTCCCCCCAAACCCCCCTACCCCCTGCAACCATCAGTTTGTTTTGTGAGATTAAGAGTCACTTATGGTTTGTCTCCCTCCCAATCCCATCTTATTTCATTTATTTTTCATTACCCCCCATGTTGCATCCCCACTTCCTCATATCAGGGGGTTCATATGATAGTTGTCTTTCTCTGATTATTTCACTAAGCGTGATACCCTCTGGTTCCCTCCACATCATCGCAAATGGCAAGATATCATTTCTTTTGATGGCTGCATAGTATTCCATTGTGTATATATACACCACATCTTCTTTATCCATTCATCTGTTGATGGACATCTAGGTTCTTTCCATAGTTTGGTTATTGTAGACATTGTTCCTATAAAAATTCGGGTGCACATGCCCCTTCGGATCACTACGTTTGTATCTTTAGGGTAAATTTCCAGTAGTGCAATTGCTGGGTCATAGGGAAGTTCTATTTTCAACATTTTGAGGAACCTCCATGCTGTTTTCCAGAGTGGTTCAAACTATCACTCTTCGCAAATGATATGATACTATATGTGGAAAACCCAAAAGACTCCACTCCAAAACTGCTAGAACTTGTACAGGGATTCAGTAAAGTGTCAGGATATTTTTTCTTTAAATCCATACTGTCAATTTCTTCCTTTTAAATGGAAGAGGTTGGCCCCTTTACATCTAATGTAATCACTTGTAAGAAGGACTTACTCATAGCAATCTGATTTTTAAAATTTGTTTTTATCTTTTTATATTAAAGATAAAATATTTTATATTTTATTTATAATATATATTTATATTTTATGTTATAAATATATATTTTACATTGCACCATTTTAATTCCCTTATCATTACTTATATATTTTCTGGTATTTTCTTAGTGGTTACTCTGAAAATTAGAATTCATATTTTTACAGATCAGATTATTACCAACTTAATTTCAGTTAATATGCAAACACTTGTGTCTATATATTTTCATTCTCCCCTTATGATGTCACTATTAAAACTATGTCTTTGTGCATTGTTTGCCCAATAACACAGAATTACTATTACCAATTGATGCAGTTTTCCTTTAAATAAGGAAAAAAGTATAGTTACAAACAAAATTACAGTGAATGTATTTCATATTTATCTATGTACTGTTGTTCCTTCCTTCTTCAGGTTGCCATGTAGTATCTTTATTTCAGCCTGAAGGACTACTTTAAGCATTTCCTCTAGAGCAGGTTTGTTAGTAAACAACTTCCTCTAGACTCTACAGCTTTGAAAGTAAGATGTTAATATATCTGAGGATCTTTGTATTTGATGAGTTGCTTCTCTCTTGCAGCTTTTATGACAGTCTTTTTGACTTTGGCTTTTGACAGTTTGATTATGTGTTTTAGCGTGGATCTCTAAGGATATCTTTACTTGAAGGTCACTGAACTTCTTAAATGTGTAGATTGTTTTCCATCAAGTTTGGAGATTTGTTAGCCTTATTTCTTTTAATAGTTTTTGTCTGCTTTTTTTTTCCTCACTCTCATGTGGGACTTTCATTATAATAGTGTTGATGTACAAAGTAGTGCCCAACAGGTCTCTTTGAATGTGTTCATTTGTCTTGATTTTTTTGTTGTTGTTGTTTCTCAAATCAGATCATCTGAACTAATTCATTTTGAAATACTTAATCTCCTTCTGCCTGGTCCTATCTACTGTTGAAGTCCTCTAGTGAATTTTCCATTTCAATTGTTGATGTTCTCAACTCTGTAATTGATATATATCTTTTTGATGAGACACCATTCTCTTGGTTTTAGTTACACACTTTCCATTAGTTCTTTGAAGATATTTACAACAGGTGTTGAAAAGTGTTTTCTATTAATCCCAATATTTCTGCTTCATAAGGGATGGTTTCAATTGATTGCTTTATTTCCTGTGTATAGAGCATGCCTTCTTTGTACATTTCAGTGATGGTGAAAACTGGATTATTTGAATATATTAATATTGAAACTCTGGTAATTTGGGTAACAGACAATTTGGGAGGAACAAAATATGACCCAGTCTGTTAATTATGGTCCTCTGTGTGTAGCTGGGCACACTTTCAATGTATAGTGAGGCAACTTATAACTCTGCCTTAGTCTTTACTTATTTCTTGTACAAATTCTCAAGATCAAACAGGGAGATAGTAACTAGCAATGATGCTAGGGGCAAAGATCTTATTAATGTGGAAGACATCCCTGAATAAATATCTGTAGGTAAATAACATGTATACATAAATATCAAGAATTATATTTCCCCATAGGGTAGAAACCATTATTTTAGGAATAATTTTTTCTCAGTGTTTGAAGGTGATTTTTTGCCTTTTTCTTGGCTCTTTTTCTGTTGTTTAAATATAACAACAAAATGAATGGAATAGTTAACAATTAATGGAGACAAATAGCCATTTCAAAATATCGCTTTCTAATTGGTTTTCACTAAACACCACCCTTCTTCACTCTAATTATATATCAGTGGGTTTTAATGTTTTGGATGGACAGATGATAATCATAAGGATTTATCAGATGTATTGGTACACCGTGTCATGGCAACAGAGGGAAGAACTGGATGAGTTACTTTGGGTTACAGGGTACTTTGCTAGGTTTCTTCCAATTGATTTTAAATTCCAGTACGTTTTCAAAAGCTTAATGTAAGGGTATGAAAGATTAATTGTATTGAAGTGTAATATCAATTCCACATCTTTGTTTAGAAAGCAGCTCTAAGAACAAAGAAAAAAGTGATTTTTTTGTATGAAAATAGAAACAATATGTGTAATGTCTTCAGAACTGTTTTACTGGATCTAATTGTGTCATACATTGTAATTTAACAGCCTACAAGTGATGTAATAGAACCCCTTAGAATGCTTGAGAACACTGCACAGAATGTAAATTCTCAGTACAATGTGTATACAATGAAATTATTCAAGCAAGCAATTGCTCAGATCTTAAGGAAAACACCTATTTAGAAACATTTAAGTATCTGTGGCATGTCACTGTTTTACTAGAGTGACGACACTGGAGAAGTGGGAGAAAGATCATCTTCTAATGTAGATATCAGTGGTTTATTGTATATCTGCATCCTGCTGCAAATTTCTCACTTATATCCTTTTTTTTCAGAGAGAGAGAAATCTTTATAAACTATTAATTTCCCCACAGTTAACTGAAGGTCTATCAATCCATATGTACATAAAACATTTCAGACACACAATAGAAGTATCTTATCAAACTTTCAGAGAGTTATAGAATTGAGTGATGGTTATTTTCTGCAGAATGTAAGTCATTTTCCATTGGGAAATATCATAGTATAGTTAGAGAGGATGTAGCTCCATTGTTTTCTCTAGTTCTTGTATAAATACTCTATGGATTGTGATATGGGCTTAAGTTTAATGCTTACTGTTTATCAAATATTCATGATAAATTAATGCTCATGTTTAGCTATTATGAACATTTCAGTGTTAGCAAATAAGTATTTTATTTACATCTTCATTTGTGTCATTTATGTTCTTTTATAGAGGTAAAATTGACATTAGTTTCAGGTGTACATGGCTTGATATTTGGATGTATTGAAAATTACACAGTAAGACTAATTAACGTTTTTTCTTGTGATGAGGATTTAAAATTTATTCTCTTAGCAATTTTTAGATATGTAATACAGTATCATTTTTTAAATTGTGTTCAGGTAGCCAACATGTAATACATTATTTGTTTTTGATGGAGTGTTCAAAGATTCATTAGTTGCAATATAGGACCCAGTGGTCTTCACAACACATGCTCTCCTTAATACCCATAGCCGTTACCCCATCCCTCCACACCCTCTGCCTTCTGTAGCCCTCAGTTTAGTTCTTGGGAGTCCAGAGTCTCTCATGGTTTGTCTCCCTCTCTGATTTCTTCCCAGTTTCCCTCCCTTCCCCTGTGGTCCTCCATGCTATTCCCTATACTCCACATATGAGTGAAACCACAAGATGATTGTCTTTCTCTCGTTGACTTATTTCACTTAGCATAATCCCCTCCAGTTCCATCCATGTCAGTGCAAATGGGGAGTATTCATCCTTTCTGATAGCTGAATAATAATCCATATATGAACCACATCTTTATCCATTCATCTGTTGAAGGCCATCTCAGCTCCTTCCACAGTTTGGCTATTATGAACATTGCTGCTATGAACATTGGGGTATAGGTGCCCCTTCTTTTCATTACATCTGTGTATTTGGGGTAAATACCTAGTAGTGCAATTGCCAGGTCATAGGGTAGCTCTATTTTTAATATCATGAGGGATCTCTATATTGTTTTCCAGAGTGGCTATACCAACTTGAATTCCTACCAACAGTGTAAGAGGGTTCCCCTTTTCTCCACATCCTCGCCAACACTTGTTTCCTGACTTGTTAATTTTTGCCATCCTCACTGCTGTAAGGTGGTAGCTCATTTTGGTTTGATTTATATTTCCCTGATGGTTAGTGACGTTGAACATTTTTTCATGTGTTTGTTAGCCATTTGTAGGTCTTTGGAGAAGTATCTGTTCAATGTCTTCTGCCCATTTCTTGACTAAATTATTTGTTTTTGAGTTTGAGAAGTTCTTTACAGATTGTGGATACCAGCCTAATATCTGTAAAGTCATTTGCAAATATTCTCCTATTGGGTGGGTTGTCTCTTAGTTTTGTTGACTATTTCCTTTGTTATGCAGAAGCTTTTTACCTTGATAAGGTCCCAGTAGTTCATTTTTGCTTTGGTTGCCCTTGCCTTTGAAGACCTGTCTTGAAAAAAGGCTCTATGGCTGATGTCAAAGAGTTTACTGCCTATATTCTCCTCTAGGATTCTGATGGATTCCTGTCTCAAATTGAGGTCTTTTATCTTTGTGTATGGTATAAGAGAATCATCCAGTTTCATTCTTCTGGATGTGGCTGTCCAATTTTCCCAGCACTATTTATTGAAGAGACTTTTTTCCAATGGATACTCTTTCCTGATTTGACAAAGATTAGTTGACCATAGAGCTCAGAGTCTATGTCTGGGTTCTCTATTCTGTTTCATTGATCTATGTGTCTGTTTATGTGTCAATACCATGCTATCTTGATGATCACAGCTTTGTATTAGAGCTTGAAGTCAGTCATTGTGATGACCTTTGCTTTGATTTTCATTTTCATCATTCTCCTGGTAAGAGACTGGTAAGACTCCTTTGTGTCTTTTCTGGTTCCATACAGATTTTACAATCCTTGCACCCGAGGATGTATTCCACTTGAACATGGTATATGATCCCACTAAGGTGCTGCTAGTGTTTTATGGAGAATTTTTGCAACTATATTCAGGAGGTTTTCTTTTCCTTTTCCCTCCTTTTTTTTTTTTTTTTTTTTGTAGTGTCCTTATCTACCTTTGCTCTCAGGATAATGATGGTCATGTAAAAGGAGTTTAAGAATATTACTTTTTCTTGAATTTTCTGAAAGTTTGAGAAAGATTGGCACTAACACTTTTTAAAATTTTTCATAGAGTTAACCAGTAAAACTATCTGTTCCTGGGCTTTCCTGTGTTGGGAGGTTTATGATAATGGACTCAATCTTATTGGTAATTGTCCCATTCAGATTTTCATTTTCTTCCTGATTCAGTATTAGGTTGTATGTTTCTGAGAATTTATTCATTTTGTTCAGGTTGTTTAGTTAGTTACCAGATAGTTTTCATAGTAGCCTCCTGTGAGCATTCATATTTTCTGTGGCATCAGTGTCATTTTCACCTATGATTTTCTTGACTTGCCTCTTTTATCTTCTTGTAAAAGTTTGTCCATTCGGGCTATCTATTTACAAGACCAACTCTTGGTTTTGGTAATATTTGCTACTGTTTTTGTGTTCTCTATTTCCTCTTTTTCTACTCTGACCTTTATTATTTCCTTTCATTTCCTTAATTAGTTCTTCTCTACTTCCATGAGGCAGAAATTTGGGTTTGTTTAAGATCTATTATCTTGAGGTAGTCATTTATAGCTATAAACATCTTTCTTATAACTGCATTTGCTGCATCCCGTACATTTTGGTGTGTTGTGTTTTCATGTTCATTTGTGCCAACATACTTTGCTAATTCAATTTAATCTCTTCTGTGATCCAGGAGATTGGTCAGGAGAATGTGGTTTCCTAGTCTTCCTCCTGTTACTGATTTCCAGTTTCAAGCCATTGTGGTCAGAGATGGCATTTGGGATTTTAACCTTTATGCATTTGTGAAGACCTGTTTTGTAGCTTAACCTATGATCTATCCTAGAAAGTGTTCTGTGTGTGCTTAAAGAATATGTATTCTGCTATTTTTGGATAGAGTGTTCTGTATATATTTGCTAGGTCCATTAGATTCATAGTGTGGTTTAAATCTATTGCTTTTTATTCATTCTCTGAATGGTGTGTCCATTGTTGAGAGTGGGGTATTAAATTCCTTAACTGTTAGCATATTGCTACTTGTTGCTTCCTATTGCTTTATATATTTAGTTGCTCCAATAATGAGTGCATAGATATTTGCAACTCCTATTTCTTTGTTAGGGGTTGAACCTTTTATCATTATAGAGTGACATTCTCTCTCTCTTATTTTTAGCTTCAAATATCTTTTGTTTGATACAAGTACAGCTACCCCTGCTCTTTATGGTTATCATTTGCTTGAAATAGCTCTCTCCATCCCTTCACCTTCAGCTTGTGCCTCTAAAGCTGAGGTGAGTTTTGTATAGGTAGAATGTTTTTAATCCAATCAGCCACTTAATGACTTTTGATTGGAAAATTTAATCCATTAACTTTTAAATTGTTGATAACAAAGAATGTACTATTGACATTTTACTGTTTTTCTGTTTTGTAAATCCATTGTGCCTTCTCATCCTGTCTTCTTTTGTAATTGGGATTACTGCTATCAGTATGGTTTGGCTTCTTTATCATGTTCCTTGTATAACTCCAACATACATTTTCCCTTTGTCATTACCTTAAGGTTTATATAAAATCTTAAAATTTTAACATCCTATTTTCAACTAATAACTTTGACAGCATTCCTAAGCTTTACACTTTTTTTGTATGTCAAATATGTATCCTTTATTATGTTCAGTTAGCCAACATATTAGTTTTTGATGTAGTGTTCCATGATTCATTAGTTGTGTATAACACCTAGTGCTCATCACATTTGAACATATCAAGTGCTCCTTGATACCCATCACAGAGTTACTCCCCCCTCACCCTCTCCCTTCTCCAACCCCTAGTTTGTTGCCCCCTTCCTTCTATTTTATATTATTGTTACAGTTATAAATGAAATAATCGCCAATATTATATTAGAGAATTTGATTTAGGCTATATATTTACCATTGTGAATTTTACTCTACCTTCAAGTTTTATGATGTTAATTAGTGTTCTTCTTCCTCCAAATTTTTATGTACATTCCAGTTAACATGTGGTATAATGTTGGTTTCTGGTAGAATTTAGTGATTTGTGACATATACAAAATCTAGTGCTCATCACAAGTGCTTTCCTTAATACCCATCACCTATTTAACCTATTCCCCCAGCACCATCCAGTAAACATCAGTTATTCCAGTAACCATCAGTTTACTTTCTAGAGATAAGAGTCTGTTCCTTGGTTTGCCTCTCTTTCCTCCCTCTATGTTCATTGGTTTTGTTCCTTAAATTACACATACAAGGAATTCATATGATATTTCTCTATCTCTGACTTATTTATTTACCATTAATTATTGTCTTTTTATTTCTGCTTGAAGAACTTCTTTAGCACTTCTTGTAGAGATCTAGTGGTAATGAGCTTTCTCACTTTTTGTCAGATAAAGTCTTATCTCTTCTTCATTTCTGAAGGACAGCATTTCTGGGTGTAGTATTCTTGGCTGACATTTTTTTCTTTCAATATTTTGAATATTTCATCACATTCTATTCTGGCCTGTTTTGTTGCTAAAGCAAGGCTATGATGGGTTTCTTGATTACTTTTTTCATGTTTCCTATTAAGAGTAGTGAGGCTATGAATTAGCTTCCATTGGCATTGGCAGGACAGCAGAATGAGTCATGTAGCCAGAATAGTTCATTGTTTGGGGACCTAAATCAAGCAGGATTGTGTGCTAAATTCCCTGGCCTGAAGAGGCAACTGGTTTTTCTGTGCTCTCTACTCAAGTGTCACTGTAAATGGCACTATAAGATGAGCTGAACAGCTGCTTGTGTGCCCTAATTAGGTTCTCAGTCAAGGATGCTGAATGCTGCATTCAGCAGTGAGTAGGTCTATGCATTAGTTTCACAGATAGGGTCACCATACAAGTCCCATGGCTGGAAAGGCTCTTATTTGTGGATCAGATTAGGCAGAGAGCTATGCACTAAGTTCCTTGAATCGATGGGTCACTCACCAGGCTCCTGCTAAGTGCTACTATATCCCGAGTATGTAGATTCCTGTGATATCCAGTTAGGTTCTCTGGGAACACCAGCTGGAGGCTGTGTTTAACTTTGGGCAGGGTTATAAATTGGCCACTCTGATTAGTTGGTGCTATGGTATTTCTATTTTTAATTTTCTGAGGAACCTCCATACTATTTTCTACAGGGGCTACATCATTCTACATTACCTTCAACAGCACATAATGGTTCCTTTTTCCCACATCCTTAACAATGTAGTTATTTCTGGTCTTTTTGATTCTAGCTATTTTGGAAGGCGTAAAATGATATCTCACTGGGGTTTTGGTTTGCATTTCCCTGATTATTAGTGATGTTGAGCATTTTTCCATGTGTCTTTGGCCATTTGTATGTCTTCTTTGTAAAAATGTTTATTCAGATCCTCTGCCTTTTGAAAAACTGAGTTTTCTTGGTGTTAAGTTGTATGAATTTGTTATATATTCTAGATATTAATCATCCATGTATATATAGTTTGCAAATATCTTCTCTTATTCAGTACATTGCCTTTTCATTTTATTGATGATTCTCTTTGCTGTGCAAGAGTTTTTATTTTGGTATAATCCCAATAGCTTATTTTTTCTTTTGTTTCCTTTGCCTGAGGAGATATATCCACAAATATGTTGCTAAAGCCAGTGTCAAAGAGATTTCTTATGGTTTCATGTCTCACATTTAGGCCTTTATCCATTTTATTTTTGTGTTTGGTGCAAGGAAGTGGTCCAGTTTCACTCTTTTACATGTAGCTAATTTTCCCAATGCCAATTATTGAAGAGATTGTCTTTTACTTATTATATATTTTTGGCTCCTTTGTCATGGATTCAGTGACCCTGTGTCTTGGGTTCTGTTTCCTTAATTCGTGTTTTGTGCTAATACCATAGAGTTTTGATTATTATATCTTTGTAGTATAGCTTGAAATCTGGAATTGTTCTTAAGACTGGGTTGGGGGGCGCCTGGGTGGCTCAGTGGGTTAAGCCGCTGCCTTCGGCTCAGGTCATGATCTCAGGGTCCTGGGATCAAGTCCCGCATCAGGCTCTCTGCTTGGCAGGGAGCCTGCTTCCCTCTCTCTCTCTCTGCCTGCCTCTCCATCTACTTGTGATTTCTGTCAAATAAATAAATAAAATCTTAAAAAAAAAAAAAAAGACTGGGTTGGAAATCTGGCATTTTGTGTGTTCATAGACATTTCAGTATCATTTGTTCTTGTTCTGTGAACAATACTATTGGTATTTTGATAAGGATTACACTGAATCTGTGGATTTTTTTTTTTTTAGTAATACAGACATTTTAACCCTATCAATTATTCCAATCCATGAGCACGCTATATTTACTACTTGTGTTGTCTTCAGTTTCTTTCATCAGTGCTTGATAGTTTTCAGAGTATAGGTCTTTCTCCTCCTTGGTTAAGGTTATTCATAGGTATTTTATTATTTTTGATGCAATTGTAAATAGGATTATTTTCTTGTTATTACTGTATAGAAATGCAACTTATTTATATTTTTTTGTATCCTGCATTTTCACTGAATTCACTTAGTTCTAATATTTTTTTGGCCAGCGTTTTTTAAGGTTTTCTATGTATAGTATCATGCCATCTCCAAATAGTGACAGTTTTGCCTTTTCCTTACCAATCTGGATGCCATTTATTTCTTTTTGTTGGCTGATTGTTGTGGTAGGACTTCTCGTACTATGTTAAATAAAAGGGGTGGAGTGGACATCCTTGTCTGGTTCCTGATCTTAGAGGAAAAAACTATCCACTTTTCACCAAGTATGATGTTAGCTGTAGTTTGTCATATATGGTGTTTATTGTATTGAGGGGTGTGTTCCCACTAACCCATTCTGTTGAGAGTTTTTATCATGAGTGGATTTTGAATTTCACTATATGCTTTTTCTGAATCTGCTGAGGTGATGATATGGTTTTTGTTCTTCACTTTATTAATGTGGTGTTATGTTGATTGATCTGTGAATATTAAACCATCTTTGCTTACCTGAAATAAATCCTACTTACTGGTTGTGAATAATCCATTTTATGGATTATTGCATGTGGTCTGCTAATATTTTGTGAAGGATACTTGGCATTTATGTTCATCAGGGATATTGATCTGTCCTATTTTTTTTTTAGAATCACTTTGTCTGGTTTTGCTATAAGGTTCATGCTAGCATAATAAATGTTTTTTCATGCTTTTCTCTTTTTTGGAAGAGTTTGAGTAGAATAAGCATAAAATCTAACTGATGGTTAGAAGGAGAGGAGAAGGGAGTTGAGGGAAATTGGAAAGGGAGGTGAACCACGAGAGACTATGGCCTCGGAAAAACAACCTGAGGGTTTTGAAGGGGCAGGGGTGGGGGTGGGAGGTTGGGGGAGCCAGGTGGTGGGTATTAAGGAGGGCACGTATTTCATGGAGCACTAGGTGTGGTGCAAAAACAATGAATACGGTTATGCTGAAAAAAAAAATGTTTACAATAAACATTTATCCAGCAGGAAATTAAATTTCAATAAGAAAAAAAGAAGTCATCTGTCACTGCACCTGCTTTTGGACATTTGTTTATTGGGGGTCTTTTGATTACCAATTCCATTTCATTACTAGTATCTGGTCAGTTCAGAACCTTTCTTCCTGATTCAGTTTGGGATAATTGTATGTTTCTAGGAATTTATTCATTTATCTAGGGTGTTCCATTTATAGGCATATCATTTTTTATAGTAGTTTGTTATATTCTTTTGCATTTCTGTGGTGTCTCTTATTCATTTCTGATTTTATTTATTTTTGTTTTGTTTTGTTTTATTTTGTTTTGTTTTGTTTTTTTGTGATGAGTCTGGCTGAACTTTTATCAAAGATCCAGGTCTTTATTTCACTGGTTCCCTTTTCTCTCGTTCCTTTTAGAACTGGTTTTAATTATCACTAACAGCTACCTTGCAATCTGTTATGACAGGTTCTTCAGAGCTCGTCCTACACATGGACTCAGCTAATTTTGTATTAGCCTTGGATTCTTGTAAAGGGAAAAGAAAATGGATATTCACTGCTACTAAGTTAGAAGTAAGTTGAAGAATAATACACATATATATATATTTAGATTATATGTGTATCTGTAATATCAGAAAATATATGTATCTTTTATAGGTGGTGGACTATCAATACCACTAGCATTACTGAAAATAGTTTATAATTTTAGCAAAATTTTTCCACAGAATTTACTGTGTCCAGACTAGCAGCTCATACAGCCATTACATACTACACATTCTTCAAGACTTCTTCCTAGTTCTACAATTAAGTGTATAATTATTACCAGTTCCTATAATATTATCTGTCTCACTTCTTTCCTTTAGGAATATTAAGGCCAGATAGCTTACTAATATAAGGAAATGAAAAATAGACTAAGGGGCGCCTGGGTGGCTCAGTGGGTTAAGCCGCTGCCATCGGCTCAGGTCATGATCTCAGGGTCCTGGGATCGAGTACCGCATCAGGCTCTCTGCTCAGCAGGGAGCCTGCTTCCCTCTCTCTCTCTCTGCCTGCCTCTCCATCTACTTGTGATCTCTGTCAAATAAATAAATAAAATCTTTAAAAAAAAAAATAGACTAAGGAGCAAGATAATACACTTAAAAAAAATAAGTGTGCAAGCCAGGAAATCATGCCCAGAAAACAAAAAGAATTTAATGTCTAACCTAAATGTTAAATTTATTCAAGGCATGACATACCATAAATAAAAATTCAGAAGTGAGCCCATAAAACTGAAAAATTGGAAATAAAAACAATCCTAAGGATCCTAGGAGCAACATAATACCTTAATAGCAACTGACCACAAACAGTGAGGAAATTTTATATCTTAAAAAGTTAAATGAATTTGAAGGCAATTAGCAGGTTTTTAAAAAAAGATTTTATTTATTTATTTGACAGAGATCACAAGTAGGCAGAGAGGTACGCAGAGAGAGAGAGGAGGAAGCAGGTTTCCTGCTGAGCAAAGAGCCTGATGTGGGGCTCATGATCCCAGGATCCTGGGATCATGACCTGAGCCGAAGCCAGAGGCTTTAACCCACTGAGCCACCCAGGTGCCCCAATTAGCAGTTTTTGAAAGCATGTAAATAAATTCCAGTGTGTGAATAATACCTGGTAACTATCTCACCAAGAAAGCAGACTACACAGAAGATATATTAAAACTATACTTCAAAAAACTCTTGAAATTTAAAAGGGTTTCAAATGTCTTTTTTTTAAAGGAGAAAAATTACCTAGTTTTAGGCATTTTCCAGTATTTTACATATTTATTTGGTACTAATAAAGGCCTCAATACCTTTGTGTTGCTCATTTTATATGCATTGAACTTCCTGAATTTTCATAAGAAGGTATGTTTCAAGGTAGCTTTTATAACATTACAGATTTCCCTTTAGTGTAGTTTTTATGCTTTGTTTTAAAATGTGGCAGTTAGCTTTCTGAGATTTCTTATGTTTCTCTACATTTTTATCTAGAATTTACCTTTTTTTTGGTCCCTGTCCTACTCTTAATTACATTTCCAGAAGTTTCTCCTCAATATGGAGCCCTTCTCTGGAAACACATCATTGTGAGTCAGTTTTGAGATTTTGTAGGGATGTGGCTTTTCCAGCTCAATTCAATAATGCTTCTCCATGGTATCCATTTACTTGGGCTGCGGCTCTCCGAATCCAATGCTTTATGCATATGCATCTAGAGGTCTAATTTCCTTTCTGCAGAAGAACAGAGGATAACCCAGGAATTCATTAGATGACTGATGCTGCTGCTTATTCTATATATTTTGATAATACTATTCTTATTACATCATTTAATGAGCTAAATGTTACCTATAACAAGATGGTGAACTTCCCTGAATAACTACAACAGCTTATGGAAGTTTTTTTTTCTTCTTCTAACCAACCAATTCCTGAGAACCAAAGGGGGCTCCGAGTACCCATATTAAATCCTAAAGTAGCTTGTGAATTACTGTTTAATATTTGAACATCTACAAAGTGCTCATATCAGTTCATCTTCTCTGAAGTAGATCTATTTCTAAGAGGGTGCACAACAGCAGCTTAGCTACAAAAAGTGAAAATGAAATTGTCATGTTTAATCACTTATCTTCCTGAGAAGAAAGATTTAAGCATGTGAAAATGGAATCACTCAAGTCAGAATTAGGCCAACTGCTGTGACTAATATCTCCATGATGAAACAAGCTTGTTCATTTTATATTCCAAGCAACTAGTTATAAGAAGCAAAGTGTGTAAAACATAAGAGACACCCAAAAATTCTTTCTTGAAAGAATGAATGAATTGATGATTTAAAGTTTTTTTTTTTTTTTCAAATAGTGGGTCAATGACCATACATTTAGGTATTTTCACTAAGAGGTAGAGTACCATAAAAATGTTCAATAGAAGAGAGGCAGACTTAAGGCCTAAAAGTGTATAAATTTTTAATCAGATAAACTTGTGTTTGAATCACTTAATTATTTATTTATTGTGTGACCTTGATATCATCTTAATTTATCTACCTTCTAAATAGTAACCAAAAATGTTTGTTCACAGGATGTAACTACTATTAGGTATTATATAGTGATTTGTTCCTTTAAGAATATGATAATGAAATGTCTTAGAATCATGTTTAAGTGTTCATTTTTTTATATTTTTCCCCAATTTTAATGAGATGTAATAGACATATTGTACAAGTTTTAAGGTATACAGCATAATGATTTGATACATGTATATTCTGCAAAATGTTTACAAGACAATCAGTTAAAATTCATTTCACATGCCAATTTTTCCTTCCATGTAATGAGAACTTTTAAGATTTTCTCTTAGCATTTTCATATTCACAATACAGTATTGTTAACTATAGTCATTGTGCTATATTTTACATCTCTAGAACTTATTTCTCATTTCCACCTCTTGCCTCCAGCAACCAAAACCTGATCTCTATTTCAATGAGTTTGATTTATAAGACAGGATTTGGCTTTCCCTGACTTATGTCATTCACTTAGTCTAATGCCCCAAAAGTCCATCCATGTTATCATAAATGGCAGGACTTTCCTTTTTTTTTTTATAGCTAAACAGTATTTTTATGTATGTATCTATATATACATACATATACACACACATTTGTATAAGTATATACATACAGTGGGTATGTATATTGGTATGTATATTACAATATATTTAGATACATACCCAGAAGTGGGATTGCCAGATCAAATGGTAGTTTTATTTTTTTGAGCAAGCACTACACTTCTTCATTCCCACTAACAGTGCTCAAAGGTTCCCTTTTCTTCATGTCCTCATCAATACTGTTATCTATTGACTTTTGGATGATAGCCCTTCTAACAGTCATGATTTTATATCTCATTGTGGTTTTTGTTTTCCTTGCCCTAATAATTAGTGATGTTTACCACTGTACCTGTTAGCCATTTGAATATGTTCTTCGGGAAGTGGCTATTCAGGTCCTGTGTGCATTTCTAAATTGGATTATTTGTTTATACTATTGAGTTAGAGGAGTTCCTTAAATATTTTCCCTCATTCTATAGGTTTTGTTTTCATTTTGTTTCTTTGATGTCCTATTTCTTTATTTTTAATCTTGTTATTTCTACTTTAAATGTTCTATCGAAAAACGATTGCCAAGATTCATGTCAAGAGGCTTTTTCCCAGATTTTGGAGGAAAAAAAAACAACTGTGATATACGAGATCCCACTTTTCTTATCCCCTCACAAAAATCAATGATTAGATAGTTATGCATGAATTAAAAGACCTCTGGAAGAGCAACATACTGGAGTTATGCACAGAAGGGAATGTATAGTTCCAGGTTAATACACTGATAGCCCCCCAGTCTGGCTTGGTTCAGGCATATAGCCAGCCCAATACCCATTACTGGTTCTCCCTAAAGCATGCCCAGGAGAAGAGTGTGTGGCCAAAGAATAGCACACCACCATCCAGGTCCCCCATAGCTGCTTGGAGGTATGGAATAAACCCTGCTGTCTGTCACTAGCAAGAACCACTGTGTCCACTAGCAGCTAGTCATTCTAGCTGAAGACTTGCATGGACCTTTGGTGTAGTACAAAGCCATAGGTGAGCACAATGATACCCAGGTCCTTCACTGATGCAAGGGAACCATAGATGATCCTGCCACTTGTGCCCATATGACTGCACTGCCAGATGTGTCTGCCACTAGACATTCATACGCAGCTGTCTGTGTGCACCACTAGCTCTGGGTATCAGCACAGCCTGGCCTGATCCCTATCTACAGGTCCAGAAGGTGCTGCTTAGTACAATCAGCAGTCTTTGCAAGAACTGTCATCCCCAGTAATGCTTGCCAAAAAGCACACAGTTGGTGATGCTCTGGTCCACAATGCCATGGATGAAAAAATCATCACCCCTACCTCAGACCTTGTCTCACTGCTAAACCTGGAGTCCTAGCATAAGTCAATTGTGCTAGCTTCTACCAGTAAAAGCCTTCCCTTACCAAAACTCATCCATAAAAGCTGGAAGAGGTGACTGCTTCTTCAAATGCACATATAGGATACAGGGATCATGAAGAGCCAGAAAAGCAGCTCCACCAGAAGAATAAAGTAGATCTCTGGTAACTGGTCCCAAAGAAATGGAGATCCAGAATTGCCTAATAAAGAATTGAAAATACTTATTCTATAACAATGCTTAGAGAGCTACAAGAGAATAGAGATAAATAATATAAGAACAAAAGGAAAAGCTCAATAAAGAGACATAATTTAAAAGAACGGACAGAAATTTGGGAGCTTAAGAATACAATGACTGAAGAATTTAAGAGCAATCTTAAGTAACAGACTTGAATAAGCAAAAAGAAGAATCCATGATCTAGAATATAGGTCAACTGAAATAATACAATGGAATGAAAAAGAATGAAGAAATTCTATAGGGGTTATGGGAGACCATTAAAAGAAATAATGTATGTATTTGGTAGTCTCAGAGGAAGAAATGAGTAGAAACCTTATGTAAAGAAATAATGGCTTAGAACTTCCTAGAGAGAGAAATTTGGTTATACAAGTTCATGATCCACATGAGTCAGCTCAGAATTTCATTCCAAAGTTCTTCCCCAAGACATGTAACAATAAAATTATCTAAGGCCAAAACTAAATTGAATTTTAAAAATAGCAAGGAAAACAGGTTTTCCTACCAGACTATCAACAAATTTTTCAGCAGACCTCTTTTAGGCCAGGAGAGAAGGGAGGATACATTAAAACTGATAAGAGAGGGGCGCCTGGGTGGCTCAGTGGGTTAAAGCCTCTGCCTTCAGCTCGTGTCATGATCCCAGGGTCCTGGGATCGAGCCCCGCATCGGGCTCTCCGCTTGGCGGGGAGCCTGCTTCCTTCTCTCTCTGCCTGCCTCTCTGCCTAGTTGTGATTTCTCTCTGTCAAATAAATAAAATATTTTTTAAAAACTGATAAGAGAAAGAAAGTAGCAACCAACTTATATGTACAACCAATTTATAGGTACAACTTTACTTAGCAAAGTTGTACCTATAAATCAAAGGTTTAATAAAACACTAAAACCCTTCCTTAATAAACTAAAGCTGAAGGAATTCATCACCACTAAACCTGGATTACAAGAAATGTTTAAAATTTCGCATACTGAAAAAGGACACTGATTAACAATGAGTAAACCTGAAAATATACAACACCATGGTATAGGCAAGCAAATTGCCAGATTCAGAATACACTCATACTGTTAATATGTTAATGTGGTAACTAGAGTAAAGGTTGAAGGACAAAAGTATTAAAAATAGCTACAGATTCAGTGTTAGATAATAGATATACAATTAAAATACTAATGACAAGAAAATAAAAGGCAGTAGTAAAAGGAAAGAATTTTGAGTGCAATCTAAGTTAAATTTTTATAAATAAGATCTTATCCTGATGAGATATTTTATGTAAACCTCATGGGAACCACAAGGCAAATATCTCTAGTAGATACACAAAAGCTAAAGCAATGCCAACAACGCATACCACTAAGGAAAATCACTTATTTACATAAAAAAGGTCCAGGAATGGAATTTTAAAAAGGAATGACCAATCAGAAAATAGCAAGTTGGAATTAGTAAATCGTTACCTATTAAATAAGGTTTTGAACCCAACTCTGATGTGGGTGTGAGGGTTTCTCACATATCAGCTGGGTATCCTACAATTTAACTCAATGCTGACACTATCTACCCAGAGAGGCTGCCCAGGTTATCATTTGTGCTTCTGACTTGCTGGCTATGGATTGTAGGGTCTAATAATCCCATCCTTAGATTAAGTTATTCTATAAAATATAGAGAGAATGAATTGTCACACCTATCAATAATTACTCTCAACATTAATGGATTGAATATCCCAATCAAAAAGCAAAGACTGACTGAATGGATAAAACAGGACTCATCTTGGCTTTAAGGACACACATAATTCAAAGTTTAGGAATGGCAAAAGATGTTTCATCCAAGTGGAAACCAACACGAGCAGAGGTAACTGTATTCGTATCAAAGGAAATGGACTTTAAGTCAGAAATGGTAACAAAAGGCAAAAATAGTCATTATATGATAAAAATTTCAATTATTCAGGGAGCTTTCATAGTCATAAATAGGTTACAGCACAATAATAGTAGAAAACTTTAAGAGCATACTTTAAAAAATGGATAGATCATCCAAATGAAATCAATAAGTAAATGTTGGACTTATAATATGCATTAGACTAGATGGACTTAACAAACATATTTAGACATTCCACTCAATAGCCACAGAATACACATTCTTCTCAAATGCTCATGAAATACTCTCCAGGATCAGTCGCTGACAGGTCACAAAACAAGTCTTCACTAATTTAAGAAGATTGGAATCATACCAAACATCTTTTCCAATGATAACAGTATAAACCTAGAAAACCTAGAAAAGAGTAACAGAAGGAAAGTGGGAATATTCACAAATACACAACACCACTGAATAACCAGTGGGTCAAAGAAGAAATCAAAAGGGAAATCAAGCATTTTGAAACAAATTAAGGAAGCAGCACAATATATCAAAACCTATGGGATGCTGAAAAAGCCATTCTAAGAGAGAACTTTACCTGATAAATGCCTACATGAAAAAAATAAGAAATTTCTTAAAAATCTAACCCTATAATTTAAGGAACTCAGAAGAAAAAAAATAAGCCAAAAGTTAGCAGAAGAAAGGTAGTAAGAAAGATTAGAGCAGCAATGGAGACCAGAAAGAATAATAAAGATTAAGAGCTATTTGTTTTGTTTTTTTTGTTTTTGTTTTTTTTTTGCTGGCAAGATAAAATGGTCATTTAAGTAGACTAAGAACTAAGAGGAGACATTGTAATTGATACCACAGAAAAACAAAGAATCATGAGAATGCTGTGAACAATTATATACTAACTAGATGCTTAAGAAAAATGGGTAAACTCCTAGAAACATAAAACCTACTAAGACTGAAAAAGGAAGAACTTGAAAAGAACAATATTAAGTAATGATACTGAATTAGTAATCAAAAAACCTCCCAAAACAGAAAAGGCAGGACCAGATGGTTTCACCACTAAATTCTGCCAAAATTAACAATTGCTAAAATTAATTAATGCCAGTTGTTCTCAAACTTATCCAAAAAATGGAAGGAGGGAACACTCCCAGATTCCCTTTACAAAGCTGGCATTATCTTGATACCAACGATGGTTAAGGATGCTATAAAAAAAGAAAATTACAGACCAATAGCCCTCATGAATATGGATGTAAACATTCTCAACAAAATAGCAAACTGATTTCAACAGCAAGTTAGAAGAATCATTCATCAGAATCAAGTGGGGTTTACCACTGGGATGCAAGGTTGGTTAAAAAACTGCAAATAAATGTGATACACATTAATGAAATATAAAAAGTATCTCAGATACAAAAAAGCATGTGACAAAATACATTTCATGTTAAAAACGTTCAACACATTGGGTATAAAAGGAATGTATTTCAACAACATCAAGGCCATATGTGACAAACCCATATTCACATACACAATGGTGAAAAATTGAAAGCTGTTCCTCTACAATCAGAACAAGACAAAGTGCCCACTCACTCCACTCTGATTCAACATTGTACTGAATATCCTGGTCAGAGCAATCAGCAGGGAAAAAAATGTAAAATGTTTGCATATGATATGATCTTATATATAAAAATTCTAAAGACTACAAAAAAATGCTTGGAATAATAAATCCAATGAAGTTACAGGATATAAAATCAGTAACAGAAAACAGTTGTGCTTCTATGTAATAAAAAAATACCTAACAAAGAAATTCAGAAAATTATCCCATTCACAACAGCATTTAAACAATAAAATGCTTACAAAAAAATCTAACCAAGGAGGAAAAAGACCTCTACACTAAAAACTCTAAGACACTAATAAAAGAAATTCAAGACAAAAATAAATAGAAAGGTATCCCATGTTCTTGAATCAAAACGGTATTTTTTAAAATGTCCATACTACCTAAAAACATCTACAGACTCAGGGAAAACCCTATCAAAATTTTAGTGGCATTTCTTTTACAAAAATAGAAAAAATAATCCTAAAATTCAACAAGGCAATATGACCCTGAAAAGTTGAAGTTATCATGGAAAAAAAAAAGAACAGCAACAAAGCAGGAAACATTATAGTTCCTAATTTCAAAATAGAGTGCAAAGCTATAATAATCAAAACAGTATGGTACTGACATAAAATCAGGTATATGTATCAATACAACAGAGTGAAGAGCTCAGAAATAAACCCATGCATATATTGTCAACTAATATTATCTAAGAATACTCAGTGGGTAAAGAATCATCTATTCAATAATGGGGTTGGGAAAACTAGATAACCGCATGCAAAAATATTAAACTAGACCCCTATCTTACACTAACCAAGCAAATCAACTTCAAATGGGATTAAAGAGTTATATTTAAGACCTGTAATTGTAAAATTCCAGTTACAATATATCGGAAAAACTCCTTGACCTTGGTGTCAGCAGTGATTTCCTTGACATAACAGCAAAACACAACTGACAAAATCAACAATAGAATAGTGGGATTAAATCAAATAGATTGGGTCCACACACTCAAAAATACCCATGAAAGTGAAAATACAGAGTGGGAGAAAATAATTGCAATTTATATATGTGATAAGGAGTTAATTCCAAAATCTATCAGGAACACACACAACACAATAGCAAAAGAACAACTCCATTTAAAAAGCGTACCTAAAGGCTGACCAGACGTTTTTTCAAAAAAAGACATAGGAATGGCCAACAGGTATGTGAAAAGGTGCTCAACAACACAAATCATTAGAAAAATGCAAATCAAAGTCACCTTGAGCTATCCCCTCAGGCCTGTTAGAATGGCTAAAATCAAAAAGGCAAGTGGTAGCAAGTGATGGGGATGGAAATTTCAAGTCCAAATGCCATTATGGAAAACAGTATCATGGTTCTTCAGGAAATTACGCAACCCCATTTCTGGGTTCTATATCTAAATAAATTAAAATCAAGATCTCACAGAGGTAACTGCTCTTATATGTTCACTGCCTTACAAACCTTGAGATACAAAAATGACAGAAGTGTCCATAAACAAATAGAGACTATGTGAAATACACACATACACACAATGGATTATTATATATCTATTATAAAAAAAGAAATCTGTTTCTCTGTAATAACTTGGATGTACCTTGAGGGCATTATGCTAAGTGAAAGAAGGCAGAAAGAGGAATACCAGGACTGTATATTAACACTCACATGTGGAATCTAAAAACAAACTCAGGGGTAAGAGAGTTAAGTGGTGGTTACCAGGAGTTGATTAGTATGGGAAATAGGTAAACGTTGGTCAAAGTGAACAAATTTCAAGGTTTAAGAATAAGGATCTGATGTAGAACATAGTGATTATAGCTAATAATACTGCTTCATATTCTTAAAATTTGCTGAAGGGTTAGATTTTAAATATCCACAATACAACAAAGAAATGATACCTATCTGTCAGGATGCAGGTGGTGGCTAATACAACTGTGGTAGTCATTTTGCAATTTATAAATGTATGAACTCAACATGATGTATACCTTAAACTTACACAGTTTTATGTATCAATTATATCTCAGTAAAGCTGGATAATAGCTTTTTCCTTATGTTTGCTTATAGGAGTTTCATGATTTCAGGTTTCACATTTAAATTTTTAATCCATTTGGAGATAATTTTTATGAATGATTTGAGACAGGGGTCTAGTTTCATTCTTTTGCATATGAATACCTAATTTTCTTAGCATCATTTATTGAAGAGACTGTCCTTTCCTGTTGAGTATTCAAGGATGCCTTGTCAAATACTAATTGGTGCACATACATGAGTTTATTTATGGGCTTTCAATTTTCTTTCTTTGGTCTATGTGTCTGTTTTCATGCCAGTACCATCCTGTTTTGAATCTAACTCTACAATATAGTAAAATATCAGGACGTGCAATGCCGCCAGTTTTGTTCTTTTTCAGGACTGTGTTCACTATTTCATGTCCTTCATGGCTTCGGACACATTTAAAATTTTTTTTTTCTATTTCTTTTAAAAAATGCCACTGGATTTTAAAAAAAAGTGCCATTGGAATCTCAATAGAGATTGCACTAAATCTATAACTGGTTTGGTATTTAATGGATATTTTAATACTAATTTTTCTGATCAATGGACACACGGTATTTTTGCATTTATTTGTTCTTCAGTCTCTTTCATCAGTATCTTGTTTTCATCATAAAGATTAAATTTATTTAAAATGTAAAACTCATGGGTTATACTTATCTAAGTGTTTTATTTTTGATGTTATAAATGGGGGTGTTTTATTTCATTTTTAAAAAGATAACTATTTATTTACTTGAGAGAGAGAGGGAGAGAGCACTAGTTGGGGGCAGGGGGAGAGGGAGAAGCTGGAGAGCCTAATGCAGGACTCCATCCCTAGGTCCTGGGATCGTGACCTGAGCTAAATGCAGATACTTAATGGACTGAGCCACCCAGGTGCCTGGGATTGTTTTATTTCTTTATCAAATAATCCATTGCTAGTAAATGGAAATGCTACATAAATCACTTTGAAGTTGCTGTGAAAGAAAGAAATCTAATTGGTGACTCTTGTATTTTTCAAATCCAATCAGTATTCACAAATTTTAATGTACAAATGGCTCTGGATTTTGAACGCTTATTTCTAGTGGGCATTTATAATTATTTTATGTATAAATTAAGTACAAGAAGGCAAATTAATAACTTCCATGCAGAAGAACAAGACACTGTACTAGAAGTATTTCCTGAATTGATTGTGAGGAATTAACGTCAGAAGTGAATATTAGTAGTCAAAAGGTAAAGCCAAATAGATACTCTTTCTTTTCTTTCTTCTTTCCCCCCTTCTTTTTATCTTTCCTCATCTTTTTGCCATATTCCATTTTAGAGAACATTTGAAGTAGCAGGCTTACTGATTAAGGTTTCAAATTTTGTGTTTAACTTCTTTTTAACAACAAACTCAAGGATGTAATTCAAGAATTACATCAATAATTACATTCGAAAGAATGTAATTCATGACTCTAAGTGAAAAACCAATATAATTGTGATATTAGTCTCCAAAATAATTTTCTTCTGTGGAACCTCATAAAGATGAAACTAAGGAATATCACCAATAGCTTCCAATAGTTACGACTAATACACTAATGAGTTTTGTGTGGAGGCACCTTAAAGTGCACTTGGATAAAGACCACATTTTAAATATTAAACTGCAATTTAGGAAACACGGCCTTTCAACAGACGAAGTAAATGTTATTCTAGAGACTAGAAAAAGTATAGCTCACGTGAGTAGCTAATCCAAAATGGATGAACCATATATTTCAACGTTTCCTATAAATAGACTGTGTCTAAGATAAATGTATGGTAAGAGCCGACAGGTGCATTCTACTACAGGGGCCAGAGTGCTTATACTTTTGTACAAATTAAGGTATAGTTGTTATGGAGTCTCCTTTAAGTGACATGATGGATTGCAATGGTGGCAGTTACAGGTGACCAGGAGTCTTAAAAATGAGTCAAGGAAAGTATCCTTTTTGTCACTCTACCCTAGCTATTGTCCTTTTAGAATAATGGAAGGTCTACTGTTACCACACATTCCAGAGATTGAACAGGAGCTGCCTCCTGTGTCCATGTTGTGCATTTGTCCTTATTTCTCTGAACCATTAAAGCGTGAACAGCTCTAGATTCTCAATCAAAATAAGGGAACTAAATTTTTGTTTCTACAAGAGTTCAATAACCAGTCTCAATCTATGTATTTGTTTCAGTCTGGTAATCATTCTGTAACCCATGCTTATGCACACACACTGTGGAAATAAACAAAGACCAACAAAATTTCAGGCCCAGGGAAAGGGCAATACTCCAAGATCAGTTGTAAATAAGAGCTTAGTTAAGATCCCGGCATAAATTTCTGGATCTAACAACATAAAACAAAGGCACAAGGCAGAATCTCAGCACTGAAAGAATACAGCACAAGAGACAGAAAAGGCAGACATCCAGCTGGTCTTATGAAGAGGTATCAGAACATGATGTATGACTGCAAAGCTAAAATCTGAACTTAGGGGAATTGGTAATAGAAAAGAGCCAAGTGGTAAACGTGCCTGAGGCATTTTACTGAGAATACAGGGGGAACTCTTCCTTGGCTCTTGACATTAAATAAGAGATGAGTGGTGAACACATCATATGTATTAATGAAGAGGTTGCACTCTAAATCTATCAGAAAAAGGAAATCTTCCTATGAGTAAGCTACATGAGAATTTTTAGGGGATAAGGTGCATAGATCTTACAGATATATGTAGTCAATGAGGTGATTAACTTCAGACTCTCACTGTTTAAAAGCCCCCTTATACAACTAAATAATCATAGCACTGTTTTATTTGATGTACATATTGATATTACTATTCAATAATTATTTTTGTTTTTTTATTCTTTGGTAAGTGTTTTTCTCCAAAAGCTACTTACTTTCTGTGTAAGAAAAAACTCAATAATCTCTCTAGCACTCTAAAAGGCAAAGAGATATAAAGCTCTGAAGAAGAATCCAAGTATTTTTACTAGCCTTACTGTCATCTGAGTTTGGAGAATATTGTAGAACTTGGATTGTTTGGCTAAGAGCAGAGTTAACAATGACGTCTGGAGGCTGGGAGGAAAGATGTAAGGAAGTGGACACAGAGAGCTGTGTCTGTGCATTTTAAGCACAACAAAGATGTTATAAATATGTCTCACTTAATCTATGATTTTAACTTTAGTCAATCCCATTAAGACAGTTAATTTTTTCTATGTTAAACAGAACTATCAGGAAAAAAAATAGGATTTCTTTATTGGTGATAGTCTCAGTCCTTTATCTCTGGGCAACTCTTTCATAAAGTCGGAAGGATGCTTCTATTCTATTAGAATATGTCTGCCCTATAAACAGATAAAATCAATTAATGCTTTCAGTGATATGTAGTCACAAAAACATCTTTGTATCTACTGCTTCTTTTTCCTAACTTGAAAGATGAGGTCAAAAAGTCAGAACCTTAATGACACTCAAATGTGATTTAAAGTGCTACAGAAGAAAAAAATGTTCTTAGTAAGTCTCTCTCGCTGTGAAAATCATTTCTCTTTGGTGAAATATCATCAACAAAATGGTCAGCATGACTAGTACCTTGGTTGTGTGTGTTCTGACACAGTGCAGTAAGTGTTATCAACACATGTAAGAGTAGGGACAGATGTCCTACCCAATGTCCTACTATAGGCGGTGGTTACACTAATGAAAATGATGGTTTTTTTAGTGTGAAGGACAGGAATTTGCAATCTGCAGGGCTCGGTTTAAATTCTGTTTGTGACACTAACTAGCGATGTTAGTCAAATTGCCTAAAGTCCTCTCCTCACCTGGTTAAAAAAAAAAAATGGCAAGGATAACATAAACAAAAATAGTAATTTTTTCCCCAGCTCTTAATTTTAAAATTATATGGGTTTTACTAAAATTAGACCTTAAAATCCAGAATACTCCTAAAGAAGGTGATGATGGAATTGAACATTCAAATGAGGCAAATCAAAAGGTACAATCCGCTTAAGCTCAAACATGTCACAGATTTTTTTCATCACACAATTCTTACAAGAGCAAAAGGGAATAAGAAATAAAGACCTAATCTGCACCAAGAACTTTGTGAGAATTTCTATTTTCATTTTTGTTAACTATATAAAATTCAAATGAGGGCATTATCAATACCCACTTACCACACTGAAGGAAACCAAGAAATAGCATTTAAAAAATTTTCTCAAAGTCCCATAAGCATTTAAGAAGAGTATGGGAGTGATACAACTTAGTCTCTTATGGATATTGCTATAGTAGGAAAAACTGTTGAGTTTCCATGATCTACTGGCAGGCCCTGGTCTAGCCTTGGTGAATTCTACCTCCACATTTTAAGTTTTACATTTCTATATTTCTACAGTCGCTCATTTTTTCTTTCCATACATATATTGTTTGACTTGAATGAACAAAGGGACTAAATTTATTCTCATCAAGATAACCATAACCAAGTTTAGGATAAGCATTTAATTTGTTTCAGCAGAATAAAGCATGTTGCTCAACCTCTTGCATATGATAGGCATTTAATAAACATTTATTGCAGGGGTGCCTGGGTGGGTGGCTCAGTGGGTTAAAACCTCTGCCTTCAGCTCAGGTCATGGTCCCAGGGTCCTGGGATCAAGCCCTGCATCGGGCTCTCTGCTCAGCAGGGAGCCTGCTTTCCCCCCTCTCTCTCTGTCTGCCTCTCTGCCTACCTGTGATCTCTGTCTGTCAAATAAATAAATGAAATCTTTAAAAAAGTATATATATCAAGGTCAAAATCAACAAAGAATAGGAAAAAATAGTACACAACTTAAATATACAGGGAACATTAATTCAATAGATATGCATTTATATGTACTACAGCAACACATGAAAAAATTGAACGAATTGTAGGAGGAAGTCTTTTTTAAAAAAATAAAGATTTATTGCATAATTGGAGTAACATTAGGATGTTACTACAAACCTCGCTAGTATACTTCATTATTCTTTGCCTAGAGTGAAAGCAGAATCCAACCTTAGAATTCATCATTTAAGTCTCTGTCTATAATAATAAAAAAACTCTAGAAGACAGAACAATTCTGTAGTTCATGTAGGTTATGCAAGTTATCAATTGAAAATAAAGCAGCAAACCCACATTCCTATAAAAGGAAGATAAAAAAGTAAAATAGCTATATAATTGTCTCAAAATTATTCTTTACTTTCTTTGTAAAAATGCATACTAAATGTAGGCCTGACTCACTACTCCTATTTTGGCTTATCCTGCATGATATTTCTAGACATTATTCTTCCTAAATAATTTTTACCTCCAAAGACTACCTATTAGTTACTATTAATTAAGAAACTCTGTTGTGTAATTATAGCTTGCATCAGACAGAAAATTGACCTGAGTTCACATATTCTTTATAGTGAAATAAAATATTACAAGTTTTCTTTTTAAAGTTTTTTATTATTGTCTAAAGTTTTCAATAGTTTGGTGTTTTGTTTTTGGTTTTATTTTACTAAATTCTGACCTCAGAGACCAAATATTAGATTACATTATAAATAAAAGATTATCACAAAAAGTCTCTCTTAATATTTGGTTTGGGTCAAGGCTGAGCTACCCAAAGTATGTTTTACGATATTGCAGATTTAAATGTTAATTTATTTATACTAATCCAAATAATGCATTCATATTAAAATTTTACAGAATTAAGATTTGAGGCTATGCTAAAAGGAAATTCCTCTGCAAAATAAAATTTTTAACTATTAATATTGGTTTATTAAAAAATCAGTTTTTGATGACCAGTAGCATAACATCTCCAACAAAATGATGAAAAAGGTAGAACCTAGCTTCTGTCCTCCCCCTAAAAATGATCAATAATAATTTACCCAGCAAAGCTATCCTTCTTTAATGAAGGCAAGATAATAAACTTCCTCAGCTTTTGTTAGCAATGAAGATATCAGCACTCAACCTACCTTACAAGAAATGCTGGAGGGAATTCTTTAAGCCAAAATTAATGGATGCTAATTAGTAATATGAAAACATATGAAAATATACAACACAATAGTAGAGGTGAGCATAAATCAGATTGAAAATAATATTATAGTGGTGTGTTAACTTTTTTAGTATAAATTTTAAAGGACAAAAGTACTAAACATTGCTACAGCTATAATAATTTGTTAAGGGATATATAATGTAAAAAGATACTGTGACATCAAAAACATAAAAGGTGAAAGTAAAGGCAACTTTTCTATGCAAAATTAAATTGTTATCAGTATAAAATATACTATTACATTGATGTTTTATAGAAGTGTCATAGTAATCACAAAGCAAAAATGCACAGTAGATTCATAAAAGATAAAGAGAAGGGAATCAAACATACCACTAAGAAAAGTATCCATTCACAAAGGCAGTCATCAAGAGGGAAAGGAAGTAACAAGGGAACTGCCAAACAGCCAGAAATTAATTAGTATGATGGCAACACTAAGTCCTTACCAATCAATAATTATTTTAAATGCAAATGGATTGAATTCCCCAATCAAAAACCATACAGTGGGTAGGCAGATACAAAAAGAGAGAAAAACCAACTATATGCTGCCTGTAACAGAAACTCACTTTAGCTTTTAAAGACATATGTTAGCTCAAAATGAAGAATTGGATAAAAGATACACAATGAAAGTGGAAACCAAAAGAAAGCAGAGGTAGCTATACTTGTATGAGACAAACAGACTTTAGGCCAAACTTAATAGGAGACAAGCAATGTCATATAATGATAAGCAGATCAGTTTATTAGGAAAATACTGAATTATAAAGTATATATGCACCCAACACAGAAGCACATAAGTATATTAAGCAAATACTAACAGATCTGAAGGGAGGAAAGGACAACTATACAATAATACTAAGGGACTTTAATACCCTACTTTTGTCAATGAATATAGCACCCAGACAGAAAATTCACACAATTTTGGACTCGAACCATACTCTAGATCAAATAGACTTAACCAGTTAAGTATAGAACATTTCATCCAACATCAACATAATACACATGCTTTGACATAACCACAGAGCAATTTGTTGGACAGGTCATATGACAGAGTCATATATTTAATATATTTAAATTATACCACTTCTCTTTCCCATCCACAGTGACATTAAACTAGAAACCAGTAGTAGGAGGGAACCAAGGAAAATTCATAAAGATGTGGAAATTAACATACTCCTGACAACCAGTGATGCAGATAAGAAATCAAAAGGAAATTTTAAAAATATCTTAAAATAAAAATGGAAGCACAACATATCAAAACCGGGGCACCTGGGTGGCTCAGTGGATTAGGGCCTCTGCCTTCAACTCAGGTCATGGTCTCAGGGTCCTGGGATGGAGCCCCACATCGGGCTCTCTGCACAGAGGGTAGCCTGCTTCCTCCTCTCTCTCTGCCTAACTCTCTGCCTATTGTGATCTCTGTCTGTCAAATAAATAAATAAAATCTTAAAAAAATATATCAAAACCTGTAAGATGAAGCAAAAGTACTTTTTTGTTGTTGTTAACAGATTATTTATTTATATATTTATTTGTCAGAGAGAGAGAGAGAGAGAGAGCAAGAGAGCGAGCACAAGCAGGCAGAGTGGCAGGCAGAGGCGGAGAGAGAGGCAGGCTCTCTACTGAGGAAGGAGCTGGATCTGGGATTCAATCCAAGGACCCTGGGATCATGACCTAAGCTGAAGGCAGCAGCTTAACCAACTGAGCCACCCACACGTCCTGCAAAAGCACTTGTAAGGGCTAAGAGGAACTTTACGGCAATAAATAAAAAAAGAGCTCAAATGAATAGCCTAACTTTATACCTCAAGGAACTACAAAAAAGTTAAACCTATTGTTGATATAAGGAAAGAAATAACAAAGATCAGAACAGAAATAAATGGAATAGCAGAAAAACAATAGAAAAGATCAAGAGAAAGAGCTGGTGTTTTGAAAAGATAAACAGAATTGGCAAGCCTTTCGCTGAACTAAAAAAAAGAAGGAAAAAAAAAAGCAAGACTTAAAATCAGAAATAAAAGAGACATTACAATTGTTATCACAGAAATACAAAGGAGTATAACAGGCTACTATAGTTAAATGATAACAATACAACCTACTAAGACTGAACCCTGAAGAAATACAGAATCTTAACACACCAATAATGAATAAAGAGAATGAATCAATTATCACAAACTTTTCCAGACAGAAAAAAAGCAGGACCAAGTGGGTTTCTCATTGGTGATTTCTGCCAAATCTTTAAAGAAGAATTATTACCCAACTTTCTCAAACTCTTCTAAAAATTTGGAGATGACAGAACACCTCCAAACTCATTTTAAAAGGCCAAAATTATCCTGACACAAAAGCCAAATACGGACACCACAGGAAAACTACAAACCAATATCCCTAATGAATATAGATTCAAAAATCTCCAAAAAATGGTACTAATTCAACAGCATATTAACAAAATAATGCACCGTGATCACGTGGGATATATCCCTGAGATGCAAGGGTGTTTCAACATATGCAAGTCAATTAATGTGATGTACCACATTGCTAGAATGAAAAGTTATATGATCATATCAAAAGGTGACCAAAAAAGGCATTTGACAAAATACAACATCCTGTTATGAAGAAAACACTTGACACATTGGGTATAGAGAGAACATACTCCAACACAATAAAGGCCATACAGGACAAATCCACAGCCAATATTATATTCAAGAGTGAAAGGTTAAAAGCTTTTCCTCTAAGGTCTGGAAAAAAACAAGGGTACCCACTCTCACCCTGTATATTTAACACAGTACTAGAAGTCTACACTCAAATAATCAGGCAAGAAAAACAAGAAGAATCCAAATAGAAGGGGAAGAGCAAAATTGTCTTTATTTGCAGATAATATGATCTTATATATAGAATATCCTCAAGTCTCCACCAAAAAAAAGTCAAAAGAAGCTAAGTTCAATAAAGTTGCAGGATACAAAATCAACAAAATTTAGTTGCATTCCTATACACTAACAACGAAATATCTGACAAAGAAAGCTACCATTTACAACAGCATCAAAAACAATAAAGTACTTAGAAATAAATTTAACCAAGGAGATGAAAGTTCTCTGCAATGAAGACAACAAGACTAATGGAACAAATTGAAAAGGCACTATATGGAAAGATATCCTGTGTTCATGGATGAAAATAATATTGTTAAAATGTCCATACTACTCTAAATGTCTATAGATTTGATGCAATCCTTTCAAAAATTCTAATGGCATTTTTCACAGAAATATGAAAAAAAAATCTAAAATTTCTGTGGAAACACAAAATACCCCAAATATCCACAGCAATCCTAAAAGAAGAACAGAGCCAGAGGCATCATATTTACTGTTTTCAATCTATATGACAAGTCCAGAGTTATCAACACAGTATGGTTCTGGCATGAAATTTTATACATAGACCAATGGACCAGAATTGAGAGCTCAAAAATAAACTCAACATATATCATCAATTAATATTTGACAAGGGAGCCAAGAATTCTCAATGGGGAAAGGACAATCTGCACAGTAATGGTTGGGAAAAGTGGATAGCCACATGCAGAAATATGAAATTGGACCCTTATATAGAAAAATACATTCAAAATAGACTGAAGTCCTTAACATGCAAACTGAAAAACCTAAAATTCCTAGGAGAAAATAACCTTGGCATTGGTCTTGACCATAATTTTTTTGATATAACACCTAAAGTACAAACAACATAAACAATAAACAATTAGGGCTACATCAAAATAAAAGTTCTACACTGCAAAAAAGCCACCAACAAAATGAAAAGGCAATCTATATAAGAGAAAATATTTGCAAATCATATATGATAAGGAGTTAATATCCAAAATATATAAACAACTCATGTAACTCAATAGCAAAAAAAAAAAAAAAAAAAGACGAAGAAGGAAAGAAAGAAAGAAAGACAAATGATCCAATTAAAAATAGGCCAAGGACCCAAACAGACATTTTTTTCAAAGACATACAAATGGCAACAAGTATATGAAAATGTGTTCAATATAAATAATCATCAGGAAAAAGAAAATCAAAACCACAATTAGATATCACTTCCCACCTGTCAGAATGACTATAATAGAAAAAAGAAAATGGTATCTGTTGATGAGAACGTGGAGAAAAAGGAACTTTTGTGCACTGTTGGTGAGAAAGTAAATCAGTTTAGCCATTAAGGAAAACAGTATCGAGGTTCCTTAAGAAATTAAAAATAGAACTACCATACATATGAGCTAGCAACCATACCTCTGTGTATCAATAGTTAATGGAATCATTGTCTCAAAGATGTAATTATACTTATTATATGTTCATTGCAGTAATATTATTCAATAGGGAAGGTATGGATACAGCATCAGTGTCCCCTGATGGGTGAAAGGAATTTATCCATTTATTTGGTTATAATCACACCTTCCCTATTTATATGTCTGTCCATCCATCCTTATACTCACCAACACACACACACACACACACACACACACACACACACAGAATGGATGATTATTCAGCCTTATAAAAGAAGGAAATCCTGTCATTTGCAACAACATGGGTTAATCTGGGGGGAATTATGCTAAGGAAAGTAATCCAGAGAGAGAAATACTGTGCAGTATCACATATATGTAAAATCTAAAGAAGCCTAACTCATAGAAACTAAGAGTAGAGTAGTGATTACCAGAAGCAGGATGAAGGGGGGGCGAGGGGGGGAGAGGAGGACGAGGGAGATGTTGGTCAGGGGTACAAACTTCTAGTTATAAGATGAGTAAGTTCTGGGATTTAATGTAAATCATCGTGACAATAGTTCATAATGCTTGAAAATTGCTGAGAGATCTTAAATGTTATCATACACACACACAAATGAATTATGTAACATGAGGAACATGTTATCTAATACTATGATAATAATCATTTTGCAATGTATGTGTATCAAATCAATACATACATCTTAAACTTATACTATGACACCCTGTTGTTCCATTTTTATGGAAATCTTGAAATCCTGGTAATAATATGAATATTACTTAGAAAATTTGAGGCATATTTTCCTTTTTCTTTTGGAAGAACACTAATGGTATCCTACCGTACTATTTAGTGGATAAATTCATAGAAATATCTTTCAAAACTGAATCAGGAAGAAATAGGAAATCTAAACAGACTAATTATTAGTAATGAAATTGAACTGGTAATCAGAAAACTACCAAAAAATAAAGTCCAGGACCAGTTGGACTTACAAATGAATTTTACCAAACAGTTAAACAAGAGTTAATATTTATTTTCTTCAAACTATTCCAAAAAATAGAAGAGGGAAGAAAGCTTCCAAATACTTCTATGAGGCAAGGATTACCCTGGTAGCAAAATCTCCATGAAGATGCTACAAAAAAAAAAAAAGAGAGAGAGAAAAATGTAAGCCAATACCCTGATAAACGCAGATGCAAAAATTCCCAACAAATTATTAGCAAACCATGTACAATACATTAAAGGGATCACTCGCATTGATCAAGTGGGATTTATTCTGGGAATGCAAAGATGGTTTTGCATTCATTAATAAATCAATATGATACACCACATTAACAAAATAAGGAATAAAAATACAGTTTTAAAAGATAAACAATATTTAACACTTTGCTTAGAATGTTAGTTTTTAAAAAAAAAATCTTTGTTGTTTGCTGTCAAAGATTTCTAAAGAATTTGATAACTAATTTTCTAAGGAGTTTGATAACAAATATCACAGCCTTCTGTGATATATTTACATGTCCAAATGTATAGAAAAGAGATCAAACTATAATTTAATAAACATCCATGAAAGGTCTTTTAAAATTTTTGAGATTGGGGCTTAAAATAACAGTACATTAAAAGTGATTTAAATAAAACATGTTTTATCCATCTAGGGGCAGGTTAAGGGGCACAATTAAAACAAAAACAAACTTAAAACACTAACCTAAATATTAATGAACTAACAAGGGTAGACTAGGCTCTAATAACTTTGACTGTAATCTTTTTATCTCCTAAAAGTGGGAATAGACATGCAGCAAAAATATATCTTAGATTTATGTGAGTTGTTTATATTTTTAACTTGATTTACACATTTTGTACAAGTACTATGGGAAAATATAAAACTGAATTTCTAGTATAAAAGATATAGAATCCAGTCATAATTGACTTTGATATTATTAATGTTTTTTATATGAAAGTTCATTTGTTTATAAAGACTTTGGACTTTAACATTTTTATTCAAAAATTCTGACTCATCCAGAAAGGAACTACAAAAAGTAAAACATAGGGAAAGAAACAGCATTATTTAAAAGATATATAATTATCAACTTAAAAATTCTTAAAGGACTAGTTAAAAAATACTACAATGAATAAAACAGTGAACTAGGTGATCTGAAAAAAATGCAGTATGCAAAATATAACTTTGACTTAAAAAATTATATTCTCCAAAATCAAAATAACTAGAAACAAGTATCAATGAATGTATTGGAACTACATGAAGGAAAATATAAAATCACTAAAAAAATAAGAAAACAACAAACTGAGTCTTGAAAATGTTACAGTGAGCAACTATTGCCAGTCCATTCCATTTAAATGATGTCCAAAAATAGCCAAAAGTAATTGATAGTGATAAAACCAGAAAGGAGTTGCTTCTTGGTGGGGTTGGGGGTCACTTAAAATTGACTGGAATTAAATTAGAGGAATATTTCTGGGTAAGGAATATGTTTGATACTTTGATGAATGGTGGTTGCAGGGGTTCAACTGTCAGAACACATCAAGCTGAATATGGAAGTGTTGTCTATTTTATCGTATATAAATTATTTCTCAAAAAATAAAATTAATAAATAAAAAGTTCTCCAAAGATGCCATTCATAGCAACATTTGGGAAAAAAGAATACTATCTATTTGGCATATCAAATAAGGGGGAGCAGTGGAAGCCATGTGTCCCAGTAGGGAGGGATATTTTATCACTGATACTATTTAGAATGGTTGTGTACAGTAATTAAAAAAAAAAAGACAAACTGATTACAAGTTAATTCTATTGTTTTATCTATACAGTGCATCCTATTTCTTCTACCTGGGTTAAAGCATAATAGATTGGAACTTGCAAACTTGTTTATGCAGAAAGCCCAAGCTTGAGCAAAATGACTGGAAAACATGTAAAAAAAACAAAAAATCAGAGAATTTGAAGAAATGCTGCGTGAGAAAAACAGAAAAATAATGATAGGAGAAAGAGCAGGAGCTGAATGACTAAGTTAAAAAGTAAAAAATCAGAAAAGAAATTAAAAAAAAAACATAGATTCTATAAAACCCAATTCTTGTTTATAAGGAAAGCAATGCGTTCTACTACTGATTAATTGGTAAAAGCACTGTCAATATGAAGAAGTAATTAAATCCAGAAAACAAGGAGATAGAAATGCTTGGAATACCAACTACCATAAATACCAGCTGTATTCCAGGAAGATAATTTATTAAACATTTCTACAAAGTTTCCTTCATATCAAAACCTATTCTAAAGCCAATAGAAATGAGTAAAATTTTTTCCTCCCTATCAAAATGTACCAACATTAATTATGGCTCTCAATATTCATCTTAATTTCTGGCTGTTTAAATAAAGATACAAATAGCATTTATTGAAATACAGAGCTGTTCCAGCGACTTAGAGAACTTTCTGGGATTCGTTTCTTTTCATGTGTACTTAATAAGTCCCCTCCATCTGTGGTTTCCAAACTGTATTCTCCCTTCTTTGCAACTTGAAAACACCTAACACAAATCTAATTGCTAGATTTCATATCATAAGGAATTGACATAGTAGTGAAATGTAGCTGGACAAAGTTCAGGAATATCCTTTCCTTCCATCCCAGGTTTATATCTATTTCCCTAAATCAAAGAAAATGCAGGCCAGTCCAAAGAACTTTTCTGCAAACCTCTTCTCTCTGGGGGACTCTTGCCCTCTTATGTTTTTTTAACCAGAACATAAGTAATTTGTTGAGATGAGTTCTCTTTCAGTGCTCTTTTGCTTATCCTTACCTCAAGCTTTGTAACCAATCAAAAGGGGGAAAAATCATAAAAGATTATGCAAAACAGAGATAGGAACAAAGCAAACAGCCCAGATCCATTCCTCCTCAAGTGAAATAAGCAATTGAGTTTTCAAAAGGGGAAATAAAAGGCCCTAGGAATTCTGAACCTCAGTGTCTATCATCATTATCCTTTTTCTAAGAACAGTAGAATACACAGGAAGGACATTGGGGAGGGTATGTGTTATGGTGAGTGCTGTGAATTGCATAGGACTGATGAATCACAGACCTGTACCCCTGAAAAAAAATACATTATATGTTAATTTTAAAAGAATACAGACGAGGAAAAAATATACATAAAGACTTATTCCAAATGTGTATGTACTTTTTATTTTCCTAACAAAAAAATGACAGAATAGCTCTACCACCTGATTCTAACAGATCTCATTTTCTCCTGCTGTTAAATACTGAGTAATTAAAATAATATTGTATTAGTTTCCTGCAGCTGTTGTAATAAATCGTCACAAACTTAAATTTATTCTCCTGTGGTTATAGAGGCCAGAAGTCTAAAATCTAAAGTCTAAAATCAGTTCCCATTAAAATATTGGTCAAGCCATACTTCCTTCCTCTGAAAGCTCTTGGGAAGAATCTGTTCCTTATCTCTTCTACCATTCCTTGGCGTACAGTCATATAACTACAATCTCAGCTTCCCTGGTCACATTGACTTCTCCTGTCTTTGTCAAATCTCCCTCTGCCTCCCTCTTATAAAGACACTTATGATTGCAGTTAAGGTCTCCTTGAATAAACTAAGAGAGTCTCCCCATCTCAGGATCCTTAACTTTATACCTTCTTTTACCATATAAAGTAATATTCACAGGTTCCAGGGATTAGGACAGGAGTATCTTTTGGGGAGGACATTATTCAGCCTACCCACAACCATATTTTGGAAAGTTAACAGTGATGTAAAAAAGCAACTCTGTGGTCAAATATTCTTCAACAAAGCAGTAAAAAAATATACAGTGGACAAGAGTCTCTTCAATAAATGGTGCTGGGAAAATTGGACAGCTATGTGTAGAAGAGTGAAACTTGATCATTCTCTTACACCATACACAAAGATAAACTCGAAATGGATAAAAGATACCAACATGAGGCAGGAATCTATCAAAATCCTAGAGGAGAACATAGGCAGTAACCTCTTCAACATGGGCCACAGCAACTTCTTTCAAGACATGTTTCCAAAGGCAAAGGAAACAAAAGCGAAAATGAACTTTTGGGACTTCTTCAAGATCAAAAGCTCTGCACAGCAAAGGAAACAGTCAACAAAACAAAGAGGCAACCCACAGAATGGCAGAAGATATTTGCAAATGACACTACAAAGGGCTGATATCCAAGATCTATAAAGAACTCCTCAAACTCAACACACACAAAATAGATAATCACATCAAAAAATGGGCAGAAGACATGAACAGATACTTCTCCAAAGAAAATATACAAATGGCTAACAGAAACATGAAAAAATGTTCAGCATCATTAGCCAGTAGGGAGATTCAAATCAAAACCACATTGAGAAGCCACCTTATACTGGTTAGAATGGCCAAAATCAGTAAGACAGTAGACAACAAGTGTTGGAGAGGATATGGAGAAAAGGGGAAACCTCTTACACTGTTGGTGGGAATGCAAGTTGGTGCAGCCACTTCAGAAAACAGTGTGGAGATTCCTTAAGAAATTAAAAATAGAGTACCCTATGTCCCTGCAATTGCACTATTGGGTATTTGCCCCAAAGATACAGATGTAGTGAAAGAAGGGCCATCTGTACCCCAATGTTTATAGCAGCAATGGTCACAGTCACCAAACTGTGGAAACAGCCAAGACACCCTTCAACAAAAGAAGATATGGTCCATATATATACGATGGAGTATGATGCCTCCATGTTTTGTATCAACATGGATGGGACTGGAAGAGATTACGCTGAGTGAAATAAGTAAAGCAGATAGGGTCAATTATATGGTTTCACTTACTTGTGGAGCATAAGGAATAACAGGGAGGACACTGGGAGATGGAGAGGGGAAGTGAGTTGGGGGAAATCAGAGGGGGAAGACAAACCATGAGAGACTGTGGACTCTAAGAGACAAACTGAGGGTTTTGAGGGGATTTGGGGGGTGAGCCTAGTGCTGGGTATTGTGGAGGCACATATTGCATGGAGCACTGGGTGTGGTGCATAAACAATGAATTCTGGAACACTGAAAAGAAATTAAATTAAATTTTTAAAAAGCAAATAGTAGCAAGAGCGACAAATATATTCAAGTACAGTGAATAATATTTTAGCCAACAATATTGAACTACTCAAATACTTAAATAGTATGTCTTGTTTATACTTTAATAAATTACTGTAAGGGAGAAAAGTGATTAAAAGCTTCCCCTCCTTTGACGAATGATAAATATGGGATTTCTGGTTAATTAATTAAGCATCATATATATAATCTTAAATCTGAAAATAAGCTTCATTAATTTCAAATTGAGAATTAGAAGTACATTAGAGAAGTATGTTAAATATAATTTTGTTTTAATGATTCTACCTATTTATAAATAAAATTTGATCAATTCAGTCATTAAAGACATAGCAACACATTTCTTGTGGACCATAAGATAAAAAATACTCAGTGTGGATTAGACTGAAAAGATAATGAAATGTCAAATCTGATTTGGAACTTCATAACTAAATATTGGCATTAGAATGAATCCATACGAAAAAAGATATTTAAGTAGCCAGTAGGTTATAATTTATACCTCAGGAAATGCTTTGCTCCTATTTTTTAATCTTAGATTTCTATAAATTACACTAGTCAGAAATGTTAGAGTTTTAGGATATAATGTATTTTTCTATAAAGAAACCTTAGTGATTTTTAAGATACATCACATTTCATACACTTGTTACAATCATCATTTTGCATTTCTAGTGAAAGTTAAGGGAAGCTAATAGATGAGGGTTATAGTCTCCTATGTAACCACCGTATTTTAGAGTTAAATGACAAAGGAAATGCTGCAACAAATTAACTAATTTGGATATCTCTTGTTCAAAACTAAAAACTCAATTTGTCAGTAAAATGTTCTTCTTTATCATATATTGAGAATTGGGTAAACCCTAAGTTTAGCGGTACCTGGGAGGCTCAGCTGTTGAAGCATCAACTCTTGGTTTCGGCTCAGGCCATGATATCATGGGTTCTGAGATTGGGAGCCCTGTGTCTGTCCTCCACTCCTCCCCCTCAAGCCTGCTCATCAGGGAGTCTGCTTGAGATTCTCTCCCTCTGCCCCTCCCTCTGCTCACATGGGCTCTCTCTCTCTCTCAAATAAATCTTTTTAAAAAATTCATAAGCTTAGCCCTTTATGAGGTTGAAATCCAGAACTAGTCTTCTGTTTTTAGCTTTAAAAACCATGTAGTAAGCAGTTTTATTTTAAAATTAGGTATAAAGACTCTGTCTAGTAGCAGCTTTTCACTGTTTAAGGTGCACCTAATGGCAATTAAATTATTTTGAATATAGGTTAAGAATTTTAAAGATAAAAACATGTCAACTAACTGTTACTACAAGTTAGAATACAGTCAATATGTATTTGTAGTATCAAAGTTTAAATAATCCAATTTATTTTAAAGATAAAACAGAAGATGAACAACTATATCCAAAAGCTAAACATTTTATCTTTTTTTAGATTTGACAAATATTTATTGATCACTGGAGATATAAAGCTGCACATGACCACCTGCCTTCAAAAAGTTTATAGATTACAAAGAAAGTGAAAACAAAACATCAAAAAGGGGATTAGAAATGAAAGAAAGAATGAGATTAAATGGAGTATGGGCAAGAGTTATAATATTAATTTGAGTAGTTAAGGAAAACCTATCTGTAAAGGTGAGAATCAGGAAAAGCCTGAAGATGGTTAGAGAGGGCACCAAGCACTTATGTGAGGAAAAGTAGCTGCACACAGAAGACTGGACCAATGTCACTAGGGCAAGCATGGGCCTGGAATGTTAGAGTAACGTCAAGAGTTAGGTGAACAGACAAAAAGTAGAAGAGGAGGAGGTCTATAGATAAGGCAGGCTATGTAGTTACTTCTAGGCTATGAAAAGATTCTGGCTTTACTGTGAATGAAATGAAGAGCCATTCAATGTAGTGTTTTGATCAGATTTGAGTGACATATGCTAATTAGATTTTAAAGTAGTCATTCTGATTGTCCATTTTATATATATATATATATATATATATATATATATATGAACAGTAGACAGCAGAATTCGAAGTAAATAGGGGGCCAAGGTTAAAAACACGAAGCCGTCTAGAAGGCTATTGCAAACATTTAGAAGATGGTAAATCCAAACTGCTGACAGGAGTACAAAAATTCAGATTATGAATATATTTTAAAAGAGGGGTGCCTGGGTGGCTCAGTGGGTTGGGCCTCTGCTTTCGGCTTGGGTTGCAGTCTCAGGGTCCTGGGACCGGGCCCCGCATCAGGATCTCTGCTCAGCGGGGATCTCTGCCTCTCTGCCTGCTTATGGTCTCTATCCATCAAATCAATAAATAAAATCTTAAAAAAAAAAAAAAAGTGAGGTAACCATAACCAGAGAAAAATCAACCTGACAACTAGAAGAAGTATTGTAACCTGACAACTAGAAGAATAGGATAGTCTTTGAGGTAGAGAACACTGGATGGAGCATGTTAGGAATGGGAGGGAAAAGGAAATAGTAGCTCAGATTAGGAAATGTTAAGTTTAAGATGACTAATAGAGTTTCAGGTGGGTTTTCAATATGACAGTCCATAAGACTGATTATTTACTGAAGCATTTAGCCACTAGATTACACAATGCTGTTGTTTAGGGACCAGGACATGTTTATATTTCATTTTCCAGGGTACCTAGCACAGAGTAGAATGTATTAACATATTCAATGATTCTCATCCTAATTATTCACTGTATTTCTAGAGTATTCTAGCAAATGGCTGTGTAGTTTTAAACAAGGTAAAATCATTTTTTTAAGTGCCTATAAGATGCAATGTTACAAAAATAAAGACAAGGGGAGCCTGGGTGGCTCACTGGGTTAAGCATCTGCCTGCCTTTGGTTTAGGTCATGATCCCAGGGTCTGGGATGGAGCCCTGCTTTGGGCTCCACTCAGTGGGGAGCCTGCTTCTCCCTCTCCCTATGCCTGTTCCTTCTCCTGCTTGTTCTCTCTCTCCCTGTCAAATAAATAAATAAAATCTTTAAAGAAAATAAATACAAAACAGTCTTAAATCACAAACTATAGAGCAGGAGATTTCTATTAGTGAACATGTTCTACTTGGCTGTGTGGGCTTTGTTTTACTGAGTCAGAACAAATCTATATAATAGTACTAAAACACACATCTTTGCGAGGTTTCCATTTTGTAAAGTATCTTGTCCATCCTTTTTTGTGTTAAAGATAGCTCTGTAACCATGTCACAAAGATCTTCTTTTGGAATACACAGAAATCTAAAGAAAATATATCACTGAAGCACATTTCATGTGAAGACTAAGGAAGTAGATAAAACATAATTCTATGTAAATTGCTTTTGCACTTTTGTTTCTTTTCATGGCTCACAGTAAGGACATTGCAATCCTGAATGGTAAAGGAGCATCCACACCATTTATGAACAAGGAATTAGGATTGTAGTGTGAGGTGGATATAAACATTTTAAAATATCAGTCTTAACATGTGTATCAAAATCCTCCTTTTTCTTACTAGGATTTTTGTCTCATTAACATAGAAATTCATTCACAATATATTATACTCTTCCAATTACACTGTCTCTTGGCCATTTTAAATGTCCTGAGGCAGAAATAAAACTCTTCTTTTTAAAATCCATTTAATCCATTAGAGTGTTTATTAAAAATATTATTTTGTCACAATCAGTAATAAAACTATAATTTTCCTTAATAATGTAGTTTTTAAATCAAATCAATTGCCTATTATGCTGTCTTATCAGATAATTGCATATCTGTTTTTGTACGCAGACTATGTATATCAAAGTGACTATCAGAGGCATTTGGAAGATGATGGTGAAAGAGGAGGACCCTAGGCTCACCTCATTTCATGAATACTTCTCAATAACTATCAAATCATCCTAAATGCCCCAGCAATTAACCTGAACACTGGCAGAACATATTCCACAACTAAATGTAGGGAAAAGGGAAAAAGAAGGTAGAAAGTGTGGAGATATGGTTTGGAAGATAAACCAGTCATGCCTGCTGTGGTGGGGAGGGAGCTGTAGTCATGGAGAAGGGCAAGAGACAGACTAGCACACAGGGATGAGGAACTCCATAGGAACTGGCTTGGAAAGTGACTGGGATCAAATTTCCTGAGTTCTTGCAACCAGCTGGGCTTAACCTGCAGTTTTAAAGGTCAGTGGGCTTGGTTCATTTACAGGAACTAATATATAGTGATACAATAATAGTAGGGGACTTTAACATTTAACATATTTAACACAAGCCTCAATATAGTCAAGAAGATCAAAGGCACACCATACACCTTTTCTGTCCAAAGAGCTGTGAAACAGAAGTCAACCACAAAAAAAATCTGGAAAGAACACAAATACATAGAGGATAAGTGACCTGGTACTAAACAATGAACAGGCCAACCAGGAAATAAAGGAAAAAATTTAAAAATTCATGGAAACAAATGAAAATGAAAACTAAATGGTTCAAAAATTTAGGATGCAGCACAAGTGGTTCTAAAAGGGAAGTTTATAGCAATATAGGCTTACCTCAAAAAGCAAGAAAAGTTTCCAATAAACAACCTATCCTTATACCTAAAGGAACTAAAAAAAAAACAACTAACAAGACCCAAAACCAGAAGAAGGAAGGAAATACTAAAGAACAGAGCAGAAATAAATGATATAGAAACTAAAAAAATAATAATAATAAAATAAATAAAATAGATCAATGAAACCAGGAGCTGGTTATTTCAAAAAAAAAAAAATCAATAAAATTGATAAACCTCTAGCCAGAATTAAAGAAAGAAAAAGAGAAAGGACTCAAATAAAATTACAAATGAGAGGGAACAAATAACAACTAATAGCACAGAAACAGAAACAATTTTAAGAGTCTATTATGAAACCTATATGCCAACAAATTGGACAATCTGAGTGAAATAAATAAATTCCACAATATAAACTACTGGGGCGCCTGGGTGGCTCAGTGGGTCGAGCCTCTGCCTTCGGCTCAAGTCATGATCTCAGGGTCCTGGGATCAAGCCCCACATCGGGCTCTCTGCTTGGCAGGGAGCCTGCTTCCTCCTCTCTCTCTGCCTGCTTGTGATCTCTGTCAAATAAATAAATAAAATCTTAAATATATATATATATATATATATACCCACATACATATATACATATATATTTATATAACCAGAATTGAAACAGGAAGAAAAAGAAAGCTTGAAGGATGGATAACCAGCAAATATATTGACTCAGTAATCAAAAAATTCCCAAAACACAGAAGTCCAGGACCAGATGGCTTCACAGGTGAATTCTACCAAACATTTAAACAAGAGTTAATACCTTTTCTACCCAGACTGCTCCAGGAGATAGAAGAGGAAGGAGAATTTCCAAATTCATTCTATGAGGCCAGCATTACCCTGGTAGGAAAACCAGATAAAGATAATACAAAGAGAACTACAGGCCAATCTCTCTCTTTTTTAAGATTATTTATTTATTTATTTATTTATTTATTTGATTTGAGAATGAGAGACACAAAGAGAGGTGGGCTGGAAGTAGAGGGAGGAAGAAACTCAAGCAGACTCCACACTGAATGTGCAGAGACCAATGTAGAGCTCAGTCCCACCACCATGAGATCATGACCTCAGACAAAACCAAGAGTTGGCCACTCAAATGACTGTACCACATAGGCACCCCTACAAGCCAATATCTCTGGTGAACATAAATGCAAAACCCTTTACAAAATACTACTTAACCAAATCTAACAATACATTAAAATATCATTAACCATGATCAAGTGGAATTTTTTCCCTAGTTTCAAGGATGGTTCAATATTGTCAAATCAATACGATAAGTCACATCAGTAAGAGAAAGGATAAGAACCATATGATCATGTCAGTAAATGCAGAAAAAGCATTTGACACAGTATAACATGCATCTATGGTAACAACCATCAACAAAGTCAGTTTAGAGGGAACATACCTCAATATAATAAACACTATCTATGAACAGCTAGCATCATCCTTAATAAGAAAAAAATAAGTTTTCCCCTAAGGTCAGGAACAAGACAAGGATGTTCACTCTCCCACTTCATTTTTTAAACATTTTATTTATTTATTTTTCAGAGAGACAAAGAGCACAAGCAGGGGGAGTGGTAGGTAGAGGGAGAAGCAGGGTCCCCACTGAGCAAGGAGCCCAATGCGGAACTTGATCCCAGGACTCTGGGATCATGACCCAAGCTGAAGAAAAACACTTAACTGATGAGCCATCCAAGCCTCCCATCCACTCTCACTGCTTTCTATTCAGTGTAGGCTTGGAAGTCCTAGCTACTACAGTCAGAAAACAGAAAGAAAAAAAAAGCATCCAAATCCATAAAGAAGTAAAACTTTCATTATTTGAAGATGACATGATTCTATATACCAAAAATCCAAAGGACTCCACCAAAAAACTGCCAGAACTGATTAAGAGTCAGTAAAGTCAGGATACAAAAATCAACGTACAGAAATCTGTTGCATTTTTATACACCAATAATGAAGCAGCAGACAGAGAAATTAAGAAAATCTCACTTAAAATCGTACCAAAAATAGTAAAATATTAAGGAATAAAACAAAGAGGTAAAAGATGTGTACTCTGAAAACTATAAAACATTGATGAAAGAAATTGAAGACAATATAAGGAAATGGAAAAGACATTTCACGCTCACAGGTTTGAAAAATATCATTAAAATGCCTATACTCCCTAAGCAATGTACACATTCAATGCAATCCATTTCAAAATAATAGCAGCAGTTTTCACAGAACTAGTACAAACAATCCTAAAATTGGTATGACACCAAAAAAGGCCTTGAATAACCTAAACATTCTAGAAAGAGAAACAAAGCTGGAGACATACCAGTTCTGGATTTCAAGTTATATTACAAAGCTTTAGAAATCAAAACAGTATGGTACTGGCAGAAAAAAATAGATTCATACATAAACGGAACAGAATAGAAAACCCAGAAATAAACCCATAATTACACTGTCCATTAATCTTCAACAAAGTAGGAAAGAATATCCGATTAGAGAAAGACAGTCTCTTCAACACATGGTATTGGGAACAGTGGACAGCTACATGCAAAAAAATGAAACTGGACCACTTTCCTGCAGCATACATGAAAAGAAATTCTAAATGGATCAGAGATCTTAATGTGAGACCTCAAACCATATATTCCTAGAACAGAGCACCAGCAGTAGCTTTTCTAACATCAGCCTTAGCAACATTTTTTCTGGATAGGTCCTCTGAGGCCAGGGACATAAAAGCAAAAATAAACTATTTGGAATATGTTAAAATAAAACCTTCTGTAAAATAAAGGAAACAATCAGGAAAACCAAAAGGCAAACTATGGAATGGAAGAAGATATCTGCAAAAGACATATCTGATAAAAGGTTAGTATACAAAATTTATAAACAACTTAAACATTCAACACCCCAAAAGTAAATAATCAAATTTAAAAATGGGCTGAAGATCTGAACAGTCACTTCTCCAGAGAAGATATATAGACAGCCAATAGACACATGAAAAGATATTTATCTTCGCTTAGCATCACAGAAATGCAAATCAATCAATGAGATACCACATTACACCTATCAGAATGACTAAAATCAACAGCACAAGAAAAAGTAAGTGTTGGTGAGGAATTGGACAAAGAGGAACCCTCTTGCCCTGTTTGTGGAATGCAAACTGGAACAACCACTGTGGAAAACAGTACGGAGGTGCCTCAGAAAGTTAAAAATAGAACCATCTTATTTATGACCCTGCAATCATAATTACTGGGTATTTACCTACATGCACCTATGTTTATAGCAGCATTATTTATAGTAGCCAAGATATGTAGGCAGCCCAAATGTCCCTTGAGTAATGAATGGATAAAGTTAATGTAGGAGATATATAGATACATAGATACTCCATTAAAAATAATTATTTTTCAGGCAAACAATAAAATGCCGTTTGCAGAGACATGGATGGAGCTGGAGAATATAATGCTAAGTGAAATAAGTCAAAGAAGGACGAATACTTCATTGATATGTGGAATTTAGGAAACAAATGAGTATGGGGCTACAGTATATTATGATAAGTGAAAGAAGTCAAAGAAAGACAAATACTATATAATTTTACTCATATGTGGAACTTAAGAAACTAAACAGATAAGCATATAGGAAGGGGGAAAAAGAGAGAGAGAGGGAGCAAACTATATAAGATTCTTAATCACAGAGAACAAACTGAGGGTTGACTGAAGGAGGTTGGGGGTGTGGGCTAAATGGGTGATAGATATTATGGAAGGCATTTGTGGTAAGCCCTGGGTGTTATATGTAATAGATGAATCACTAAATTCTATTCCTAAATCCAGCATTACAATATATGTTAAATAACTGGAAGTTAAATAAAAATTTGGAGAGAAAAAAACCCAAATGAACAAAGGAAAAAAAAGAGTGAGAGAGACAAACCAAGAAATAGACATTTTTTTTTAAAGATTTTATTTATTTATTTGACAGAGAGAGAGATCACAAGTAGGCACAGAGGCAGGCAGAGAAAGAGGGGGAAGCAGGCTCCTTGCTGAGCAGAGACTGGGGCTCGATCCCAGGACCCTAACATCATGACCTGAGCTGAAGGCAGAGGCCTGCACCTTATGCTCAATTGTTAAACTTAATACTTCCCTAAGAAATAAAGTCTTCAAAAACCCCAACCATTTTCTTTTTACTGAGGGAAAAAAAGCATATGTTTGTATATAAGATAAGATCTACCAGAAATGTCAGCAAATATTTTCTCTGGGTTTTAGGCTTTTGGATGCTTTTAGTATGTGTTTATATATATTAGTTTATTTTCTGATACTTCATGCTATAAATATTAATTTTATAATTAAAAATAAAAGAATGAAGTTAACATATACCTAAAATAATTTCAATTGTCTTCATGCATACCGACACATCAAGTGTTCTAAGACAAAAGAGAATTCTTTGCTTAGTCCTAAAAAAAAAAAAAAATCACTTCCGTGTCACAATGTATCACTGTGACACAATGAAAAAAAAAATATGAACATTAGAGCTCACAAAAACAAGCTCACAGTCTGCATAATGAATAAGACCTACTAACTCACTTTAACACATTGTCATAGAATACTCTTGGGGGCATGGGTCAAGGGCTGACAAGGGCTGGCGAGATAGAATTATTTTATTTGGACAGTAACAGAGAAGTCTCTTAACAGGTGCTTTTGTGGGAGAGTGATTAAAAATATGGTAGATGCAGGACCTACAAAGGCCAGAGTGGAGAAACAGGAACTCTAAAGGAATGGTGAGCAATTTAATGTGATTATCTGTCAAACAACAGAATCACTTTTTCTTTTTTTTAAATGCAGATTTGTGGGCACCATCCAAGAACAAATAAACCAAATATTTGTAGACAGGTCTTGGGAATCTTCATTCTGATGAGATTTGCTGGAGTTCATTTAGTATACAAGTAACATGGAACCATCAAACTTTTAAGCAACGAGCACTGTAATGCTGTCCATATCTATATATTAAACAAGGTCATCAGACTGAGATCATTCTAATGCCTTGGTAGCCCACTAAGCAAACCAAAACCTAAGCCAGAATCAACGAATTTGAATCCCAAAATAAACTTAAGAAATACCAATCACAGTCAACTAGGCTTTCTCAAATAAGACTGCCTAAACTATACCTAACCAAACAGTTTCCTTTCTTTGCTTCCTCATCTTCTCCATTAAAACCTCTACCCCAGCTCCTGTTGGTGGGGCACATATAATAAACCCTTGAAAAAATATTACTATACCTCAGTTTATCTTTTAAGAGTGTGTGTGTGTGTGTGTGTGTGTGTGTGTGTGTGTGTATGAAAGACTGGTGTTTAGAAGCCCAGTGAAGTATGTAATTTCAAAATAGTACAGGTAAGCATTAATGAGAATCTATATAGGATTAGGAGACATTCACCACATCACAATTTCTGAGAACTATGCTGAATTCTATTCTAATGAGATAACATTTGGGTACAATAAAATAGAAAATGTACAATGGTTAATAAAATCTCAGTATTTTTTCAGATTTTCTCAAATGTAAAACTAAGGACACACTGCTTACCCTAACTAAGGGCAGCAAAAAAAGTGAGCTAAGAAAAAATGGATTGATGGAGAGAAGGGGGCGAGAAGAGAAAGTCAGAAAGATGAATGGAAGGAGAGTAAACTAATTAAAAGCAATGTGAGGGGTGCCTGGGTGGCTCAGTGGGTTAAGCCGCTGCCTTCGGCTCAGGTCATGATCTCAGGGTCCTGGGATCGAGTCCTGCATCGGGCTCTCTGCTCAGCAGGGAGCCTGCTTCCCTCTGTCTCTCTCTCTCTGCCTGCCTCTCCATCTACTTGTGGTCTCTATGTCAAATAATTTTTAAAAAATTATTAAAAGCAATGTGATAGATAAACGTCATTATACGAATAACAGTGTTCCCTTAACAATGTAGAACATCAGGTGTTGGTACGCGAATATCAAAGCAGTGTTTAAATACTCAGGCCAATTAAAACTGGGCAAGTGGTAGATGCTCTCTCTCTTCTATCTACCTCTCTCTTCCTCTCTCTCCAAAAGCACAACTTTGGTCCTAGTCATCTTGATGCAGGTGCTGATCCCTGACTCAAAAATCCTTCCCTTCTTCTCTCCCACCTCCTTCTTCACACTCATCAGATACAGTGGTGCTCCATCCAAACACAAACTGGGGAAAGAAAGATAGGTGTGGAAGCAATGAAGCAGTAGTAGAGGTAAAAGGAAGCCTTTAGTAAATCAGCATATCTGGATAGAGAATGGAGAAACACTGTTAATAAAATATATATTACCAGATGAAGTTTAGTATTGTGTGTATAATGAACAGGAATATATTCTCAGCCTTTAAGTACTTTCTGAAGTGCTTTGAAGAGCTTGGGCAAACTTGAGTTTTATGCAAATCAAAACTGTCTATTTAAAATGCATCATCATCTTAATTTTCACAAATAGTAAAGCAAAAGTCAGACTGAAGAAAGCACATTGTCTCTGGAGGAAAGGAGGGAGGAATATTAATAATATCTTCCCAGTTCAACTATTTTAGGTACAAATGACTTGATAGCGTTCTTGATATTCTATGTTTTTGAAAAAGCAGTGGCCACAAGTAAAGTGCATATAAAGTAAAAATCAATTTGAAGGAACTGAATAGCTCACTTATTTAACTAAAGAGAATTCAGCCACATTTTTTTAATGAGTAAACATGATTTATTTTGCAGGGGGGACAGGTAATTTTTTCTTTCTAAATTTGCAAGGTTTCCCAAGGGCCTTTAAGTGAAAATGCAGAAATGCCTTTAAAAAATCTTCTTAAAAAGTTTAAAAGGAGCATTTGACAAAACATATACCAAACAAAAGTATATGTGTATCTAGTGCTAAATATGCCAAAAACAATAGATTATTTAAAATAACATCTACAGTTTCTCATTAGTGCATCTAATTCACTAATGTATGTATACATATATTCATTCATCCTTATATCATTTCATCATCCATCCACTCAACATTTATTAAATGCCTGTTTTTCTCAGATTCTACAGAAATATATCTAAATTCCAGACACCAAATTTATCACATTATTCCAGCAGATATAACATAGCACATTCTTGAAATGTACTGTTTTCCTCAATGACTGATAGATATTTTATCAATAAAGTGTAAACCAAATTCATTGATTTCTTTTGATTGCTACTACCACTACCCTAGACAGAAGTACAAACAGCTCTCTTCCATAGTAGAATAATTTTTCTTTTTATTAATCTTTTCCAGGCTTCTCCCTCCATGTCTGTCCAGTCACTATATTCTTAACCAATTCACTGCAAGGCAGCAAAGAGTAGTAAACTTAAGATTTCATTCTGGTCAAGTCACTGCTTCACATACAACGATTCATTATTTTCCTACTGTACAATTTTTTTTTTTTTTTGCAAAACCTGTAACACAGTCTTCTAGAGTTAAACCCTCATGATTGGAACCCTATAAACTTTATAAAGTTAGCAACTTTATCTGCTTAGTTATTTTCACATAATCAGAACCAAGTATTGTCTATGTTTTGATTGAATGGAATATGAAAGACCAATATTATCATCAAATCGTGGTACTAAAAACATATGCCAACAGAAAGTTAGTGGCAGAATGAGGATGAATGGATTTATGGTTTGGTATTTGAAGGCATAAGAAAGGAAGAAATAAACAGTAAAATGAGATGGTGGCACTACTCTCAGGAGGTGTGGAAGTCTAGGAGAAAACAAGTAGGTGGAAACAAAATTAAAAGCTCAGTTTAATGTATTTATAAGGTATTTAAGTGAAGCTATTAAGTAGGTCCTTGAATATGTAAATGAAGCTTGATAAAAGAGATTAAATATATGTATGTGATATATATATGTACTCGGTGTAATCAAAGTACAAGAAGGAGCTCATCGAGGAAAATAATAAAGAAAAAATTGCAGTGGACTTAAACTCCAAATGAAATAACTACACTGTATAGAGGTCAGAGAGAAATGGAGGGTTATAATGAAGATTAAGCACAGGTTTTCAGAGAAGTAAGAGGAAAACCAAGTAGAATGAAGTGATAGGAAGAACACTTGGAGACATGAACAGTCAATTATGTCAGATATTGATGAATGTCATTCAGGTATAACAAAAATGTCTCTTGTGGATCTGATAGAATGAAGCTATCAATGGTTTTGACATGAACAGTTTCATCAGATTAAAGAAGGAGGTACAGGGAGGGTTTTGTTAACGTCTTTGCTGAGGTGAAAGGTATTACACTTTGTTATTCGGAATGATGTGAGCAAAGAAGGAAGATTGTTGATGGTAGGAAGTTCAAGTAATCAAAGAAAGATCCCTTTAGGTTATGAAGATTAGATGTAAGTGCAATGGCTAGAATATACCAAATGATCAATAAATGGTAGCTATTAATCTTATCAGAAAGAGTAAATATATTTGAAGTTTTGTTATGTTTTATTTGTGGTAAAATGAAACATTCTTTTTGTTGTGTTTTTGCCTAGCTCAATCTTAATAAAATTTTTTATGACTATTGATTCTCAGGTCATACCAATTGAAACATAAGATTAGAGCCATAAAATAGCAGTTCACTGAGACTCTCCCATCCCTTCTAGCCCAAATCTAGCCTGCTACTTGCTTCTCCTAAATTGCTCTAGAAATCACAAAGGGATGATTCCCAGAGAAGTCCAAGGATTAGCTAATTGTCTTGGATACAGGTGGTGTCTGTTCTCCTCTGCTCCTTCAGAGATGCCTCTATCATCACTCTATCCAAAAGAGGGAGCTGTGTGACCACAGCTGCTACTGACCAAGAACACCACTCACATCTCAAAAGCAGTGATCAAGAGTGGTAATCTCTGCCTGCAGTGTCTAACACTGAAGACAATGAGGCACCACAGCTGGTACAGTCACCATTGCCAACTACCATTGTAATTGCTGCATCTGTCATGGCTAATCCTGCCACCAGATTTGCCAATGCCTTTTCCAATAACCACAGTAATATGCCCAATGTGACTTGCACTCACTGTCCCAGGAGTGTTGTAGAGTGTATTCACTCAGCTCTTATTTGTCCTTTCATTATCACTTTCTCCCTCTAGTAATCAATGTGAGTTCAGTGAGGCTGGAGCTGTGGATAATGTGCCACTCTCACCATTACTGACCTTTCCAAATGCTCACTTCCCTTGCTTAATTTTACTCCTTCCTTTAATTTTGGATGTTGAGGGGATGGTGTATGGATAGTGGTGGTAATAGAGATTCTTCGCTTATTATATAAATGATCGTTCTTCCAGACTAAACCGTTCATATCAGATTTTTCTAGCATGGGCACAAAATAGTTCCATGATATTATTTTGCAAAACCAACCAAAAGACTTGCTTCATAAAACAACCTTTTAAGAAGAGGAGGAATTCTCAATCTCACTTCAGTGATGAGGCCTAAAGTAATTAAGAGATTTGCCCAATTACCCAGAGCTAATTAAAGAATTGAAAGTTAGGACTACTGCCCCTGCCTCTTTGCTTTTTCTTTAATTCTTTCCTAAAGTGGTTTCTCTTTATTATTGAAATATATGTTTTAAGATAAGCTGGTGGAAGCTTTACCATTGGCTTTGTGACCCATCGATGCCATTTCTGACTTAAAGTTCTCCTCATTTGATTACCCAGATTCTTCTCAATATATACTTGTCTTTCAGAAACTAGTTGAATAAAATTAATCTGGATTTCTTTACCATGAGGTTTAAGTATTTGATTGACAACCATCCATTCTGTTACTTTGACAAGTACTATTCTTAACAAGTCAATTCTTAAACTGTTGTTAAGTGTCAACAAGTTGTTTCAATAGGTGAATTTTTATTGTGCTAAAAAGAGGGGGGTTTACAGAGAGATCAATGCACGTGAGGCTATTAGTGGACAAGATCTTTCATCCACAGAAATAGGTGGCTCTGTGATCAATAGCACTATGGACTTCTATTTTTTCATCCACAAAAACTGAAAGATTCCCTAACCCATGTAATACACTTGACAAATATGTTAGTGACAGATATACTTTAAAAAAAATTTAACCACATCACAGAAGAAACATGGTGGTTTTCTTAAAACACAAGTCGGCAAAAGTGAAAATCTATTTGCTGCTTTAAGACCAAGTTAGATATAGCAAAAAAATTCAAGGAGTATGCTATCCTTACTATTTAAATTCTAGTCTAAAAAATAATAGCAGTTATAATAAAACAAGACAGGGACCTTGTTAAAATACAGACTCCCAGGTCTCAGATTTAAAACTCTTCAATTAGAATTTGTATTTTAACAAGATTTTCCAAGCAGTTTCTATGCAGACTAACAATGTGAGAAATAATGATCTAGACTCAGAGAAACATCACAGATCATCAGCAGGCAATCCATTCTGTTCAACACAAGGTTCTAAAATCAAGTACTCAATGAATTAGTCAATTTATTTATTCTTTCAACACATATATGTTTATTTATTTTGTGATTTAAAAAGACACTCATAGTAACTGCTCTTATGGTACTTTCAAATTAAGGGATAGACAGAACTTGAAGAAGAAAAGTGATAAATGTTTCAAAAGACAAAATACAGATCATGAAAGTTAGAAAACTACACAAGAGCAATGATTCTGAAATTTGAACATCTACTCATTACCTAGAGAGCTTGTTAAAACACAGATTTGGGGGCCTCAGTCCCATACTCCAGACCCCTAAAGCATATGATTCAGCAGTTCTAGGCTGCTGTCCAATCATTTGCATTTCTATCAAGCTTACCAGTGAGGCAGATGCTGCCAATCCAATGACTATGCTTTGCATATAAAGGACATGGAGTGTAAGAGTAGTTATCTCTACAAAAATAAACACTGAGTTGACCCAAAGCTAAAAAAATAACTAGTTCAATAGTGAGGTAATAAGAAGCAGAGAGATTTAACATGTGTAAAAAACTGAGGTAAAAGAGGCAAGGGGGAAACAAGAACATATGGAAACTACTGAGAGAGGGAGAAAGTACAGAGGAATGAATAACACTGATTCAAGAAAGAAAAAGAAGTCCAGTATACCTAGAATGTAGAGACCTAAGAGATTTAACAAGTGAGACAAGAACTCAACCATAAAAAGCCTTGTAATCTATTAGACTGATTTTTGGTTTTTAACATAAGGATCTATGTAAAACTTTAAAGTGTTCTAAGCATAAAAATGAAATAATCAAATTCATAGTTTTTAGATTTTTCTGATAGAAAATGGAACCAAGTATTCATATGAGATGAATTGTCAAGAGAATATGTCTGTCTTCTAGGATGAGGTAAGTGTGGCTTAGTTTAAAGGGATGGTGGCAGTGGATAGAAACCACTGAAAATTCAGTAGGATAGCTACCAAGTTTTAATTCACCTTTGTGGTGTGGTGGCACTCCTAAAGACAATGGCCTGAATTCCTTGTGTGGGTTCTTGGTTCTGAAGAAAGTAGAGCAAACTTTATGCCAAAGTAAATTGTGTTTGCCTGTTTTGATCTACCTGGGGGCGCCCAGAAAGATTGACAGGAAGAGCTTGCCTTTGTTTTGCCCAACTGGGAATACTTCATTGGTGAGAAAACAACTTTAGGGAAGAAATTCTTCAAAACAATTGAAGGAAATGAATTGAGCCTCTGCCACCTGGGGCAAAGGGTAAACTTTGTGACAAACAAAAGACAAGCTGAAAGCCTTGGAGAAAAAGATTGAGTCAGGTATTTTGTGGATTAAGAGCTCTGAAAAACTCCCGAATATATAAGGGCATTTGGAAAACCACATATGAAAAGGGTAGAATGCATGCTCAGAAAAGACCTGGAAAGTCATTAACCTTTCAACTCTGGCAGAAATGTAGTTTCAGCACACTGAGGAAATGAAAAGGCTGAAGCAGAGTTGTGAATGACCTGGCTAAAACTTTGAAGGAATGTCACCAGAACCAACTGTCAAAAAAAAAGAAAAAAATCATCTTCTACCTTTTTTCTTAGAAACAGAAATTTGAGAAAATCTATTAGACATATATAGAACATTCTAACAACAGAATAGACATTCTTCTTAGGTACATATGGAATATTTTTGAGGATAGACGATAAGTCTTGTTAGAGTCCGTGATCAAAGGAAAGAGACTGATACAAGGTGAAGGTCAAGCAAAGCTTTATTTCACACCAGCACCAAGAATCAAACCAACAGGTTGGGGCCACCTCTTACAGAAAGAGTGACCACTGCCAGCCTCACAGACTAACTTTTATACAGCAAAGGCCATGTGGTTGAGCCTAGCCACACACAGGTGGCCAGTGAGATTGTAACACACAGAGAAATTTGCATAGTCATATTAGGTCATACACAGGTGGCCAATTGAATTACAATTCACCCTATAGTAGCTATTTGAACTAGCCTATCACCTTGGTCAGAACTGGCGCCCAAAAGGCACCCAAAAGGCAGGGCCCACATTCCTTAGGGAGATGGTAATTTGATGTCTCCAGATGAAGACCATATTTTACTGGTTTCCTGGACTTGCTTCTAAGTAAGTTCCTTGGGAGGAGGAGGTCAGTTTAAGTTTTACTGCATAAACAACAAAATCACTGTTTAACTGAGATGGAATCGCTCTGGCTAAATAGACCCCTACAGTCTAAACAAATTCAACATTAAAATCATACCAAGTATATTATTTGATCACAAATAAAATCACCTTTATAAATTTAAAATAGAAACCATACAATGTAAGCTCTCAGAGCATGTTGAAATTAAATTAGGAATTCATTAACAGAAAGAAAAAACAAAACAAAAATAGAAAACACCAAAAATATAAGTAATGTTCACTGAAAACACATGGGGCAAAGAAGAAATCAAGACAAATGTAAAAAGATTTGGAACTAAAGTTAAATGAATGAAAACACAATTTATAAAAACTTGTGCAATAGTGAAAGCCATACCTAGAGGTTAAATTTATAGCACTGAATTCATGTACCCAAGAATAAGAAAACTAAACAAAAATCTTAAACTAAGCATTAACTAATCAAAACTAACCACACTAAATCAAAAATCTTAAGATAAAAGAAGAGAAAATTAAACTCAAAGTAAGCAGAAGAATAAAAATGAGAGCAAAAATAAATGAAACTGAAAACAGATCAATAGAGAAAAATCAGTGAAGCCAAATACTGGTTCTTTGGGAAGATCAACAAAATTGACATACCTTAAGTCAGGTTAAACAAGAAAAAAAGAGAACATTAATGACCAATATTACAAGTGAAAGAGGAGACACCACTACAGGTGCCACAGAAATTTTAAAAATGATAAAGGAATACTATGAAACACTATGTCCACATATTTGATATGTAGATATAGCTTAGATGGATCAATTCCTTAGAAGATGTAATTTTCAAAATTTTGATGCAATTTTCAAAACTCACAGAAGAAATCATCTGAATAGGATCTATCTGTTAAAGAAAATGAACCAACAACTGATAACCTTCTAAAACAAAGTATCAGAACCACATGAATTTAATGGCAAATTCTGCCAAACATTTAAGGAAGATACTGTGCTGATTCTCTAGATCTTTCAGAGGACAGAAACAGAGGTAAAACTTCCTAACTCATTCTGTGAAACCAGCATTACTCTAGTACCAGAACCAGGCAAAGACATTACAAAAAAAGAAAACTAAAGTCCATAAATGGAAAAATCTTCAACAAAATGTTAGCAACTTGAATTCAACAATTTGTAAAAACAGTTATATATTATGACCAAGTGGAGTCTAACCCTAGGAGGCAATTCTGGTCCAACATTTAAAAATCAATTAATATAATCCTTAAACATCAATAACTAAAAAGGAGAAAAAAAAAGACAATCACATGTTAATATATGCACAAAAATCATTTGATAAAATCCACGTCTCATGCATGTTAAAACTCTCAGAAATCTAGGAATAGAGGGAAATTTTCTCAATTTAATTTTTAAACACCTACCCAAAAACACCACAAAACCCCCTACAGACTACATACTGCATGATTCCAACTATATGACATTTTGGAAAAAGAAAAACTATTGAGACATTAAAAGTATCAGTGGTTATGAGGGGCTAGAGAGGAGGAAAGAGATAAATAGGGCACAGAGAAGTTTTAGGGCAGCAAAAATACTTTGTGTGATGCCATAATAATTGATACATATCATTAATACATTATCCAAACCCACAGAATATACACCAAGAGTAAACCATAATGTGACTTTGTATGATCATGATGTGTCAACGTAGGTCCATCAATTATAGCAAATGTACCACTCTGGTTGGGTATATTGATAATAGGGGAGGTTAGTAATGTGGGAGGGAAATATTTTTACCTTCTCAACTGTGTTGTGAACCTGAATCTACTCTAAAAATATGAAGTCTTAATAAAATAAAATTTTAAAAAGAAAATTAGGAAACAATTCTATTTACAATAGCATCAAAAATTAAAATAAGCAGGAATAAATTTAATTAAGGAAGTGTAAGACTTATATACTAAAAACTACAAAACACTGCTCATAGACATTAAAGAAGGCTTTAGTAAACAGTAAGACATCATGTATTCATGAATTATATGACTTGAGACCTAGGATAGCAATGCTCCCCAAAGTGGTATAAAGATTCAATGCAACCCTTGTCAAAACTCCAATGACTTATTTTACTATTTACCTATTTTAAACCTTACTACAAGTGTGAACAAAACTGTATGGCACCATCATAAGGATGAACATATAGATTAGGGGAATAGAATTGAGATTCTAGAAATAAGCTATGTATCTGTGGTTTACTGATTTTGACAGAGGTATCAAGGTTATTTAGTGGAGAAAAAGCAGCAACCTCAACAAATAAGTTTCAATGGATATGAGGGATAAACATATAAAACTCCTAGGACACATATGTGCATTTCTCATTCTTGTATTTGACCGTGGTTTATTAAATCTGACACTGAAATCATGAGTCACCAAATAAAAAACATAAATTTGACTTTATCAAAACAAATTTGATACATGAAAGGACATCACAAAAAGAATTAAAATACCACCCATGGAGTAGGAGAACATATTTTCACATCATATATCTCACAAAAAGTCTAATATCAAACTATATATATATATATATGTATATATATATATATATAACAACTCAAAGAAAGGGAAAAAAAAAACTAAAAATGAGCAACATATCTGAACTGATATTTCTTGAAAAGTATATGCATAGCAGTAAGCTCATAAAAAGACAATGTCATTAGAGAAATGAAAATGACAACCACAATGAGATAGCATTTCGCAGTCACTGGGATGGCCATAATCACAAACCAAGAAACAGCAACTTTTGAAGAGGGTATGGATAAATTGGAACCCTGATACTTTGCTGGCTTAAATGGAAAATGGAGGGGCACCTGGGTAGCTCAGTAAGTTAAGTGTCTGCCTTCAGCTCGGGTCATAATCCCAGGGTCCTGAGATTAAACCCCACATTGAGTTGGGTCCCTGCTCAGTGGGGAGCCTGCTTCTTCATCTCCCTCTCCTGCTGCTTTCCCTGCTTGTTCTCTCTGTCAAATAAATAAAATCTTAAAAAAAATAAATAGAAATGGAGTGGCTTCTATTAAAATAATTTGGTTGTTCCTCAAAAAGTTAAATACAGAATTATCACATGACCCACTAATTTCACTACTAGGTATACATCCAAAAGTAGAGAGAGTAGATGTTCAAAACTTGTACACAAATGATTATTGTAGGACTAGTCATAATATTTAAAGTGTGAGAACACCACAAACAGAATAGAAAATAAACTGATAAACAGAAAACATGTGGCATATCCGCATATTGGGTTATTCTTCCATAAAAAGTATTGAAATATGGCTGCATGCTATTGTATCAATAAATCCTAAAAATGTTAAGCTAAGAAAAAGAAAACAGACACAAAAAGCCACATATTATATGATTCCATTTTTAGAAACATCCAGAAAAAGGCAAATCCAAAAGATAGAAAACAGATTATAAGTGGCCAGGAACTGAGAGGAGGGAATGCTGTATCTATTCTGCTAAATGGATACAATTTCCTCTTGGGGGTTATAAAAAACTTCTAGAAAGAGAAGTGATAGGTACACAACATTATATATACTCTTAATGCCCCTGAATTGTATACATTTAATAGTTAAAGCAGTAAATTTTATTTACTCATTTAAATATTTTATATGCAAGAGAACATGCAGAAGTGGGAGGGGGCAGAGGGTGAGGGAGAGACAGAGACTCTGAAGGGGACTCCACCCTGAGCATGGAGCCCTATGTGGGGCTCAATCTCATGACCATGAGATCATGACCTGAGATAAAATTAAGAGTCTGACACTTAACCAGCCAAAATACCCAGGTATGTCTAAAGTGGCAAATTTTATATTATGTATCTTTTACCACAATATAAAAGAATGGACAGAGTTACTCTATATTCAGAAATCAGATCTGCAGGAAATAAAAGAAAGAGACATGAAGATGATGCCCAGATTTCATCTTGAAAAAATGAAGAACAACCCCATGAAGGGATCAAGAACATCTTTGCAGGGAAAAGAGAAATTTAGCTTGAGTTTGGAATTTTAAGGTTGAAACTTTCATAAGATATATAAATAGATGTGATAAGAAATCAGTAGGACATACAGATTTGTAGCTGAGGTTGCAGATCCTGACTACAGATATATGGTTTAGAGAATTATAATGGTAATTGAAGATATGAGAGTGAATGAAATAAGCAAGAGAGTATAGAGCCCTAAGACCAACATAGAGGAGAATAAATGGCAGAATTTTTTTGGAAGAAAGAGAAACAGTAATAGGAAAATGAACAGCTTAAGATTGATTGCAAGGAGATACAGTGATTTAGTGAAAGAGAGTAATCAAAAGTATGGACTGCTAATGAGACCTCAAATATGGCCTAACAACAGTGTCATGCCATCTAGGTTAATCAATATGGAATCATTGTTGACCTACTTTTGAAAGAAAACAGGGATTGGAAATCTGATTGAAATGGTTTTGAGGAATGTGTTGAGTTTAGAGTAGTAATAGAGGTAGTGGTAATATACAACTCAACTGAGAAGTTTGGCTATGAAAGATTGGTGAGATTAGAGCTGTACTTGGGGTAAATGCAGTATTGGTGGAAGAATTTTCTTGGTTTTTTTGGGGGGGGGTTTGAAATGGAGACAAGTATATTTTCAAAAATAGACAAGTAGCAGATTTCCATTGAGGAAAACTGTCATAAAGTTAAGGTTTCTTAGATGCTTCTAAGTGAAGACCAATTATATGAAACACAATAAAAGGGCTAAAGAAGAAAAGCACGTAGTATCATGAATTTACTATTTCAGGGATAGACTGCTATTCTTCTGGGAATACATAATATAATATTTAATAAATATATAAAAGCATGGCTTTCATTATATTTTAGACTATAATCCCATTTCACTAATGGAAAAATTATAAATATGTTAAACAAACACTTTTTGTTTCTCCTTAGAATGAATCACTGATATGAATAAATACATCAGCATCTACTTGCATATACTTTGTAGAATTCAGAAAGTATGTTTACCAGAATTTTAATCAAATCACTTAATGCTCACAGCATCCAAGACACTTCCATTGAAACCCAAATTATAGCAATGCTTATAAAGCATATTACTGATGTATTTAATGAACATTTTTGCTTTTATGATGCTGAACTTGGAATTTTTTTTTTAAAGATTTTATGTATTTATTTGACAGAGAGAGACCAAGCAGTAAGAGAGGCAGGCAGAGAGAGGAGGAAGCAGGCTCCCTGCCAAGCAGAGAGCCCGATGCGGGACTCGATCCCAGGACCCTGAGATCATGAACCTGAGCCAAAGGCAGAGGCTTAACCCACTGAGCCACCCAGGCGCCCCTGAACTTGGAATTTTTATTCTAAGCATGATCTTCTATGTATTCCAGGTATTATGAATGAGAAAGAAAAAATAAAACTTAACAAAAAGGAAGTAACTACTTTTCTTAAGATACAGTTTATGAAAAATAAAAACAGAATCATAGTTTAACCTGACATACAATGTGACACCATCTGTGAGAAATAAAGAAAAGGATGATAAGTATACATTATTTACTTCTGCAAGAATTGCATTTCCTAGTGTGATATGATTTATTTGGCTTAGCAAAATGTTTAAAATACCTTTTATAAATACTTAAACATTAGGTCCACTAAATTTAAAGAACTCTATATTAAATAAGGTCATTTTTAGTATCAGATTAAGTTAAAGAGTCTCTAGTTTTTAAACTACCAAAAATACAGAATCAGTATACGCATTTTTCAAAATAAAGTATTGTGAGCAAAGAAACTGTTTTCTCCACAATTACGGAAGCTTCTTGTGATACTAGTACAGAGCACACGCTGTAAAATTTAATAGCCAATGCATAGATTTTTATTTCAGAAGACCTGAGTTTCAGACAGTCCTGCACAGAGTCATGATGATTCTATACACTTAATCACTGATCCTGGAAAAACAATATATTTTGTTAAATCTCTTTCCTCATTTGTAAAATGGGTAATAATAGTACCTATTTTATACTTTTATTATTTATATTATATATAAATTACAGGTGAAATATTTAGTGTAGCATATGGAAAATTTTTTAAGTGTAGTTTTTTATTATTTTTATTAGAATACTCAGTTTTTGCCAAAAGTTAGGTACTTTTGTTATACTAAAGACAACAGCATGTAAACTTGTAGGAAAAAAAATAGACAGAAAATTAATTATGGTGGTTTTCTCCATAGACTAAGTCTTATAAGCAGAAAGAAAAAGTCCAAGTAACCTACCTCAGTTATTCCTTCCAACTGTTGACTCATCCAACAGTATGGATAATGATTAAATTGTCTTTCTTTAGATCTCTTTACCTTCATTTACTGTCATCCTAGCTATGTTACTTGATCAGATACTGAGCCTGATGTGTACCCTGTATAAACCATAAACATTTTAAGAAGAAAGAAATTTTTATGTGGGGTTTCAATGGAATATGCCTTTTATTAGAGTAATTGGGTGTTAATGGGCTTCCATATTTTCTTCAATATTAACTAATGTGGTTCTCTACCTCAGGTCAAGGAGTAGAAGATTATTTGCAACCCTAACCAAAAAGTTCTGTGTACATTTAAATTTATTTGAGTGTGTGGAACCTAATGGTCTACTAAACTTAATATTGAATAATAAAATTAAGAGCTAGACGGAGTCTTCAAACTACCTTAGGTTAATTTCTTTATTTAAGAGAAAAAAAATAATCCTAATTTTATAAAGGAATACTTCTAGGTCACACAAGTAACCAGTGGCATAGGCAAGGTTAGAACAAAAATCACATTGTAAATCACAAAGTTTTCATCTATGATATTGTGCTTGACTTTTTAAAATTAACATATAATGTATTATTTGTTTCAGGGGTACAAGTCTGTGATTCATCAGTCTTACACAATTCACAGCACTCATCATAGCACATACCCTCCCCAGTGGCCATCACCCAGCCACCCCATTTCTTCCAACCCCCTCCCCCTTCCAACAACCCTCAGTTTGTTTCTTGAAATTAAGAGTCTCTTTTTTTTTTTTTTTAAGATTTTATTTATTTATTTGATAGAGAGATCAGAAATAGAGCAGCAGGCAGAAACAGAGGAGGAAGCAGGCTCCCTACTGAGCAGAGAGCTGGATGTGGGGCTCGATCCCAGGACCCTGGGATCATGACCTGAGCCGAAGGCAGCGGCTTAACCCACTGAGCCACCCAGGCACCCTGAAATTAAGAGTCTCTTATGGTTTATCTCCCTCTCTGGATTTGTATTGTTTCATTTTCTCCTCCCTACCTCTATGATACCATCTTATTTCTCAAATTCCCCCTATCAGTGAGATCATATGATAATTGTCTTTCTCTGATTGACTTATTTTGCTTAGCATAATGCCCTCTAGTTCTGTCCATGTCATTGCAAATAGAAAGATTTCGTTGTTGTTGTTGTTGGGGCTTTTTTTTGATGACTCATTTTTAAAAATGACCTATGAATATTCATTGAGATCCTACTATAATGTCACAACCCCCATCTGAAGTTCTTGGAGCTAAATAAATCTTGAAATCTGGGATTATTTGGGGTACGTTTGCATATATCCTATAATCCTAAAATTCCCCACAGGATCTGGTATAGTATTTTTCATTTTATTTCAGATTTTATTTATTTATTTGAGAGAGAGCAAGCAAGCATAGGAGGGGGAGCAGCAGGCAGAGGGAGAGGGAGAAGCAGCCTTTTCACTGAGTGGGGAGCCCGACATGGGGCTTGATCCCACTACCCTTATCATGACCTGAGCCAAAGGCAGATGCTTAACTGACTGAGCCACCCAGGTGCCCCAGTATCTTTCATTTTAAAAAATTTATATTGCTAGAGTAAAATATATGATTTTTCACATTGAGTGGATAAGACTAGAAACAGCTACACATCAAGTTTAGGTCAAACTTGATCACCAAATGAATGATAAAAATATATATATATTTTGGTTTACAACTATTAGGGTTTGAGATTGCAGCTCAAGATGGTATGGACATTAAATAGTTTCTTATCACTTGTAAGATCAGAAACAAAGCAAGAATGACTAGCATCACTTCTTTTCAACCTAATGCAGAACATTCTAGCAATGTAATAAAACAAGAAAATTAAATAAAGGACATTTTGTTTGCAAAGAGAGAAATAAAAAACTTCATTCACAGAAAATGTGATTTTGTATATAAAAAATTTTACAGAATTAACAAGGCAATGTCTCAGAACATAATAACACTTTTTGAAAATATTTCTATATACTCGCAGTAAACAAATCACAATTAAAATTATTTCAACTACATTGAAAGGATGACGTATGTAAGAATAAATTTAATAGAAGAAGAGCAAGAGTTAAACATCAAAATCTACAAACCATTGCTAAAATATTATCAAATACAAAATAAAAAGAATTGGAAGATGCAACTGGGGTGGGATATCAACTCTCTATAAACTTATCTGTTGACTTAATACAATCCTTATCAAAATTCCATATGATGAATCAAATAAAAAAAACAAACAAGTGGATCCAAAATTCCTATGAAACTTCAAATTTTGATTAAATACACTACCAAATTTCAAGACTTACTACAATGTGGTAATCAAATGTGGCACTGGCATAAGTATAAACATGTATATCAATGGTATCAATGGTACAGAATTGAAATACAGAAATAAATGCTTAAATGTATGGTTACTTTATTTGGTCAAATATACAAAAGCAATTCAATAGAGAAGGGCAATTTTTTTCAACAAATGATTCTCTAATGATTATATAACCATATGTAAAAAGACTAATTTAGAACCTTACGTCATGCCATGCACAAAAGTTAATTAAAACTGGACTACTGTGCAAAAAAAGAGTTAACATCAGAGGGCTGAGACTGCTATCTTTAGAAAGGCATGCTTGCAAAACTGAAGCAGTAATCAAAAAACTCCCAACAAAGTCCAAGACCAGATGGATTCACAGGTGAATTATACTAAACATTTAAAGAAGAGTTAATTATCTCTTCTCAAACTATACCTCCCCTGCAAAAGAGGAAGCAAAGCTTCCAAGGTCATTCTACAAGTCTAGTTTTACCCTGATACCAAAAACAGACAAAGACACCACACACACACACACACAAAAAGACAACCATTATCCTTGATAAACACAGATGCAAAAATCCTCAGCAAACACTGGCAAATTTAGTTCCCAGAGGTGGGGGGGGAGGGTTAAATGGACAAAGGGGGTCTAAAGGTAAAAATTTATAAATAAGCCCTTGGGATATAGAGGACAGCACAGTGACTATAGTTAATACTGTATTACATAACTGCAACTTGCTAAGAGAGTAGATATTAAAAGATCTTATCACAAGGAAAAAATTTTAAATTATGCATGGTAACAGATACTAGCTAAACTTATTGTGGTGATCATTGCACAATATATACAAATATTTAATCATTACATTAAACCTGAAACTAATATAATGTTATGTGCATTATACCTCAATAAGGAACTATGAAAATCCAAATTTATCATGACCCAAGACTTTTCAGCTTTTGTAGATTTTGCACTATATGTATATGTGGGTATAACACTGAATTTCAACTAAAATCATCTGTATGTTTATTCATATTGGAAAAATATGCAAAATCATAATATATTCTTATTTTGAAAAATTTCAATTTCAACATACATTTCGTATCTATCTATTTAGATAACAAATAAGTTTTCCTTTCCTTAAACCTCCAATTGAACTCATTCATATGCACTGTGATATCTGTGAGAAAAGAAAACAGACTGCCATTTTTTTTCTTTTATTATTAAATATCTGGCAGACATTCCTTGGTTTCAAAAAAGTCTGCAATTGGAATTAACAGTACAGTAAATCTTTTTTAAAAAAAAATTCTTCCATGTTGAACCAAAGTCAATTGGCAAAGAATGCAAGATTATTGAATTCATTGTCTTCTATTTCTTCTGCAAGTTCCATAAACTTAATGATTCATAGCATCTGTCATATGGACTGAACAATTTTCACAACTGTACCCATGACAATTTTAAGAGATTGCTTCAAAAACTAAGCACAAATATTTTCAATATGCAAATGCAGTGGAACAGAGCAATAAGGAAAACATCAGTCCCCTCTTTTAACGTTCCAATAATTATTTATATTTTTGACCTGATATAGCTGGAACACCATCTGACAAGATAAAACTAATTCTCTCATATCTAGCTCAAATTCTTTAACAAAAATAAAATACTAAAAGATAACTCCACGACAATTTCATTTTTTCAGACTGAAAAATGACAACAATTCTTTTTGAGTTGGAAGTCTTTTGATGCATAATTTACTCATATTAAATACACAATGTCTATTATAGCTCATCTAAAGCTAAAGAGACTATTTATATTGTTTCAATTCTCAATCCAGTCATCTTTAGGTCTTTTTATCTTTTAATCACTTAAAATTTTTAATTATTTAGAGAGAAAACACATGCAGACGGTCGGGAGGGGCAAAATGAGAGGAAAAGAATCTCAAGCAGACTCCCCACTTAGTAGGAGCTTGAGGTGGGTTTGATCTCACAAACCTGAGGTTGTGATCTGAGTGGAAATCCAGAGTCAGCCAGTTAGCCAACTGAGCCACACAGATGTCCTTTAGGTCTCTTTGCAATGGACTGGTATTTTACATATGGTTGCTTGGTGACAAAATTAAAGATCAAACACTTACATGTAGGCTATCTTTCTAGTACTTCCTCAAAATTTTCTAACAAAATTTAATGATTTTGATTTAGTCATTTATTTTGCTATCTACAAATGGTCTTTTTCTATGAGAATAGTACACATTTTATACCTGACTGAAAGAGGGCTCTCATGAGAAATCAAAACTGCAGGTATTAAGACATTTCCCATTCATTTCACTTCCAAGAACACTATGATTGACTAGCCAACATTTTAGGTGTATGCAAATGAGACTGTTCTGATTGAGGCTCTGACTCTGCCACCTACTATGGTAACTGTTTAGCGCAACCACTTGGTCCTTGCCAGCGTGGGTCCCAATTACTCTCGCTGAACTTAAGTTTCCCAATTCAGTGATCACAGCTCCTACTATAAGGTCTGGCCTACAGAGAAGATTGATCACAGTGTTCTTCAAGGATACTAGGGTTCAACTCACAAACTCATTTCTCACAGTGGTGGTTAAAAGCTTGCCTTCCAGACATTTCAATTTGTGGCTAGTTTTCTAATTCAGTCTCCTAAGACTTTGAATTCTTTTGCCAACATTAATCCAGGGCAGGTCTGATCTTTCCAATTAGCTCACTGTGGGCCACTGTTTGGTCCATGTTCCAACCAAGCAACCAAATTGTTTGAGCCCTTTCTAATTTCCTCGGCTACAACATTAAATGCAGAATCTCTACCTGAGCCCATATAAATAATTCAATCTAATCCAACTGTGTGTTCCTTCCACCATTATCTCAAGCCTTTAGTATCTATTTCCACCTAGTTTCCTTGGATTTCTGTCTGTAGAAGTTAGAAAATTGTAGTAGTACCTTTGGACTGTAACACACCCCATCATGGGTCACACTTTATACCTCACTTTTAGGATTCTGCTATAGAAAAGTACAGCAGAGTAGCATGGCATTCTGCATAGCAGAATGACTTGAACTTAGTTACAGTCCTAAAAGCATGAAAGAGAGGTAACAGGTGGGATTTGAAAACAATGAGTATTGTCTTCCATGGAAACTGCATCTGGGGAGCCATTACAGTGTTTGAGGCAATGAAGTAAATCCCTTCAGATTGGGATGCTACCAGTGAGCATTGAGAAACCACTACCTGTGGGAATGGGGAGTGTGTATGTAGTAGGGGAAGAGAGACCTCTTCTACTGACAAAGATGACTAATCAGAATTTAGGGCTTCAATGTCCCTAGCCCCACCAAGATTTCCCTCATGTTCTCATTTCAACTTACAGGGCCTCATTCTTTCCCAAAGCTGCCCTTGCTTTAACAGTTGACACCCTATAAGACTGCAAATCCAGCTTGCACTGTAATTCAGCCATTCACTCAATGAGATTCTATATTTTATTTTTAGTCATATCAATCTTAGGCTACAAAAGATAAGGTCCTCCTTCAGGGCATACACAAAAGCCTAAGGTCATTTATGTCGTTCTTCAACTGGCAATTTGGATCCCTGAACTCGTGCTCTTCTTGCACTACTTTGGCCAGTAATGTTAGGAGCAACCAGCCAACCTCACTGTATTTTTTAGTTTTCCCAAATTGTTTGAAAGTATTTTATACATAGATAACTCCCATTCAAGCACTTAATAGGAGCCAGGAGGTACCTAGCTCCTACTAAGTGGTTGAGTAGGAGTATCCAAAACAGATAGTTCATGTATCTCTATTTCCATATTACACTATGGACTATCAGCGCTCTAGTCACTGGTAGAAAGAGTCATTAATGTCTTTAAATCTAGTGAATTAGAAACCCAATTCTAGAAACCCCACAACCAATTCAAAAACCCCATCCTTAACATTCTGTTCCTGTAGAAAACACTCTCAGTACCAAAATCTCTATTAGTCAAGATAAATATTTCTCTATCTATAGATTAAGGAAGTGGCTCAGGCAATTATGGAGGCTAAATCCTACTACCAGTAGTCTAAAAGACTGCGAACAAGGACAGCCAGCTTTTCTCTCCATTTTTTTTCTTCCAGTTTTTATGGTTTCTGATAAAATATTAGCTTTCATATAACTTACCCCTGTGAATAAGATTATTCATTTTTTGAATAAAAAAACATATTTTTCTCTGGAAGCCTTTAAGTTCTGCTATTTGCTATGATTTTTATCTATTTCATTATAATGTAACTATATATAGTTGTTTTTAATGAAACTTTTCTTGTGTTAACTGATTTGTTGATTGATGACTTTCATCTATTTTGGAAATCACTCTGCCATCATCTTCTCCTATATTTCATATGTTCTATTTTCTCTATTCTCCTGAGACTTGAATTATGAGCCTCTTAAACCACTTTATATTCTCCAGAAGACTGTTGATGCTTTGTTCTTTTTTAAACTAATTTTTTTCTCTTAGGGATTCAATTTGATCATTTTTTATTGGCCTGTATTTAGTTTTCTATTGCTCTCTTATATCAAGAATTCTCTTTAGGATATTTTTGTTAGTTTACATACTTCCTGGAATGCTCTCTCTCTTCATTCATACCACTTACACATCCCATTAGATCCCTTCACGTTATCAGAAGAATTTTAAGATCTATAACTGATCCTCTCAACTCCTGGAAGATCTTTGTTTTTACTTCTGTTAATCGTTTACTTTCTCAAACATGTCTCACATTCTCTTGCTTTACCATGGATTTTACTCTGTCACACATTTTTATAAAATTCCAACAGAAACTGAAGTGAATTAGTTTTATTTCCAGAAAGGAACACACTCCTGTTCCTGTCACTTCCTTATTGGAAAACCTATACTTCTGGTGAGTTTCTCTTATTTTTTCTTCTTAACCTCCAGTTTTATGGTACAATAGCTAGCATTCTGTGGACACTGGTGCCAGTTTTGTTCTGTATGGAAGTCAAAACTGGTAGTCAGTTTTGTTTTGTATGGAAGGATGCTCTGACCTTAATCTTTCATGTCAGTTAACACATGACAAATAAAAACTTTTTAAAAATTAGGCTGATTTCTCCTTATCCTAAGTTACTATAAATAGCTTATCTTCTGTTTCAGTCATGGATCACAGTACCCATGGATCCTTTCTGTTTTCATTCTCTGGAGTTTACTTCATTTATTTAACTTCTACTTCTCTATGTTCTCCATGATGGGTAGAAAATAAGTATGTCATTGATCTGCCTTGTTTTCATTGTTAGGACAAGAGCAACATTCTTATACAACTTTCTACTCTGACCTAGAAGCATGCACGTTTAGTTTTTAATTTCAACTTGTCTCTTCCCTCTTACTTCTAAAAAGTTCTACTTCTTTGTGTTTAAAATATCCCTATTCATCTTTAGTCTTTTTGTTGTTGCTCATTGTATTATTCTGTTAACTCTAACAGGGGTTAAAATCTTAAGAGTCTAAATTGTGGATTATTCCTACAGAGCTGATTTAGTTTTAGAGGGACTAGAGGCCACTATTCACCCCCTTTAAATATTTTGGCTAAATTTCAAGATTTGCAAATTTCTTGGCTACCTTACAACTGGCAGAGAGCTTAGGTTTTAAATTCTTCCTTTGACATTAATATTTCTCCTCATGATAATCCAAGTTTTCTCTATGTTCATCTTAAAGATTTTATTTATTTGAGAGAGAGGCAGGGGGAGGAACAGAGGCAGAGGGTGAGTGAGTCTCAAGCAGACTCCGTGCTGAGCATGGAGTGCAATGCAGAGCTCTATCTCAAGACCCAGAGATCACGACCTGAGCTGAAATCAAAAGTGAGACACCCAACTGACTGAGCCACACAGGCACCCTTCATATGTCCATTTTAAATGAGCTATTCTTTTGTTATGCTTTTTCTTTATGGTTGCTTAGAAAAGTCCCCTAACCGCTTGGGCATTCATGAATTCAGTTCAATAAGTTTTATGACAGTTGAATCAGAACTTTCTTTTTATAACATCGTACAATAAAAGGTTAGAGAGTATTATATTCATCTTTGACACTACAGCATTTATCACTAAGTCTCATGACATAGAGAATGCATTCAAAAAGTGTTACTAGAATTCAAAAGTTAACATAAATATTAGGTCAAGCAGCATAGCAATCCAAGGGAAAAGATCATGAATGACTAGATCTACTATAATCTCTTCTACATAACTGTCACTAAATTAGATTTTAATAGAGTTTAATAGAGTTTCATTTTTAGATATATTTTATTGATAAGATAATAAGGAAGCAGAAATGAAATACTCAACAAGTAGTTTGGAAAAGTAGGATGGAAGTTGATAGAAAAATCATGATTGACAATAAAGATTCCTGGATCAATTAGTGCAAAATCAAGTATGTGAGAGGGGTTGTTTTTTCCAAGGAAGTAGGTAGAGCAGCAATTTTAGGTTCTTTTTTTTTTTTTTTAATATTCCTTTTTTTTTTTTTTTAAGATTTTATTTATTTATTTGACAGAGAGAAATCACAAGTAGATGGAGAGGCAGGCAGAGAGAGAGAGAGGGAAGCAGGCTCCCTGCTGAGCAGAGAGCCCGATGCGGGCCTCGATCCCAGGACCCTGAGACCATGACCTGAGCCGAAGGCAGCAGCTTAACCCACTGAGCCACCCAGGCGCCCGCAATTTTAGGTTCTTAATAAGTGTTCACATATTGAGGCCAAAATACAAAAAAAGAAAAAACAAGTGCCAGGAAGGCCAGGGCAGCAGAATATCATAGAAGACAAAAAGAATCACTTATAGCTGCCATGTTTATAGTCTTGAAATGTCACTGACACTTACTTGAGTTGTTCTTCCATTTATAAGTTCAACCTTTCTGTTGACTGAATTCATTGTTTTTAACAAAGTATTTTAATGAAATAATGTCAATGGCTCCATTTTAGCTTTTTCTTGAATTACAGCAAAGTATGCAGAATTAATAGAATTTTAAAATTATGCATGACCAAGTTCATCCTCAATTTGGAATAGCTCAATTATAATGAATGGAAATGTGAACTGTTGATCAGCAATGGCATTCTTAAATTGTTGAACTGAGTTTTTTTTATTATATTCCACATGTAAAAATATTTTAATGCTTTCAACAAAAGTCTAGCTTCTCTATATATACCAATGTGCAAACACTCAGAACTGAAAAGGTTTGCATTACATGCACAAAATAGCAAAAACAATAATTCCCTTTACAAAACAGCTCTTCTTTAGCTCTTAGAGTGAAACTAGCTTTACTTCAGCAGGCTTAAAAGCATTCTTAAAACAGTATTCAAACCTACTAATAGTATACATCCCACCTTGCCCATTAGGACTTTCTCAGAGAACAATCTTGAGATGAAAATATAGTGGGAATTTGTCTTTTTTATTTTCTTTCTTATCTGTGCCTCACTTCTGAAATGCAATGGAAGTTTTAACTTTTTCCCTATCAGGCATCTGCTACAGGGATTAGAATTTGAAAAAGTGAGGAGACAGCCCTAGAAGATAGGAATCAACAGAAGGTTTTTCTTTCTTTCTTTCTTTTTCTTTTTTCTTCCTTTTTTTTTGAACGGAATTCAACAAGAGCTGATTTTTCATTTGGGGTCTGCAGCTCTAATATGCTTGTTCCCAAACTAATAGTGCAATTCAGTAGATCAGTCTTAATGCAGATATGGTAAAGAGTGTGGTCATTTATAATAGGCGATTAGCTGCCCCAGCCATTTGGATATCAGAAGCAATAGTGCTCAGTGATTGAGATGGAAAATGGAGGTCTCATCGAAAAGAAAATCAAGCAGTTCATTAATTTATGCCCTTTTAAACCCATAAATGCTTTGTAATTCCTAGATTTTAGGGAAGTTTTAAAAGTCTGGTCTAAAATGCCACAGGCACATTAGCAGAAACATTTAAAGCTGTTAGAGGCTTCCAGCAGATTGTATTATTTATTATGTGCAGGCTCTAGAGGCTAAGAGCAGCTGAAAGGATTGCAGTGCCAACAGCTGAAAATGAAGATTCTCTAAATAAAGGGCCGGTTGCCATTTAGCCTGGTGTGCAAAGAACCAAATATACAGTGGAACTCCTATGAAAACAAAAATGAATCCTACTACCATTGTGTAACTGAAAGTAGAAATGTTTGTATGTTAATCAAAGGGTGTTATTAAAAATAGATGCTTCTTTCTCCTCATGAATGAAAGGACTATGATGCACAAATAAGGAACTGACAAAATATGGGAGCACATTTTCGATTACAAAGCATTTTGCAAAATATATGTTTTAATTATCTTTATTAATACAACACATATAAAATAAATGCCATTCAGATTTATTTGGTACAGATGTGTCCTATAAATTCTTAGCAAGCTTCCAGACTGATTTCCTTTAAAAAATGGAAAACTTCTTTTAGTCTGCATAAAACCTCACTTCACTGTTAGGTACGAAGCACTAGATTTGAGTTGACACTGTGGCACAAAAGTGTATCCAAGAAATAAAGAAAATACAGTTCCCAACTTTCAATTAACTCGCCACTCTGTTTAGGCTCACATGGAAAATCTGAGTTGCTAAACTGTGCTGATATTTTTTTACTAATGAAACTGGATCTGGTAGAACAGAAAGAAAAAAAAATTGAATAGAAATAATTGAAAGGTTTATGGTCCAACTCTTGATGTCTCTGGAAGAAGTCCCCAACAAACTTGTTCTTGGAGTTATACTGAAAAATATGAGTTCACTGACAACAATGTCTAGATTGAAGATTTGGTCATAACCCCCACATTTCCAGTTAAACAGAAAGTCCATTTTAGCTCCATTATATTTAGAAATACTTACAGTCTCAAAAATATATGTGCCCTTGTGTGTGCCTTAGGGGAAGGGTATCTGGGGAGGAAGAAGGTGGACCCACAAGCTGGGCAGGAAGACAGGGAAGGAGACTGGGGTAGTTGGAAAGAGCAATTCTAGTTATCCCAGAATTTTATGAGAATGGGCCTCAGATGGATGCCATTTGGGCCTGGGAAATGCCACAGCTGCTGCTGTTGGAGGGAGCCAATGTGGCAGCTGCTTTAAACCAAGTCTGGAGGGACAACTTCCGCATTGCTTACGCCAGTTCACAGTGGACTCTGAGGGAGAACTATCACACCACCTAGTATAACAAAGTCAAGGGTGTTCGATCACCATAAGGATCTGTGTTCTTTTCATGGTTATGGACTTTTAATTCTCTGCAGCTTTGCAATGATGAAAATGGGATTTTTCATAAAGATACTGATGCTTAAGCTTCACAGTTTCTCACTAGCACGTTTCTGGGTTTTGTGATGCTTACAGTTATTTATCATTTTAAAAAATTATAAGTGCTTTTATTTTCATGAAGTATTTATTTTCATACATATTTGTATTGTTTTCCTTAAAAGGTATCACCAAATTGGAATAATATTGTTTAGAAAGGAAGAGAACTTTCTAAGGAAAGAAAAACTGTACCTTCACTGAAGACTATGTCTGAATTTGATTTATTGGGGCAAATTCCCCAATCCTGTGTATCTCCTATCTCAGATACCATGTAGACTCTGGTCTCAGCCATAGTGTTCAAGGACAAATTAATGCTTTTTGTGTTTTGGTAATAAGAACTCCATGCCAAATTGACCAACTCTATGTTCAAATTTAGTCACACAACCACCAGCAGGATATTTGATCTAGTTTCACCTATCTTTGTAAACCCATAAGTAGTGACTTGTTTTTTTTAAATCATTAGCTGTGTCCAGTGATTGCCTTCCAAGATCTCGCCAGTGATTAAAATGTATTTCATTCAAAGTAAAAACTGAATATCTGGAGAAACCATACCTCTGCCCAGTGAGTTAGTTTCCTGGGAAAATTACAAAAAATGTATCCAATTATATTAATGTATCAGCTCTCCAAGTATAGACCTGGGAGCAAATCTGGAAACTATTACTTAACTGACCATCAAAAACACCGAGTTTCCGGGGCACCTGGGTGGATCAGCGGGTTAAAGCCTCTGCTTTCGGCTTAGGTCATGATCCCAGGGTCCTGGGATCGAGTCCCACATCCGGCTCTCTGCTCAGCAGGGAGCCTGCTTTCCTTCCTCTCTCTCTCCCTGCCTCTCTGCCTACTTGTGATCTCTGTCTGTCAAATAAATTAAAAAAAAATTTACACGAGACGTATGAACACGAGAAAAAAATGCAGTTAAAAAAAAAAAAACCAAAAAAAACAAAACACCGAGTTTCCTAAAGAAACTCTTCCTAAAGGAGTCTAAATTTCTCCAAGTAAGCCAGATCAGTAGAAAGACAAAGGCCTGAACTATAAAGCATTGGTCCCTGGTGGAACAGTCTTTATGTAATTCGGCTGTGGTGTGCGGAGATAAGGATAATTGTCAATAATAGGAATGTTCCCAGGGATGTTATTTCTTGATTAAAATGGGGTCTTATTTCTGAAGATAACTGGGAAGTTTCTCTAGTCTTATTATGAGAAACAGTCATAATTCTTTCTGGTCTTACTATGAGTAACAGTCACATTCCTTAGAAATAAACTTTTAATTATCATTTGGGTTAGTAAATGACAAAAAAGACCATTTTACTCTCTTTATGGTGACTTCCACTAATGGCAAACTCATGGCTCATCCTTGTAGGTTATACTTGTTATTTCATTGTACGTGTTTGTGTATCAGTCCCACTTCTATCCATTTGTTTTCCCTTTGCTCCTTCTTGAGTACCTTCTAAAAATGTTATCCTATGTTTTGAAAGCTAAGATAAAGGTCTTTTTAGAAAAAAAATTAACATATCCACTTACATTCCAATATAAACAAGGAAAAGTTTAACATGTAGAAAGCTATACAAAATCTTGAGAAAGGTAAACAGAACAATGATCCACACAGGACATGGCCAAATATAGAGAAATAAAATGTGTGTCTGGCTTTAAAAATGAACTGATTCAGCACCTGACAAGTAGTAATCCCTTGATCCTAATAATGACTATAAAAGATATATAATCTAGGTGGAGAAAGAAGACATATGCATTAAAATATGTTACCAAAGATCATATCAAAGCCATTAGATTTTATATAAATGGGCTAATATAAGTTATTCTGGAAAGGTAAATTGATATAAGGGATTTCTCAAAAAAATGAAAAGAGAGTGTCTCATTCCCTCTGTATTTGAACAATTGTTTGTAGTATGTATAGTCATATCCAATATGCTATGTATTTTTAAGGGCATACTGGGACAGTGATGAGCAAAATACACATAATCTGTATCCTCATGGAGTTTTGAGTGTGCTTAAATACACAGAAACACACATCAAATAATGACACAAATTCATTATTATATAATAAACAGCATGGAGTAACTTTTTTTTTTAAGATTTTTAAAATTTATTTATTTGTCAGAGAGAGAGAGAGAGCGAGCACTGGCAGACAGAGTGGAAGGCAGAGTCAGAGGGAGAAGCAGGCTCCCTGCATAGCAAGGAGCCCGATGTGGGACTCGATCCCAGGATGCTGGGATCATGACCTGAGCCGAAGGCAGCTGCTTAACCAACTGAGCCACCCAGGCGTCCCAGCATGGAGTAACTTTTAAGGGTCAACTAATAAGGATAAGCTCTAGGTTACAGACAATTTTCTATTCTCATGGGACTTTCATTTTAATGGGATAGATGAATAATATTTAAATTTAATGGGAAATAAACAAGTACAATAATCAAAATTAGGCAATAGAGACTGGTAGGGCAGGATATTCTATTTTAGATATGGTAACAGAAAAGAATATATTTTTATTCTACTAGTTTAGCAATTTCTTGGCCTTAGAATATTCATTGACATTTCTAAGTATATTGCAGCATGAATGAGTCTTAATGTTGACTTGAGGTGGGAGGAGACTGAGAAATAGACAGAAATTGTTTTTTTATTTTTAAAATATTATTTTTTAAATAACAATTTTATCTTCATAAAATGTCATTTATGGATATGTAGTATTTATAAATACTATAATGGTAATGGGGTAAGCTTTTACAAAATTTTGAATCTATCATAATTCTAAGTAGAGCCCTCAACAAAAGGTAGAAGGTACTCAACAAAAAATTCCTAATGAATGAAGATTAAAAATGAACATTTCTACAACATGGCTATTTTAAAATTATTTTAAATGGACTTAGGCTATGAAGAACTACATTATTCATAATCTTTACCTATGTCACACTGTCATCATTAATCCACATATAGTCCTTTGCTAGTGACTTTTATTTTATACTTTGCCTAGCAAGCTATAGTTTACAAAATCACATGCTCTTTTCAAAATAACTCTAAGAGAAACATATTATTTCTATTAAAAGATATAGTAATAGACTTCAGTATAGTAAGTAACTGAGTAAAGCTGCCCAACTAGGAAATAACATATTGCAGACTGCTTCTAATGCTTGTGTTCCTTCCACTACATACAGCAGTCCACTCCTGGGTTTCAGTGAGATCCTGGTAGGTGGCTGAGGCTTATTTAATATTGAGATCAATGAGGTTTCCATCAGTGTTTACATAGGTTGCCAGCAGAAATTATGAAACCAGAAAAGAAAAATGGTGACAGCTTGAGGAAGACAAAATAGAGATGGATCTAAAGACAAAAATGAGGAAGGAATGCAAGAGTTGGAAAGTGATACTAAGATTGCAGAGAACAGATAAGTGGGAGACAACAGGGTTATGGTGTGGGATTCTCATCAGAAACAGCACTTGAAAGTCAAGAGCAACAGCTCTCCAGCCCCTTAAGCAGATGTGGTCTGCTAGGGGAAGTCAGAATTTAGTTAAAGTGAAGAGGTGGAGGGCAGAATATAGTAAATGATGTGTGCAAACAAGGTTAACATCTGCAAATTTTCTTTAAGATTTGTGATTTTGCAAACATCTCAACTGCTCAGAAATTCTGAAAGCACTTTAGAAGAAAGCTGGATTTAAGTGGATGCTTCCACGTTGAATGGTTTCTGTGCAAGATAAAATAAAATCAAGCAATTAAAGGAATAAGCTCTAGGAATAAAGACCATCTAAAGAATCTTGGACCCATGAACACAGGTACCAGTAGAGGAGCATGAAAATGGAAACTGAACTGTTTCTTGGGTGGAGGAAAATTATAGTTAGTTAGGTACCTAAATGGAAGTAGGTATCAAATGAATCCAAAACTTCTTTCCTGACTATGCATACTGATTCCTTTTCATGAGAGTATTTTCTGAATCAAAATGGTCCCATTGCAGTCTCTTCTCTACTTAGACTTCATTTCTTTCCTAGACCCTCTCATATGGTATATGAATACTGGAGTCAGAGAATAAACTTTCTTCTTTTCATATCTGTTTATCTCTTTTGCATTTAATATCTTCAGGGAGAAAAATGGAAAATTTTCATTCATTGGACAGTCTCTAGCTGTCAAGTGCTGTAGACATCATCTCATTCACCTGTTACTTAATCTATTCAAAACCTAGTTTTCTCTACTATAAAGTACATAAAATAAACTATATTTAATTCCTATTATTGTGATGATCATGAGATAATGGTATAAACTGATTAAACCAATGTCCGGTCTTTATAACTTAACCTATATGATCTTTTTAATGAAAGGTCATTTACTATTATAGATTATAGCACAGATTCTGGAAACTTCTTGCTTAGGTTCAAATGCTTACTCTTTTACTTACTAGCTGGGTGATCTCGGGTACCTTACTAAGCCACTATAACTCAGCCCTCTCATCTCTAAAATGGAAATAAAATTAGAGTTGACTTCATAAGACTGTTCAGTCTATTAAATGAGTTATTATACATACAGCACTGAAACCAATCCTTGGTACAAGTTAAGTGACAAATAAGTATCAACTCTTATTTGTGAGGGCAGTAATGGTGATTGTAGGCAGAAGTAGTGATTCTTAATTTTTTGGTATGCTATAGAATGCCCTCTCCTAACTTGATGACTTTTAGGAACCCTTCCCCAGGAAAGAATTATATTTATAACTGAGTTCACACAAAATTTTTCATGTTATTTAAACATTTGTGAACTTTTGAACCCTATCTGTGGATCACAGGTTATGAATCCCAAGTTTGAGCAATATTTTGTATAAATTCATTTATAAAAAAGTAAAAAGGACAAGGACATGTTGTCCTTATGCTGTGTATTATGAAATGCTGTGGGAAATATTTCCTTTGTGTGTTAAGACATTTATTTTGGGGAAAAAATAAATATATGATAACATGAAAAGGTTTGCAGTTGATGGCATTTACATAAAATGTCTGTCAAATTTCTCAGTTGCTAAATTTCTGAAACGTAGTTTTACCGAGGAAAAGAACAGCATGGCTCAGCATGACAAAAATAATACATGAACTCTATTCCTCAAAACATCCAACACCTGCCAAAGTAAACAACATGAATACTGGGATTTTGCCAGCATTAAATTACTTGAAATGGGGTACAAATCTCTGAGTCTCCCAGTATTTAGGTAGTGAAATTTTTACATCACTATTATACTTAAGAACAAATTCTTCATCTGCTTTCTCAGAGAAATAAGAATTTAATATTGTTATGATGTGAACAAGCAACAGCCATTATTCCATTCCATTATTTCCATTCCATTATTTAAAACCTCAAGATACTAGGATTTGGTTATAGTTCAAAACATACATTACAATTTGCACCTTGAATTAAACTATGTTTTTTAAAACAGTGTGTTTTGCAGAAGACAGTAAAATTTTCAATTAGTTTTTGACATTTCCTTATATAGCTTACACAGTAAGTAGAAAATCTCGTCTTCCTTTGATAAATGAGAAACAAAAATATTTTCTCTAAGAGAAGAACTGCATAGCACCAAGAGCGAGAATGATCTGTGAAATCAAAGTGGATGGTGACCGTGGATTGGTCGAAGATCATGTTTGGCACACAAGAGCTTTAATTTAAATTCCTAATTAAAATTAAACTGTTGGGCCAGTTGAAATGGTTCTAGACTCATAAAGCTTGTGTTATTTGTTGTCTCCTATTATCTGTCTAACATTTCTGTTTCCCTTATCCTCCATTTGGAAGCCCTTCTCCATCAGAGATAACATTCAATTCTCCACTCAGAGGACCACTACTCCTGGTCATGCATTGGCCAGGTGCACCCCACAGCCTCAAGTCATTCCTTACTCGGCAAAATGCTGATTTTTCTTGAATACTCAGTTCAACTAATTATCATTAAGTTAATAATAAATAATAGCATATTACCACCTCACTAGTTTACTAAAATGTAAATAATCGTGTATATATAATAATGTATGTAATGCTAAACTATCTCCTGGCTTATGGTTGTAAATGAGTTACTCTACTTATAACACTTAAAATAATGCCTGATATAGAGGAGAAGCTCAATACATGCTGGATATTATTATTATTATTGTATATAATAGACTGCTGTGTAACAAAATAATGGATGTTATAGTTTAAAAGCTTACTCCAATTAGAATGTAATTTAAGTTACAGTTCAAACTGATGATTGCTCTCAATGATATTTATAGATTTTTATTTCATTCATACATATCACCTTGGATATGTATGGTCATAAGAAATGAAATAGAGCAAGTGCTAGTAGTCTAACGTAAAATCTTTTTATGAAAGAAATAATGAAGAGAAAAAAATCTGATTTAAAAAGGGATTGACATTTTATCAATTAGTGCTTTCTGAAAGTAAAATGCACTGCTTGTGATGCAAGAGGATCTTTTAAATGATAGATAAACAGAACCTAGAAAACAGATGCAAATGATATTTTATGGAGAAATAAATGACACTAGATGACAACTAGAGTACTCTTTAGCTCTTCCCTGCTATGTTTCTAACAAAGTATTTGTATCTAAAAACTTATTACTTCATCAATCAGATCAATACGTATTTGTTGAGGGGCTCCTATGTGCCTGGTGCACTGAGCAAGACAATGTGGGTGAAATGATAAACCAAATGGATTGGTTCTCTGTTTCAATGTTGCATTACATCATGAATAAATAACTACATGTCTTATGTGGTTGTAAACTTCTTCAATTATTACAAGATTGTAACACACTAAACCAGCTTTTGAGGATGACATTTCAGAGAAGGTAATCTATACAGTCTATACAGTTCAGAGAAGGTAGAGTTTGTGCCCTCTCTCTGTCAAAAGCATTAGCCTTTTGAAGAGAAATATGGAATTCAAGATCATCTTTAAACATTGGAAACTGCCTGGAGAAAGCTCTAGAGTCAAAAAGAAACAATAGGTTTACTAAGAACTGAAAGCAGGGCATTCTCTAGCAAAGCTGGAACTGCAAAGGTTGAGATTAATCTGCACTTGATCTTAGCTAAAAGGCCGAGAAGCGATGAGATTAATCTGACGACGCAGGCAGTATGATCCTATTATGGAGAATTGTAGGCCACATTACCAACCTTCCAAAGAGATTCCAGCTTTTCTGACTGGAAAATGCACCCTAGCTTTAGAACAGGTCTCTTGGCTAATTAAATATTAAAATATCCTATCATGCTAACTGAGAAGCACGGGATGTGGAAAGAGTAGGATCGCAAATTAGGGAGCAACAAAGCATTTAAAGGAGCTAAAGGAGGTGAAGTCAAGGAGGAAAGATGTACTATTTTGATTGAAGTCATAGTATAAAAATAAAAATGGTGATGGACGTATCTCACGTTAAGTCTCCAGTTTTTCTAATACATCAAAAGGCAATGCCTATTCTCCATAGCATCCTTATAATCTCTCTCTCTCTTGCACAGAAAAAAAACAAGCAGAAAAGTGTTGGTAAACTTATCCCCAGGAACTAAAGTCAAAGCCTGAAAGCACCAAAATATCTTAAAATCATTTCTTGCACAAGGACTGTGAAGAAAACTCTCACAGGATAACAGCAAAACAGATTTACAACAAATGCTGTACATAACTAAATCCCCAAAATGATGCAACATGGCATTTTCATGTTAGAAATGAGTTGGAGTTATGAGCTACATTTTAAAACGTATCCTTTCCTTTGTCCCCTTTTTTGCAGCTTGTTGATTTGTATTCAGTTATATGCAGATGAAAAGGTGACCAAGCTCGCAAGTATTAGATTTTGGTCTCTAGCTATCTATTGAGTTTTGGTTTCTGTGTCAACACAATAAATTTGAAATAAAAATTTGAAATAAAATTTGAATAAATTTGAAAAATAAATTTGAAATAAAAATAATAATTTCATAAATCTTACAATAATAGTAGCTTTTTAATTCTACCTTTCAAAGGACATTTAATACATTAATTAAGCTTCAAGTCACCCAGTATTTGTACTCTGCACATTTCACAGATGGTTAAGTCTTATTACTAAGATGTTAAGCGATTTCCGAAAGTAGTCTATAATTGAAGAAGTTGAAAATAAAAATCTTGATGTGTGCTTGTACTAACCCCTGGCCATCTCGTACTCTGAAAAACGGCCTATTAGCCAGAAAGAATTTGCTTTTCTTCCACCTCTTCATGGAATAAAGTAAGACCTTTATTGTTATGCTGTAAGAAATTGGGGAATAAGTTCAATATCACATTTACTGACCATAAAGTATGTTCAGTAAAACAAATACTTTATAAATATTAAAATAATATCTGTTCAACTGATGAAATAGGTGATGGGGATTAAAGAGCACACTTATCATGATGAGCACTGAATAAGGTATAGAATTGTTGAATCATTACACTGTGTACTTGAAACTAATGTAACACTGTATGTTAACCATATTGGAATTAAAAATAAAAGAAAGAGGAAAGGTTTAAAAAAATAGTATCTACTCATTGACAACTAAAAACATTATAGAAAAATGGCAATAATTTATCTACATTTTTGGTTCTAGAAGGAAGAGAATAATGTTGGCTTCTCATAGTGTTTCTGAATTGGTAAAATACAACTTTTGGTTTATTGAACACTGGCCAAGGTAAGTGTAAGAAGGGCAGTTTCATAGAATCCTGTACTTTGCAAAAGCATAATATGTTCCACATATGTAATATATTATTTGTATTAAAAATGTTATTGATTACTTTGAAATCTGAAAATAGATTACTGTCAACTGAGTTGGAAGCTGTTTAGAGAAAATGTTAAATATTCTAATGGAAAATGGGTAAATGATATAATGGACAAATCACCAAAGAAAATACAAATAGCCAATAAGCATGTAAAAAAGGTAGTTCAAATAATGAGATCGCTGGGGTGCCTGGGTGGCTCAATAGGTTAAAGCCTCTGCCTTTGGCTCAGGTCATGACCCCAGGGTCCTGGGATTGAGTCCTCAATGGCTCTCTGCTCTGCAGGGAGCCTGCTTCTCCCCCCCTCCACCCTGCTCTGCCTGCCTCTCTGCCTACTTGTGATCTCTGTCAAATAAATAAATAAAATCTTAAAAAAAAAAAAGTGAGATCGCTTATTAAGTTAATGAAATAAATGCATTATGTATAGAAAGTTTTATGTAAAGAACATATTTTACTAATAATACTGAGTGTTCTTCCAATATATGGATATGTAGGACAATTTATATACTCCTGGCAGAACTCTGAGTTGGTACCATAACTCTTGAGAGCAATTTTCAGGATATTTTGAAAAAAATCTTAGAAATATGCCCGGTTTGTGAGCTAACATTTCTCTGTCTAATTATATATCCTAATAATATGGGTTTATATAAAGAAAAATCTGAAAGACTATTTATTGCATGCCTGTTGCCACAGTAAAACTAGAAAACTAATTAAATATCCAACAATAATTTCTTTAGAAGTGATGGTGTTTCCATACATTTCCCTTTTAAATTATAAAAATTAAAAATGATGCTATGCAAGAATATTTAATGATATGGTAAAATGCTCACAACAGAATATTTTTAAAAGCATATTACAAATAATATTTACTACAAGCATGAGAAGAAGGGAATGTACACCTTAATATTAATAGCGGTCATCCCTGTGTGAAAATTAATGACACTTCTTAAAATTTTTTGAGTTTTTGCTTTCTGAATTTTCTTTTTTTCCCCATAATGGTCTTATATTATTTTTAATGTTTTTAATAAGCCATTTTTTTCTTTTACATTATTTTTCAGAGTTGATGCTCTCAAGAAACCCTTAATTTTATTTTTTCTTCATATTTTTTCAACTTCTTCTTTTGCAGTTATTATAGATTCATTGGAAGTTGCAAATAAATGTACAGGAAGGCCCCCTGAGTCATTCTCTCAAGCTCTCCCAATGTTAATATCTTTCAAAATTCTAGTACAATATCAAAACTAGAAAACTGATATTAGCACAAGCCACAAGGGTTATTTAGATTTCATCAGCTATGTTTGTATCATCTCTGCATGTGTTTGTGTGTGTGTAGCTCTATGCAGTTTTATCACATGTAGCTTTGCATAACTATAACCACTATGAAGATAAAGTATAATATTATTCATTACACTTCTCCATGTTACCCTTTTATAACCATGCAATCCCCATCCCCTGTCATTTGCCATTTACTAATCAGTATCCATCTCCATTCTTTTATTTCACAAATGTCATATAAATAAAATCACACATTATATAACCTTTTGAGATTGGCATTTTTCACTCAATTACAATTTCCTTGATGTTCATACAAGTTGTTGCATATTTTCCATTGCTAAGTAATATTCCATGGTATGGATTCATACTGGTTTAACCATTCACCACAGGACAGGTGAGCAGGTTCCAGATTAAGGCTACTACAAATATACCTGCCTTGAACTTTTGTGTACAAAAGAGTACTAAGCACTTTTGTGTACTTATTCTACATGAGAATAAGTTTTCATTTCTCTGAGATAAATGTTGAAGGGCAAAACTGTGAGATCTTATGTCAAACTATTTGCCCATGTGAGTCTATCATTTAGCATTTCCACTAATAATCAAATTTCTCCAACTCTGAAACAAAGAACAAAATCGGAAGACCTACACAATATCTGATTTCAAAACTTACTGTAAAGACAGTGATCAAAACAATATAGTTGTAGCATAAGGATAGGTTTATACATAAATGGAAGAGAACTAAGAATTCAGAAATTATCCCTTACTTTTTGATCAACTGGTTTTCAACAAAGACACCAAAACATTAAATTTATGAAGAGCCCTTTCATTAAATAGTTCTGAGTAGCTAAACACACTCACGCACACACACACCTATTTCTTTTAACATACACAAAAATTAACTCAAAATAGATCATAAACATTGATCTAAGAATTAAAACTATACAACTTTTGAACAAAAACAATGGGTAAAAATCTTTATGACTTTGACTGACTCTAGTCAGAGTTCCTAGGTAGAACTTCTAAAACACTATCCATTTAAAAAATGAAAGCTTGGACCTCTTAGAATTATAAATCTTTTATTTCATTTCAAAACACACCATTTAAAATGAACAACAGGGGCACCCAGGTGGCTCAGCTGGTTTAGCAGCTGCCTTAGGCTCAGGTCATGATCCCAGGGTTCTGGGATCAAACCCCCTGCTCAGTGGGGAGCCTGCTTTTCCCTCTGCCTGCCTCTCCTCCTGCTTGGGCTGTCAAATAAATAAAATCCTTAAAAAAATAAAATGAAAACAATCCACAGGGGGGATATATTTGCAAACCATGTATTTCTTCCACCCAAAATATTTAAAGGACATTTACTACACTATAAGATAAAAAACCGGAAAAAGAAAATGGACAAAAGACTTGAATAAACTTTTCACTAAACAAGACCTATAATTAGCTCATAAGCACATGAAAAGGTCTCTGCATCATTAATTGCAAATTAAACAACAATGAGATAATACTTAATAGGATGCTTATAATCAAAAGACATTTAATCCCAAATCTGATAAGAATGTGAAGAAATCAGAGCCTTCATACACTGCAGGGGAAAGTCAAATTGTAGTTACTTTGAAGAACATTTTGTTAGTTAGCTTCTTAAAAGGTTAATCACAGAGCTACCACACAGCCCAGCAATTCCACTCATAGGATGCAATCCAAAATAAGTGAAAACATCTGTCCACCCAAACACTTGTATGTAAATATTCTTGGCGGGATCATTTATGACAGACCAAATGTGGAAACAATCCAACATCTATCAGCTGTTGAATTCATAAAAAAAGTGTTGTATAATATACAACTGGATACTCTTACACAATTAAAATAATTAAGCACTTAGTAATACATTATAATATGAATATCAAACATGCTAGATATAGATATAAAATACTATATATTCTTATGTATTATTATGTACATATTATGTATTATATGAAGTGTCTAGAAAAGGCAGATTCTTCATATTATTTATAAAGACTGGAAAGCAGTTCAGGGTTGTCTGAGGCTTGGGTAGGGTTAAGAAATAATTATAAATATGCTCTTAAGAATTGTGTAGAGCAGTAGAAATATTTTTAAAAACTGTATTGTAGCGATGAAAGCCCAACTTTGCTATAATTAGAAAATTGGACAGTTACATTGGCTGAATTTTATGGTATGTAAGTTACATCTCATAAAGGTATCTTTTATTTAAAAATGTGTTATGAACTATTTCCTATGAGGAAATATTATTGGGAAGAAAGGAGCGCCAAAGTGCTTGGATATGAGTTTGGAAAAGAAGACAAGAGACAGATTTGTAATGTCAAGGTAATTTTCTTCCTAAAATACTGAAGGTTATACGAGATAGGTAATAATTAAAGGGGGTGAATAATGCAATCAGTTTTGTGTTGTAGAAAGCTCTCTTGGTGATATGGAGGCAGACTAGGCTTGGTCTATGAAACCCAATGAGAAAATTATTGCAAAATCAAAGATGTCACAATTAAGGGGAAAGTGTAGATACCTTCAGGAGAAAGCAGTAGCAACAGTCCTGGGTGAGAAATTCAATACCGAAGGATGGAGAGTATTATCTAGGAAAATTATCATTTGCTTGGGAAACTAAATGGGGGTGGTCATAAAAATTAGGTAACATTGAGGATTGAGTTATTACTTGGACAGTGATAGTTAAAGAAAATGGAACTAAATGTACCACCGTTAAAATGGAAAATTTCCCCATCCAATTTGTTGGATATATAAATGAGACTGGTGCTCCCCATATAGTCGGGGACAAAAGATTAAGGTACAATCAATTTATATGTGGGAGCTAAGTTATTCTAAGGAGATCCAGGGAAAAAGAAAGGAATGAAAAGAACTAGGGGACAAGGACAGAGTCCTCAGCCATAGAGCTGTTTGAAGAGAAATGGCTAGGGAGGAAGAAAGTGATGTCTGGAAACCACCAGCCTTGAATGCCATAGAGATTCTGAGTAATAGATTAAAGAGGGATCGTCAGGATAGAAGAATATGGAAAATAGTTATTTCTGAAGCTGTTTGCTTTGAAGTAATTTTTGAGATATAGAAAAGGCTTTATCATGTATCTAGCATTTTCTCTATAAAATGAAATGAAATCTGAGGTCTGGAGATCTTACAGGGATCCAGAATAGTTTTGAAGATACATGGCTGAGATCTCTGTCTGCCTCAATTTTTTTTTTTCTCACAAAATCAACTGTGTTTTCTGTTTTAAATAAAACATCATTTATTTTTACTTAAACAAGTAATATGAATATACTCTATGGGAAAAAATTGCAGATGAAACAAAAGATTTCTTGACACAGTCTTATTTCTCTCCCCTGGGATAAACACTATTGGAATGCTATTATGTAGTTTGTAGGCTTTTAAGTATGTATGATAGAAATATATAGTTTATGTGTGAGTGTTTTTCTGTATAGATGATATAAATTACGTATCTCTCCACAACTAGCTTTTTTTGACTGAAGAGTATGCATTGAAATTTTTCCATGTTCATACATTTAGAACTTCTGGGTTTTTTTTCCACAGCTAAATACACAAAATTCAGCTCACTTTTTAATACTGTGATTAACTTAAATATTGCATGCATTGTTTAACTCTGTTAGCCTCATAGTTTTGCAATATTTGTGCTTCATCTGTTTTAAGAAGAAAAACATACTTCCCACTGAGACTTTGTAATTCTTCTTTGTCCCATTCTCCTTCACAAAGTCCCACTCACCAGATTTGTTATTTAAATGGCATTACATGCTTTTGTTCTACTATTATACAGAAGATATTTAAGTATCTATACATGTATATGCACAATTTATATATTATTCTATATACATATAACTTTTTCCTATTTACGTACTTAGTATATGTGTTCTCATGCAATAGGTTCATTCAGAAACCATTTTTTGTTATTCTTTTGTGTTTGGAATTTATTTATGTTGATGTCAAAGTTTTTGTTCCTGTATTTTAATGATGACATTTCAATGTGCAGATATGGCACAATTTGTTTTTCTATTGTTTTTTATCTAGGTCGATTTCAATTTTCCAAGGTAACAATGCTGTTATGAGGGTCTGGCAAGATGGCAGAGGAGTATGGGACCCTATATCAAATTGGTCCCCTGAATTGAGCTAGATATCTGCCAGACCACTCTGAATACCCACGAAATCAGCCCAAGATGTAATAAGATATTTCAGGATGTACATCAACAGAATACCTCTGGTGGCCAGTTTTGAGGTATGAAGTGGGGATACAGGATTCTGTGGGCAGATATCAGAAAATAAATGGAAGGGGGAGGGAGCTGCCATAAGTGCTGGGGCTGGGCAGGTGAACTAACACAGGAGCACAAAAGTGTCCTGTGCTGGGGCCCTGACACAGACTCAGAGACCAGTAGCCATGGGAGAAGGACTTTAGGGGAGCCCCCCAGACTGAAACCTGGAGTTGTGGGGGCACACATGTGAACTGGGGGTGGCTGGTGGTTTTAAAAGCACAAAGGGCAGCTACATGCCTGGACCTGAAAGTGAGGGCTAGGAGTGCTGCTGTGCGGTGTGCAATCCAGGTTGCTGCAGTTTTTAAGCAGTATAGACAAAAACGGAGTCACTGTGACCTGTAGGGCTTTCTGGAGAATAGTCTGTGGTCTCTCTGTTCTGAGACAGAAGTTTGGACATAATCACTTCTGTTCTGACTCTTGGAAGGGACACAGAAAACTATCAGGGAAAGCTACCAGAGAACAAAAGCCCCCAAAACCAGTTTTCACTGAGCCCATCCCCCACTACAGGGGGCAGGGCAATTCTGCACAAAGTTGCCTGAGTAACAGTGCAGCAGGCCCCTACCCTCAGAAGACAGGTTAAAAGAACAAGAGGCCAAGAACCCTAAAGCTCCTATAAAACAGGTACATCTTGCTTGGATTGTGGTCAATAGTTTGGACTCTGTATATTCCCTCAACCATTTCTCACCAGAATGACTAGGAGGAGGAACCCCCAACACAGGAAAAATTCAGTGACCTCTGCCACAGAACTAATAGATATGGACATAAGCAAGATGTCAGAAATAGAATTCAGGGTAACAGTTATACAGACAATAGGTAGGTTGGAGAAAACCATTAACAGCAACATAGATTTTGAAGGGCAGAAATAAGAGCTGATCTGGCAGAACTTAAAAACACTATCAATGAAATCCAATCTAATATAGATACTCTAACAGCTAGGGTAAATGAGGCAGAAGACTGAATTATTGAACTAGAAGACAAACTGACAGAAAAATACAATCAGGAGAAGGCCTGGAACAAACAGATTAGAATTCATGAAAATAGAATTAGAAATAAATGATGTCATGAAACATTCCAATATCACAATTATTGGGATCCCTAGGGGGTGGAGAGAGAGAGAGGGGGACTAGAAGATAAAGGTGAGCAAATCCCAGCTGAGAATTTCCCTAATCTGGGGAATTAAGCAAGTATTTATGTCCTAGTGGCAGAGAAGACACCCCCCAAGATCAACAAGGGAAGAGTGACACTCATGTGATAGTGAAAATTGTGAATCTTAAAATCAGAGAAAATATCTTAAGGGCAGCTAGGGTGAAGAGATTCCTTACTACAGAGGGAGGAACATCAGAATAATGTCCAACCTGTCCACAAAAACCTGGCGAGCCAGGAAGGGCTGGCAAGACATATTCAGGACACTAAATGAGAAGAATATGCAGCCAAGAATCCTGTATCTGGCAAGGCTGTCATTTAGAATATATGGAGAGATAAAGAGCTTCCAAGACAGGCAAAGAATGAAAAATATGTGACCACCAAGCTAGCCCTGAAAGAAATATTAAGGAGGGTCCTATAAAAGAAGAAAGAACCCAAGAGTGATATAGAATAGAAATTTTCAGAGACAATCTAAAGAAACAAGGACCTCACAGGCAGCATGATGACAATCAAAACTTATCTTTAAATAATCACTTTCAATGTGAATTGCCTAAGTGTTCCCATAAAATGGCACAGGGATGCAGATTAGATTAAAGAGACAGGACCCAACCATATGCTATCTACAAGAGATGCATTTTGAACTGAAAGATACATCCAGACTGAAACTGAAGGTATGGAGAACCATCTTTCATGCCAACGGACCTCAAAAGAAAGCTGGGGTAGCAATTTTCATATCAGACAAATTAATTTTAAATTAAAGACAGTAGTCAGACATACAGAAGGACACTATGTCATTCTTTTTTTTTTTTTAAGATTTTATTTATTTATTTGACAGACAAAAATAACAAATAGGCAGAGAGGCAGGCAGGGGGTGGGGGGGAAGCAGGCTCGCTGCTGAGCAGACAACCCGATGTGGGGCTCAATCTCAGGACTCTGAGATCATGACCTGAGCTGAAGGCAGAGGCTTTAACCCACTGAGCCACTCAGGCTCCCCCACTATGTCATTCTTAAAGGATCTATCTAACAAGAAGATCTAACAATTGTAAATATCTATGCCCACAACATGGGAGCAGCCAACTACATAAGCCAACTATTAATTTAAAAAAAAAAAGAGAGAGAGAGATATTAATTAGAATATGTTAATTGTTGTGGATCTTAATATTTCACTCTCAGCAAAAGATCATCTAAGCAGAAAATCAGCAAAGAAACAAGAACTTTGAATGACACATTGGACCAGATGAATCTCATAGATATACACAGAACAGTCCACTCTAAAACAACAGAATACTCATCTTCTCAAGCATACATGGAACTTTCTCCAGAATAGACCACATACTGGGTCACAAATCAGGTCTCAACTGATACCAAAAGACTGAGATTATTCCCTGCATATTCTCAGACCACAGTGCTTTGAAACTGGAACTCAATCACAAGAAAAAGTTTGGAAGAAATTAAACACTTGGGAGCTAAAGACCATCCTGCTCAAGAATGTTTGGGTCAACCAGGAAATTAAAGAACTTAAATAATTCATGTAAACCACTAAGAATGAAAACACAATGATCCAAAACCTACGGGATAAGGCAAAGGTAATCCTAAAGGGGAAATACATAGCCATCTAAGCCTCCCTCAAAATAATTGAAAAATCCCAAATACACAAACTCCCTTTACGCCTTAGAGAACTGGAGAATCAACAACAAATTAAGCCTACCTTACACAAAAGAAGGAAAATAATTAAGATTAGAACAGAGATCAATGCATTGGAAACCAGAGATACAATTAAAGTAGAACACATCAACGAAACTAGAAGCTAGTTCTTTGAAAGAATAAGATTGATAAACCACTGGCCAGACTAATGCAAAGGAAAAGAGAAAGGACCCAAATTAATAAAATTATGAATGAAAGGGGGAGATCATGACTAACACCAAGAAAACAGAAATAATCATCAGAAATTATCAATAGCTATATGCCAGTAAGTTAAGAAACCTAGAAGATATGGATGCATAAACCTATAAACTTCCAAGACTGAAACAGGAAGAAACTGACAATCTAAATAGATCAAAAACTAGAAACAAGATGAAGCAGTGATCAAAGACCTCCCAAAAAACCAGAGTATAGGACCTGATGGATTCCCTGGGGAATTCTACCAAATATTCAAAAAAGAAATAATACCTATTCTCCTAAAGCTGATTAAAAAACAGAAAAAGAAGGAAAACTTCCAGATTCTTTCTATGAGGCCAGAATCACCTTGATCCCCAAACCAAGCAAAGACCCCAAAGAAATAATACCTATTCTCCTAAAGCTGATTAAAAAACAGAAAAAGAAGGAAAACTTCCAGATTCTTTCTATGAGGCCAGCATCACCTTGATCCCCAAGCCAAGTAAAGACTCCATCAAAAAAGAGAATTTCAGGGATGCCTGGGTGGTTCAGTTGGTTAAGCAGCTGCCTTTGGCTCAGGTCATGCATCCCAGGGTCCTGGGATCGAGTCCCACATCGGGTTCCTTGCTCGGCAGGGAGCCTGCTTCTCCCTCTGCCTCTGCCTGCCTCTCTGTCTGCCTGTGCTAGCTCGCTCTCTCTCCCTCTGTCTCTGACAAATAAATAAAATCTTAAAAAAAGAGAGAGAATTTCAAACCAATATCCCTGATGAATATGGGTGCCAAGATTCTCAACAAGATCCTAGCTAATAAGATCCAACAGTACGTTAGAAATATTATCCACCACAACCAGGTGGGATTTATCTCTGGGATACAAGGGTGGTTCAACATTTGCAAATCAATGTGATAGAACAAATTAATAAGAGAAGAGAGAAGAACCGCATGGTCCTCTCAATTCATATAGAAAAACCTTTTGACAAAATACAGCATACTTTACAGATTAAAACTCTTCAGAGTATAGGTATAGGGGGAACATTCCTCAACTTCATAAAATCCATCTATAAAAAACCCATAGCAAATATCATTTAACAGGGAAAAGCTGAGAGCCTTTCCCTTAAGATCAGGAACACTACAGGGATGCCCACTCTTGCCACTCTTGTTCAACATCATACTAGAAGTCCTAGCAACAGCAGACAACAAAAATAAATAAAATGTATTCAAATTGGCAAACTCTCTTCACAGATGACATGCTACTTTATGTGAAAAACCCAAAAGACTCCACCCCCAAATTACTAGAACTTATACAGCAATTCAGTAATCTGGCAGGATACAAAATAAATGCACAGAAATCAGTTGCTTTCCTATACACTAACAATGAAATTGTAGAAAGGTAAATTAGAGAATCAATTCCATTTACAGTAATACCAAAAACCATGAGATACCTTGGAATAAACCTAACCAAAGAGGTAAAGGATCTATACTCAATGAACTACACAACACTCATGAATGAAATTGAAGAAGACACAAAAAGATGGAAAATATTTCATGCTCATGAAATGTTTATTCTCAGAAGAATAAACATTGTTAAAATGTCTATGGTGCCCAGCGCAATCTATACTTCCAACACCATCCCGATCAAAATACCATCAGCATTTTTCAAAGTACTGGAACAAACAATCCTAAAATTTCTATGGAACCAGAAAAGACCCTGAATCACCAAGGAAATGTTGAAAAAGAAAACCAAAACTGGGAGCATCACGCTGCCTGATTTCAAGCTCTACTATAAGCAGTGATCACCAAGACAAAATGATACTGGTACAAAAACAGAAACATAGACTAATGGAACAGAGTAGATAGCCCAGATTTGGACCTCAACTCTGTGGTCAACTAGTCTTTGACAAAGCAGGAAAAAATATCCACTGGAAAAAAAACAGTCTCCGCAATACATGGTGCTGGGGAAATTGGACAGCCATATAAAGAAGAATGAAACTCAACCATTCTCTTATACCACGCACAAAGATAAATTCAAACTGGATGAAAGACCTCAGTGTGAGACAGAAATCCATCAAAATTCTAGAGGAGAACATAGGCAGTAACCTCTTTGACATTGGCCACAGCAACATCTTTCAAGACATGTCTCCAAAGGCAAAGGAAACAAAATAAAAAATGAACTTCTGGTACTTCATTAAGATCAAAAGCTTCTGCACAGCAAAGGAAACAGTCAAAAAAACAAAGAGGCAACCCATGGAATAGGAGGATATTTGCAAATGGCACTGCAGACAAAGGACTGCTATCTAAGATCTATAAAGAACTTCTCAAACTCAACACCCAAAAAACAAATAAGTAAAAAAAAAAAAGAAAAAAAATGGGCAGAAGACATAAACAGACACTTCTCTAAAGAAGACATACAAATGGCTAACAGACACATGAGGAAGTGTTCATCATCATTAGCCATCAGGGAAATTCAAATCAAAACCACACAGAGATACCACTTTACACCAATTAGAATGGCAAAAATTAACAAGGCAAGAAACAACACATGTTGGAGAGGATGTGGAGAAAGGGGAACCCTCTTACACTGTTGGCGAAATGCAAGTTGGTACAGCCACCTTGGAAAATAGTGTAGAGGTTCCTCAAAACATTTAAAAAAAATAGAGCCACCCTATGACCCAGCAATTGCACTACTATGTATTTACCCCAAAGATACAGATGTAGTGATAAGAAGGGCCATATGCATCCAGTGTTGATAGCAGCAATGTCCACAATAGCCAAACTGTGGAAAGAGCCAAAATGCCCTTCAACAGATGAAGGGACAAAGAATATGTGGAAGATTACTCAGCCATCAGAAATGATGAATACCCAAATTTTGCATCAACCTGGATGGGACTGTAGGAGATTATGCTGAGTGAAATAAGTCAAGCAGAGAAAATCAATTATCATATGGTTTCAGTTAGTTGTAGAACATAAGGAATAGCATGGAGGACATTAGGAGAAGGAAGGAAAAATGAAGAGGCCGGAAACCGGAGGGGAAGATGAACCATGGGAGACTGTGAACTCTGAGAAACAAATGGAGGGTTTTAGAGGGCAAGGGGGTGGGGGATGGTTTGGCCTGGTAATGGGTATTAAGGAGGGTACATATTGCACAGAGCACTGGGTGTTCTACATTAACAATGAATCTTGGAAAACTACATCAAAAACTAATGATATACCATATGGTGACTGACATAACATAATTAAAAAAATTTTTAATGCTGTTATGGATCTTCTTTATAACACTCTCCTTAAGCACAGCTGATTTTTATGGGTGTATAAAAGTGTAACTGCCGAATCAAAGAAGGCATCATTTGCCATTTGCTATGTAACAAACTACAATAATTGGGTTTTTTGTTTTCTTACTGTTGAGTTTTAAGAATTCATTGGTATTTGGGAGGTAAGTCTTCTATTAGTTATATGTTCTAAAAATATTTTCTCCTAGTCTATGGCTTGTTTTTTTATTCTTTTATCAGTGTTATTTGCAGAGCAGATATTTTTAATTTTAATGAAATTCCACCTATCATTATTTTAATGGATTATGCTTTTGATGTTATATCTAAAGAGGTATTACCACACCCAAGGTCACTAAGATTTTCCCCCAGGCTAATTTCTAGAAATTTAATTTTTTGAAATTTTACACTGAGATCAATGATCCATTTTAATTTTTTGAAAGGTGTTAAGTTTTGTGTCTCAATTTACTTATATACATGTGGAAGTCCAATTCTGCACCATTTCATGGAAAAAAAAAACTATCCTTTTCTCCTATATTAAAAATCAGTTGAATATATTTGTATTGGTTCATTTCTGGGCTTATTTTATTCTATTGATCTGTATATTCTTTTGCCAATACCACACCGTCTTGATTAGTGTAGTTTTATATTAGGTCTTAAAGTCAGGCAGTATTCAGTCCTGCAACTTTTTCTTCATTACTGTGTTAGCAATTATAGCTCTTTAGCCTCTCAACATAAATTTTATTTTTTTTTATTTTTTTTAAATATTTTATTTATTTATTTGACAGAGAGAAATCACAAGTAGATGGAGAGGCAGGCAGAGAGAGAGAGAGGGAAGCAGGCTCTCTGCTGAGCAGACAGCCCGATGTGGGACTCGATCCCAGGACTCTGAGATCATGACCTGAGCTGAAGGCAGCGGCTTAACCCACTGAGCCACCCAGGCGCCCATCAACATAAATTTTAGAATTAGTTTCTTGACATCCACAAACATTTTGAATTAGACTGCACTGAATCTATAGATCACGTTGAGAAGAACTGGCATCTTAACAATATTGAATCTTCCTAACCGTGAACATGGGACATTTCCCCAATTTATTTAGATCATTTGTTCCCCACCACAGTTTATAGTATTCTTCATATAGAATATTTTACAATTTTTTTAGGTTTATACTGAAGTACTTTTTCCCCCTCTTGGGTGATAATGTAAATAGTGTAGTTTTAATTTAAAATTTCAATCGTTCTTTGCTGTTAGAGAAGAAAGCATTGACTTTTTATAACAATCTTCTATCCTACAGTCTTACTATAATCACTAATTAGTTCCAGAAATGTTTTTGTTGTTGATTCTTTGGGACCTTCTATATGGAAAACCATGTCACCTGTTAACAAACATCATGTATATCTCTACTTAGCGTCCTTGTGTTATTACATTAACTAGGACTTCCAGTATTTGTTGAAAAGTAGTTATGAGAAGAAACATATTTGCCTTGTTTCTAATCTTAGGAGGAAAGCATTTAGTTTTTTACTATTAAGTGTGATTTATGCAGGTGTTTCACAGATATGCTTATCAAGTTGATAAAATTTTCCTCTATTCTTAATATTCTAAGTTGAGAAAGTTTCCTCTATTCTTAGTTTTCATATGAATTAGTATTGAATTCTGTCCAATGCTCTTTATGCATCTATTGGTATCATTTGTCTTTTCCAATCTACTCATGTCACCAGTTACAAAAATTGATTTTTTTAACACTGAACCAGCCTTGGTGGTTGTGTACAAATTGTTTTTATATATTGTTAGATTTAATATTTTGTTGAGGATTTTTGTGTCTATTATGATCGATATTGGCCCATAGTTGCCTTTCTTGTAATGTCTTTGTGTGGTTGCGGTATTAGCAGAATACTTATAAAATGAATTGGAAAGCATTTTCTCTGCTCCTGCTTTCTGGAAAAGATAATAGAGAATTGGTCTATCATCCTTAAATGATCGGTAGAATTCATTAGTGAAACCATCCTGGTCTCATGCTTTCTGCTTTGGCAGGTTATTAATTATTGATTAAACGCCTGTAATAGATGGAGGCCAATGTGTGTGGTTTCTCCATGTGTGAGATTAGACAGATTGTGACTTTCAAGAAACTGGTCTATTTTACATATGTTATCAATTTATGGGCACAGAATTTTAATAATATTCATTATTGTTTAATGTTCATAGAGCCAGTAGTGATGCACCCTCTCTCATTATTGATTTTAGTAATTTATTTCTTTTTTGATTTTTTAATCCAATCTACTTAACATTATATATTTATTTCTAATTCCTACTTGTCTCTATGTGCAGATTTTTAATATAGAATATAAGTTCTAAATACACTGGTATTTTACATGGAATAGTAACTCTGAATTTGTTTTTTTTCACTTTTTAGATTGTGAGGTGAAACATTACAGAAAAGTGTACAAAATGTAAGTATGGTGCTAAAATAATTATAATGATAAGATTATGTGACAAATTTATATTTTACAAAAATTTGTAATTTATCTTACCTCGAGTTGAAGGCCTTTGGTGTTGTTTCAAGTTTGAGCTATTAAAAGTAATATATATATACTTTTTTATCTCAGGGTTGTGAGATCAAGCCCCACATTGGCCTTGGTATTGGGAATGGATACTGCTTAAGATTCTTTCTCCTTCTCCCTTTCCTCCTGCTCCCCTCTCCATCTCAGGAAAAAGCAAGAGAGAAAGAGGGAAACAGAGAGAGAAAGCAAGCAAGCAAGAAAGAGAAAAAGAAAGAAAGCTGTCCTAAGCATTCTCATTCATGTCTCTTGACGAACATGTAGACATATTTCTATTTTGGGTACAAGTAGGAGTCAGATTTTTATAGATTTGTATAGTAGAATGTACAATTCAAATTTCTAATATTAATATATGGATATCCAAAAGACCTAGAATTGAAGATATTGTCCTTTTTTTTTGAAGTATCACCTTAGTCATAAAATAAGTGGCTGTATATATATATGACACATTTTCTGGACAGTCTGCCTTTTCTTTGTTCTATTTGTCTATCATTACACCATTATCATATTTTCTTTCATCGTTGTGTATTTTCCGACACAGTAATTTTGATATTATAAATCTTTCCATCTTGCTTTTTAATTCTGTCTTGGATACTCTTGTCCCTCCAGATTTCTATGTAAGGTGGAGAATTCATTTTTCAAATTCCACCAAAAACAAAACTATGTTTCTATTTAAATTACTTCAAATCTCTCAATAAATTTGAGGTAAACTGACTTCATTATAATACTGCATTTTTTTAATCCATGAACATGGTTTATCCTTTCATATTATTTAAATCACCTTTAACTTACTACAATGATGTTTTATTTACATAGCATATTATTTTTTAAGGTTTATTACAGTGTTTTAAACATTTTTAAGTCTATTTTAAACTATATTTTTTAAAAGAGGTTTTAACTATTTGCTGGTCTATAGAAACATAGCTGATTTTGTCTATTCCTTTAATGTTTAATTTATTGGTACTTTTTACAATATCACATTATTTTTAGTGACTCCAAATTGTGCGATGATAGCAGTTTTTCTTTTATTTTAAAATTTTTCACAGAGATATCTTATTAGTCTTTTCAAAGTATTGATAATTTTCCATGTTTTATATTTTCTCTATTTTATGAATTTCTACATGTAGGTCTTTATAAGAGCACATTTTATCATCTTTTTCTTGTGCCTTATTAGTTGCATTTTCTAAATAACTTTTTGGGCAAGATGTATTAGTAATTTTCAGGTTACTTTTTATTCCCATACATATGTATCTTTTCCTCTAAGAATAAATTTAGCTTCATTCCACAAGCTTTGATATGTGACATTTTAGTTCTAAATTCAGTCCAAACTATTTTTTTAATTTTACAATATGAATTCTTACTGACCTATTAGTCATTTAAACTTATGCTAACTTTTAAACATATGGAGATTTTCTGTTTACCTTCTTAAAACAGTTTTCAGCTTCAGTGTACTGTGGACAGAGAACACATTATTATCCTTCTATCCTCTGAAACTTCTTCAGACTTTCTCTATGTCCCAGCATATGGTTCACTTCTGGAAATGTTCTAGGGACACTTGAAAGTGTGAAAATGCACCTGTAGAATTAGGTGCAGTGTTCTCTGCCAAGAAGCTTAATTTAAGTAATCACAATGTGTCTTGTTTTAAAAATATTTTATGGAAAAAATAAAACAAAACAAAATGTAATACTGTGACTCTCAGTTATATTTAACTTCTAGCTATTCCCTCTGCCTAGAATGCCTTCTACTCATACTCCCCTAAATTATCCTAGTCTTTCAGGCTTGCCTTATATGCCATCTTCTCTAGAGGGCTTCTATGTTTTCCTATGTGGAAGGACTCTTTCATTTTCTAAAACCTGTAGTGCTTAATTCCTATCTCAACCTGATATTGCAGACATTTATGTATATATTTTATTCACCTGTTATAGTTTCCTAATGGTTTAGAGTAGGAGGAATTCATGTTAATTCCCAAAAATCCTTGCCTTGAGTTTGCCTCAAAAAGCTTTTTATGGTTGAGTAAATGAATAAAGTAACAAAGATTCAATGTTTAAAATGAAGATCAATAATTCTACTTACAAGGTTTAGTCCATTTTTATAATCTAACCTTCCTTTGTCCTTCTTATCTTGAACAATTACTATCTTTCTCATTTAGGAACTGGACTTACTCTTTCTCTCTTGCCTTAATAAAATTGTAATTATATAACTCAAACCCTGAAGCTACTGGATTCTTTCAAATCCACTGTTTGAGTTGTATGACAAAGAATTGCCAGAAAAAAATGAACTGGAGAATACAGAAAAGGTCACACAGCTTTAGCACATAAACATGTGTATAAGCTCTCAATGCTTCAGTATTTTGTTAGTGAAGTGAAAGACCTAATGAGAAAAGAAAATGAAAACAAATGAATGTATTACGGTGATGAAGTTTGTGAGTGCAGTGGGGACCAATAGAGCAGAGGAATCAAACCTTAATATATAATTATAGGAGTTCTCACCTGAGTTTTTGATCTAGGAAATATTTTAAATTGAAAAGCCTCAATCTAATTAGATAAAGTGTATGTCTGAAAGATAGGATACATTAGTAAAAATGCTAACATTAAATTCTGCCCTTTTCAAACATTTTTGAATCATTGGGAAATACTAAATGATAATTGTTCTGCATGCAAGTAAAATGCATACCAACTCAATAATTCATCTCATAATTAACTTAATGAAGTAGTTAGGAATATTTAAGTCCTTATTTTATTCCATTATTCTTTCCCATCTCCTAAAATTTGAATAGGTATAGTGAATTTTGAATCCCATACAAATTTTTGGCTAGAAGAGGTGTTTCGAATCCCAATTAGGCTGTGCAACTTTTACAGTACTACACACTGCATATTCTGTCATTTATTCTGTGGCATACAAGTACAACCTAATGTGCTTTTTATCTGTGAAAAGTGTACAAAAGCAGATAAAGCTACAGCCAACCCATATTTAATCTTGCCTTACCAAAGATCAGTTCTACTGACGTTCAATAAAGGAAAATTTCAGTCAAGATTAAGATATTAAAATTTCAGTGTCCCAAGTGTGATAATCCAAATGAGAAAATCTGCATAGTGAAGCTGGTCTAACAGAAAACTAACAACAAGAAATGACTAGCTTAAGAAAGAAAAGCAGTATATGTGGACAGACTACAACTCTGGGAAACACTTAACAAATGCACAAAAATAGCAGCACTGTTCCAAAAAGAACTGAATTCACAGGTAGAGAAAAGGAACATATGATAAATTTAATCAACTGCATCAATTGCTGAAAAGAGTAAAAATAAAGTTCTGTGTGTGTGTAACCATGTGTATAATATCGTATTCTAGTATGTGCAAATTAAAATTGACTTGTTTTCTTACCTAGCTTATAATTTTTATTTCATGCTCACAAAGTATAAAATAAGAACATTACTGTGTGTACTGAGCAATGGTGAATAAAATGTCTCATTCATTTATTCAACCAGAAAATGCTAAAATTTGTTTAGCACTTACTATGGATCTGATACTACCCTTGTTTCTGTAACTAGATACAAAGAAGTTTAAAATACAGTCCTTCAGTAACAAAAAAGCCATTTTAATTGAAAACTGAAACATTCTGTGTATACATTATATTCTTTATTTTTAAACAAAAACCAAACCAAAACAAAACAAAACAAATGGTCCTGAATCTACATGCTTATCCATGTGTAATTCTTTTGTTAAATTATACACTGAGGTTGTGTTTTGCACTAAGAATAAAATCTATGAGAAGACATACTAAAATAATCATTGAACTTTCTTTCAAAATATTTGCTTCGCAACTATTATGGAAATGTTCTTGTCACTGTCTCTGTAAACAACACTACAGTTTATTTTATAATCAAGTATAACAAAAAACATTTTCCTAATGATTGCATTCCTCTCTTTTTTCTTTTTTTTAATCTAAGAGGAGACTGAGCTCAGAGATTTAACAATCAAAATTACCATCATGCTGGACTTTTCTCCTTATCAGTGTTTTTTTTCCCCCTCTATGTTAGTAATTTTCAATTTTTCTTCTCCTTGAATCTGTTAAAATTCACCTCAATTATTTTGTGACACAAGATAGGCAATTATTTAGAAAATAAGTAAATCACTCAAATATCATGTAAATGCTATAATGGAGGTGTGAAGGGGGTCCTGTGAGAGCCTAAGGGATTGAATGTATCTGGGAAGGCCATAATGTATTTAGGTAAGTGAGTAATTGGAGAAAAATTTTGAGATGGGTAGAAATGGGAAAGGTTCTCAGAATGAATGCTGTGAATACTAAGAAAATCATGTAAAAGCAATGATCTGTCTTCTGAGAAGAGGTGAAAATGGCTTGCAACAAATATTACATATGAAAGGACATTTCAAATGCTAATGCAGAAAAGATTTACCCTATAATGTCAGACTAGATCTAAAAAAATGAAATAATAAATTATAAAAAATACCAAATATGCCTCATTTCCTTGAATAAATTGAGATTATATTTAATTTATAAAAACATGTGATATTATAATATTAGTAATTATCAAGTTTTAACAATTTAATATTTCATCCCATACAAAATAAACTATCCATCTATATTTGTGCTCTGTATTATTCCATTATGGAAACCCTACTTATCTATGGTAACCAAAGTTCATGGTAGTTTTTTAGCTAATTAAAACTTTGAATGACACAATGAAACATGAGTTGACCTTACTAATCAATAAAGTAACAATTGAATGTTTAAATGATGCGTAAATGATTTCAGTCTTGTATCAAAACCCAGCTAAATTCTATTTGCTTCAAATTTGAACTGGAAGTAGCATTTATTATCTTTCCTTCTATAAGTGAATTTGTAATACCTAATAATGGGAGTGAAGGCTCTATTATTCAAAATGCATGCAGTCAGAAAATTCAAGCCATTTTAAATTTTGGCAATACAGTGGACCTTATAATAGATCCATAAGACATGTTAAGGCCATATTACTAAAGATAACTTCTTGGAAAGTTTCCACCTTATTCTGAAGATTGACATATCCTAACTGACATGCAAACTGATGACCCATGTTCACATTAATAAACTTGATCTCAAAGATCCTTCTGAATCATTACAGCAACATAAAGTTATTTTATATAATGCATATGAACCTTTAATTCACTGTTTGAGCTGAGGTTCTACAACTGGCTATATATCCTCGAGTAACTGTTTATACTCCTAAATCTTACTTTTCCACATATGAAATCAGATTAACATATTAGAGACAATTAATGTTAAATACTTGGCACAGAACATTCTATTATTAGTTTTTACTTTAATAATGTGTTGTATTGTATGCTAATTTTAATGGATAAACTAAATACAGTGAAAACCTATTAAAATATGCTGAAATACATCCAGATATATTCAAAACATATTACCTAATATACAGTAGCTAATAGAACAAATAAATCTCCAAATCTCAAGGCTTAATGAAATAGAATTTGTCTGATCAAGAAATAAGCTATTTGTTCACAATCAGGAGGTAACTGTCTTCTGAGGAAATAGCCATGGATTCAGCAATCCTACATCTTAAGGCTTTGCTACCCTCTAAGGTTTTTTGGATGAATAAAGAGCAAGGCGACCAAATACAGGTGCCTGGAATCAGCACTTCAGTTCAACTTCCTTTGAGTAGAATGAAGTTATTTGACCCTACCTAACTACAATGAAGTCTGAAAAACTGAAAAACTAAATTAGTTTAGCCCAAGAAAAAGTAGAAAATGATTTAGGGAAAATCTAGCAGATTCTGCTAAATTATTAAATACCTTATAAATATATCTTAAGTATTTGCTAACAAAGAAGACATTAAGATGGATAAAATTGTTTTATCCTAAAGTTGATTGGAAGATAAAGATATATAGACAATTCTCGTACAATGAGAGAAGTACTCACTGGTGTGCAAATTTAGTCATATAAAGGAAAGACACATGAAGAAAAGTGCTCTCTATACTGCAAGTAAAGAGAGACATCAAGATATGACAAAGCCATAGGAAGAGCCTCATAGATTGATGGATTCTCATGCAATAAAGGGGGAAAAATATCTTAAAAGTGTATAAAATAATCACAAATGCTATGTCAAAATGGGGCTCCTGGGTGGCTCAGTCAGTTGAAAATGTTTGACTCTTGATTTCGGCTATGGTCATGATCTTGGGGTCATCGGACTACGCCCTGTGTTGGGCTCATTTTCAGCAGGGAGTCTGCTTGAGGATTCTCTCTCTTTCCCTCCCTCTACCCCTCCATCTACTTGCACACGTTCTCTCTTGCTCTCTCTTCCCTAAAATAAATAAATAAATCTAAAAAAACAAAACAAAACAAATGCTATGTCAGTGAACAGATGCTATCAGATTTGACAATTAGACTCTTAGATTGTCACTAAATACTTTGGTGAAAATAGTTCCCAGAAACAAATAATAGCAATTCAAACAGAAAAATGTAAAAAGAACTAAATAAATCTTGATAAAGCAGGATTTATGTCAAGAACAAAATTTAGCTTAACATCTAAATTCCAATAAATGTAATATACTATAAATAGAATAAAAAAGAAAAAAATACATAATTATTTTAATAGATGGAAGTAAGGCATGTGGGATACTTCAAAACCTCTTTATGACTCAAAAGTAGCAAAATAAAATGCCAAAAAAAATAGTAACAGAAGAGAACTTCCTCAAGCTTATATAGAGCATTTATGAAGACCCACATCTAACATAATACTTAGTGGTAAAAGACTGAGCACATTTTCCTTAAAATTAAGGGCACACATAACACGCATTCCCTAAAGTGGCAGGTCCTGGGAATAGGAGATGCTATACTGCAGGGCACTCCAGGACCTCTTCTCCCTAAGGCCATTACCTTCAAGAGGTGGAGATATAGCTAACTTTCATTAAACAGAGAAACAGATATAGAGAGGTAGGAAAAAGGAGGAGACACAGGAATATGTCCCAAATAAAACAATAAGATAAAACCACAGCAAGAAACCTATGCAAAATGGATATAAATAATATGCCTGATAGAACATTTAAAATAATGATTATAAAGACACTCACTGAACTTCAGAGTGGAAGACATCAGTGAGAATTTTAACAGATAGAAAAAGAACCAATCAGAAATGAAGAACACAATAAATTAAATTTAAAATAGACATGAAAGAACAGATAAGTTAGAGATAGCAGTGGAATGAATTAATTGACCTGGAAGACAGAGTAATGGAAAGTAATCAAGCTGAACAAATTATTAAAAAACAAACAAACAAACAATAAGCAAAATGAGAATAGACTTAGAGAAGTCAATGACTCTATCAAGAGAAATAATATTCACATTATAGGGATCTCAAAAGAAGACAAAAAAAAGGACCATAAAATTTATCTGAAGAAATAACAGCTGAAAATTTCCCTAATCTGAGCAAGGAAACAGTTATCCAGATCTAGGAGGTACAGAAATCCCACAACAAAATCAACCCAAGGAGGTTCCTATCAATATACATAATAATTAAAATAGCAAAGGGTAATTTTAAAGAAAAAAAATTTAAATCACCAAGGATAAAGAAGGCAGTAATATACAAAGGAAACCCATAAGGCTATCAGCTGATTTTTTCAGCAGGAGCTTTCCAGGCCTGAAGGGAAGGGTATAATATATGCAAAGTGCTGAAGCAGAGAAAATTTGTAGCCAAGAATACTCTATCAAGCAAGGCTATTATTCAGAATTTAAAAAAAAAAAAAAGAGAGAGAGAGATAAAGAGTTTCTCAGGCAAGCATAAACTAAAGGAATTCATGACCACTAAACCAGATTTCCAAGAAATTTTAAAGGAGACTGAGTGAAAAGGAAAGACCATAAGAATATGAAAAGCAGGAAGCACAGAAGCAGTAAAACTCAGTATATCTGCAAAAATTAGTCAAGGGATGCATAAAATAAGAGGATGTAAATATGACACCATGTAACTAAAATATGTGGGGTATAGGGAGGAATAAATAATGGGTTTAAACTTAAGTAACCATCAACTTCTTATAGATTGCTATATACACAAGATGTTATGTGTAACTCTAATGGTAATCACAAATCAAACCAGTTAATACATACACAAAGAACAAAGAAAAAGGAATTCAAGTATATCACTTAAAAAATGCAACACACTATACAAAACAGCAAGAAAAGAAATGATTAGAGAAGAACTGCAAAACAACCACAAAACAAGTACCAAAATGGCAGTAAGTACACATCTATCAATAATTACTTAGACAGTAAATTAACTAAATGGTCCAATCAAAAGACAAAAGTGACAAAGTACATAAAAAAGAAGACCCATTGATATAGCTCTCTACAAGAGACTCATTTCACACCTAAAGACACCTGCACATTGAAAGTAAGGGGATGGTTGGGGCACTTGGGTGGCTCAGTGGGTTAAGCCTCTGCCTTTGGCTCAGATCATGACCTTGGGGTCCTGGGATCGAGACCCACATCAGGCGCTCTGCTCAGCAGGGAGCCTGCTTCCCCCTATCTTTCTGCCTGCTGCTCTGCCTACTTTTGATCTCTCTCTGTCAAATAAATTTTTTTTTTAATCTTTAAAAAAAAAATAAGAAAAGAAAGTGAGGAGAGAGAGAAACATTTATCCTGTAAACAGTAGTCAAAAGAAAGCTGGGGTAGGAAAAGTTATATTGGAAAAAATTTAAACAGTCTTAAAACAAAGACTGTAACAAGAGACAAAGTAGGGCACTATATAATAATAATAAAGGGACACTCCAACAAGAAGATCTAACAATTGTAAAAATGTATGCACCTAATATGGGAGCACCGAAATACATAAATCAGTTAATAGCAATCTAAATGAACTAATCAATAGTAATACAATAATAGTAGGGGACTTTAAGACCCCACTTACATCAATGGACAGATTCTGCAAACAGAAAATCAAAAAAGAAATAGTGATTTTGGATGACACACTGGACATGATAGATTTAACAGATGTATTCAGAATACTCTACACTAACAGAGCAGAAAATACATTTTTTTTCAAGTGCACATGGACACATGAGGCCATGAAACAAGTCTGAACAAATTAAAAAATATTGAAGTCTTACAATGTATTTTTTTTATCACAATGCTATGAAGCTAGAAATTAACCACAAGAAAAAGTCTAGAAGGAGAACAAATTCATGGAGGTTAAATAACAAGCTACCAAACCATGGGTGGGTCAACCAAGAAATCAGTAAGAAATAAAAAATTACATAGAAACAATTGAAAATGAAAACACAACGGTCCAAAATCTTTGGGACACAACTTTGAGAGGGAAGTTTACAGCAATACAGGCTTACCTCAAGAAATAGGAAAACTCAAATAGCCTAACACTATGCCTCAAAGAGCTAGAAAAAGAACAAACAGAACTCAAAACTGCAAGAAAGAAGGAAATAATAAAGATGGAAGCAGGAATAAATGATATAGAAAGTAAAAAAATAAATAAATAAAAATAGAAAAGATCAATGAAACCAAAAGATCAACAAAATTGATAAATCTCTAGCCAGACACATCAAAAACAGAGAGAGGAGTCAAACAAAATCACCAATGAAAGAGGAGAAATAATGCCACAGAAATATAAACAACTGTTAAACAATTGTAGGAGAATACTCTGAAAAACTGTATGTGAACAAACTGGACAAACTATCATGAAAGCAGCCCAAGTGTCTGTCAATAGATGAAAGGATAAAGAAGAGGTGTGTCCGCACACACAGACATACACACACAGAGTATTATTCATCCATAGAATATGATTCATCCATAAAAAAGGATGAAATCTTGCCATGTTCCATGACATGGATAGAGCTAAAGGGTATCATGCTAAGTGAAATAAGTCAGTCAGAGAAAGGCAAGTACCATACAATATCATTCATCTGGAATTTAAGAAACAAAACAAACTAAGGGGGATAAAAAAGAAAGACTGATACAAAGCAAGAAACAGACTCTTAACTATAGAGAACAGATGGTTCCCAGAGGGGGAGGGGTGGAATAGGAGATGGGAATTAAAGAGCACGTTTGTCATGATGAGCACTGAGTAATGTGTAGTAGTATGGAGGGCACATATTGCATGGAGCACTGGGTGTGGTGCATAAACTCTGAATTTTGGAACATTGAAAAAAAGTAAAAGAAAATTTAAAAGAAAATAAAAGAATCACTATATTATAATATTATATACCTGAAACTGTTATTACACTGTATGTTAATTCCAATGGAACTAAAATTTAAAATTTAATTTTTTTTTTTTTAAATAAGAAGTATTTCAGAACCAAGAAAAAAGAAATTGGGCAAAGGTAAGAGAGTGCACTGAAGAGCATACATTGTGTGCCAGAAAAGGCACATGAAAAGAGATCCTTTGTCATTATCCATCAGAGCAATGCAAATCAAAACCAACTGAGAAAGCACTTCAAGCCTACTTGAATGGTTAGAGTCAAAAAAGTTGGGGTAGTTATAAATAATGATGAATCATTGAACATTATATCAAGAAATAATGAGGTGCTATACAGTGGCTAACTGAAGATAATAAAAAAAAAAGATGGGATAGTAGCAAGTTCGGTGGAAGATGTGGAGAAACTGGAACCTTCAGTCACTGCTGGTGGGAGCATAAAATGATACAGCTACTTTGGAAAATAATCTGGCAGTTCCTTAAAATATTAAACAGAAGTTACCATATGATCCAACATTTCCATTCTACATTCTATATACTCAATATAAATGAAAACATACGGCTGTATAGAGACATGAACACAAATTTTCATAACAGCATTATTCTTAATAGTCCAAATTAGAAACAACTCAATTATTCATTAAATAATGAACAGATGAACGAAATGTAGTAAATCTGTACAGCGGAGTGTTATTTGGCCAGCCACAACATAAAAATGTTAAGTACTGATATATGCAACAACATGGATGAACTTTGAAGTATTATGCTGTATAGAAGCCAGGCAGAAAAAAACTGGGTATCATATGATTCCTTTTATATGAAATATTCAGAAGAAGAGAATCTATGAGGTTGGAAAGTAGACTGGTGTTGCTTAAGCCTGGGGCACTTTGATTTGGTTGTTGGAAATGGCGAATGCCACCCCTTATTAAGTATGGCGTTACTTTTAGGGGTGCTGAAAAGGTTTTGAAACTAGAGTAGTGATAGCTGAATAACTGTGAATGTGTTGTGAACTACTGAACTGTCCACTAAAAATGGTTGGATTGTATGGTATGTGAATTATATTGCAATATAAAGTTGTTAAATAATATTCCAGTACATTAAAACAGGCTGTGAAATATACAATGTGGAGAAAGAATTGACTGAAGGCATCAAGTTCTGTTATGTTTCACTGAAAATTACCTGCCCATTTTTCTCTCCTCCAAATTCCACACACCCATACCAAGTGATAACAGCAGTGGTTATGAGTAATTTGCTAGGGCAAAGAGTCCACATCGTGCTCTCCGTGAATTTGTTATGCTGGCTACTCTGAAATTCTGCCAATTTCTAGCACAAAAGTAGTGGCAAACTTTAATTTTAAAATGTCTTTAGAGATGACTCACCTTTTCCCAAGTTTAATGTATTTGGGCCTCAGTAAAATTACATACCCACAGTGCAGCTATTTTACATTTGAAAAACTCTCTAGCAGGTGTGTCTTTCTGATTTTCAATTGTATACTTAACTGTCTGCTCAGAAAGCAGTAAGTAGCACATTCAGTATACATAGGTTTTATTTTGCTGAGTAATTCACTTGTTTTATCTCCATTTGAGATACTCTTGGTTAGTTATATATTAAACAAATGTCTATGAACCAAATTGTCTTTTTCAACTTATTTCCACAGTATCTTTGGTTCCCACAAGAAATCTTTTGTAGCAGGTAACTATCAACTTCTACCTCACCCTAAAACCAATATTCTCCAGAATGATAACATGCCTGCTGCCCATGGTCAAGACATTCTACTGAGGGGGCCAGATTGCTGAACTTCTCAGTATGCCAAAATGCACTAAGAATCTTCAAAAGGGGGAAGTATGTTTCACAATCTTAAGGAACACAGATTTATAGTCCAAGAGATCTGTGTTCAAAGTTTAGTTCCAATGAAAAACAGAACTACCACATGACCCAGCAACGCCACTTCTAGGTACATATTTAAAGGAAATCAAAGTATTATATCAAAGAGACATCTGCATCTCCATGCTCTCTGCAGCATTACTTATAATAACCAAAACAAAGAAACAATTTAAGTCGCCACTGATGGATGAGTTATGTCGTGTACACACAGACACACATACACATGCACAAAATACAACACTATTCAGATGTAAAAAATAAGGAAATGTGAGTCGGGGGAAATTGGAGGGGGAGACGAACCACGAGACTGTGGATGCTCAGAAACAAACTGAGGGTTTTGGAGGGGAGAGGGGATGGGAGGTTGGGTGAGCCTGGTAGTGGGTATTATGGAGGGCATGTATGGCATGGAGCACTGGGTGTGGAGCATAAACAATGAATTCTGGAACACTGAAAAGAAAAAAAATAAGGAAATCTTTCCATTTACAATAACATGGGTGGACGTTAAGGGCATTATGTTAAGTGAAATAAATCAGACGGAGAAAGACAAATACTGTATGATCTCATTTTTACGTAGAATCTAAAAACAACCAAAATCACTAAGAATTAAAAGCTTAGGTATGTGGTTACTAGAAGTAGGGATGGGATGTAAGGGAACTGAATAAAGGCGATCAAGAATTACAAACTTTCAGTATAAGATGAGTAAGTACTCGGGTGTAAGGTACAGCATGAGAGCCATAGTTAACACTAATATATGTTAGATTTGAAATGTGCCTAGAAAGTATATTCTGGAAGTTTTCATCACAAGGAAAAAATAATGTTTACCAACATATAAATAACTGAATTAATAACTGTACTTTTCTTTACAAGAATCTCTTTCTCTTTCCTCATCAAGAGGGTCCAGTACAAATTGCCTTGGTAGCAGTACACACTAAGTAAGAACAAGGAACTGGAGTCAGCAGACCTGGGTCCCAGTCCTAGCTTTTCCCATTGATTATTTAGGTAAGAAGATCAACCCAAACTTCCACATTCTTCATCTGCAAGAACTGAGGTAATGACTATCCCCTCCTTTGTAAGGTTATTAAAAAGATTCAATGAGGTAAACTGAGTAAAGTTCTGAGAAAGATGGCTGACAAATAACATTCAGTGATCATAGCTATTTTTATTATAGATGGCTATGACAAATTCATACATTGAATCTTTTGTAGACCCACACCTAGGTTTATGAGGATGGAACTACATGTGTTCTATATTGGAGAATACTGAGAGTTTGGTTCAGGTAGAAGGTCATTTATCTAAACTCAAAATCTAAATTTTTTCTAAAAAATGAAAGACACAGAATACATCCTTGCTTTTTGTTAGCTGATGTCTACCCTTTCTGGACCTGTCTCAAATTGTTTCTAGAATGGAGATAAAGTGATGCACTCTTTGCTCAGTATTTAAAGTAGTATAAACTCTTTACAACCTGTATCTGACACAGGAGTCTCCATTCTCCAGGATACCAGGACTACCATTCCACTCCTATTAAAAAGGTATTTCCACTCTTTCTCAGTAGAAAGCAGGGATGCAAAGTAATGATAGCTTATATATGATAGCCATTATTGTCTCAGTCAATCTCTCTTCTTGTCCTCCAGATAGCATACAATCTGTTAGAATACATGCGGTTTTTTGTATTTTTTCTACCCAACACTTAAAGCTTTAATATCTTTTCTACCAAAAATAAGCCAGTCAAGAAGTCTGACAAATGAATCCACTTCATAATGGATCTGTCCACCAGCTAAACATGTTAACAGAATGTATGGGATCTGGCATACCGTCAAAGATTTTAAATTCTTTGCCTGATCCAGCTATACTCCAGATGTTCCAGGGTCAGTGCTGCCCAGATGTGAGGTGGATGATATTCTGCAGCTCTGTTAACAAGGTGATCATGGTAATTTTCCAATTTATAACAGCACATCATAAGTTTCCAAAACATAATTTTAAATATACAAAGCCTGGGCTTTATACTTTCCTAACTAACTCCTATATTGATCTTCAAGAGGAGGCTAGAGCCAGCCCTTCAGTCTGTATCAAGAGTTCCTAGATTTGCTAATATGCCCTGGTTTCAATACCCACCTGTCCCATCTGTCTACCAATAAGGAATGAACTTACTGTAAATCAGTTTTTCCCTCTTTATCATTAGAAACATTTATAGATTTAAGATGCATGTTTTAGGGTAAGCCTGATTTCTACTTGGTTGTCCTATGGACTTATTTATAAATATCATTGTGACCAAATCTCCTTTCCCTCCCCCCAGAAAACATCACTACTGGTTTAATAGTGTAATACAATTCCTTTAAGTACTTAACAAAGTTTGTCAATATTAGATGCAGGCTTTGTCCTTGTATTACTTTTCTTCTTGATATGCTGGAATTACTCTGAATGCTGTTAAACATCTGAAAAAATAGTTCTGTAAAACCTTACAACCATGGGAATTATTAATATTCAGAGATGACGTTTCTTTTTCTTTGGTTTCTGGGGAATTTTAAAGAGTGTTAATTCTTCATAATGGGACTATTATTTTTGTTCATATTGTCAAACTGCTAAGATTCTCGGCATCTTAAAAAGACACTGCAATCAGAGAACAAACAGGCATTTAAAAAGAAGAATGCACATTACATTGCCATGTGGCCACTGGGTGCTCATTAAATATTAGTTGATGTTCAAAAAGTTCAGTGGAATGTAATTACTTTTTTGCATAAGGAGACTGAAAAGTAGGTCTTTGGCCATGCCTGAAACTAAAGGAGGTGATTTTAAAAATAAAGAAAAAGGGCCTTCCTCATTATATTTAAATTGATACCCTGGCTACCATAAAATTTCATAGAGAATAGTTACGATTGCAACATAATAACAATCAAAACATTTTATATGAAAACTGGGTGGAAAGTAGATGACTTGTTCAAAACTAGAAAAAAAATTTTAATACTCTGATAACTTTAATTTTGCATTAGTTATTTGGGAAAAGAGTAAAATTATGAGTCATTATTGATCTATAAAGATTCTATAAAATTCTACATTAGCAAATTTGTATTTCAACTGAACCTTAGCGCCAGACAAAGTGACTTGCTTCTATATAATAACTTATTTATCCCAGATTGGTCATTGAAATACACTTACCATTGAGTCAGTGTTCAAGCCCTCTTTCCTCAGAAACATGGTAACAACAATAATATACACTGATCACATATAAAGCATAATTATATCTACCTATATACTACTGATAATTAAATAACTGTCAGTCTAATATAATGTATCCACATGGAGTACAAGAACTTTTTCACTTCCCTCATCCTCAGTTTGTTATCAGTACAAAAGGAAGACCTGGACCTGACTTTAAGTATTATTCCTAATCTGTCTCCTCAGGAGAGTCAAGTTGCAGCTCTGAAAATGTTGTCCATCTTTGCAATGAATGGGTATTTTCTGTTAGGTTCCATGTGCTAGATGTGCTATTCACATCATACGTGTTAGATGTGTTGTTCAAATCTCTTATCTTTCCTAATTTTAGTGTGTGTTCATACAAAACAGTGCTGTTGGTGGTATTCTGGGCATTTATTTCTCACCTTTGATCTACTACTGGTTTCTGCCCATTTTCCAAGCTTTACTGTCCAGGTATCCTCCAAATTTTCTCTGTTGTTTCCAACTGTGATGTGTTCTATTGATTTCAAAGGAGAACCTGTCTGATTCAGACCCTGGAACAAAGAATACATTGTAGATGAGAGACTTGGAGTAAAAAGGAAGAAATGTTAGCTTTATTATCTGCTTTTACTGCTAAACGCAATGAAAATCCCATTATCATTTATGCATAGACAGCCGGTTGCCTGTGACTTTCTGTTAATAAGAGCAGATTAAATTACTCTCTATGATAAACTTGATTAAAAAGCTGATTGAAACCAAGTTTGAGGCGTCCTTGCTGTTCTCATGATACAATTGCACGGTGGCCAAAAATAACTCTAGAAACACTGGATAGAATGGCTATTTCTAAGGGAATTAACTAATTTAAAAGAAAAGAATGACAAGTTCAAGTTCCTAAAATATGTTTTTACGTAGGCTAAAACAAGGGACACTGCCTAACTTTAAAAATCTCTTATCTCTAGCAACACCAGCAATACAATGGCTAATAATTAACTCAAATCATTATTCTATAGGTTGCCAAATTGCAATGACAATTGAATTCACTGACTCTCCAGATCTCTTCTGTGAAAATCAGTGCATGCATTTTAGAAATTTGGGCTCTATGCAGAGAAATATAGGCATACAGGAAATTCAAAACTCGAGGTTCCCCCCAAGCCTCAGCCCTGAACCTCCTGTCAGCTCAAGCGGCCTCCTCTTTACTGTTTGATAAATTTTCTTCTGTCTTTTTAATGATTGATAGAACACTCAAATGAGACACTAACTTTTTAAGATAAAGCCAATTCTTACACACTCAACTCCTTAGTAATGGAATTATAATTAGAGGACTATTCCTCCTTCTACCACAGATAAAATAGAAAGTAAAACCTTGAAAGAAAGGCTTTCAAAAAGGTACAACTTTGAAAATCCTATCAACATAAGAAACATAAATATGTAGAACATGTTAAGAAAATAGGTAATAAAAGTGATTTTCTGAAGAAGGAAAACATTACGTCAGGCTGAATATGCCAATAGCCCATGTGTTAATGCAGATCCACATATTTGGGGTACAGTGTGCCACGTTGAACAGCGAGGGTCATCTCTAATGCTTTACTTGTATAATTGTTTAAAAAAAAAACAACACTAGACTTGCTGGTGGGTTTTCTCTTTGAAATTAAAATGTCAAAATCTCCTATAAATACTTTATTTTGAAAGATGGAAATTCAGACATGGCTGTGACTAAGGACAACAGGATACCTGAGAATATTTTCCTTTCCACATAACTTTAAGATGTACATACAGGAGAGGAGCCTTAGCATCTGTGTAAAGTGCTTCTGAGACTGTTCACTTTACGGTAATCATCTTGATGAGAGATACTACAGAAGAAATCAGGACAAGTGTATATTAGGTGACCCCCCTCCCACCCTGGCCAAGTAATATATTTAAGTCACAGAAATAAGAACAAAGCAGGCTTACTTAACGCAACAGGGTGCAGGGCAGTACAACAACCAAAATTATTTGATCCATGAGAAATAACTTCTTTATTAGCTGCTACTTTATCGTGGGATATCCAGAACTAACATCCCACTGATGTTCTTATGCACATTTCCCAGAATTGTATCAATTCTTAGTTCTATAGGCCCTTGAACAAAATAGAAGTTGGGTATTCTAAATGAAAACCACTATAGCATCCATATAGTTTGTGAATTTTTATCTTAATCTTTACCAACAATAACTGCAATCGTTTCTCAAGTTACTTATGGATTTAGATTATTGGATGCTTGCCAAAGTTAACACTATAGTCTGGAGACCTAGAATTTATTCTATTGTTTGCCAGTGTGTATGGGAGTTTATGGAGATTAGGGGTAATCAATTCATGTTAGAGCCCTAACATGAATCCATCTCACCAAACCTCTCGTGGAACATCCAAATTATCCACTATTTATTGAGGTTTTTGTATCTACTATAACAGCAACAGTTAGCACCTGGGCACATCATTGTACGGGTTCTCTGATACAAAAGGGTCATGTGGAAATCATTAGTACTTCTGTTTTCTAACTCTTCCCTGGTGCATCAAAAACTAAGATATGACTGGAAGAAATTTTTAGAAACTAATGTCACTACTGAAGACTTGAATGTACATAAAAAAGTAATGTTATGTGTCATTTCCTGTTTTGCTCACCATCTCAGCTGATACCCAAAACATACGGTGTGTAACTACTGACCTAGGGAATGTTTTTCTTAATAAATGGAAAACACCAGAAGCTGTCTTGTTTATCTTAGCACGAATTACAATGTATTTACCATCTTGCTTCTAGGGTATGTTAGCTCTGTATCTTTGTGCCATATTGTAGACTGCAGGAGCCTTAACTGTCTTACTACCATCCAGAGAAAACCACGCCGGTCTTCTATACTGCCAACTTAATGCTAAAAGAACTTAAAGGCTAAATACTGTACAGGCCTTTGTAAGACATTTGTAAGCTGAAGATAGGGAGATAAAGCCTTCAAACATCAATGAGAAATTTAAGCAACAAAAGAAATAATAAAATATTATGATCATAGAACAGAAGTAAGAACCCATGAATCCAAATGGATATAAATAAATGGTGGAGAACAAACACTTCTTCCTTAGAGCAGATTGCAAACTAATAAACATAGAAGAAATGATGGAACTAGAAAATTACCATTTGGAACTCATCATTAGTTGTTTCATGCAAGAATCACCATAACTTAGAAATAGTGTAAAAAATGAAAATAAATATTTATAAGCTTTCTCTGTAAGATACTTATTAATCACCATGAAAAATATAGTAGCTAAGGCTAGTCAAAAATATTTGAAGCAAGTGATCAAATTAATATCACAATTAATAGAAAAACCTCACATCAAGTGCCTCCTTTGATAATTTCTACCAAAAATGTACACGTAAATTCCAATCAAGATGAAAATCAAACATAAATTAAGGAATAGTCTAGAAAATAAATAGCCAGAACTTTTCCAAAATATGTTAAAGTCATGGGGAAAAAAAAAAAAAAACAAGAGATTGCAGAATTAAATATATTTAATTCTGGATTGGATTCTGAGAAGTTTTTTTCCTAAAAGAGATGATTAATGGGGCAATTGTGGAAATTTGTATACAGTCATCAGTTTGGTAATAGTCAACATAAATTCCCTGATTTTGGTAATCTTCCTTTGATTATATAAGAAAAGATCATGATTTTAGGCAATACACTCCTTAAGTATTTAGAGGCATCATATCTGCAAATTTCTTCCCAACTTTTGAAAGAAAAACTATGTATATATAATGTGTACTCATGTGGTTTCACAATGTATATATGTTTGTGTGTGTCTATAAGCATTTGAGAGAAAAAAGAGGGAGGAAGAATAAAAATATGTGAAAAATGTTAACATTTGGGCAATTGAATAAAAATTTAAGGAACTTTATTGTCCTACATTTGTAATTTTTTATAATTTTCAAAATCTAAAGGATAGGAAAATCCAGTTTGAACACCATCTTGTGAAAAACTAAGGAATCCAATGGTTCATTTAAAAAAGTTTGCTCTTAGGAGAAAGACAATTTGCTGAACATTATCGCTAACAAAGAAGCACATTTGTTTCTGATTGCTTGAAATTAAGAACACCAACTGATACAGCAATCTAGAGAGAACAGCTAATGACCAGATGAGACTACAAAGAGAAAAGCAATGAAGAAAAACTACCAACAATATCAAAACAGCAAAACAGTAGTCATTTGTATTGTATATACCCTCTTTTTGCAGTTTAGACAATGACCATAATGGCTATCAATTATATAGGTCAGTATAATAATCTCAAATTGTTTATTACCCTTCATGTAACTCTGAAATCCTTTATTCATTTGTTTTTTATTATACACCTAATATGTACCAATAATTGCATTTGGTCTTCAAATATCCATGAACAAAAAGTCACACTTTACATTCTAACTATATGGTCTCATGGGGAACAATAACAATAAACAATTATAGAAGTAATTATTTAATATCATCACCATAAATACTCTGAAGATAAGAAGACAGGAGAGTGAGAGTTAAGTAAAGGAACTTGTTAAAGTTTCAGAAGACACGGATTTCTGTGAGAAAGTAACTTTAGCTGGAGATTTGATAGATAAAATAAAACTTCTATTTATGGCTCCTTTATTCTGACACATTCTATTTGATTATCTTTTCACCAATATCACACTCACTCAGTTACTGAGATTTAAAGTAAATCTTGAGATCAAGTAATAAAAAGTCTTCAACTTTGCTCTTTCAGCATGACTTAATGATTATGGGGTTTTACATTTCTATATAAACTACGATTTTCAATTCTTACCATGAATAATGTCTTTTGGAATTTGAATTGGGATTGCATTTATTACTTTGGGAGTGAACTTTTACAAATACCAAGCTTTCCAAAAATACAGCTGGTAATTTGCTTATGTATTATTTAATTTCCTTCCACAATGTTTTATTGTTTTGAGTGTAAAGCTCTTTAACATTTTGTTAAATCTATCTCTCCATAAATCATGTTTTGAAACTACTAGTAATAGGGGTGTGTTTTGGGGTACCTGGGAGACTCAGTGGGTTAAGCCTCTGCCTTTGGCTCAGGTCATGATCCCAGGGTCCTGGGATCGAGCCCCACATTGGGCTCTCTGTTCAGCAGGGAGCCTGCTTCTCTTCCTCTCTCTGCCTGCCTCTCTGCCTAGTTGAGATCAAATAAATAAACTCTTAAAAAAAATAGTGTTTTTTTTTTTTAATTTTTACTTTCCAATGGTTAGCTACTATTTAGAAACACAATTAGTTTTCTACTTCTGCTTAAAATTTAGAGAATTTCAAAAACACATCGATTCTACCATAAAAATGAGGACAAACCACGTAGTCTATAAAACCATAATTTTTTAGGCTATTAAAGAGTTGAGGTTCCAAAGTAACCCAAAAAATTTAATTCCAAACAGTTCAGAACCTCTATGAGAGAAGAGTACAAATTTTCACTTTTTGTGAAACAGTAGAAAAAAGAGGTCATCACCATATCATTAAGAATAAAATAGCTGAAATCTAAATGAATTCTTAAAAGGCAAATATGTGCTACCTTAATAGTTTAGAATCCCAGAGAGCCCTAGATACAATGTGAATCTCTACCAGACTGATTATTGATATGAGCCTCCACTGATTATTGATATGACAGATTTGAGGACTGAAACACACCCGAGAGAACTCCTCTGAAGACTTACCTAAATTTAAGGGTGATACAGCATCTTCACTCTATAGATTATTTAGAATACAAGGTATAGATTGGCTCCTGCTTTCTGGAAGATGGGCACAAAAACTGGCTGTGCCCTGGGCATTTGTCAGGTATAAGGAAGAAGAGGCCCATTGATGGGCATGAAACAGAAAACCACTCTGCCCCAAACCATGCACTAACATGAAGCAGAAGTTATCCACTGCTGGGGGAGGGATAGGAAATCCACCCATCCTGGATCCTGCATAGATAAGTAGCAAAGTTCTACTGTCAGTGCAAAGGAGCAGGAAACTCACTCAAGCCAGGGACCCAGCATAAGGTGGAGCTCTCCTGCTACTGCCCCTAGGGTAGAAACATGAAACCTACTTGTGCTCCAGATCCTGTATTGCAGAGAGCTTAGTAGAACTGTTTGACAGAAGAATGGGGAAGCTAAAGGAGCCCTACTCCTGAAGGATCAGGTATAGAAAGTCTGCCTAATGCTGAGGCAGAAGAAGTAAGGAATCTCCCCATATGAGCTTTGTGAATATAAAGTGATAACAATAGCAGTCGACCGCTGGGGTAGGGGACTGGAGAACAGAAGGAAACCTTTCTGTGGTTCGGGGCATGCCAAAATCCAATGGAGGAGTTGGAATATTGAGAAATATTAAAAACAGACAGGTGAAGAACATCACTTAGAAAAATAGAATTGAAACTTGTGAAGCAACAATGCTAAATAAAGCAACAACAAATTCACATGAAATCATACGGACTCAAAACCCTCTCTGAAAGAAGAGGTTTTCACACTTCTGGGCATAAATAATATCTTCATTAGTTTCTAGAGCTTTGTTATCAAAAAAAAAAAAAGGGCATTCAACACAAATTATAAAGCTCAGAAAACATCAAGCAATATCATACATTCCCAACAAATAAAATAGCTGTCAGGGAAAAATTCAGATGTGGCACAAATAGCAGAATTATCAGATGGGAACTTTAAAATGATCAAGTGCAGACATGACATGGCTCCTATATTAAACTAAGTATGGGCAACATAAACATGGAGAATTTCAGAAGACAGATAAAACTATAAAAAAGAGCCCAAAAGAAATGATAGAAATAATGTGATATAGAAGTGAATTCCATTAAAAGACTTAGCATAACAGACTCAACACAGGTAAGGATCAGCTAAATAGAATGAAGTCCAATAGAAATTCACCAAACTTGGGGATAAAAATATATGTTTATAAAAAATAAAAAATTAATTAAAAAAAATAAATTCACCAAACTGAAATACAAAAAGCAAAAATAGTGAAAATTTTTGGTAAAATATCTGAAATCTATGGGACAATATGAAACAACATAATATGCATGCAAATTGAATTTCTGATGAGGAGTGGATAACAAATGTATATTAATTGATGAAGGCCAGAATTTACATGTACATGTATTTATATAGTCCACAAATTATACACATACATACACACACACCAAGAAAAAGCCACATATCTCAGAAGCCCAGAGAACCCCAAATTGCGAATAACTAGAATAGCCAAGAAAAGGCAAGACACAAGTAGCTCCTTCCCTGGGGCAAGATACCATATTCCATACAAACTGCTAATAAAAATTCAGGTAAATGTTTAATGAATTCCTGAAGGTTGACTGTGAGCTAGTGAGAAAATACATAACCCTTAGGAGCCACAGACACAAGGGACAATCTCAACCACTTGCAGGATCTTCTTCACAGAAATTACCCAAGAAAAGATCAAGGATAGGATGACAGATCTGAGAAAGTCTCCCTGTGGTACATGGTGGAAGAGGAGAACAGTAACTACTGCTGATAAAACACAAAACTTCCCCTGAATGTGTGTGTCTATCTCTCCAGAGAATAAAAGGCTGAGGCTCCTGAGGGAAGAGTTTAAAAAAAAAAAAATCTATTTCCCGTAGGGTGCAAATTAAGATCACAAATCCTGGAAACCGCACTCTGTCCCTGAACTGAGTAATGGGTAAACTGTGGTACAAGTACTTAGTGACATACTTCCCCGCAATAAAAAGGTATTGGTATAGTGACAACGTGAATATATCCAAAATGCAGTATGCTAAGTGAAAAAAGCCAAACTTAAGAAGCCACGTATTGCATGGCTCAATTTAAAAAACAATACCCAACTTTTGTAGCAACATAGACAGGACTGGAAGAGATTATGCTGAGTGAAATAAGTCAAACAGAGAGAGTCAATTATCATATGGTTTCACTTATTTGTGGAGCATAACAAATAGCATGGAGGACATGGGGAGATAGAGAGGAGAAGGAAGTTGGGGGAAATTGGAAGGGGAGGTGAACCATGAGAGACTATGGACTCTGAAAAACAATCTGAGGGTTTTGAAGGGGCGGGAGGTGGGAGGTCGGGGTACCAGGTGGTGGGTAGTATAGAGGGCACGGATTGCATGGAGCACTGGGTGTGGTACAAAAATAATGAATACTGTTATGCTGAAAATAAAAAAATAAATTAAAAAAAAAAAGAAATCAGTGATTGCCAAGAACAGTGGGTTGCAGGACAAGTGACTGCAATTGGGCATAGGGTAATTGGGGGTTGATGGAATTGTTCTGGATCTTGAATGTCGTGGTGGTTAGAGAACTGTAAGCATTTGTCAAAATTCTTAGAACTGTGTAATAGGGTAAGAGTTGCATTGTATATAAATAATGCCATATTGTAAAAGCTGAAAAAAAGAAAATATTGAGTTATGAAAGTGAAATATTTTAGACAGGCAAAACTTTAAGAAAAAGTTTCTCATTAATCTGCATTAAAAGAAGTGATAAAATAAGTTTTATAGGTTAAAAGGGATATGTGACTGGTGTTTTGTTGTTAATATAGACCAGGAATCATTATAGTCTAGCTAAATCCACTTGTTAATTCTAAAATGTTACTTTTGTAGATTCCTTAGGATTTCCTATATGAACAATCATGTGCTAGCATCCACTAGGCTTTAGAAAAAAGAATCTCTTTGAAGAATTAAGAGAAATAAAATCACTATTCCAAAGTGAATACATTGTCACTCTTCTCAAGTTGCAATGCTTTGTAATTCAAGTTACCGTGATAATTTTTTCTGGTAGAAAAACACTTTTTTTTTTAAATGTTTTATTTTTTTATAAACATGTATTTTTATCCCCAGGGGTACAGGTCTGTGAATCAGCACTCACCAAAGCACATACCCTCCCCAATGTCCATAACCCCACACAGCAATGGTATATTGGTATTTATCAGCTTTCTTCTGAGACATCAAAATATCCATAAATAAATCCCATTTTCAAATATGAGAGGAAAAATAATTTTAAAAACTTTACTTTTACTTTAAAGGTTAAAATTTCTAATTTGGATTACAAACAGAAAAACTAGACATTCCTGCTAATTAAAAATCAAGATCTAAGCTTAGAAGGTTGTGTTAAATCTAATTCTCAGCTGGAGGCTTGCATCATTTATATAAAATATAATTACAGACCCACCCAGTGACAATTCATCCATTACTAAAGCATTCCATTTTTGAGAATTTTAGACATTCCAGCTCTAATTTTTAAGAAAAAACTATACAAGACTAAGCCAATTGAGTTTGTAAAAGGCTTTCTTCCATTAGACCTAGCTTTATCCCTAAGAGGTCTTCAGAACATGACTTTTTTTTCAGCCCTACCATGAAACATGACAATTATAAATAGTAGCTTTTACCTAAGTACTAATGAGAAAAGTACATATATTTGAAACTTGAAATACATAGAAAAGAGAGAAAGGTGAACATTAAAATAACCTGTCATTCTGCCAATCAGTGATATCCACTCAATATTTTAGTGCATTTAAAAATATTTATTTTCTGTCCATTTCATCTACTGATGGACACTAGGGTTTTCTTCCAGATCTTGGCTATTGAATAATGCTGCAATAAACATAGGGGTGCATATACCTTTTCAAATTAGGTGTTTTCATTTGCTCTGGGTAAATACCCAATAGTGGATATTTAGATGTATGAATAAAGAAGTTTGTTATGTATGCCTGATGGAATATTACTCAGCTATAAAAAAGGAATGAGATATTGCCATTTGTGACAACATGGATGGATTTACAGGTTAAGTGAAGTAGGTCAAACGAAGAAAGACAAATACCATATGATTTCATTTTAATGTGAAATCTAAAAAACAAAACTAACGAACAAAAAAAAACCAGAAATAGACTGATATATATATATATGTATATAAAATCGGCTCATATAGTGATATATATATATCATACTATATATCATATAGTATACACACACACACAAACATATATAGACACATATATGCATGCATACACATGCATGCGTGTGTATACACATATGTGTATATGTACATATATTTTAGTGTATGTGTTATATATGTATGCATGAATTCATGTGTATGTATGTGTGTGTGTGTGCATGCGTGTCCTGTTGGTTTTATTTCTCTGGATAACTCTAATACAAGGGGACACTACAGATGAAGATTTCATCTTAAATCGTCATTGGCTGCTGTGGAAATTAGTTTTTAGGTTCATCCCTAAACTAATAAAGGCTTATTCTTTTTTTTTTTTTAAGGATTTTTATTTATTTATTTGATGGACAGAGATCACAAGTAGGCAGAGAGGCAGGCAGAGAGAGAGGGGAAGCAGGCTCCCCACTGAGCAGAGAGTCCAATGTGGGGCTCCATCCCAGGACCCTGGGATCATGACCTTAATTTAAGGCGGAGGCTTTAACCCACTGAGCCACTCAGGTGTCCCAAAAGACTTATTAACTTGAATTTCTTTTGGCATGTGGTAGTCCCCCCCATCTACAGTTTTGCTTTCCATGGCTTCAGCTGCCCATAATCAACTGTGATCCAAAAGAAGATAATCTTTCATCTGAAGGTCAAATAGGAGCCTAGAGCTATGTCACAATATCTCTGGTATTTTTCTTACTTTTTCTCATCACAGGCATTTTATCATCTCACATCTTCACAAAAAAAAAAAAAAGGAGTACAGTACCAGAACATATTTTGACATAGACCATATTCACATAACTTGTACTATAGGAAATTGTCATTGTTCTATTTCATTATGAGTTATTTTTAGTCTGTTACTATGCCTAGTTTAATTCTAAATTATCACAGGTATGCATGTATAGGGAAAAGCAGTGTATAGAGGACTTGGTTCTGTTGGTGGTTTCAGGCATCACCTGAGGGTCCTGGAACTTATCCTCCCATGGACACAGGCAAGTACTATGTATCATCTATTGTCTTTTTCACTGTAAGGTCAGTTCTGCTGGCCTACAACAGCCCACAGCCATAACTTTCCAACATCAGAGACAGTTTCAAAAACTTTTTATGATCCTGCTCTGCTTCTCTGATACATTTTTCCTATCAGTAATGCTGCTGTGACAGAGAACAGTAAACTAAGCATAGATTCCCTGTCATTTTAGGAATGCCATTTGAGTCACACTTCTGCCATCCACATACTCAAGTAATATTTACTGAATGTGTAACATGTGCTAAACTTTTGACTAGGTGGGCAGTGGAGAATAAAAAGACATGGATCCTATTCTATGAAGTTGACAGTCTGCCTAGGGAGAGAAACCATCTAAAACACTGCACACACACATACCAGAATCTTAAATTTGAGAAAAAGAACAGATTTTGCCATGCCATAAGAGAATAGCAGGAGGAAACAAATTTCATGGGGGTGGTAGTAAGAAATTGCGTCCTTGAGAAATTATAATTTAAGTTGAAAATTAAGCAGATGCAGAGCTTGGAGAAAGAACAGAGAACAATGTAAGAGATCCTAAAGCATTCGAGGAACTCAAAAGCAGGCTCATAATTTTAGCACATAATAAGCAACAGCAGCATAACAGGCCTTTGGGAAAGAAGGCAGAATCAAGACCATCCTCAACCGTGTAAGATAATTTGAAGATTTGTAAATTTACTTTTTAAAAAATTGGATTCAGATAAAATTATAGATGGGATTAAAGCTTGTGTATCATCCATTATCATGTGTAATCAATAAACGATTTAATATTCTCTTGAAAAAAAAATTGGATTCTAAATGCAATGATACTTTAACAGCAATAGTAAGACACTGAGGGATTTTAAGAAGGGTGATGGCATTCCCCAACTTTAACTCAAGGCATCCGCACCTCGGATCTGCTTTTCTGGAAGCCACATGCAAATTTATTTTAAATGTGCAATCAGTATAGTGATAATTTCAAATTTACACCCAAATGAACAAACAGAGAAAAAAAGAGACATTTCCCTGAGTAGAAAAAGAAAAAGTAAGAAGTAAATAAAAGCAAAAGAAAGCTTATTTTCATTTCTGTGTTTTCCCCAGAGTCTCTGTTGGTTTCTTCTTTAATCGTAATAAAATCAAAAGCTAATACAAATAGCAACTGTTTCATGAGTCTCCACTGTGTCCTCTTTTACCTGTTCTGCAGCTATATAAGGAATATAATATTAGCCCAATTTCAAAGTGAGGACACTCAGGTTTATAGGCAACAAAGATAAGTGATGAAGCCAGGTAGTGAGAGCTTCCTAATATATTTAAAGCACTTGGGCCAATTTATGAACAAATATATTTTTTATTTTGCTCTTTCCAACTCTAAGAAAACTTAGAACTTCCACCCAGTTCGGTTAAAATCCTAAAAGCCTAGCCTTCCTCAAATCTACAAGGTTTCTTCTAATTCCTCTTTCCTCAGAGTTTGAGGATGTTCGCCTCCACATTTCTATTACAGTGAGGATTCCAGGTATAGTTTTCTCAACGACCAAAGTTTTCAGGTCCAAGCTACCATGGGAACATCAACTACATGTTAGACTCAAGAACTCTTTGGAAGCCTCTGGGAGTAATCCTAAAAGGCAGTGGAGACAGTGTCTATGGAGGAAAAAAACTCATCTGTGGTCTCCCAAGCCACTAAGGCTTATGATTCTATTCACTTAAACTCACCTTCTCTCACACCTATTTCCTATGCCATTCCCCCCAGCAACTGCCATGGACTCCAGTTTCCTGGTTCACCTTGAACATGAACCTGTCACTGAACATATTAATAGAAACACTAACTGAACAAAGAAAGGATGTCACCCACAATGATTAGTGACTATTCACTTATTTATTACCAAAACCATAGGTATTTCCCACTGGGACTTAGATTTGTGGAGATGAGGAATTCTGGATATCAATTCCTGCTTTTCTCCAACACTTTATCCTTCATAAAGTCCCTGGTTGTTATTCATATCTTTACTTGGTAAGTCTTGGAATCAAGGACAGATTCACTTTTTTTTCCACTCTCAGTAACTTGATTCTAAAGCCAATCATTCACATTAAATGTGTCACCTCAGCTTTGTATCTCTTCTGTCTCACACAATTAAAAAAATATTAGATTCTGTAAGTAACAGGGCCAAATTATCTGAATGGAAGAATTAAGAGCAGGTCTGGGATGGGAAACATGGGAGCCTCCCACCAACTCACACAGATTTCTGTCACCAACGCCATCAAAAATCTCAAACATGAAGCACCTGGGTTGCTCAGTGGGTTAAAGCCTCTGCCTTCGGCTCAGGTCATGATCTCAGGGTCCTGGGATCAAGCCCCACATCAGGCTCTCTGCTCAGCAGGGAGCCTGCTTCCTTCTCTCTCTCTGCCTGCCTCTCTGCCTACTTGTGATCTCTGTCTGTCAAATAAATAAATAAAATCTTTAAAAAAAAAAAAAATCTCAAACATGGCCCCAAACACCTTCATCCTGCTCTCATCTCATGGACTGGTTTTCTTGACTGAGAACTGACAAAGATCTCAATTACCACAGATTACCTTGAATAGGATACTTTGTGAATGAACTCCTCACACTAACATCAGTATAAACAATCAACACGGAAAGATCTAAGGGGCGGGCTGGAGAGATGGCAAAGCAGAATTAATTCTCTAGAGTCATGAGGATGAATCCCCAGTAGTATGACACAGCTGGTTCCTAAATGTTCTGTCTTCTGGCACTGAGCCTTCAGAGAAGCACTTACAAGAGGTCATCTAAGTGCTATTGCCAATATTTGTGCTTTAAATTCCCTCTAAGATTTTTAGCTGGCTGACAATTTTGAAATCGTTTCAATGTCTCCATAGTGTCTTCCTACTACTTGATTACTTTCATTCTCTCCCAGAGGACATGAAAAATATCCCACAGGGTAAGGTTTTTAATATTTCATAGCCCACATGAGACTTCGGACTCCACTTTCCTCAGTGGCATTCACTATACTGGGACGTCTGTTCTCAGATAAGAAGTCGATATTGAGGAAATTCTATAAATTTTTACCAGGACCTCTTTTCTTTTTACTGAAGCATAATAATTAAAATGATAAAAGCCATAACTATCTTTTTTTTTCCAATGGTCTCACATCTCCTCAGATTATACTGCAAGCAAGAGGCTAAGCTGCTCCTTCAGCCCTCTTCTCATGCGCAGGAATGGCCCAGGAACTCCCAGACCCCCGATGAACCAGTATCTCCATAAGGAGCCAAATGTGTTATGTTAACAATCTTATAAACTTTTCACCTTTTTCTCTTCAGCCCAAAATAGAAGATCTAGGAATAGGACCTAGACAGTAGTTCCTTCCAGATCTCCTCTGTAGCACTGGCTTTCCTATAAAGCAGGAATGGCACGTTAGGTCTACAGGCCAAATCCAGCCATAACCCTGCTTTCCAAATACAATTTGATCAGAACACAGCCATACTGTGTTTTGTACATATTGTTGGTGGCTTTCTCAATATAAGAATAAAGCTGAATAGTCATGGCAAAGACCAAATGGTCTGTAAACCTCAAATATTTATTACATGGCCCTTGAAAGAAAATGATCCCTGCTCTGGAGACTTTCTGAAGAGTTTTAAAACTTTTTCCTCATTGCATTGGCTCCCTGACAATCTAGTACTCCTCACTGGCCAAGCTAACAACACTTCCTCCGCTCATGAGATTCCTCTAGAGCTCCAGCCAACTTGTAATTTTTGACCTCTGGAATCCAAATAGTCACTGCAAGCAGGGACTTCTCAGGTTCTAATAAAAAAGCCTTATTAAAGGAATCTCAAATAATCACTTCCATTGGTCTACAACATATTCCTTAGAGCCCTCAAATCTCTGGCCTCCTCATATTCCCCAAGTGTCTATTTAGAAATACTAGGAATTGAGGTTTTCATTCAGATTTCTCTGGCATACTTGGACTATTATGCTTTTCAAAATAGGCTGTTAGGTATAATTCACATGTCATAAGATTCACCCATTTAAAGCTGGCAATTCTATGGTGTTTAACATATTCCCAGATTTATACAACTATCATGGCAATCTAATTTTACAACATTTTCATCATCCCAGAAAGAAGTCCTGCACCCATCAGTAGTTGCTCCCAAACACCTTACAGCACCTTAAGCTTTAGACAAACACTAATCTACTTTCTGCTGTACAGATTGCATTTATATGGAAGGTCCACAATAGGTAATCACACAATTAGTCTTTTGTGACTAGTTCTGTTCACTTAGCATAGTATTTTCAAAGTTCATCCACATTGTTGCATGTACCTGTACCTCATTCCTTTTAATGTATGGCTAAGTAATGATTCCTTGTAAGGATATGCCACATTTTTTAATCCATTCATCAGGTGGTGGACATTTGAATTATTTCCTCTGTGAATAATGGAGGCTAGGAGTATTCATGCACAAGTTTTTATATGGACATATATTTTTATTTCTTTGAGTATATACCCAGAAGGAGAATTGCTAGGTCATGTAGTAACCCTGTATTTTATATTTTGAGGAACTGCCAAACTATTTCCCAAAGTCACTGCAACCTTTTAAATCTCTATCACAAATTGCAGAAAGGTTCCAACTTCTTCACATCCTCACCAACACTTACTGACTTTTCCATTATAGTCATTTTAGTAAGTGTAAAGTGGCATCTCATTGTGGTTTTGATTTGCATGTTCTTAACGATTAATAACGTTGTGCATTTTCCCTGTATTTACTTCTCTAAAGAAGAAATAAAAACAGTTAATATCTATTAAATGATGTGTGCATTTTCTTAGTTGGATGATTTCCTTTTATTATGGAGTTATAGGAATTCTTTTTAAGTTAAGGATGTAATTCCATTACCAGATACGTAATTTGCAAATATTTTTTTCTCACTGAGTTGTCTTTCTACTTTCTAGATGGTGTCAAGTACAAAAGATTTCAATTTCTTAATTTTTTTATTATGTTCAGTTAGCCACTATAGAGTACATCATTAGTTTTTGATGTAGTGTTCAATGATTCATTAATCACATATAACATCCAGTGCATTTCACAGCACATGCCCTTCTCAATACCCATCACCCTATTACCATCCACCTACTTCCCTCTGAAACCCTCAGATTGTTCCTGGGTTCCATAGTCTCTCATGGTCTGTCTCCCTTTCTGATTTCTCCGCTTTCAGTTTTCCCTCCCATCCGCTATAGTCCTCCATGCTATTGCTTATGTTCCACATATGGGTGAAACCATATGAAAACTGTTTTTCTCTGCTTGACTTACTTCACTTAACATAATCCCCTCCAGTTCCATCCAGTCAATAAAAATGGTGGATATTCATTGTTTCTGATGGCTGAGTAATATTCCCTTATGTATATGTACCACATCTTCTTTTTTTTTTTTTTTAAGATTTTATTTATTTATTTGACAGAGAGAGATCACAAGTAGGCAGAGAGGCAGGCAGAGAGAGAGGAGGAAGCAGGCTCCCCGCTGAGCAGAGAGCCTGATGCGGGACTCGATCCCAGGACCCTGAGATCATGACCTGAGCCAAAGGCAGCGGCTTAACCCACTGAGCCACCCAGGCGCCCTACCACATCTTATTTATCCATTCATCTGCTGAAGGGCATCTCAGCTCCTCCCACAGTTTGGCTATTGTGGATATTGCTATGAACAATGGGGTTCATGTGCCCCTTCTTTTCACCACATCTGTATCTTTGGGGTAAATACCTAGTAGTGCAATTGCTGGGTCATAGGGAAGTTCTATTCTTAACATCTTGAGGAACCTCTATACTGTTTTCCAGGGTCACTGCACCATCTTGCATTCCCACCAATAGTGCAGTTCCCCTTTCTCTACATCCTCGCCAACATTGCTTTGTTAATTTTTGCCATTCTAACTGCTGTAAAGTGGTATCTCGTTGTGGTTTTAATTTGCATAGTGATGTTGACCACTTTTTCATGTGTCTGTTATCTATTTGTAGGTCTTCTCTGGAGAAGTGACTGCTCATGTCTTCTGCTCATTTTTTGATTGGGTTATTTGTTTTTTGAGAGTTGAGTTTGAGAAGTTCCTTATAGATCTTAGATATCAGCCCTTTATCTGATATGTCATTTACAAATATGTTCTCCCCTTTCATGGGCTGCCTCTTAGTTTTGTTGATTGTTTCCTTTGCTGTGCAGAAGCTTTTGATCTTGATGAAGTTCCAAAAGTTCATTTTTGCTTTTGTTTCCTTTGCCTTTGGAGACGTGTCTTGAAAGAAGTTACTGTGGCTGATGTCGAAGAGGTTACTGGCTGTGTTCTCCTCTAGGATTTTGACAGATTCCTGTTTCACACTGAGGTCTTTCATCCATTTTGAGTTTTCAATTTTGATAAGGTCAATTGATCTCTTTTCTTTGGCTGCTTGTGCTTTAGTATCATATCTAAGGAATCACCACCTAACCTAAGGGGGTAAAGATTGATTTCTATGTTTCTTCTAAGAGTTTAATAGTTTTAACTCTTGTACTTAGGGCTTTGATTTATTTGGGAGTGATTTTTGTGTATGGTAAAAGTTAAATAAAGTTCAATTCATTCTTTTGCATGTGGGTATTAATTTGTATTAATGCGATTTGTTAGGACTGTTCTTTCCCAACTGAATTATCTTGGCATCTTTGTACAAATAAGTTGACAAGAAATTTGAAAGTTTATTTCTGGACATTCAATTCTATTCCATTGATCCACAGTGTGTCTGATTTGTGACTCCTCCAACTTTGTTGCGTTTTTTATTTTCCCTTAATACTGTTTTGGTTATTGTGCATTTTCACATGAATTTTTGGATCAACGTGTCAATTTAGGCAAAAGAGCCAGCTTGGATTTGATATGTATTGCCAAACACTGTTTTACATGTTCTCTGTGAAACTAAGATAACCTGCTAACATCATAAATATGCTTGAGTGGATAACGAATTGGGGTCCACTATACTAGGTACAAAAGACTAATTTTGGAAGCAATATCTAGGAAGGGAAATGACAAAACCCCTGAGCACCACAGAAAGTTTATTGCCACCTAGACTACTAGGAGATCTAACTCTGGCATCACTCCATTATTCTAGGAAAAACTCATTTCAACCTAATCAATTTCTCATGAGGAGTTCCTCTTCCCTCTTCCCTAGCATCTCTCATTGTTACTTCACTACATTAAAGTATAAATAATAGCATTAGATACCATATGCATACCACTCATTGTTCAAAAGACAGTGTTTATATAACATATTTAATGCTTATAATCAATGTAACAAGTAAATAATGTTAATTTTATTATACAGACCAATGTATGAAGGGCCAGTAGAGAACAGCTTTGTATGTTTAGGAAGAAAGTTTAAGAGATGAGATTTGGAATGCAAACGGATGTAACTCTTAAATTTAAGCTCTTATTCAGTACTTAAACTTCCCTTCCATGAAGTATCCAATTAACAAATGTCTTTGGAATCACTTAATTCATCAAAATTAAAACAAGCGTCAGCAGTGGTAACAATTTGTACTGTCTTTCTAAGCTCTCTGGATGACCATGAAACAGAAATTCTAAGTCCACAGCTTTTATATAGCCAGAGACTTAAAGAAGCCTACCTATTATTCTGTAAGGCTTAACCACAGTAAAATTCTATCATGTCTTGGATGTGCTTCCAGGTAGTCCATGGAGATGAAAAGCAGAAAGGAATTTGATCAAACAAGTTGTTGGAAATTGCTGAAAACAGGGATTGATATATTGAGTCCATTAAACTATTTCATCTGTTTTTGAAAATCCTCATGTCCATAGTAAACATTTTTTTAAGCAGCAGTTTTTAAAGTTTTTTATCTCAAAAGCATTTGGTTAAATAATGTCTCTTTTATAGAATTAGTGGGTTATGTACAAGCAAGTTTCTTGAGGAATCAGAAGATAAAATAAGACACAAAGTAAATACATAAATAAAAAACAGCATCAGCAACTAAATTACCTGAAAAATATTTAAACTGGTGATCCTAACATTCCATGTTATTTTAAAAGTTCCAGTTCTAACTCTTCTCCCTGTCCCGGCCATGGCTGCTACTGGGCTATTTGATCACTGCAAATCTGCCTCAGTCATGTCCTAGACTCTGAATAATAGGTCTCTCCTGTTCTTACAAGCTGTTCATCAATCTGTCTGATGTAATCACTTTATCGATCAGTCTGAACTTGCGGTGCTCAAGCTTCAATTTTTTCCCAACACTTCCTTTACCCATGCTCTATAAACTCCCCTTTACTTTCTTTAACTATTGAGGAGGCTATAAGAGTATTTCTTATAGACCATTAGCTACAGGGAATGTAACAGACTAAGTGCTGTGCTCTGAAATCCATTATCTTTATTCTAAGGCCACACTTTGCACAGGCCGCTACCATCAAGTAAGTACGTACAGCAAGGACACTAACACAAGTCCATTTCGGGGAGGCACAGAATTCCTCTGATCGGCAACGTTGCCCGACAACTTCCCCAACACCTTGCTGGAGCTTCCCTAGACTGCTGAGCTGATCATGAGGTTTCTACCCAAACTTCCTGCCGTCTTTTCTTCACCCGGAGTCATCCTGCACTGTCATCTCATGATTAACTCTCCCAGATCTAGGCTTCCTCCCTACCTTCCCTCCCAGATGCTTTCTATAATAAAAACTCTACCTTATTTGACCACCTGGGCACCAGCTTCCTGGAGCTATGTTAATAGCATGATTACATATTGGACAGATTCCCTAACTTCCAGCCACTTTTAAGTTCTTTATACTTGTTTTAATGTTTAGTCTCGTATGGCATTTAATTCTCTCTCTCTGCCCCTCCTCCCCAGACTTCTGCCAAGAAGCCTGGGGAGTGAAGGGTTACAGCTCTTGATTCTAAGCCTGCTTTTAGAGGCTCCTTTGGCTGTTATTTCTTTCATTAAATAGTGACTGTATGTAGCTCGATATTCAGCTCGTTGCTAATGTGGGTTATGTACAAGCAAGTTTCTTGAAGGACTTTGCAGAGACACCTTCCACCCTGCTGCACAATTTTCTAAGAAGGGAGATCTAATTCCAGCTTCATTTCATTCTACTCTCTACCACGACTTCAGCCTCTGTTGGGAGAGTCATCCACACAGATAACAATCTTCTTGGGTGAGGTACTTGCAAGACAGCTCAAACTCCTCACCTTCTTCCGAGGTCCCCTTAAACAGGGTGGGAGGCTGACTGCTGCCTTCTCTTACCTCCCCAGCCCCTTTATCCACCCTGCCCCCCCCAATTACCTTATAGCTCTATTCAAAAAGGCACAGATTTCAGATCAGCAAATCACTCTGTAAGAAAACATCCAAAAGGCAAATGAAATGCCAGTATTCTCTCCCCTTTCAGACTTCCCTCATCAATTCTCTCAAAACCACATTCACTTAGCTTGTGGGTGGCAGACACATGCCTTCTCTTCAACAGAAAAGGGTAGCACAAGCCACATCACTCATTTCTAGGCTCTTATATAGGATTTCAAAGGAGTGCTTTGAAGTATTTAACCTCCCTGTGGTGCTTTTATATAAGCAGAATAGAGGGAAAAGGAAGGACAGTTTGAGTAGCAGTGCTTATTTGACCATGACTAAGTCCTAGGAAGATGTTAGACCTCAATTATTTGGGGATTTCTTTGGAATATGATATTTGAAATGTCTTTGTCATCAGTGTAAAATTCCATAAATCATATAAGTTTCATGAAATATTCTGTGATATTAATTTGCTCCCCAGATTCAAATCTCTTGGATACTGTATTCTCTTTTCAGACTGCTAACACTTAACACCATCTATGGCCTTTAATTGTGCCTAGATGCAGTTTACCTGTGCCCTCTTAAATAGTATGTTTTTTTGGATCTGCCCCTCCTCTGGTTTAACCCAGGAAATGGATGGAGAAAACAGACACTTGCCTGCATAAACACATTCCTTTCATTGGTTTTTTGAATGAGATTTGAGTGATTATTATACTTTATCTTCTATTCACCTTATTTGCCTTGCATTTTATTAAAATTTGACAGCAGAATGATTTCCAAATTCAGATACTTTAGCCTTATGACACCCATAAGATAGTTAAAAGCATCAGTTCCAGTACTATAACTCACAGTTTTTCTGTTCTGAGTTATTCTGGGGGCCCTGGCTACTGATTTGAATTATTTTGTGAAAAGGAACTTTATTGAAGAACATAGTTTCAAGGGTAAAGAGGGCATCACTTCTACTTTCTTAAGCATGATTTCTCTATCATCAGCATGTCCTGAAAGATTGCTCTGTCTGCTATATCTGGAATGTTTGTTGCCAGGGCCCAACTCTCACACAACCAATGAGCCATTAGGCTTAGCTGCACCTCACTGCCTGTCAAGACCCACCAACTAGGTTTCCAAGGATTACTGATTTCCTTTACACTCCATCTAGTCTCCAATACATTCTCCCTATTTCTGGTCTTCCTCAAATCCGTAACCATTTCCCTTTTGTAGGAGTATTTATAAATACTAGAATTCAAGAACTTACAAATTCACTTCTATGTTTTTTTTTTATTTTATTTATTTGACAGACAGAGATCACAAGTAGGCAGAGAGGCAGGCAGAGAGAGAGAGGAAGGGAAGCAGGCTCCCCGCTGAGCAGAGAGCCCGATGCGGGGCTCCATCCCAGGACCCTGAGACCATGACCTGAGCCAAAGGCAGAGGCTTAACCCACTGAGCCACCCAGGTGCCCCTGACTTCTATCTTGTCAAACATAGGTTCTTAACCTGTATATAAAATATTATAGGAAAGTTGCAAGTCTTCAAAAGGAAAAGAAGAGATTCCTTTGCTCTACTGTTAGGGAACACCATTCTTACTACTTATCAGTCACTGTATTTCTGTCATCCTTCACATTTCGTAGCATTTTGTCCCAATTGAACCTTTAAGTATAAGCACTCCCACATAAGCTCAACTTAGATATGAAGCTAATGGAGTGAAATGTTCACAAGCAGAAAAGACAGCAATATTCACAACTTGAAAGAAGAGATTTTACAGCTAAAGATTCAACAGCGATGCTTCTTGCTTTATGAACATTTTCAGATAGAAATGTTTGTCCCATAGTCCAAAAGAAATCTTAGGATAATTGTCTCAAAAGAAATCTTAGGATAATTTTCAGTTACCAGATTTACTCCTTACCCAATCATTCTCTCTTTCTAATTCAATCTTGACAGGTAGTATTTGGAATCTTATTCATGGTAGATTCTAAAATTTCCACCAAGACACAACCTACTAATAGAAATTTCCGGCTGAGCAAATATTTTTTACCACAGGTTGTGTTATTTTTCCTCGTTCTCTGACAGGTCCTATGAGGCCCCGTTGCCCCACCTCTTTGCCCCTATGACACAGCTCACCTCAGAACTGACATGTCCCTATCAGGCACATTCTAAGTAAAGGACCAGGAGTCAACTTTAGAGCTGTAATATTCCTTAGTCACCAACGGGTCCTGTCCATTTCTCTCCAAAAGCATTATGGAGAGGGACTTTACTCAATTTTCTGTAATTTGTACACCCCCAAAACTCAATTTTCACCATTTAAAAAAGCACTGGAGTGGGCTAAACTAAAAAACAACAACAGCAACAACCACCACCGCCACCACCACAACAAAAAACCTTAAAATTTCTTTAAAAACAAAAAAAAAGATTTAGCAAAGGAAGAGAGTGGAAGGAGGGAGAGGAGGGCCAAGAGGAAGATTGGGGACACAGAAACACTACCAGTTACACTGAGGAAGAGAACTGCCAGCCAGACCAGCAAATGACCACTCCCCCATTTGAGCCGAAAAACCCTCCCCTTCCATGCTCCAGAGACTGTGGGTAATACATCATAGCCCTTCTAGCCCAGGAGTCTCCTGCTGGTGACTGTACCTCTGCAATTAACTTCTTGCCTTTCATCACGCTCTCTTCCTGTCAACAACTATGTCTGTGCGCTGGGTGTGAAGGGAGAGAATATCAGCTCAATACTCCCAGAATAAGCTATATGCCACTTAGTCTGAGGAAGTTCGCCATTTCCCACAGGTTTCAAATATATTTGCCATAATTTATATTTGCCTAATTGGCTCAACTTCAAACAGAGTATCTTTTGGATTTTCTCTAACGTACTTTAGGAGTCATGTGTACTCAATAGGTTGCTGTATAATTTCTTAATATTTTGTTTCTGACAAGAGAACTTAATTTTCAATGGAGAGCATCTTACCCTTGGAAATAGTTTATGAGTTTGGTAGTTCAATCACTCACAAGGGACTCCTCTTTAATCTCCTCCAGGGTCTCTGTTCTTTTTATGAAAGATAATGAAAAATGACTATAGCTACATCTACTGAATCCATACTGACTGCCAGGCACTGAAATCAGATGACAAGTATCATCTCACTTACTCTGTTAAGTGACTTTATGAAGGAGGCAATATTCACTCCATTTTAGAGGTAAGAAAACTAAGGCCCAAAGGTTATCAAAAATTGTAATAAAGGTGTAAATTTATAAATTTTAGAACATTTTCCCATTTTGCGCCGCCCCCCCCGCAATTATACCTGGGTTTTGTTGTTGTTGTTGTTTTGTTTTAGTAAATAAACTTACTCTTGAGAAGCGTTTCCCTGAATTTGTTTTTCCTTTTTTAGAAGACTTTAAAAAGTTAAGGTAACCTTAAATATGTTTCTCAATTGTCTAGTCTACTTCACATCTATTAGTCTACTTTGGTTTACATGTTAGCTAAGAAATTTTAAAGTCTAGTGAAATCCATATGTACATTATCACGTCCATACCTTGATGATTTCACCTGAAACCTCGTTCCCTAAATCAATGTCCTCATCTTCAAACCTCACAACCCCTAACAGCCATAGCACACAGCACGAAGTATTAGTACAGACAATAAACAGACCACCTATCCAGGGGAAATAGAGCAGAGGACCGAGAGGAGTCTTTCTTTCCAGACAAGGAAGTCTCTGGTGACCTAGACCACTGAGGAACTGCCCTTTCTTTCTCTTCTCATATAACTTCAAACCCTGACATTCCTGGTTAACCCTACTTTTTAACAACATACACACACTGTTATCATGATTATACAGCCAGCTGGAATTACCATATTAACTATCATTAACAGAACAAGGAAAGTCATCACAAATCTGGGAAAATATAAGGGCAAGAGAGAGACACTGATACACAAAAGACACTGATATAGAAAATCGCTTTTTTTAAAGAAAAAACAGAAATATGGTATTAGTTCTGAAGTCTTTGTTCTTAAATATTATTTCTGAAATATTACTTGCTCTGTTCCTTCAGGGGCGGGAGGCGGTGCGGTTACAGTGTGGTTGCACCAAAAGAAAACAACCTTCTATTTACTATCAGAAAATGTATTCCTATTGACAACCTTCCCCCTCCCCCCACTAAGGTTTCTACACAGCCAAGATTCTCCTAAGCTTGCTATTTCTTATTAGGTGTATGTTCTCTTAAAGGATGTCTATTAGGGAAGTCCATTGCTCTAAGTCTGTTAATATTTTATAACACAATGGAAAAGTTTACATTCATCATTCAATATAATGTGACACTTGAGAGTGGGCTGAAAAATACAGTCACACATAGGCTTCCCTATCTGGCCTGCATTGCAAAGAAACATTATCTACCAAGTCTGGGACACATAGTTCTAGCAGGAGGCAAAACTATCTTCCTCTGCCTCGTTAAATGGATCTGCTTATCTGAATGAGGCACTGTGGTGGGATTCTTGGTTCCCATACTTAAAGGTGTTTGTCCTCTTCAGCAATGTTTCTCAAATGCATAGGGTTCATAATTGCTATTAATATTCGTCTGGAGAGTTCGAAGCTTGAATGCTCAGAAACGTATTTTTTTCCTCCAACAAAACTGGGACACATTTATTTGGAATTTTTATCTGGAATAAATCTCCTTAATAAATTACCAGTTAATGCTAAAACAGATGGTTCACAATGCAGATCCTAAAACCAAAAAAGCGGGTCCAGCAGTCTTATATAGAACTTAAGGAAAACATCTCAAGGGAGCAAAGGAGAGGCTACCTTCTGTACATCACAGAAAAGTTCCTGCACATGTGTCTCTAGGAAACACCATTCTAACTCTCCCAGATACCAGCTTCCTCCCTGCCTCCAAATCCACAGATAACTCTTTTTTGAAAAATTACTGGTGATTATTAGACAATGGAAAATTTGAGGAGGAAGACGGGATATTAAAACATACTATTTCAGGGGCACCTAGGTGGCTCAGTTCATTAAGCCTCTGCCTTCAGCTCAGGTCATGATCCCAGGGTCCTGGGATCTAGCCCTGCATTGGGCTCCCTGCTCAGAGGAAGCCTGCTCCCCCACCACCTCTCTCTGCCTACTTGTGCACACTCTGTCAAAGAAAATCTTAAAAAGTAAAGCATACTACTTCAAAGTGAACATAATTAGAAAATAATATATGGAGAGATTAACAGTTTTGCTACCATAGCCTTTCCTTCAAATCTCTTGCTTTGAAAATAGATTCCACAGAGTATTCCTACTAGAACATAATCCATTTATAGAGGTTTCATGAAGCTTTTACATTATTTGAACAATGCTTCCTCTACTTCCTCTTTTCTGGAAGTTCATGCCCAGTCATTATATTTAATATTTCTGGAACTTCTACAACAAAGTCACCACAGCTAAAATGAATGCATGAACGAGATTTTCTGCGTGCCATGTTAAGACACACTCAGACGGACCTGGGGGTTGAAGACTTCCTATCTGCCTTACCCATTTTTCCAGAGAGGTTTTCCAGAGAGAAAGTGTGTGAGTGTGTGTGTGTGTGTGTGTGTGTGTGTGTGTGTACATGAGTGTTTATGTGTGGTGTGGCAGTGGAGAGAGCAGTGAGACATATACACATAGATTATGTCGGATGAGTGTCAACTCAAGCCTTCTCTGCTCAGCATGTGCAAAACAATTACGAAGTCTCTTCCCTCAACTATTTGCTAGTATCAAAACCTCTCTGCACATTCTCTGATTTGCTGTTTTACAGATTCTTTAGATGGACACTTAGATCATTGATTCTGAAATCTGTCTTTTTTTCTAAAGTTTCCATTTTAGGCCATGCATTTCTCTATAAAGAATCACTGACCAGCATCCCACAAGTGATTGTATTTTCAAAAATGTATCACTTAATTTGAAATACTTTCTGTATCTCCTTGTTATTTCTTCAGCACAGTGTTTTTTTAAACAATATGTGATCTCCCTTCCAAACATTTGGGGATTTTTCAGGATGTTGTAATGGTACCGATTTTTAAATTAATTCATAATGGTCAGAAAGCATACTCTGTGGTTTCAGTCATTTGCCATTGAGACATTCTATGACCCAGTATATTGTCTATCTTAAAGAACATTCGTCTGCTTTTGAAAAGAATATGTGTTCTGATCTTGCTGGGCTTAGAGTCCAAAAATATCTACTGGACCATGTAGGTGGACATTGTTATCTGAACTTCTCATATTTTACTATTTTCCATATAATCTTTCAATTATTGGGAAGGAATGTTAAAATTTCCAAATATAATTGTAATTGTGTCTATTTCCTTTCTTATACCTGTTAAATTTTGCTTCATATACTTAAAATTTCTGTTATTACAAGGCATATACACATTTGGTATTCGTGTTTTCTTAATGAAATATCCCTTTACCATTATGGAATGTCTTTTCTCCTGGTAATATTCCATTTGTGAAGTCCTCTGCATAATATTAATATAGTCATATTATCATGAGTGCTATTTTCACAGTTTATACTTTTTTATCTTTCTAAAAGCCTGTATGTCCTTCTAAATTTAAAAAGAATTCCTCAGTGGTTTTGTATCCAATATTGTTTTTGTATCCTATCTGACAATCTGCTTTTCAACATGATTGATTAGATGATTTTCATATGATTAAATTATTAATACTATCAGGCTTAAATCAGCCATCTTCCTGATCGATTCTTTTTGTCCTCTCTGTTTCTTTCTCCCTCCTTGCCTGCTTTCTTTTGCACTGAATTTTAATTTTTTCCTCCTTCATTGCCTTTTGAGTTGTATCTGTTTGTAAATATTTAGTGGTCACCATAGGAATTAAAACATTCCTTTTGAATTTATGACAATCTATTCTGAAATATTATACCACTTCATATAAATGCAATAAAATCATAAATATATTTCAGTTCATCACTGTGTTATCCCTTGTGCTATTGTTGTCAGTCTTCTACAGCTTTTATGAACTTTATAATGTATTGTTTTTACTGTACAGTCATTTTTAAAAAAATTATTCAAAGGGAAAAATAATTCTTGATAATTATACAAATTTTATAATTTGCATTTTCCATATTCTTGCTTTTAAGATCCCAGTTTCTGTTACCTTTTTGCTTTAGTCTCAAGAATTTCTTTTAGCATTTCATATAGTCTAAGACTGTTAGATACAAATTCTCTTAGGCTTCATTTATCTAAAATATTTGCTTTCCTTTGTAAAATACATTTTCCCTGGATAAAGACTTTCTAGGTTGACATATTTTTCCTTTAAGTATTTTAAGATATCCTTTTATTGTTTCCTGCCTCGCCTTGTTCCTGATGAGAAGTAACTCTTATTTTTTTTTTAAGATTTTATTTATTTATTTATTTGACAGACAGAGATCACAGTTAGGCAGAGAGGCAGGCAGAGAAACAAGGGAAGCAGGCTCCCTGCTGAGCAGAGAGGCTGATGCAGGGCTCGATCCCAGGACCCTGAGATCATGACCTGAGCCAAAGGCAAAGGCTTTAACCCACTGGGCCACCCAGGTGCCTTAACTCTTATTTCTTATTGTAATTCATCTGTTTGCCTCTTGCTATCATTGGTATTTTTTGTTTTAGTATTTTATCTTGCCTTTTGGCTTTCAACAGTTCGATTACAGTCGTTATTTAACATACTTGGTCTATGCCAAGTTCTTTAATCAGTGCGTGTGATTTTCCTCAAAACTGAAAAAGAATTTTTTTTTTTTTTTAAACTGTGGTGGAGTGCCTGGGTGGCTTAATCTGTTAAGCATTCAACCCTTGGTTTCAGCTCAGGTTTGAGCTGAGACTGAGCCCTGCATCAATCGCTAGTCCCTCTCCCTTACCATTTGCCCCTTTCCTCTCTCTCCCTCCCAAACAAATGAAATAGTTTTAAATAAATAAATAAGTAATTGTGCTTTATTCACTCTCACACCTCTGAGAATCCATTTGCATTTATGTCAGGCTGTTTGCAATTGCCCCATAAGCCTCTGACACTCCTTTGACTTTTTCATATGCTTTTTTCTTTTCTTTCTTTTCCTTTTCCTTCTCTTTTTTCTCTTTCCTTTTTCTTCTTTTTTTATTTCTTCTTTTTCCCCCACATACTTTTCCCTCTCTGAAGTTTTGATAATTTCCACTGACTGGCCTTCAAGTTCAATTATCTTTCCTTCTTTAGTCACCAAATTGTTCTTAAACCTATCTAATGCATTTTTGAAATCAGGTATTGTTTTAGTTACAGAATCTGTATTTCATTCTTTTTAGTTTTCATTTATCTACATGATGTTCCTGTTTTTTATTTAAATCTTTCCCTAATTTTTTTTAAAGATATTATTTATTTGACAGAGATCACAAGTAGGCAGAGAGGCAGGTGAGGGTGGGGTAGGAAGCAGGCTCCCTGCTGAGCAGAGAGCCCCATGTGGGGCTTGATCCCAGGACCCTGAGACCATGACCTGAGCCAAAGGCAGAGGCTTAACCCACAGAGCCACCCAGGTGCCCTGCTTTCTCTAATTTTTTAAAGAAGTTAAAATATTTCTTTTAGAGGTACGTGTATGCTAGCTCCAATAACTGATGATCTGCATACCCTTCTAATAAGTATGGTTTATCTTGACTTGGGGTAGTGGTTTCCTATTCATTTACTTTTTTTTTTTTAAGATTATTCTACTTTTTGTTTAAAATGGTAGAGACAGAAGTGTAATATTATGTTATTTTACTTATTACAGAACATGCCATGTGTCCTCCTTTGTGAGATAGGGTGAGAGGCTGATCATTGGTTTTTTTTTTTTTCTTTTCATCAAATTGAATGAGGTTTGAAGCAGCATTAATTAGGCTGAGTTCATCTGTAATTAATTCAACCCAAAACTTCCTGTGCTTTGTGTTGGCTTTGCCATTATTTGAACTAGGAGCAACTGAGACTGTAATTTAATTTTAACTTGATATGCTTTGATAACATGCTTTGATTTAACTAAGGTACAGCCCCAGAACCCAAGTACCATAAGGAAATTTAAGAACATAATTCTCTCCATTCTCTAACCCCTCCTCTACTCCTGCTCTCTTGCACAAGTTAGAAAAGAAGAAGAGAATTTTTAGTCCTAGTGATTTACTTTTGCATTTGGGGATTTTCAGGGTTATATACTAGTCATCTAACTTATGTCATTCAATTCTCAACTATATCATCTTTTCCCTCTCTATTCTCTGCTTCTGTGGCCACCCATTCCTCACTCTGCTCACTTCCAGAAATAGCACTGCACCTCTGCCATCCTATGAAGGGCTTTGCTTTCTCTGGTATTCAGTTCATCAAAGCTTCCTTGAGTCACTGTTCTTCATTAGACGCATAGAAAAAAATTTTTTTTGTTCCAATTTTTTTGTTTTTTTGTTTTACCAAGGGAGTCAGAGTACTGTGAGACCTTTAACCTAAAGTAAAACAGGAGTTTTGTCTGTCCATAGCCTTTAAAAATTTATTTTAAGCAATTCTCACTCTTCTATAATTATTCTGTAATTTTAGCTTCCTCATCAATTTTACTACCGAAGTTTTCTGATGCCTAAAAATAAATGCCCCTGAATATATAATCCCAATAAACGAATTTAATGACAATGTTTCCAGCTCTGAATAAGAATTTATCATATTTTATTATCATTAATTTAAAACCCATTTTTATGTTATTTTATATACTTTAACCAGTCTCAGCCATCTCTCAAATTCCCTGGGCTTCTTCATGTTAAGAATGTCCTCAACTTCAATTCACATGTACTAAGAAATTCTAGCAAGAATTTAATGGACACTCTATCAAATTGTATAGTTTTTTCCCCCCTGGTTATTCTTTCTGGAATGCAATTTTTCAGGGACTAGCCTCCCCATCTATGGTCAGAGTATTCCATGCACAGGACAAAGGTGTTAGTCGAAGACTACCTGATGGTATCGGAAATCCTGCTGTATATTTTTCTGATAAAGGTATTCAGGTGGTCCCTATTCATTGAAAACAGGAAGCCAGTTACTTAGACCACAAGGAGTATCTTTCTAACCATGAACAGATACCACGTTTTTGCCCTCAGTCATACTCTATGAATGTTTATCCTGATCAAGTCTCACTTACAATATCCATGCTCAGATTCAGCACATATATGCTAACAGTGGAGTAAAAAATGGCTGAACTATACGTAACTGTCGGGGGGGCGGGGAGGCAAAGAAGAAGAATGAGAATAGAAAGGAAAATAATAATATAGTCTCAAATTAAATCTTGATAATCCTAATTTTATGAAAGTTTCACTACCCCACTAAACAAACACTAAATACCACAGACACTCTATGGGCATTTATGGACCACAGGTTTCCTCCTGACTTGCAGGGTCTTTTGCTCTGAACACTTCATTCAATAATATAAGAGCACTCCTTGTTTTGGGGGTGTTTTTTGTGGGTTTTTTGTTGTTGTTGTTTGTTTTTCAGCAGAGAAATTTTTTTTAGATAATTCCAGCTGGGATGCTGACTATTCCTAAATCTCCAGAGTGCTTTTAACTCACTTCTCATGCCTCTTACCTTTGTTCTGTGGCATGTCATGCACCCCAGAACATTCAGCAAGACTGGCACATGTTGGCAGTGATGCCTCTGCTCACACTACTCACTCCTCCATGATACCCATAGTCCTTCTCATATATCAACTGGGTTGTTAAAAGCATACTTGTTAATGTTTTGTTTTGAAGATGCCCTAATCACCAGTGTTCCTCAGAGACTTACCCTGAAGAGGACCTATTATTTCAATATTATGAAGCACACAAACAAATTGAAAATAATACTCTGAACAACCTAGCTGTCTCACACTTGACTCATTTCTATTTTAGGAATTTCTAGAGCAACCTCACATTACATACCAAACATGAGCAGTAAACTTAAAAGAACAGAAGATCGAGAGAAGAAAGAAAAGGACCAGTGAAAACAAAAAACGTAACTATAGTAAGTCAGTATTTGGGATAGTGAATTTCTAATAATGGCCCTTATTCATATACTCAAATATGAATAATCTAGAAATATGACTATCAATTCCTAGCCAAGTTCTCTTGCACCAACTGAAAAACTCCAGAAAGTAGCTTCAGACCATTCAAGTAAAAAATACATTCCAGGGGCGCCTGGGTGGCTCAGTGGGTTAAGCCGCTGCCTTCAGCTCAGGTCATGATCTCAGGGTCCTGGGATCGAGTCCCGCATCGGGCTCTCTGCTCAGCAGGGAGCCTGCTTCCCTCTCTCTCTCTGGCTGCCTCTCTGTCTACTTGTGATTTCTCTCTGTCAAATAAATAAATCTTTTAAAAAAAAAATACATTCCAAACACACAAATGGTAACTTCCAAAATTTAAGTAAACAAAAAATAATTAAGATAAATAAACCAAGTTACAAAGAGAAAGACAATTTCATAGTCATAAAGTCAATGCTACTGCTGTTACTTTTAACTTTTTACAACAGTAATTTATGTTATCCAAAATCTTTTACCTTAGGATACATTAGTATATTCACAAACATGAGGTTTACAAATGACTTGTGATTTGTCTATTCTGAGTCACCCTAGAAACCACATGGCCTGGTACACATTTCCATTGTGCGAACAGGTTTTATTTAATTACTATTGACCTCTACCTCATTCTTTGGAATTTTCTTTAAGATTATTTTAAAAATATGCAGCAAAAATAACCCACAGCAATAGGTAAACTATTTCCTGACAGTCCAATTGTTAGGGAATTTCCATAATTTAACACTGGAAAGCTAACCATATTCAAATCAAAGTATGATGGGCAGCCTCTCCTCCAGTACTTTCCTAAAGGGAACTCAGTATAGCCGTGTTAGAAATCTGAGGGCCGGGGCGCCTGGGTGGCTCAGTGGGTTAAGCCGCTGCCTTCGGCTCAGGTCATGATCTCAGGGTCCTGGGATCGAGTCCCGCATCGGGCTCTCTGCTCAGCAGGGAGCCTGCTTCCCTCTCTCTCTCTCTCTCTCTCTCTGCCTGCCTCTCCATCTACTTGTGATTTCTCTCTGTCAAATAAATAAATAAAATCTTAAAAAAAAAAAAAAGAAAGAAAGAAATCTGAGGGCCAATCAAAGACTTCAATTCCTTCAGTTAATTTCCTTAGAAACATCCAGTATCAAGATTACAGGACTCTGAGACTTTAGAGTTTGGGCCGTTTTATTAGTCTAATCTTTAAAGCCTCTAATTCCATCTATCGGAATCCTTTTTTCCACATATTTATCTTTGACTCATTCAATGTTTCAAAATTCATCTGTTTGCAGAATTGGCCATCAAATTAGTAACAATGAAAAAGGGAGACAGGGAGAGAGGGAAAAAGAGTGAGTGAGGTAGAGGCAGATAAATACACAGCCCAGAATGGGAGCAGCATTTCTTTTGCTTTATGATTCAGAATCTCAGGAAGACTAGCTAAGGCGGCTTTCACACTTTGCTGCCAGTAACCTTCAAGAGAAGGGTCTCACCTCACATTATCCAGTGTAGCCACACAGCTTATCCTGTGATAAGCTTATCCTGTGATTATCCTGTTGCACAGGCTTCAAAAATACCTACTTTTCCTTCTGTTCGTTGGCATGGTCCTACATGACATATTGAACAGGTGATCCACATACCACCTTGCCAAACTTTTTATAGGTCACGGTCAACGACAAGATTTAAGCTTAACCTCCAGTGGGGACATGTAAGTTGTTGGAAATATTTTTGAACCCCACCTATGGGTCACACATAGAATGATCCTTCATGCTCTCCTCTGGCATCTCTCGTTCCTTAGTGAAGTAGCAAAAAAGTATTGATACATTTACTGAACCCACTTTCTGCTGGAAGCCTTTCTCCATTGACAGGCAATAACACTGAGCACGGTATGTGCAAGCTAGGATTCCTGTATAGATGTTGAAGGTGAGATGCAAGAATTAATTCTTTCTCAAAAAACTCAGCTTTGTAAAATGTAAGAGCTGTGATTTGTGTGACTTCAACGCCAGGGATCTTAAGCATGGCACACTACTTACTGATTGGCACAGAGCAGATTACCAATTACTGTCTGTTGATTGAATGAATGGTTCCATCAAACAATCATGCAAATAATGAGAGTCTCCCAGAAAACTGACTTTACCAGACTCCCCAGTCACTTCAATGGCTCCATAACAAAGAGTGTTTCTTAACCAGCATGGTTGTGTGAAAATACCATAGCAGGAAGCTATATGCAAATAGAAGTTTGTTTTTTGTTTTTTTGTTTTTCCTCTCCTGCAAAATAAATTACACAAAATATTCCAACTGGGGCATTGCGCACTGGTAAGTATTTCAAATTTTGAAAAGCCCGTACACCATTACTAATGGCCTGCCCTCAACACTTGGCACGTCCTGGACCACCTTCTCTTGTCAGTCATTCCTGGAATGCCACAGCACAAGTGCTTTCCCACCAACAGCCTTGTTCTCCAAAACCTGTTACTCTATGTTCTCAGCTATTGATCACAAACATCAAGCCAGGGCCCATTGTCTTTTTGTTTGCCATACAAGATAGTACATGATAAATGTTGAAATTTGGATATATTTTAGTTTTAAATGTCAATCCAAGTCAGCTGACCTACTAGCTAAAGTAAAAAGCTCAATAATTCTCCCCAGAGCTCTCCCTGGTATCATTTTCGACACTGTTCTTCAGGTTCTTCAGACTCTGCCCTTCTGTCTGTTCCCCTTTGCTAGGTTATTAGTTGCTCACTACTCAGATCTGGGCAGTTGCAATTTCTCCAGGTAGTCTAGAATTCTGAGGGGCATCTCTTGGTTACAAAGCTCAATCACATTTCCTGGGTATCCTGCAGGAAAAAAATTCATGGATTTCCTCTGAACGTTTCCTCTGTATGCTTCCCATTTCTTACTCATATTACCTTCCAGCTGCTCCCTAGAATCTTTACAAAGCTTTCTCCCCATTACAATGGGATTTTTCATTCATTTTGCAAATGTTAACTAAGTACCTATATTTTGCAATGTATTATTTAGTTGTGGGGAATGCAGCCCTGAATCAAACAGGATATCCCTAACAGAACTGATGTTCAATTAGGAGGAGGAAGGATTATTTTATCTCTTCAAAATAATGAAGTAAAACATACATTATATGGTGGTAAGTGACATGGAATACTAAGCAAAGAAGGGCAACAGGAGGTATGGTTGTGGGGGTAGAGTATAATTTTAAATAGTGTGGATGGGGAAGACCTCATTAAAAAGGAAATATTTTAACAAATTGCAGATGGAGATGATAGAGTGAACCATGGAAAAATAAAATTATTATAAAAACAATAGGAAAAATTATTATTCTGAGCACAGAGAAAGACACCTTCATCCTCCTCAGACCTTTAAATTAATATCTACACTTTTTTGTCTTAAGTTTAAAGAAGTTTGTTTTTAAAATACTAAATAGGGGCACCTGGGTTGCTCAGTCAGTTAAGTGTCTGTCCTCGGCACAGGTCATGATCTCAGGGTCCTAGAATGGAGCCCTGCATCAGGCTCCCTGCTCCGTGGGAAGTCCGCTCAGGCCCTCCCTCCCCAATCTGTGCTCTCTCACTCTGTATCAAATAGATACATAAAATCTTTGATAAATATACTAAATAGTACCTATCAAATATTCTATAATATACAATAAAAAGAGAAATCATTGTCACTGGAAAAATAAATTTAATTACCCAGAGGTTTTATCTATTGCACTCTGAAAAATACTGTAATCTGAAAAGTATTCCGCTTATCCTTAAAATAATGTTTCCCAACAACCTCTGAACTACTGACACTGGTGGGGATGGAGATTCTGTGCATTTGTTTGGTAGTATCCTTGACCTCTATCCATTAGATGCCAGGAGCACCAACACACACATTTATGACAACAAAAAATGGCTCTAGATATTATGCAATGTTACCTGGGGAGCAAGATCACCTCCCATTAAGAACTGCTGTTTTAAAAGCATGAGGGCCAAGAGCCTCTACAACTTATACTGCTGAAAGTTCAGTATATCACAATAAGTGAGATGTTTTACCCTTGAAGAAAAATGTATAAACAAGCATAATCAGCAAGCTCTATGATTTAGAATGGCTTGAAAAATCTTTAAGGGAAACTTCCTCCATCTCAGAGCTGCTGTTTGCGCATTATCCTCTCATCACCAGGAGGATTTTACAACTCGGCCAATGCAATATTTTAAGATTTGGGTTACGAGAGGTAGAGCGAGGAGTGTGCCCTTATGGTTTAAAGTACAAAAAGGGCTGGTGTGAATTCAGGCCAGTTCTAAGGGAGTTTTATAAAAATAGTATAATGAAAGTGGAGAATCTGGAAATCGATTCCCTTCAAACAATACACGTTGCATATCCCACTTTTCTTCTATGATCTATTTCCAATTGCTTTATTTTCCTCCACAGGCACTTCTTCAGTCATTTCAAAACTCTCCTTCTATCTCAGTATCATCCACACAAGCTAACCCTTGACTCAGACTGGACCATAAAAGCTTTTTTATGGGTTGGATTCATTATATCCCACAGAGTTCTTACATATGTTTCCTGGACCCTAAACCATCTTCAAATACATGCTATCCTCAGACAGAGGCTGAACTAGGATTTCTCAAAAGTATTTCTTCCTAAATTCAGAGTTCATTTAAAAATATTATCCTAGCCTCTATCAATTATTTCTCAAATCTGTGATCTTTCTCAAATTCATAAATACCTACAAGTTCGTTTTCTTCCATCAGATCTTAGAATTCAATTTTAGGAATCCATTCCATTCAGCAACCTTTAACCTTATGAAAAGATATCCAGCCTATGGCAAGGGCATAGACTGGGCAAATACCCCATTGTACAGAACATGCTAGTACTGGAGAATTGAATGTGTAAAGCACTTCCCCCCCGGGTAGCTGAGGAACCGTCTCCAGCTCTTCCAGCCCCACTTCTACTTCCTCACCAGTAGAACCAACATTTGTGATTTCATAATACATTTTTACTCAGTAAAAATAAAGATAAACATATAAAGGCAAGAAATGAAAAGCAGTAAGGGGTTCAGGGGTGGGGCATAGGAGGAGGAGAGAAAGGAAAAATTCTGAACCTCGAATAGAGTGAATCAAAGGTCTAAGTTCCATGTATCCTCATTATAATTTCCACATAAAAACCCTCCACTAGACACTGTCCAAATGTAACTTATTTTTTATTATATTATGTTAGTCACCATACAGTACGCCATTAGTTTATGTGTAACACCCAGTGCTCCATGCACATGTAACTCATTCTTGAAAGTTCTTGTCTGTCTGCTTCAAACTGAAGGATGCACCTATGAGAGTGGGGTTTAGGTCAGGTCCCTTACAGCCAATCCTCCTTTGCCAAATCCCCCAAAAGCTTCTCTGGTTTCACAGCCCGAAAGTGTCCCCTAGGACACCCTTCCTTTCTCCCCATAATTTTCTAACTTTATTATCTGTCTCTAATATTCTCTAAAATAGTCCATTAATGTTCTTCAAAAATTTGAAGAAGTCCACTTTATCTTCCCAGTGCCCACGTTTGTTGAATTTTTATACTAATTTGCCTTATGCTTTCCCTGCCTCCATAGGGACCTATATTCTGAGCCATTTGTCTCTGTCCGTCTCTACTTCCTGACTGCCTTTCCCATGCTTTACTTCACTTGACTCTTTACCTAAGGACTACTGTGTTCCTCTATGTTTGAGTCTGCCTGGGGAAATGGCACAATTCTGTATCTCTGGTACTGACCTGGAGGTCCTGCCCCAGTTCCTGGCTCATTTTGATGATATGCTTTCTGCCCATCCCCAGAAAATCCAGGGACCTAATAAAATGAACAAAAAGGGCCCTTCTAACAAAGGAAGCACTTCACATAATCGATTCTCCAGTACTAGCACATTCTGCACACAGGCCCTCTATCCACATCCTCCTGTTCAACTGCAGCCCCAAGCACTAGAATGCAGAATTTTACTTGCATCATCACCCAATATTTTATTCTCTTTTGTTTCTCGATCATCAGTTAAGTTACAGAAGCTACCAATGTCTCCTTCTGATGGCACCTATGTCATCTTGATATTCTTGGCTTTGTTAAATCTTCAAAGCCTAAAAAAGTTGGCCTAAAAGACTAAAACCTTTCTTCACTTCCATTTACAATCACTGGGCTCATTCACTGATTTATGATTTACCTATTATGGGTTTTTCTCCCTTTCACATAATTTTAATTTATTTCCTTCAAAGGTAAATTCTGAACATTCTGGGAAGGACCACTGCTCTTTTAAAAATCTTTTCAACTGAAAAAAATACGCCTTTAATTTATTTCCTTCAAAGGTAAATTCTGAACATTCTGGGAAGGACCACTGCTCTTTTAAAAATCTTTTCAACTGAAAAAAATACGCCTTCATTACACTTAAAATTTGTTCTTTGTTTTTTTAGAAAGTTCTGCAGGAACACCAGGTAGGCTATGCATGGGACATGGATGTCAAGGACATAGAGTCTCTCACCAGCAGTGGATTGAACTGCTTTCCTGGGCCATATCAGTGTACAAAATTGGCTGTTAATCTTGATATAAGCATAAAGATTCAAATCTGCTGCCCCTGCAGTGAAACTCCTTTATCTTACTCATATGTTTTCTATGGAATCCTAGGGTTTAGGAACTAATTTATTTGTGTTTCTTCACTTCTGAGATCAAAGACCATAGATATTTGTAAACATTGGGATTCTTTACCATCACTGTCTTTCCTGTTAAATATATCCCTCCCATAGCACAAGTAGGCTACATAATTGATGGAGTCATTTGACTGCATGCAAACGATTATTTTTAGAAACCAGATCTAGGAAGGAAAAGAGGGTGGTAGCCCTAGCACAACAGACAGGTTTCTAATGAGTAAGATCTTGAAAAAATAGGATAATAGATGATGCCATAAGCAATCAAAGGATAAAACATCTCATTCTGTCATAGGTCAGAGAGATAGTCATAGAAGATATTCTTAGAGAAAATATCACTTTGGTTAAAACTTGGAAGACAATATGTTAGGTAGGTAGTTGAAGAAGAAAGGCATTCAAAATAACAGGCATGTACAATATAAAAACACAAATTTGAGTAACCACAGATAAAGCTATCCTGTGTGTATTATACTAGATAAATGCTTGAATACATGGCTGCAAAGAAAGTAAGAGACTAGATTATGAATAGCTAAATGAAATCAGTATGTATAGAGATGTGCAAAAGATTATAAGAGTATTTAAGTAGGAGACTCAACAAAATAACCAATTGTTTCTGATTAATGTGATTATAAATTTATCACTGAGCCCAAGAAAGGCTAAATAGTCTCTGGTTTTTTAAAACTACTTTATTAAGGTATGACTGACATACATTAAAAAAAAACCCACTTTATTAAGGTATTACTTACATATTTTAATATATACAATTTGAGTTTGGAGATAATTGCACCCTCATGAAACCATGACAATCTATGCCATAAATGGATTATTTCCCAAAGTATCCTCCTACCTTCCCTCTTTATTTCTTCTGCGAAAACAGTAAAACAAGTCTATTCTCTTAGCAAAATTCTATACAATATTATTAACTATAGATATGATGCTGTAATGATCTTTAAGACCTACTCATCTTATAGCACTGAAACTTTATGCCTCCTGACTAATAACTCCTCATTTCCCTCTTCCTACAGTTCCTGGCAACTACCATCATACTCTCTGCTTCTCTAAGTCCGACTATTTTAGATTGCTCATATAAGTGGTATCCTTGGTGCAGCTTACTAGGGAAAACAGTATGGCAGTTCTCAAAAATTTAAAAATAGAAATACTATATCAACCAACAATTCCACTTCTGGGTATAAAGCCAAAGAAATTGAAATCGGGATCTTGAGGACATATCTACTTCCTTGTTACCTGCAGAACCGTAATAGCCAAGATGTGGAAACAACCCAAATATTCAATGAGTGGATAAAGGAATTTGGTATACACATGCAAGACAATATTATTTAGCCTTTAAAAAGAAGGAAATCCTGCCATATGTGACAACATGGTTGGACCTGGACAACATGATGCTAAATGAAATGAGCCAGACACAGAAGAACAAACTTGTGTATGGTTTTCAAATATCAGAGCTGAAAATGGAAGGTATAGCTTATTTATTTATTCTTACTTAAAAATATTTATTTATGAGAGAGAGAGAGTGTGTGTGTGTGTGCGCGCGCGCGTGCACTCGTGTGTGTGTGTGTGTGTGTGAGCAGGGGGAGGAAAAGGAACTTCCTCAGGAGAAAAGTAAAGATAGAAAGAAAAATGCAGGGGGAGTGAAATAGTTTTTAAAAACTGAAGAATTCTGCCTGCCATTTCTTTTCATGAGCTAAGACTTGGAATCAGTGTAAGATGCAAGATATGATCCCATATTTCTCTCCACTGGATCTCAGTGTCCTTATTTCAATTTCATTGTGGGTACTTAGCTCCTCTGAGTGTGATTTTAATGTGTGGCATATATTTTTCATACTTCACGGTTCTTAAATCCATCAACCACTTCTTTTGGTGCTTCTGAAATAAAACGGGAGTCTTCTCCAATACTGGAGAAGACTGGCTGTCCTAGATTTATTGAGAGTGGCATTCTCCTCATCTACTTAGGTAAGAGCTCTAATAGATAAGAGTCAGATATTGTATGGTCAGTAGGGCCATTGCAAGTAGTAGGGTCATTATTGTGAAATTGTTTGAGCATCACTGTATGATAGTCATGATACTAAGTTCTGTATCTACCTTATCCCATTTAAATTTCACAGCCATCCTAGGAGGTGCTTGTATTACCCAGTCTTACAGATAAAGTTACCATCTAGAAATTGAAGAATCTGAGGTTCAGAGATATTAACCAACCTGTTCAAGTTTATATAATTACTGAGTAGTTGCCTCTTAACAAGGATGTAACTAATTTTCTCCAATAGTTAATAGGAAATGCTGAAGTAAAAAAGCCAATTACTGACTGGCTTTCAGAAAGCATTGTTTTCTGCTATTCTAAATTTGTTGTATTTCATCTTATAATGATTAGGGGGCTACTAGTTGATTTTATGTCATTTCAAACTAGGGAGCCAAAGGAAGAAATGTATTCTAATGTTATTGTTATCACTGCCTTAAACCTAGTATTTCATGGGTTCTTAAACAATAACATGCTTCATCTGTCCATGATTACAAATATCAATTTTGGAGGGCAAAAAGATAGATGTGCAAAAAAAGGCATTAGAAAGACAGAAAACTATTTTTGTGTGTAGTGTAAGGAAATGGTCCAATTTCATTTTTCTGCATGTGGCTGTCCAATTTTCCCAGCACCATTTATTGAAGAGGCTGTCTTTTTTCCATTGGACATTCTTTCCTGCTTTGTTGAAGATTAGTTGACCATAGAGTTGAGGGTCTATTTCTGGGCTCTCTATTCTGTTCCATTGATCTACGTGTCTGTTTTTGTGCCAGTACCATGCTGTCTTGATGATGACAGCTTTGTAATAGAGCTTGAAGTCCGGAATTGTGATGCCACCAACGTTGGCTTTCTTTTTCAATATCCCTTTGGCTATTCGAGGTCTTTTCTCAACACCCAAAGAACAAATAATCCAATCAAGAAATGGGCAGAGGACATGAACAGACATTTCTGCAAAGAAGACATCCAGATGGCCAACAGACACATGAAAAAGTGCTCCATATCACTCGGCATCAGGGAAATACAAATCAAAACCACAATGCGATATCACCTCACACCAGTCAGAATGGCTAAAACAACAAGTCAGGAAATGACAGATGCTGGCGAGGATGCGGAGAAAGGGGAACCCTCCTACACTGTTGGTGGGAATGCAAGCTGGTGCAACCTCTCTGGAAAACAGCATGGAGGTTCCTCAAAATGTTGAAAATAGAACTGCCCTATGACCCAGCAATTGCACTATTGGGTATTTACCCTAAAGATACAAACATAGTGATCCAAAGGGGCACATGCACCCGGATGTTTATAGCAACAATGTCCACAATAGCCAAACTATGGAAAGAACCTAGATGTCCATCAACAGATGAATGGATCAAGAAGATGTGGTATATATACACAATGGAATACTATGCAGCCATCAAAAGAAATGAAATCTTGCCATTTGCGACAACATGGATGGAACTAGAGCGTATCATGCTTAGCGAAATAAGTCAATCGGAGAAAGACAACTATCATATGATCTCCCTGATATGAAGAAGTGGTGATGCAACATGGGGCTTAAGTGGGTACGAGAAGAATAAATGAAAGAAAATGGGATTGGGAGGGAGACAAACCATAAGTGACTCTTAATCTCACAAAACAAACTGAGGGTTGCTGGGGGGAGGGGGTTTGGGAGAAGGGGGTGGGATTATGGACATTGTGGAGGGTATGTGCTTTGGTGAGTGCTGTGAAGTGTGTAAACCTGGTGATTCACAGACCTGTACCCCTGGGGATAAAAATATATGTTTATAAAAATAAAAAATCATATTAAAAATAAATAAATAAATAAATACATAAATAAAAGAAAAAAAAAGAAAGACAGAAAACTTTGGTGTGTGTGTGTATGTCTGCACATATATGTGTTAACTGTGCTGACACTTAGTTTTTTAACTAAACCATTTATTTTTAGGTGATTGTACAGATTATGTATTTTCCACTATAAAACAAAATTTTAAATGAAATTCAAGATAAAAAAGGACATTTTTCCTTTCCTAAGTTGTTTCTACAAGTAACCAACATATTGACTGATTTTTGGCCGTTTTTTTTGTTTGTTTGTTTGTTTGTTTGTTTGAGGTGCCTCAAATGGCACAATCAATCAAATTGACTACAGAACGATCCAGAATAGCCATTAAGAAGCAACTCTGAGGTGAAATGCTTTGACCTTTATAAAACTTTAAAGACTGGCTTCCCCAAGGATCAATTCCTGACCCTAGACTTTACCTTTGGAAGCTGACTCCCTGAGGCACTCTATCAATGTAAAATCTCATTGAAGTCTTTCACTTTCATAAGAGTTGTCTGCAACTCCATTTATCATTTTGTTTCAGTGGAAAAATACCTCACTCCAAATACCCTTGAATTCTGTAAGAATTCCATGATAGCTCCTTTTTCTTTTTTTTTTCATTAAGGTAAAAAATACACATTTGTAGCTTTTTTAACATAAAGAGTTACAAGACCGCTCTTCCTTAGCCAATACATTTCACATATATATAATTTTTATCTCAGGCACAAAGAAATTATTTTAGAATCGAAGGGTAACATTAGGCCACAGACAAATGTGTCATACTTCTGTGTAACTGGAGCAAACTGGTTACTCAGTCTTCTCTGGAAGGGTAGTAAATACATGATGTCTGCTCTAGAAAGGCCAGCATCCTACATGCTATGATAAGAATATGAGCAGATGATTTTGGTTACAAAGAACAGAAATTAATTATGCCAGCAGAAATTTATTGAAAGGACCATACTAGAATAAAGAATTGAGAGAAAATCTAGGAAATCAGGTTGTGTCGAGATCCAAATAGAACTAGTCACAGTCAATCTGCTGGCAAGGAATTTCAGTATGCCGCTGCTGCTGGAACTATCACCGTCACCACCACCGGTCCGCTCCTCACAACTGCATATTCTCAGTACTCTTCATTGCACATGTGGACTCTCCACTCAGCTACTGTTAAAATCACAATCTGATCTTGGCCCTTTGTTCCCACCATCCCCCCAAAATCAACATACAGGATATATGTATCTGATTTACCATTTTTGGATCACAAAGCAGGTGCTAAATGAAAGAGAGAAGAAAGGAAATGCATAGGATATTTCCCTGTATCCAAGAGAGAAGGGGCCTACCAAGGTTCTTAGGGCTTAGGAAAGCCAAAATTGAAATTAGTTTGTGGTAAAGATACATCCTCCAGTCATAGTTCCCAAATAAAGTAAAGTAAGAGGAGAGACATACATCAAAAACATTTTCCACAGGGTCCCAGACAAATAATTCTATTTGAGGTAGGAGATGATAAAAGGATATGTTAGATGCTATTAAATATAAAGTTTGAAATAGTATAATTCAAACATTAAATTTAAAAATACCCATTTTAAATGTTTTCAGGAACTAGAGAACACTTTTCAAGCTGTTCTATCAGGCAAGTATAAGCCTCTTAACAAAATATTATGAAGATATTAGAAGAAAAAATTAGAGACTAATATCCCTTTTGAGTATATTCATAAAAATAATTAATAAGATATTAACAAATGTAACCATATAATATATATAAAAAATATACTACATCATGACCAGTTGTATCTCATATCAGGAATACAAAGTTAGCTTAACATACAAAAAACAAAATAATTGATGGTTTTAGCTGAGTAAAAAAAAAATATCCATACTTACCTCAACAGATACATTAAAGAGTACTTCACAGATTTAATGTTCATTCATGGTTTTTTGTTTGTTTGTTTGTTTGTTTTTGAGTTTTTAAATTTTTTATTTTTTATAAACATATATTTTTATCCCCAGGGGTACAGGTCTGTGAATCACCAGGTTTACACACTTCACAGCACTCACCAAATCACATACCCTCCCCAATGTCCATAATCCCACCCCCTTCTCCCAAACCCCCTGCCCCCGGCAACCCTCAGTTTGTTTTGTGAGATTAAGAGTCACTTATGGTTTGTCTCCCTCCCAATCCCATCTTGTTTCATTTATTCTTCTTCTACCCACTTAAGCCTCCATGTTGCATCACCACTTCCTCATATCAGGGAGATCATATGATAGTTGTCTTTCTCTGCTTGACTTATTTCACTAAGCATGATACGCTCTAGTTCCATCCATGTTGTCGCAAATGGCAAGATTTCATTTCTTTTGATGGCTGCATAGTATTCCATTGTGTATATATACCACATCTTCTTGATCCATTCATCTGTTGATGGACATCTAGGTTCTTTCCATAGTTTGGCTATTGTGGACATTGCTGCTATAAACATTCGGGTGCATGTGTCCCTTTGGATCACTACATTTGTATCTTTAGGGTAAATACCCAATAGTGCAATTGCTGGGTCATAGGGCAGTTCTATTTTCAACATTTTTGACCTTTGGGAATTCATGAAGTGAATTCTGAGGTTCATTCATGGTTTTAAAGAAAATATTCTTAGCACACTGAAATAAAAAATAATCTCCTCAATCTGGTCAGTGTCAACAACAAAAGAATAACAAGTAATATTCACTTCATGAATTCCCAAAGGTCAAAAACAAGTCAAGGATATCAGTTGCTCAATTCTATTTAACATTGTGTTAGAAGATAATTAAATGAAAGTCACAGAGATTAGAAACGAAAAAGTAAAAATGTCTATTTGCAGAAGACATTGTTACGTAGAAGAAAATGCCATTAAACTTAGAAAAAATATATTAGAAAAAACTAGATCAACATGCAAAAAGTAAATCAATTGTTTTTCTTTCTGTGTATTAGGTAAAACTAACAGAGATGAAATAGAAGAGATAACATTTATAAAATTATCAAATAACATCAAATAGCTAGGAGTAAATACTTGAGTAAATGAGAAAAATTTTTAAAAACTTAAAAAGATCAAACATGGTCATGTGTTGGAAAATCAGAAATTATTACAACATCCATTCTCTCCAAATTTGGTTATACTAGATTCAATGTAGTTTCAGTAAAAATTACATCAGAATATTTTACAGAAATGGAGAAGCTGATACGCAATTTTATATAGAAATACAAAAAACTCAAGTAGCCAAAGTAATCTCAATAAACAAGAGCTGTAATAGATAACTTCAACCACCTGATTTCAAGACCTACCATAAAACTACAGTAATCTCAACAGTGGGATATTCATCTAAAAATAGATAAATTTAACACATGAGTGGTCAGTCACATACACATGCTTAACCTGATTCTTTACTAATGTAAACTATTTGGGGACTTACCAAAAAAAAAAAAAAAAAAAAAAAAAAAAAAAAAAACAGATATTCACATGGGGGGAAAAAAAAAAATGTCAACCAGTCACTATATACCAATGTTAGGCTGAGCAGATCACAGACCTCAATGTTCAATCCTGACAGTAACATTTCCAGAAGAAGACGTAAGGCAATATATTTACAATACTGAGGTCAAATCATCCTCAGTGAGTTAAGAATTTATTATGAGCATCAGTAGGGATCTGAAAGGTATATACTCATGGAATTTATTTCCATAGAGGCATAAATGATACATATTTACCTATTATGAATTCCCTCACTGTGTGTCATCTGCGTGGAATATAGCAGTGAAGAGTGCAGACAAGATTCCTGCTCTCACTGAACGAAGGGGAAGAAAGGGAGGGAAAGAAGGGAAGAAGGGAAGCAAGTGGGTGGAAGGAAATGGGAAGAGGGAGGGAGGAGAGAGATGAAGAAATTAGGAAGAACTACAGATAAAGAAGCCTCAATATTAACAGACAATATTTTTCTAATTATAGTGACTCTCCCTAGACACAGTACAGGAGCTGGAATGAAAAAGGAATGATCATGATAGGAGAGTGGCATCACCAGAACAGTACAGACCCCAGTCTGTCTCCCCCAGGGATCAATAATCAGACAGCCATTCGCAAACAAAAATAGCTCTGGGAGAGCTCTGAAGTATACAAGAAATTCCAACAACAAATGGAACAGAAAATATTAGAATAACTGTGTTAAAAAAGGGGGAAACAGCTTCATTTTACCTATCATTGCATCCCCCAAGCCAGCATTGCACTGTGCCAATTGGGAACTCCCCAATTAGAAAGAAGTCCCTTTGCTAGGGAAGAAAGAGCCGAGTGAGCGACCAGCTTCCCCAGCCTTTTGGGGATCATACAAGAGTCCCACTTTAGTTTTACCTCATGCAGACCAAAAAAACCAAATCATACAGAGATGGCTAGGAAAGAAAAAAGAGGGAAAAGCAGGAGCTTTCAATGGTATCCATGCAGCAGGAGCCCCATGCCACCCACAGGAGTCCTCCCAGCTCGTTACCCCCATGATCTACCAGAGCCCTTGAAATGCACTTGTGGCCAGCCTAGGCATCCACAGCTGCATAGTGCAAGATGATACACCTGACCCCCATGAGTCAACCTCAACTCGATTCGTATGCCTGAAGCTAGGCCCTCCAGCTGTGTACTTGCATATCACCAGTCTGATGTCTGTCACTGGCCTCCAATAGTATGTATATGTCTGGGGGAAACTGTGCAGTCACCACAGAGCCTGCTGACAGTCAGGACCTCTACAGCTGCTTGTGAGACTAAATCAGGCCCTGTCCCCTGTCACTGGCCTATACCACCAAACTCACCTGCAGCTAGCCCCTCTAGCTGTGCACCTGCATGCTTCTGCAGCTGCCAATGTACCTGTAGTTGGTTCTAGCCCTTGCCACCTGCCTGACCACACCACTACACATATGACTGCAACTGTCCCCTCCACTATAGAGATACCTTCAGCTGGCTTCCACAAAAGAGCATGTGCAGACAAACGACTCTGGTCACTAATGTTTCCTGCCCTTTTCCCTAGTCAACAGCCCTAGCCAGTGCCCCTGCTGAGGAACCCAGCAGCCCTTGCATCCAGTGTGGACACCCAAAGTGCTCTCTAAGCAACACACAGTGGTCAATGCTGTGAACACCAGGATCCGGAACCAAAGAGACATAATGCTTTTCTGGACCTGTTGCCACCACATATCCATGCACTTGATACCCGGCACCACTAGACACCACAATAAAGGAAAAACTATGGGCCAATATCCCTTAAGACTATAAATGCAAAAACTCTCAACAAAGTATTAGCAAACCGAATTCAGTAACCTATTGACAGCATTATACTTTTGGAATGTATCCCTAGGATGCAAGGATGGTTCAACGTATGCCAACTGAGTATGACATGCCTTAATAAATCAAAAGCAAAAACTATGTGATAAACTCAAATGCAGAAAAAGCACTTAACAAAATTCAACATCCTTTCATGAGAATTCTCAACAAATTAGGTACAGAAGGGATCAATATCAACATAATAAAGGCCATATATGACTAGCCCATAGCTAACATCATAATCAATGGTGAAAGGTTGAAAGCTTCTCCTTTAAAATCAGGAAAATGAAAGGAATGTCCACTCTTACTGTACCTATGCAACATAATACTGGCAGTTATAGCTATCACAAGCAAGAAAAAGAAATAAAAGACATATACATTGGGAGAAGTAAAATTGTCTTATTTTTAGAATCTATAAAATTATGCACAGAAAATCTTAAAGACCACTAAAAATGTAAGAATAAGCTAATTCAGCAAATTTGAGGATACAAAATCAATAGACAAAATTAGTTGTGTTTCTATATACAGTGAAAAACATCTGAAAAAGAAATAAAGAAAACATCCCATTTACAATGCCATCAAAAATACTCAGGGATAAACTTAACCAAGGAGATGAAACATCTATACAATGAAAATTATGTAACTCTGATGAAAGAAATTGAAGATGACATAAACAAATTCCAAGATTTCCCATGTTTATGGATGAGAAGAATTAATCTTTTTTAAATGTGCATACTACCCAAAGTGATCCATATATTCCATGTAGTGGCATTCCAGTAGCATTTTTCACAGAAATAGGAAAAAAAACAACAACAACAACTCTAAAATTGGTATAACTGCAAGGACCCTGATTGTCCAAAGCAATCTTAAGAAGGAAAAACCATGGTGGGGGTATCACACTTCCTAATTTCAAGCTATACTACAAAGTTATAGTAATCAAAAGAGTATGGTACTGGCATAAAAAGAAGACAGGCAAGTGGAAGAGAATCAAGACCTTAGAAATAAACTGTGTCACATATATAATCAACTAATATTTGACAAGGGAGCCAATAATACTCAGTGGGGAAAGGATAGTCTCTTCAACAAATGGTGTTGGGACAACTGTAAAAGTGAAATTAGACCCCTATTTATACCCTCACAGAAATTAATTCAAAATAAATTTAAGACATAAACATAAGATCTGAAACCATAAAACCCTTAAAAGAAAATGGAAAAAACTCCTTGGCATTGGTCAAATAGGAAGAAAATCCTACCATTTGAGACAACATGGATGAACTTTGAAGGCATGCTATGTGAAGTCAGATAGTGAAAGGCAAATACTGTAAGATATCATCTATAGGTGGAATCTTAAAAATCTGAACTTATAGAAACCGTAGAATGCTGGTTACCAGAGGACATGAGGGTTGAGGAAATGGGGGGATGGTAGTCAAAGGGTACAAACTTCCACTTATAAGTTCCGGGAATGCAATGTACAGTATAGTGATTATACTTAGTACTATATTATATACTTGAAATTTTAAGAGATTAGATCTAAGATGTTCTCTCCAATAAAAAGAAATGGTAATTTTATGATGTAATAGAGGGGTTAGCTCAGGTTATGCTATGGTGGTAATCATTTTGCCATATATAATTGTATCTACTCAACCTGTTATACACCTTACACTTACATACTGCTATATGTCAATTACATCTCAATAAAGCAGGAAAGATTATAGATTAACTCGGAAAATTTTATTGATTCTAATCCTTGAGAGTCAATGTTCTACATCTTCCTAATGTTATCACTCTTGAAACTACAAGGACTAAGAAGAGCATCCTAATTCCATAAAATCAGTTATTTTGAATGGCTGTCTGGATCTGGTTTCTACTATATTTCTATTATTGACTCTACTCAAACCAAAAAATTGGTTTTTATTTTTTATTTTTACTTTTTTAAAGATTTTATCCATTTACTTGACAGACAGTGATCACAAGCAGGCAGAGAGGGAAGCGGGGGTGGGGGGGGCGGGGGCGAAGCAGACTCCCCGCTGAGCAGAGAGTCTGACATGGGGCTTGATCCCAGAACCCTGGGACCATGACCCTAGCTGAAGGCAGAGGCTCAAACCCACTGGGCCACCCAGGCACCCCCAAACCACAAAAATTTTTGAAGGCAACCTGGAAACTGAAGTAAAAAATTAGTCCTATCTTTGACAATATACGTTTTCTAGATTATCCTAAAAACTACAGTTTGTGTAACAGTTTATTTTAAAATTTTTAAACTATAAATAAAGTTCTAATTTTTTGAATTAATGTACATGCATGATTTTGTTTTGTTTATATTATGGATGTGTGAATGAACCACTGAACCCTTAAAAAATCATTATGGCAACAAGGCACTAAATAAAATGAACTTCATTTATGACTCTGCAAAAGACAGGATTGTAATTTCACAACAAAAAAAAAATCAAATTTTTATTATGATTCTCTAAGATAACAAAGTTCCCTGCAGTTATCTTTCTTTCCCAAAGTCGCTGATTCAGTGTATGATTTTGTATTCCATGTCATCTTTGTTAAATAGGTAAAAACATTCCAGCCAGCTCTTTCATCTGACATTTTATCTGCATCAGTTGCCACTAAAGCAAGGTACATCTTTATCACCAAGTACAATTAGTCTGACTTTCTCTCTCGATCTTTCAATTCTTAACATAAATCCAGCAAGTTGAATTCCACATGATTTGAAAAGGAAGTTTATCATCTGTATTTCAAGTCAAAACACGGTATTTAAAAACTGTGATTGTTTATATAACAACATATTTATTGTTTATGGTATTTTTTTCTTAACCAGGACATCCCAGCCCAGAATCATGCTTATGAATAATGGGTAAAAAGAAACCTCTGCATTCTAAGGGCTTCCAGTTGTGGGGACAAACCATTTTGTCTGGGGAGTCTGGAATGCCGTATACATCAGCATTCTTCATTGGAACAGATATGGCTGTTTTTCATTCCTATAGGCAAGCCAGGGGTGCTTTGAAGGATCATTAGAAAAAGTCTTGCAACAGATACACATTTAAAAAGAAGGAAATCCTGCCATTTGCAACAACATGGATGGAACTGGAGAGAACACTATGCTAAGCAAAATAAGCAAGATGCAGAAAGGCAAACAGTGCATGATCTCACTTATATGTAGAATCTGAAACCAGATTCTAGAACCATAGAACCAGAGTACAATGGTGGTTGTCAGAGTTTAGGGAATGGGGTGGATAAGGGGTGATATTGGTCAAGGAATACAAATTTTCAGTTAAGCAAGATGAGTAAATTCTAGAGATCTAATGTACAACATGATGGCGAGAGTTTAAAATTACTGTATTGTATATTTGAAATTCATGAAGATAGATCTTAAATTTTAACACACACAAAATGATAACTATGTAGAGGTGATAGAAATGTTAATTAGCTTGATTGTGATGATTCATTCACAATACATACATATACCATAACATCAAGTTGTACACCTTACATACAATATTTATATGTCAAAGATACATAAATATTCAAAAATAGCTTTATTGAGATATGCAAACCACCCTATATTTTTACTAGGGTGAAAATAATTCGCATCTCTTGAGCAACACAGCACCTAATTCTGTGGGGTATAGAGTAAGATGGACCTAGAATAAGCTGAATCATGCCTTGTTTCTACAATTTGTCCCAATTTACAAGAAAGTGATGGGGCAAGTGTTCACCAAAAAGCTATGGGACCTTCAAAGCTCAGGTCTGGGAGAATGGAACCTCTCCAACAAAGACAGAGGTAAATCAAGAAGGTAACATAACCAAGCTACAGCTTCCATTCTTGGAAAACATCAAAAAAAGAGGGTTCTCAGAGGCACATACCAATGTGCTCCATGAAAGACTCAACATCTGCCAACCTGTACAGAGAAGGAGTAGAAATGTTCAGAGAAACTTTAACAATAAATTTGCAGGCAAAGGCAACATTTCCCTTTCAGATAAGATAGCACCCCCCTCAGTCTTGGCTGTCACAACCCCAGGGAAGGTTTCTTTCCCAAAGCTACAATTAAGTCAAGCAATTCTGGCATGATGGCAAGAGAAGAACTTTAAATCAAAACATAATGCTGAAGTTTCACACAAACAGGATTGAACAGCATTAAAAACTAATTAATTAGTGAAAAAACATAGGATCAAATGGATAGATCTTTAAATACCTGTTAATTCAGTAAGAAACAGTAATTCAAAACAGTCTAAGCACAACTATTAGAAAAAAAAAGTATTGCGTCAATGAGCTAAAATTCACCAATAAATTCTATTTCCTACATGCTAGCATAACTTGAAAAGACAATGTAGTATATTTGAAAGAGTGTAGGATTTGGGATTCAAATCCTAGTTCTGCCACTAATTAGGTATTACTGAATAGTGCACTTAATGTCCCCAAATCTGTTTATTAAAAAAGATGTAAAAAAGTCTTACTTTGTAACTCACAGGATTATTTTGGAGATTAAATTAAGATAATGAACCAAAAAAAAAAAAATCTTATAAACCGCAATGCAATTTAATACAACTAACAGTAATAGAGGAGATATTTAGAAACTATGTAATGTGTGTCTGATTCCATGGCATAAATGTTTTCATTGGTTTGATGCCTTTCACCTGTATTTCACAACATTTGAAAAAATCAGACATGTAAAGATCTTTTTTTTTTTTTTTTTAATCTATGGTTTTCTTTTTTTTTTTTTTTTTAAGATTTATTTATTTATTTGACAGAGAGAGATTACAAGTAGGCAGAGAGGCAGGCAGAGAGAGAGAGGAGGAAGCAGGCTCCCTGCTGAGCAGAGAGCCCGATGCGGGACTCGATCCCAGGACCCTGAGATCATGACCCGAGCCGAAGGCAGCGGCTTAACCCACTGAGCCACCCAAGCGCCCCGACACGTAAAGATCTTAATATGTACTTTGTTACACGGTACTTAAAGAAGACAAAATCATGGGATAAATCTGCAAGAGAAGACTAAATTATGAAAACCCAGATTATCTTATGTTTGCTGTTCACATTTATTCATGCATTTTACCCATTTTTAGTCAACATCAGATACATTTCTGTTACTAATCTAGATGTTCTTATCTCAACAGAATTTACTGGTTAAAGGAGAGAATAAAGTCAGAGTTGCAGAGAGAAAAGCAAGATCCACACACACAGTAGATACAGAACACATTTATAATACGTACATAGAAAACATACAACATGTTATATATGTAAACATGTCTGTGTTCTTCTTTCTGAAAGTTTTGAAAATTTTGAGTATTCTTTAGAGGAAATGGTCAGAAAGAGTAAAGAGTATAGTGGTAAGGGTGAATCTAGCTCTTTTCAATAACACAGATAAGAAAATGGTCTCTGAGTAAGTGGTATGAAAGTGCACACCTAGATGAGGTGAAAATCCCTGTGACTAACTGCTCTGAGAGCATTCCAGTCAGAGGATTACAACAGCAAAGAAACTATCCCTAGGATTCACTGGCAGCGTTTGAGGAATGGTCAGACAACAGACTGACTCGGGGGAAAAAAATAAAAATAAGAAGTCTGAGAAAGAAGAAGGGGCCAGATTGTGGAGACCTAAAGTATGCTTGGAAACTAAAAGATTTGGAAAAGGAACTTTCACTGTTCAAAGAGAACTCTGGCAGGTTTATGGAGAAACCAATTTCCTATGAAATGTTTTAAGCTGATATTGTGCTAGTCTTAAAAGAAAAAAATTGACTGAGGTGTTGACCAGAATGGTAGAGGGAGAGATGATAAGGAATATTTTTTTTGAAGATTTTATTTATTTATTTGACAGAGAGAGATCACAGTAGGAGAGAGGAAGGGAAGAGATCACAGAGAGAGAGGAAGGGAAGCAGGCGCCCTGCTGAGCAGAGAGCCCGATTTGGGACTCGATCCCAGGACCCTGAGATCATGACCCGAGCTGAAGGCAACGGCTTAACCCACTGAGCCACCCAGGCGCCCTGATAAGGAATATTTATAGTCAGGACTCATTTTGTATATAGAGACTAGAAGACTTGTGTATGGTGAAATTTATTTTTGTGTAAGTGTGTATGGTGTATGGTGGTGAAACAGTGAGATAAATAAAGGGTAGCTGCAAGGTTGGCGTATTTTAATGAGACAAATAAGAGCCATTTGTGGCTCTTATACAATTTGACAAATAAGGGCCATTGTGCTACCTAAGATCAGTGAGTGTGTCTTCCACATGATCGTTTGCACCCTATCCTAAATTTGGAAGCTTACCCTAAGTCTTTCTTTTGATTCTCAGTGTATTTTGTATTGATTTAAGAAACCAAATATTTAAAGCATTTTAATTCTGTCTTTGAGCATTTCTGTTCTAGGACACGTGAGAAAGCTTGCCTGGTAGTGTACTTGGAAGGTACCATGGCCTCAAAGTAATTTTCCTGATGATAGAGTAACAGAGAAATAAGGCAATACCCAGAGGGATATTGGAATTTTAAAAGGATCTTAAGAGGAGAGATAATATAGGATTATTAATTATTGTTGGTAGTGACCCATGAGGGGGTAAATTATGATGCAAGTCAGAGAGAAAAACTTAGGCCCTACATAAACCTACACACAAATATTTGATGCAGCTTTATTCCTAATAACCCCAAACTGGAAGCAACCTAAGAATCCTTCAGTGAGTGAATGGTTAAACAAACTGTGCTGTACTTATACCTTGGAATATTACTTAGCAAGAAAGGTAACAGATACATCCAACAACTTGCATCAAGGGAATTTTGGTCACTAGAAAAAAAAAAGCCAATACCAAAAGATAATGTATTATATGATTTCATTTATATAACATCCTGGACATGACAAAATAATAGAAAGGGAAGACAGAGGAGTGTTTTTCAGGTGTTAGGGATGAAGGAAAGGAGACCACTATTCTCATAAAAGATAGCATGAGGAATGTCAGAACCGTTCTGTGCCTTCAATGTGGTTGTGGCCACATGAATATGCACATGTGATAAAACTGTGTAGAACTATACACACACACACAAATGAGTGCATGTAAAAACTGATGAAATCTGAATAAGATTGGTAGATTTTATCAATGTTAATTTCTTCACTATAATACTGTAATACTGTTATATATTATCATTGGGGGAAACTGAGTAAAGGGTAAATGGGACCTTTCTGTATTATTCCTTCCAACCTCTTGTGAATCCACACTTACACAAAAATAAATTTCAAAAATATACGTAGTGTAAGTCAAGACGAAATGAAAAATGGAAACAGAATCCTAATACTGAGTCAGTAAGTGGAAACCTTTACACAAAGAAATTTCAAAACTTGGATTATTTCAATTTCCTCAGCCACTCAAGAAAGGACAGCAATTTTAGATCTTCTCCTCCAGGTAAAAAAAGAAAGCTTTGATGATACACATGCCGAAGTATTTATTGGTGAAGTGTACTGATGATTCCAACTTAATACAAAACACCTCAAATAAATGATGAATTGAGAGATTAACAGATAATAAAAACAATAATAGACGAATGGTATAATCTAGATTGTGGATACACTGGATTTCACCATACAATTCTTTCAAATTCTCTTTGTGTTAAGGACTTTAAGAAAATGTTGAAAAATAGGAAGGCAAAAATTAGAGACCAAGAGAATAGACACCTAGAGGGGATTTTGCCACAAAGAGGTCTTGAGCAGGTGAGAAAGGAGTGTTTCAAAAGCTGGTTTTATATGACAGCAGTTTACAGGGCCTAAAAAGTCATCAATGCATTTTAAAACATTACAAAACAATGAAAAAGTCATAATTATCTTATTAATGAAGAAAAATAATTGATAAAATTCAATGATCTTTCACAATTTAAACTCTCAGCATCCTAGAAATATAAGGGAACTGGCTCAACTACCTCATTTCTAACAAATCTATCTATAGAATATTGATTGCAACAATCTACTGAGTGAGTCTGTTTTTTCCTAAGGTTGGAAACGAGATAAGGATGATCTATTACCATTTTCTCTATTCATCATTGTACTGGAAGACCTAGCTAGTACATTAGGATATATTTATTTATTATTCAGCCACTTTTCTCTCTCTCTTTTTTTTTTTAAGATTTTATTTATTTATTTGACAGACAGAGATCACAAGTAGGCTGAGAGGCAGGCAGAGAGAGAGGAGGAATCGGGCTCCCTGCTGAGCAGAGAGCCGGATGGGGGGCTTAATCCCAGGACCCTGGGATCATGACCTGAGCTGAAATCAGAAGCTTTAACCCACTGAGGCACCCAAGCGCCCCTCAGCCACTTCTTTTTTTAATGAAAAGAAAATAATACCTCGATTTAGTTTATTATAGATGCAATCATATACAAATATATCAATTTATGCTGTGCACCTTTCAAAATTAAACAAAACCACACTTAATTAACTTACAATAAAGCAGTATAAAAATACAATTCACATCTACAATATTTAAGACCTTTTGACACATTGCTAGATACCTAGATCTTGATATAGATCATTAGTTTAAGAAATTGAGGCCACATACAAGCCAGCACCAAGGAGAGGCTATAAATAGTTAACCACCTTCCTCATTATTATAAGCTTAAAACCACCCTCCTGATTTCTTCTATCTTTCCTAGTAAATCAAATAGTCAAAAAGCCAATCACAAAAGGCAGCTTAACCTCCATGAAGTTTCACAGATCAAGGTCAAGTTAACTCAGAGTGCAATTCTTATTTAAGGGTAATACCTAACTTTCCCATGGATATGAGCTATGCAACACTGACACATAGCTATTATAAAGGAGCCTCCAAAAATGTGGGCAGGTATGCTACAGCTTGGATGTTTTATTCATATATTATATATTTCTCTGTGGACAATTTCCAGGGTTCATCTTCAGTAGGAGATCCTACCATTTGCTGATTTGTTGTTCAGAACCCAGGCAGCAACAGAAGCACTTCTCATAAAAACACGATAAAAAAAACCATAATAGTTTTATGGCATTACTGACACTTAGAGGTAGAAAAGATCCCAGGAATCGTTACTGTTTTATTTGTTTGTTTTTTCTTTTTTAATTAAACACATGAAATCCAAGATGGAATGTGTCTCCAGTTCAAGGTCAAAAAACTTAGGGGACAGCAGAGACAGGAGGCAAGAATCAGGGCTTTTTTATACCCAATTCAAAGTTCTGCTGTCAACAAGATAGTATCAGGAAACACCATGGAGAAATCCATACGTAGGTACATAAAACCACCTTAGGAAGAATTTGGCATCTGCTAGGGATAGTTGTTCTGGCTTTATTCATGAGTTTTCTGTTCCATAAAATATTGAAGAGGGACCAGGTGCTGCATTCAGATGAAAGATTTGGGCAATACACTGCAGTACAATCATATCATCACAGATCATCCAACCTGGGAAGGCAATGGAGTAGAGAACTAGTGCTGTCTCTGAGTAACTGACTGATAAAAGCAGGGTCCAGTGGAATGGCAATTTTCTCTTGAATGCAGCAAACAACAATCTTTGGACCTCCAATTGAAACATGCTAGAATATATTCACATTATAGCTCTCACTTCCACTTGAAAGTAATTAGTACCCATTTAGTGAATGATTGATAAATTGGCTGAAATTTATTTTTGGAATGTCCAGAATCTAAAAAACATAACATTATACCATTACACAGAACATTTTTTTCTGTCCTTGCTCTCCTTCATTATGTTTATAGATCTAAGGGAGCAGGGCAACATTATGACTTTCATGGGTCTTAGGCACTTTTGCATTTATAGGTTTCTTCCACCATAAAAATATTAAAATTGGGTTTTTAAAGTGCATTGGCATAAAACAAATATATTAAAACATAAAACATTTTCTTTCACTATAAGTTTTTTTCTAATACAATTTTTAAGTTTAAAACATTTTAATGAACCCTTAAAATTGTGATCAGACTGAAGCATTATGTCTGCTGTGTTTAACAGGTTAGTTGGACCTCACCAAACGGGCAACTTTCCTTAAGAGCTGAGGAACTCCCTTGGATCTCACCAATCAGTCAAGGCAGGAATCCCAGAACTTGCTTAGCTACCTTCAACTTGTCTCAGTAGGAACATGTGACATATGTTAAAGATCATTTTTCATACAAAGAGGGTTCTTAATCACCTTACCATATCCAGAACTTAGCAACGACTAAAGAAAAAGAGAGGGATCAATTTTGTAGATAGATAGATAGATATTCCTTGGCTATAAGTGAAACTCTTGTGCATTAGCTCTTGGGATAAGGGTTTTACTCTTTTTCTCAGTGAAGTCACACTTTATTTGGGGCATAAGAGAACAATTAAAGTTGCAAAGCTTAGATTTACCAAGAACAAATCCATAGCACTTTGAAAAAAAAGGATGTCAATATATTCTTTAAACATGATCATTCCTTTAACAGGCCCACTTATTTATTGCATGGTACTCACAAAGGTAGGGAAGAAAAAATGCTCTATATGTGAGGATTTAGAAAGAAAGGTAAACTAATTTTGCACCATGAGGCCATCCATCAAGCATATAATTCCAGCAATTCTTTTGGTCACGTGAAGATTAACTGTACCAGAAAAAAAGTTCTCAAGAGAATAAAACAAAGGAGAAACGTAGACAAAAATGGTGATTTGATTTCCTTGTAGTCTATTAACTGTTGATGCTTGATATTAGTAATTGAGGGTCCGGTTATGCTCATTTATATGATATTTACAGTTTTTTTTTTCAATTAATGCAATGCAAAACTTACTTCTAAAATTTTTAAGTATCAAAATTCATTGCTTGAAGACCTCAAGATACTAAGAGGTGTTCACGTAGAAGTATAGATAAAACTGTTCAACCTGCTTTTCTTATATCTTTAGATTTATGTTCAAGTATATTCACACAGCTAAAAGAGTGTATGTCAGTCAATGTCCTCTCTGGTTTTTTTTTTTTTTTTCTATTTTAAATTATTTTCTCTATTGAAAGACTTTTATAGTTCTAAATACCATTTTTCATTTTACAGAGTGTCATGGTGCTATGTAAAATAACCTCTGGAGGTGTTTGGCTTCTACTCTTATGGGAGCAGCTTCACATTTCCCCAGTTGTGTGTCTCATAAAATATTTAAATGGAACCAGGTGCAGTAATAAGTTGATCTTCTGGCTGAATGACATGGAGTGATTTAATCCAGAGCTCAATCATATTCAATTCATTAAACTGAAGAATGCTTCTCAATCTTTCAGATAAAGTCTATAATATAAACCCAGAGGATATGTACCCAAAATTCAAATGTTTCTTTGACCTCATTGTGTCTGTCTGTTTTAAGATTTAATCTGGATTGGGTCATAGGAGATAATCCCTCATTTTGGCCAGATACTAAGGGAAAAATCAATCAATGGGAAAAGGAAGAAACTGAAGTAGGAAAACTACAGAATAGAATAAATAAAAGCGATATATCTCATTGAAGAAAGTGGTTAGTATCTCAACTCAAGAACTTGCGCTTTGTTTTCCCCTCCTTAGACCTATGTACCTAATATCATTATTATGTAGTACTACTAAGAAATCTTACCACTGTCTATATTCTTTCTGGAATTCTTAGAGAATTAGTAAATTTATGAACTCCATGGTAGCTCTGCCATGTTGGGGAGAGTACACCAATGTGTACATTTCACTGGAATTCAAGGACCAGGCAAAACAATCAGAGACTCCTGAGGATGGTGCTGATGGAACAAATCCAGGATGTTCTCCCAAACAAAAATAACAGCACTAAACTATTTCCATCATTATTTTGATTTAGCTACAAAAGATTTAGCACATCTAAAGCTCAGAAGAGTAAGATTCCTAAAGAATTGCTATGTGGTTTGTAGAAGAGAAAGATAACAAATATTAAAATGTTTAAGAGTATACATTACAGAAGAAAGATCAACATAGTGAGTTGTATTTATGGCCTAGAATGTATATTTCTGCTATTTGCAAGCAAACAGAGAATAATATGCCAGGAATAATTAGGGGCGATTCTCACTGACTTCAACTAGATTTTCCTGTTGTGAATCTGCATAGTCTTCTTTCATGGGGGGTTCAGATTATTCTACCCTTCACTGGGCAGTTAGATACCTCAGCCTCTCCCTTTGTTAGGCTAAGTCATCATAGAAATATAAAGAGAAATAAGATCATATTCCTGTCATCTAGTCTTCTGCACAATACAGGCAATTCTTTCAGCAACATATGGAGAAAACAGCAATTCAGCTTGCAGTTAACACTTGAGAGATGGGGAACTCACACCTACAAGGCAACAGAGTCGATCAATGGATACTTCGAATTTTCTAAGCCTTGATGTTATACTGAAGCACGTTTCACGTTCATTCCATATGTTAGAACTTCAGGAGCTAGATGTAATAACCATTCAAATGTCAAAAAGCAACTATCAGTTTTCCACATCTCCGCTTTCCAATCCCTGATTCTTTCAGCAACTCTAGACAGGGCGTTTCTAGTGTTCCTTCACTATGGTTTATGTTTTCCTCTAAAAAAGCTCTCTGTAGTAAAGTTGGTTATAAAACATAGCCCCCTGCAGGTACAGAAACATTTCACAGTCTAGTAGTGGTCAGCTAATTCTTGCACTGTCCAAAAGAGAATATGCATCTTAGTGCAGATATTTGGGGCCTAAAGGCAAAGAAGTGAATTCTTATTTTGTCTCTGTCAATTCACATTACACTTGACTGTAGGAAAACTCCACATTATCCCAAGGATGCTAAGGAATTACTAAATTTATAATAAGGTATTATAGTAAATCTCTTTGACATTCAGGAATACATCATGTCAAATAGTTACAAAGTACTGGTGGTAAGGTAATCATTACTATTCAGCTTTTGAAAAGAGAATTTAAAACGGTGTCAGCAAGTAGGTATCAGTGCTGCCTTCAAGTACAACAGAAATTGCAGCCAAAATTTTACAAGTTCTGCTTTATGAATTCCATGTCTAGGAGGCTAGCATATATTGAGATTCTAAATGATACTTTCATTGATTGCTGCTTTAAATGTTAATTTCACTGGCTTTCCATTTCACATTTGTACCTCTTTTTGCTACTCTGTAGCAAGTAATAAGACTGAACTTATTTGCCATTTATTGTTAACTTTGTTAAAATTTCATGAAATGACAGTATAGTTGGTTAAGCCATGGAGAAAATTAGTTTGGTGGTGTTTCACATTTTTTGATCAGGTGAAATATCTCTGTGGAAGTTCTTTGTACTCAACAGACTCAGTAAGTAAATACAGGGTATGTTTATGTTGCTTTAACTAATAATATCTGTCCTGTTCAGCAGTATCCAAGGACAATTTCATATCAACTCTAATCTCACTTAAATAGGAAAATACTATGAAAATCTGACAAAGATTAATACAAATATTAATATAAGTCATTCTTATTCCACAAATTATACATCCTTTACCCTGTAGTTAAAATATGTCCTTAACTGTAAATCTAGTTCTATCAGTCCTTTGTATAAATGTTTAAAGAAAAATGTTGAGAATCGTGTCTATGGATATTTCACCTTTAGAGATGAAAAAGAAAAATAGATGACAGCCTGTTTTTGAAAAATTTCAGCAAAATTCTTTTTCCCTGGCTCAAGACAAAAGAAAAGTCATAAGGAATCGTTTTTCACTTTGAACAACTATAGTAAATTTTGTACTGCACAAAAATGTTTTCAATTTTGATATTAATATCTACCCCAGGCAAAGTAGAACAGATGAATCCCTTGCAATCAGCACTTACTTTTCTAAATGAATCTTCAGAGTAAACAAGCCAATGAGAATTAAAGAACCCCAGGCTTTTAAATACAACAGTATCATACAAGAACAGACCACCACTGGATCTTGCTTATTTGAAAAGAGGTAGCAAAAATTAGACACCATTTAACACATGGTTGTGCACATCATCTGCATGTCTGCAGTTTTTGAAATAATTCCAGATCTGAAGCAGCTACAGAAATTGCAACACAGTGAAATGTCAGACAAAGTCCAACAGGAATATACTGAAAGAACATTCATGATCTGACCCAAAAATCCAGAGCAAAAATAATTCTATCATTAAATTTTTCCATCCAAGTCCAGCCATGGGCCCAGGATTGGAAGACTCTGGGGAATAGGTAAATCATACCATTATAAACAACTGCAAAACAAGTTTTAATTAAACACCTAATGTTTCAAGTACTCAATTTCACCCTTCAATTCTTTTTGCTGTCTTAGAAGTTATCTACAATAAATGTCTATGAATCATGCTTCTGCAAGAGATATCCAATGCCTTGATTCCTAGAACCTGCATGAAAGGGATTTTTGCAGGTGTGATTAAGCTAACAATCTTGAGATGATCCTGGTCCTTTTAAGTAAAAAAGGAACAAGGGGTTGAAGTCATTGAAATGTCTGAAAATGCCACTATCTCGGCTTTGAAAATGGAGAGAAAATTGCTAAGGAATGCAAGTCATCTCTAGAATTTGGAAAAAACAAGGAGACAGATTTTCCCTTATAGTTACCACAAAAGTCATAAACATATAGCCCTGCAGGAATCTTAATCATGAAAAAAAGGAAATCCGTGAAACCCATTTCAGACATCTGACTTCCACAATTGTAAGATAATAAATTTCTGTTATTTTAAGCCATTAAGTTTATAATATTTTGTTACACTAGCAATTCAAAATTTAACATAATGGTACGATATCACTGACAAGATAAAATACAAACTTTAAGTCCCACTAGACCCCTTTCCTACCAGTTTCTTTATTCACATGTCCAAATATCCTGAAAAGCATTTAGTCTCTAATATTAAGCTACTTGCATGTCTCAGCTTTTTGAAATTAAACTTTATATTTTGAATTGTAGGTTCACATAGGGTTATAAGAAATAATGCAAACAGATTCCTTATAATTTCTTATAACAAATTTCCTCAAAATGTAACATCTTGCAGAATTATTATTACAATACAAAAAGTAAGGTATGACACTAATGCAGTCTGAGGATAAAAGTCCTTATTGAAGAGAGTAGGGCAGAAAGATAGAACTTGGGCAGTTGATGACCTTGTAAGCTTCTGAACTAAACTACCTTAGAATTATCATCTTACTTCTAGGCTACTTCTGAAATGAGGTAATAAATGTCCTTATTATTGAAGCCCTTTTGAGTTTTGAGTTTTCTGTTATTTGCAACCAAAACACCATAATTGCTTCAAGTTATAACATTGCTTTAACCTGCCTCTCTAGTGTCACTGTGCCAATAGATAATAGAAAGATTGTATTTTGTAAAAACAGTGCTGTTTAGAAATGCTTGTCAGAGATCTCAGCATTACTAAATTTTGGAAGCCACTATTCCATCTTAACAACACATAAAATTCTGAACAAACTGGAAAATTAAGAATTATTGTAAAAAACTGTAAAAAAAGGTCACAGGACAAACCATTGTCCCCAAAATTGGAAAGACCAACAAGTGAATACAGAGAATCATAACTTACCAGAAAAGAAATCTGGGCAAGAACCAGTGTCAGGCCAGGGAAACCAGAACTGTATTTGATGAATTGCAGGAGGCTCAGCATATACAACTCTGAGAGTGAAAAACCAGGTGAATCACTAACAGGAGAGAACCCACACATTCGTGGGGATTACCTTCTAGACTTCAGTTAGGTTCTCACAATAAACCCTAGAGGAAAAAACGCTCCAGCATTCTACAAGGGAGGTGAGGGAACCATTTTGAAATGCCTCAGCCCATTCTGTTCTAAAAAAGGTCTGCCCCCAGGAGAAACTACTTAATCAGAACCTAATCTGCAGGTGTTTCATTAGGGCTTCACTGACCTAGGGGAAGGGGAATAAACAGCCTCAGCTGGCTCTAGTCTTCCATGTGGAAAAAAGGGAAATACTCTACTCCAGAGCCATTTAGCCTTACACAGGGGAGAAAGAAAATACCTACTCCAGTTCTAGCCAGCCTGCCCCACCTAGGGTACTGGTGGGGGACTGGAAAGCACTGGTGAAGTTTACAGCCAGAGGGATAGGCTTACTGAAAGACTGAGACCTAGTCATATGGCTATAGAATGTTTCATCTCCCCGATATCTTACCACTACATTACTAAAGGCCTATTTACAAAAGTTTCTTTTATTCAGCATGGCATGCCCAACTATCAAGAATAAGTAATAAGACATACTCAAAGGCAAAAAGCACAGATTGAAGAGACAGAGAAAACAAAAGAACCAGATTCAGATATGAAAAGAATGTTGGCTTTTAAGATTGGGAATTCAAAACAACTATGAATAATATGTTATGGCTCTAATGGATAAAGTAGAGAGCAAACAAGAATAGATGGGTAATGTAAACACAGAGGTGGAAATTCTAAGAAAATACAAAAAAGAAATACTAAAGGTCAGAAATACTATCACAGAAATAAGGAATCCCTTATTTGAGGTTATTAGATGGGACACAGCTGCAGACAGAATTGCTGGGTTGACAATATCTCAATAAAATCTTCCAAAAGTAAACAGGAAAAAAAAGACTAAAAAAACCCCAGAATACCAAAGAACTGTGGAACAACTACAAGGATGTAATGTATGCATAAAGGAAATACCAGAAGAAAGATAAAAGGGAACAGAAGCAATATTTGAAATAATTAGAACTAAGAATTTCTCCCAAATTAGTGTCAGACACCAAATCACAAAACCAGAAAAACTAGAGAACTTTAAGCAGGATAAACACACACACACACACACACACACACACACACACACAATGTAGGCATATAATTTTTTAAACCACAGAAATTCAAAGTTTTTTTTTTAATCCTGAAAGAGAGAAGAGGGAAAAATACACCTTACCTACAAGAAGCAAAGATAAAACTTGTATTTTCTCCTCAGAAAGCATACAAGGAAGAAAAGAGTGGAGTAAAACATTTAAAGTATTGAAAGATTAAAAAACCCTACAAACCTAGAATTCTGTACCCTGTGAAAATATCCATCAAAAGTGAAGCAATACTTTCTCAGACAAAAAAAATTCAAGGAAAAATTTGTTAACACTAGACCAATCTTGCAAGAAATACTAAAAGAAGTACTTCAGAGATAAGAAAAATGATACAGGGCAGAAATCCAGTTCTACATGAAGAAAAAAGGAATAAGTAAAGGTAAAAACAAAACTTTTATTTTTATTCATCTTATTCCCTAGAATATTGCAAATTCTAGGGAAAATACACAAGGGAGACACACACAGGTTAAAAAAAGAAGTTTAATTGATATGCTAAGAGAGATAATGCAATCATTAAATGCTCAAGTAGGGGCACCTGAGTGGCTCAAAGGGTTAAGTCTCTGCCTTCAGCTCAGGTCATGGACTCAGAGTCCTGGGATCCAGCCCTGCATCAGGCTCTCTGCTCAGCAGGGAGCCTGCTTCCCCCTCTCTCTCTCTGCCTGCCTCTCTGCCTCCCTGTGATCTCTCTCTCTCTGTGTCAAAAAAAAAAAAAAAAAGTCTTTAAATGCTCAAGTAAAACCAAAATAAGGAGAACACATGTTAAAGACAAAAATAAAATCAAAGAACAATGGTAACAAATAGAAAACCATAACAAACATGGTGAATATTAATCTAATTATATCAATAATCACTTTGATCAATGGACTAAATCTACCAATTAAAAGACAGAAATTGTGAGAAAAGTAAAGAAAATAAGAGAGAGTTTTATGTCATCTATAATATATGCATTTTTTAAATCTTTCTTTGTTTTTTAGAGACAGGGAGAAAGAGAGTAGGGAAAGGGGCAGAAAGAGAGAGAGAAACTTAAGCAGGTTCCACACCTACTGTGCAAAGCCCAGTGCAGGGCTTGATCTCATGACCCTGAGATCATGACCTGAACTGAAATTATGGTCAGATGCTTAAATGACCAAGTCAAATAGGTAGGTACCCCAGAAATGCACTGTAACTATGGAGATGCATATGGATTAAAAGCAAAAAGGATGGCAAAAGATATATTATTCTAATAAGAATCAAAAGAAAGTAGTAGTAGCTATATTAATTTCCTACAGAACAGACTTCAGACTGAAGGTATCAGAGATAAATAGGGTCATCACATAAGGATGAAAAGATTAATTTTTCAAGAAGACATAAAAATAAAGTATGCATCTAACAAGGTATCATTAAACTACATGAAACCAAAACTTCTAGAACTGCAAGGAAAATAGATGAATCCACTATCATAGTTGGAGACTTCAATAACTCAGAAATGGACAGTACTGGTAGGCAAAAAATCAATAACACTATCAATCAGTTGAGTATAATGGATATCTAATACTGCTTCACCCAACAACAGCAGAATATACATTCTTCTCAGGATCACATGGAACATTTATCAAGATGCGTCACATTCTGGACCATCAAAAACACTTGAACAAATTTAAAGACTAGAAATCATATACTGTCTGTTCTCACACCACAATGGAATTAAACTAGAACAAAATAACAAAAAGATACCTGGAAAATCTCAAAACACTTGTAAATCAAATATCCCACTTCTAAAGGGTACATGGGTCAAAGAAGAAACCTCAAGAGAAATTTAAAAATATTTTGAACTAAATAAAATGAAAACACAGCTTATCAAAATACGTGAAATGCGGTGAAAGCAGGGCTTAGAGGAAAATCTATAGCATTGAATGCATATATTAGAAAGGAAGAAAGATCTAATTTCAGTCATCTAAGTTTTCAGCCAAGGAAAGTCGATAAAGAACAGCAAGTTAAATTTGAGTAAACAGAAGAAAATAAATAATAGGAATTAGAGCCAAAATCAATGAAAGTGAGAACAGGAAATCAATAGGGAATTTCACCAAAACCAACGGTGGATTACTTGAAAAGATGAATAAAATTAATAATCATTGAGGCAGACAATGGGAAAAAAAAGAGAGAGGACACCAATTATTAACATCAGAAATGAAAGCAGGTATACAATTATAGAGCCTGCGGATATTTAAAGCATAATAAGGAAATACTATGAAAATTGTATAATCTAGATAAAATGGACTAAATCCTTGAAAGATGCAACCTTCAAGACTAGCCAACCTGAATAGATCTATGTCTATTAAAGATATTGAATCAATACTTAATAATTAATAGCAAAATAGCACTAGGCACAGATGAGTTCACTGGTGAATTTTATGAAATATTTATGGAAGATATTAGACAAATTCTTACAATCTCTTTCAGAAGACTGAAGAAGAGGGAATACTTCCTAACTAATTCTATAAGGTCAGCATCACCTAATAAACTAGATGAAGATATTACAGGAAAGAAAACTATGCATAGGTATTTTTCATGGACATAAATCAAAATTCAACAAAATGGGGAAATGGATCCAACATGTATAAAAAGAATCTATATCACAAGTGGGATTTATTCTAGATGTGTAAGGTTGATTCAAGATTCAAAATTTCAAAATGTACCCATCATACCAATAGACTAAAGAAGAATAAACAGATGATGATATCAGTAGAAGAGAAAGCATTTGACAAAAACCAATATTTTTCATGATAAAAAGAAAATGAAATGGGTATAAATCTAACAATATCTGCATAATATCTTTATGAGGAAGACTATAAAACTCTGAGGAATGAAACCAAAGAGCTAAATAAATGACAAAGGAAATAAAGGTGCTACAATGAAGCAAAAATGCTATAGAACAACTGTCCATGTACATGCAAAAAAAAAAAAAAAAGAGAGAGAGAGAATGCAGTCAGTGACCCCACACACATGATTAATATTAACTTAAAGTAAATCACAGACTTAACTGCAAAATGCAAAAACTATACAACTCCTAGAGTAACATAAGGAAATCTAAATGACCTTGGGCTTGGCAATGATATTTTAGATATAATACCAAAGGCACAATCCATAAAAGAAAGAATTGCTGGACTGGACTTCATTAAAATTATAAACTCCTGCTCTGTGAAAGACAATGTCAAGATAATGAAAAGATAAGCCACAGACTGGGAGAACATATTTGCAATAGACACATCTGATAGAGGACTTTCACCCAAAATATACAATAAACTCTTAAAACTCAGTAACAAGAAAGCAAACAACCTGATTAAAAAGTGGGCCAAAGACTTTAACAGATACCTCAACAAAGAAGATTTACAGATGGCAAATAAGCATAGGAAAATATTCCCTACAATAATACAGTGTTAGGGAAATGCAAATTAAAGTGGCAATGAGATTATAAACAGAATGGCCAATATCTTGAATACTGACAACATTAAATACTAACAAGTATGTGTAGCAACAGTAAATCTCAGACATTATTGGTGGGACTACAAAAATGGTATAGTGACTTTGGAAGACAGTTTGGTGGTTTATTAGAAAATTAAACACACTCTTACCATACAATCCAGGAACAATACTCCTTGGTATTCACCCAGAATTAAGAACTTGTAACTACCAAAAAAAAAAAAAAAAAGAAAGAAAGAAAGAAAGCACGCACAAGGATGTTTATACCAGTTTTATTCATAATTGTCTCAAAACTTGAGGAACTACAATGTCCTTCAATAGTTTAATGGATAATTAAACATTGGTACATCTAGAAAAAAAAGCCAACCTGTTGGTTGGGGAAGATGGCAGTAGAATAGGAGGACCCTAGGCTCACTCATTCCACAAACCAGTAACTATCAAATCATCCTAAATACCTAAGAAGTCAACCTGGTAAGTCACTGAACAAATCTACAACTAAAGGGAGAGATGACACCACATAAAAGAAGGTAGGTTTAAGGGTTTAGGGAAACAGATCCCAGCTGCTGTGGAGGGGATAGAGACATGGTGATGGAGAAAGGTGAGAAAGAGAGGCACACACAAGGAATAGACAAGGAGAATATTTCCTCAGAGCCATTAGCTTGAAAAAAGGGGGGTAGAATTTCATGAGTTCTTGCAACCAACAGGGCTTAAAGCCTGTAGTTTTAAATGCCAATGGGGCTTGGATGAGATAGAGGCTGGAGGGCACTACACTGCTTCTGGAGAGAAGGCAGGCGAACAACCAGGGTGCAGACAGTGTGGAAGCAGCAATCTGAAGAATGCCTGGGGAACAACCATGGGAAGATTCTTCACTCCTCTGAGAATATCCCTGAGAGGCAGAGTACAAAGGAGCTGGCAAGGGCCATTTCCCTCCCCTGCATTTCAACATAAACACAGAGCCACCTCCAGGAAGCAGCACAGAGCTGACACGGGCTAGCTAACTTGCTTACACAAGCTCCACCTCTCTATTATCTGGTGGGACTGCCCTTCTCAGTCAAGTTTGCTTCAGTCCCAGGATGGTAGGCCCCTTCCCGAGAAGACCAGCACAAACACCTACCCACACACCTTTCCCAACCGAAGTTCTACAGGACCTCAGTTCTGGTGGAAATGGTGTCAGGTCTCATTTCACAAATACACTTAGTTAAGATTCACCACATTCAGGGGAGGGACCAAACACTGCCCAAAGCAGGCAAGGGGAGCCTCTGCCGATGACTTACCTGAAAAAAGGGTAGCCAAAACACAAGAGAGTGCACACAACACACACCAGAGACACTCCCTGAAGCACCAGATGCCTTACGAGAATTTAAAGCAATAATGTTAAGGATACTCACTGGGCTTGAGAAAAGCATAGAAGACATCAGTGAGACCCTTACCACAGAGATAAAAGAGTTAAAAAAAATTTCAGTCAGAAATGAGAATGCAATAAACGAGATGGAAAAAAGGCATGGGTCAATGAACAGGAGGAAGGAAGAAGCAAAGGGACAAATAAGTTATATGGAATACTAAATAATGGAAAATAATGAAGTTGAATAAAAGAAAGAAAGGATATGGAACATGAGAATAGACGTAGGAAATTCAGTGTCCCTATCAAATGTATTAGCATTTATATCAAGAAGTCCTAGAAGAGAGAGAAAAAGAGGCAGAAAGTTTATTTAAGGAAATAATAGGTAGAAAAATTCCCTAATCTGGGGAAGAAAAGAGACATCCAGACCCAGAAGGCCCAGAGAACCCCCATCAAAATCAACCAAAGCAAGCCAACACCAAGACACAGTGTAATTAAATTTGTTAAATATAGTGATAAAGAGCAAATCGTAACCAACTGATTGGCAAGATATATTCGGGGCACTCAATGAGAAGAACATGCAGCCAAGAATACTTTATCCAGCAAGACTGACATTCAAAATGGATGGAGAGATAAAGAGTTTCCAAGACCAGCAAGGCTTAAAAGACTATGCAACCACCAAGCTGATACTGCAGGAAATATGAAGGGGGATTCTATAAAAGAGGAAAAATTCTACGAATGGCATTGAACAGAAATATAGAGACAATGTATAGAAAGAAAGACTTCAAAGGTAACACGATGTCAATAAAAACGTATCTATCAATAATCACTCTCAATGTGAATGGCCTAAATGTGCCCATAAAATGGCACAGGGTTGCACACTGGATAAAACGACAGGACCCATCCATATGTTGTCTATAAGAGACCCATTTTAAACCTAAAGATACACCCAGACTGAAAGTAAAGGGATGGAGAAGCATCTTTCATGCCAATGGGCCTCAAAAGAAGGCCGGGGTAGCGATTCTCATATCAGACAAATTTGATTTTAAACTAAAGACTGTAGTCAGAGATATAGAAGGACACTACATAATTCTTAAAGGGATTATCCACCAAGATGATCTAACAATTGTAAATATCTATGCCCCCAATATGGGAGCATCCAATTACATCAGAAAACTGCTAATCAAGATAAAGAGTCATATTGATATGAATACACTAATCGTAGGAGATCTTAACATGCCTCTCTCAGAAATAGATCATTGACGCAGAAAATCAATAAAGAAACAAGAGCATTGAATGACACATTGGACCAGATGGACCTCATAGATATATACAGAACATTCCACCCTAAAACAACAGAATACTCATTCTTCTCAAGTGCACATGGAACCTTCTCCAGAACAGACCACATACTGGGTCATAAATCAGGACTCAACCAATACCAAAAGACTGAGATTATTCCCTGCATATTCTCAGATCACAATGCTTTGAAACTGGAGCTCAATCACAAGGAAAAGTTCAGAAGGAACTCAAACACCTGGAAGCTAAAGACAACCTTGCTTAAGAATGCTTGTATCAACCAGGAGATCAAAGAAGAACTGAAACAATTCATGAAAACCAACGAGAATGAAGACACTTTGGTCCAAAACCTATGGGATACAGCAAAGGCGGTCCTAAGGGGGAAATACATAGTCATCCAAGCACCCCTCAAAAAAATTGAAAAATCCAGAACACACCAGCTATCTCTATACCTTAAAGAACTGGAGAATCGACAACAAATCAAACCAACTCCACACATAAGAAGGGAAATAATCAAGATTAGAGCTGAGATCAATGAGGTAGAAACCAGAGATATAGTAGAACGTATCAATGAAACTAGAAGCTGGTTTTTTGAAAGAATCAATAAGATCGATAAACCATTGGCCAAACTAATCCAAAAGAAAAGAGAGAAAGCTCAAATTAATAAAATTATGAATGAAAAGGGAGAGATCACAATGAACACCAAGGAAGTAGAAACAATCATCAGAAGTTATTATCAACAGTTATATGCCAATAAGCTACGCAACCTAGATGAAATGGATGCATTCCTGGAAAACTATAAACTCCAAAAATTGAACCAGGAAGAAATTGACAACCTGAATAGATCAATATCTAGTAACGAGACTGAAGCAGTGATCAAAAACCTCCCAAAAAACAAGAGCCCAGGACCTGATGGATTCCCTGGGGAATTCTACCAAACTTTCAAAGAAGAAATAACACCTATTCTCCTGAAGCTGTTTCAAAAAATTGAAGCAGAAGGAAAACTTCCTGACTCTTTCTATGAAGCCAGCATTACCCTGATCCCCAAACCTGGCAAAGACCCTACCAAAAAGGAGAACTTCAGACCAATATCACTGATGAATATGGATGCTAAGATTCTCAACAAGATCCTAGCAAACAGGATCCAACAGCACATTAAAAAGATTATCCACCATGACCAGGTGGGATTCATTCCTGGGCTACAAGGATGGTTCAACATTCTCAAATCAATCAATGTGATAGAAAAAATTAATATAAGAAGAGAGAAAAACCACATGGTCCTCTCAATTGATGCAGAAAAGGCATTTGACAAAATCCAGCATCGGTTCCTGATTAAAATGCTTCAAAGTATAGGAATAGAGGGAACATTCCTGAACTTCATCAAATCTATCTATAAAAGACCCACAGCAAATATCATCCTCATTCCCATTGAGATCAGGAACACGAAAAGGATGCCCACTCTCACTACTCTTGTTCAACATAGTATTAGAAGTCCTCGCAACAGCAATCAGACAAGAAAGAGAAATAAGAGGTATCCAAATTGGTAATGAAGAAGTCAAACTCTCTCTCTTCACAGATGACATGATTCTTTATATGGAAAACCCAAAAGACTCTACCCCCAAACTACTAGAAACTCATACAAACACTTCAGCAATGTGGCAGGATACAAAGTCAATATACAGAAATCAGTGGCTTTCTTATACACTAATAATGAAAATACAGAAAGGGAAATTAGAGAATCGATTCCATTTACTATAGCACCAAGGACCATAAGATACCTGGGAATAAACCTAACCAAAGAGGTAAAGGATCTGTACTTCAGGAACTACAGAAACTCATGAAAGAAACTGAAGAAAACACAAAAAGATGGAAGACCATTCCATGCTCTTGGATCAGAAGAATAAACATTGTTAAAATGTCTATACTGCCTAGAGCAATCTATACTTTTAATGCCATTTCGATCAAAATTCCACCGGTATTCTTCAAAGAGTTGGAGCAAATAATCCAAAAATTTGTATGGAATCAGAAGAGACCCCAAATTGCTAAGGAAATGTTGAAAAACAAAAATAAAATGGGTGGCATCACATTACCTGATTTCAAGCTTTACTACAAAGCTTGATCAGCGAGACAGCATGGTACTGGCATAAAAACAGACACATAGACCAGTGGAACAAAGTAGAGAGCCCAGATATAGACCCTCAACTCTATGGTCAATTAATCTTCGACAAAACAAGAAAAAATATACAGTGGAAAAAAGACAGTCTCTTCAATAAATGGTGCTGGGAAAACTGGGCAGCTATATGTAGAAGAATGAAACTCGACCATTCTCTTACACCATACACAAAGATAAACTCAAAATGGATAAAAGACCTCAACGTGAGACAGGAATCCATCAGAATCCTAGAGGAGAACATAGGCAGTAATCTCTTCAATATCAGCCACAGCAACTTCTTTCAAGATATGTCTCCAAAGGCAAAGGAAACAAAAGCGAAAATAAACTTTTGGGAATTCATCAAAATCAAAAGTTTCTGCACAGCAAAGGAAACAGTCAAAAAAACAAAGAGGCAACCCATGGAATGGGAGAAGATATTTGCAAATGACAGTACAGACAAAAGGTTGTTATCCCAGGATCTATAAAGAACTCCTCAAACTCAACACACACAAATCATATCAAAAAATGGGAAGAAGATATGAACAGACACTTCTCCCATGAAGACATACAAATGGCTATCAGACACATGAAAAACTGTTCATCATCACTAGCCCTCAGGGAGATTCAAATTAAAACCACATTGAGATATCACCTTACACCAGTTAGAATGGCCAAAATTAACAAGACAGGAAACAACATGTGTTGGAGGGGATGTGGAGAAAGGGGAACCCTCTTCGACTGTTGGTGGGAATGCAAGTTGGTACAGCCCCTTTGGAGAACAGTGTGGAGATTCCTCAAAAAATGAAAAATAGAACTTCCCTAGGACCCTGCCATTGCACTCCTGGGTATTTACCCCAAAGATACAGATATCGTGAAAAGAAGGGCCATCTGTACCCCAATGTTTATAGCAGCAATGGCCATGGTTGCCAACCTGTGGAAAGAACCAAGATGCCCTTCAATGGACGAATGGATAAGGAAGATGTGGTCCATATACACTATGGAGTATTATGCTTCCATCAGAAAGGATGAATCCCAACTTTTGTAGCAACATGGACAGGACTGGAAGAGATTATGCTGAGTGAAATAAGTCAAGCAGAGAGGTCAATTATCATATGGTTTCACTTATTTGTGGAGCATAACAAATAGCATGGAGGACATGGGGAGATAGAGAGGAGAAGGGAGTTGGGGGAAATTGGAAGGGGAGGTGAACCATGAGAGACTATGGACTCTGAAAAACAATCTGAGGGTTTTGAAGGGGCGGGGGGTGGGAGGTCGGGGTACCAGGTGGTGGGTATTATGGAGCGCATGGATTGCATGGAGCACTGAGTGTGGTGCAAAAATAATGAATACTGTTATGCTGAAAATAAATAAAAAATATTTTTTTAAAAAAGCCCATAAAACACAAAAATCTTAACCAATTAAGCCACTCAGGCGCCATAAAGTGCTTAAAAGCAGCAAAACAAAAGAAGTCCTTAACTTACAAAGTAAGACCTGTAAGTCTCACTAGAAATTTTTTAGCAGAAATTTGGCAAGCCAGAAGAAAGTGGCATGATACATTCAAAGTGATACATGGGAAAACTTTGTAGCTAAGAATACTTTCTCACGTAAGTCTATCATTCAAGAATAGAAGGAGAGATAAAGAGTTTCCCATACAAATGAAAACTAACAGTTCATGACAACTTAACCAGGCCTGCAAGAAATATTAAAGGGGACTCTTTGAGTGGAAAGAAAAGACCAAAAGTTACAAAGACAAGTAAGGATTGTAGAAAATCTCCAGAAACAATGACAAAACAAGTAATAAAATGACACTAAATATATATCTATCAATAATGATAGATCTGGTTTCGTAACTGGTTTCATATCATATCGATATATATCTATCAATAATGACTCTGAATGTAAGTGGACTAAATACTCTAGTTAAAAAACATAGGGTGTCAGGATGGATTAAAAAACAAGACTTATCTATATGCTGCCTACAAGAGACTTGTTTTTGACCAAGCACTCCGGTGGATTAAAAGTGAGAGGATGGCAAAATATTTATCATGTAAATGGACACCAAAAGAAAGCTAGAATAACAATACTTCTATCAGATAAACTGGACTTTACAACAAAGACTACAAGAGGTGAAAAAGAGCACACCATAATAATAAAGGGGACAATCCAACAAGATCTAATAACTGTAAATATTTATGCATGGAAGCAACCAAATATATAAAACAATAACAAATATAAAATAAGTGATTGGTAACAACAAAATAATAATAAGGGACTTCATCAACCCACTTACAAAAATGGACAGATCATGTAAACAGAAAATTAACAAGGAAATAATGGTTTTGAATGACATGCTGGATCAGAAGGACATAATATATATTAAGATATACTATACAGAAGACAGCAGAATACACATTCTTTTCAAGTGCACATGGAACATTAACCAGATCAAACACTAGAAGGTCACAAAACAGTCCTTAACAAGTACAAAAAGATTTAAATCACACCATGCCCCTTTTCTAACCACAAAATTATAAAACCAGAAGTGAACCACAAAGAAAAATTTATAAAGAATATAAATACATGGAGGTTAAAGGACACGCTACTAAACAAGAGTGAGTAAACCAGAAGGAAGAAGTAATAAAAAAAATACATAGAAACAAATGAAAATGAAAACACAATTATCCAAAGCCTTTGGGATACAGCAAAAGCACTACTAAGACGAAGTATATAGCAATACAGGCCTACCTCAAGCAAGAAAATTTTCAAATAAACAACCTAACCTTACACCTAAGAAAAAGAAAATCAAATGAAACCCAAAGCCAGCAGAAGGAAGAAAATACTGATGATTAGAGCAGAAATAAATTATGTAGAAACTAAAATATGTATATATAAAACAGATCAATGAAACCAGAAGCTGGTTCTTTGAAAAAATTAATACAACTGATAAGCCCCAGTCAGACTTATCAAAAAGAGAACAAAAAAAGAAAAGGACATAAGTAAGTAAAATCACACATCATAGAGAAGAAACAACAACTAACACCACAGAAATACAAACAGTTATAGGAGAATATTATGAACAATTATATGCCAACAAATTGGACAACCTAGAAGAAATAAATAAATTTCTAGAAACATATAAACTACCAAAACTGGAGGGGCCCCTGGGTGGCTCAGTGGGTTGAAGCCTCTGCCTTTGGCTTGGGTCATGATTCCAGGGTCCTGGGATCGAGCCCTGCATCAGGCTCTCTGCTCAGCAGGGAGCCTGCTTCCTCCTCTCTCTCTCTCTGCCTGCCTCTCTGCCTACTTGTGATCTCTGTCTGCCAAATAAATAAAATCTTAAAAAAAAAAAAACTACCAAAACTGGAACAGGAAGAAATAGAAAACTTACACAGACTAATAACCAGCAAAGAAATTGAATTAGTAATCAAAAAATTCCCAAAAAACGGAAGTCCAGGGACAGATGGCTTCAAAGGCTAATTCTACCAACATTTAATGAAGAATTAATACCTTTTCTTCTCAAGATATTCCAAAAAAAAAAAATAATAATAGAAAAGGAAGGAAAACTTCCAAGTTCATTCTATGAGCCAGCATTACGCTGCCACCAAAACCAGATGAAGACTCCACTATTAAGAGAACTACAGACCAATATCCCTAATGAACATGGGTGCAAAAATTCTCAGTAAAATACTAGCAAATCAAATCCAACAATACATGAAAAAAAAAAATCATTCAACAAGATCAAGTGGGATTTGTTCCTAGGTTGCAAGTGTGGATCAATATTCACAAATCAATCAACATAATAACCATGTTAATTAAAGAAGGGATAATGTGATCAATGTAAAAGATCCAGAAAAGGCATTTTACAAAGGACAACATCCACTCATGATAAAAACCCTCAAAAAAGTAGATTTAGAGGGAACATACCTCAACATAATAAAGGCCATCTATGAATAACCCACAGCTAATATGATCTTCAATGGGGAAAAACTGGGAGCTTTTTCTCTATAGTCAGGAACAAGACAGGAATGTGGACTGTCACCACTGTTGTTTAACACTGTACTAGAAGTCCTAGCTATAGCAATCAGACAACAAAAAGAAATAAAAGGCCTCCAAATCAGTAAAGAAGAAGTAAAACTTTCACTTATTGCAGATGAGATTATAGTCTACATAGAAAACCTGAAAAATTCCACCCAAAATGTCCTAAAACTGATACATGAATTCAGTAAGGTCACAGGATACAAAATCAGTGTACAGAACGCCGCTGCATTTTTATACACCAATAATGAAGAAGCAAAAAGAGAAATCAAGGAAAAAACCACATTTACAATTGCACCAAAAAGAATAAAATACCTAGGAATAAACTTAACCAAAGTGGTGAAAGACGTGTACTCTGAAAAATATATAATCCTGATGAAAGAAACTGAAGAGGACAATAAGAAATGAGAAGACACTTAATGCTCACAGGTTGGAAAAAAAATATTGTTAAAATGTCTATACTATCTTAAGCAATCTACACATTTAATGCAATTTCTATCAAAAAACCACCAGCATTTTTCATAAAGTTAGAACAAACAATCCTAAAATTTGTATTGAACCACAAAGACTCCAAATAGCCAAAGCAATCTTGAAAATGAAAAGCAAAGTCGGTGGCATCACAATTCCAGACTTCAAGCTCTATTACAAAGCTGTAGTGATCTTCTGATCAGTATGGTACTGGCATAAAAATAGACACATAAAGCAATACAACAGAACAGAAATCCCAGAAATCAACTCACAGTTATACAGTCAATTAATCTTTAACAAAGCAGCAAAGAATATCCAATAGGAAAAAGTCTCCTTAACAAATGGTGTTGGGAAGACTGGGTGGCAACGTGCAAAAGAATGAAACTGGACCACTACCTTATACCACACACAAAAACAAATTCAAAATTAATTAGAGACCTAAATCTGAGAACTGACACCATAAAAATCTGAAAGGAGAATACAGGCAATTACTTCTTTGATGTTGGGCATAGCAACTTCTTTCTAGATATATCTCCTGAGGCAAAGAAAACAAAAGTAAAAAATAAACCATTGGTACTTCATCAAAATCAAAAGCAAAGAAAATAATCAACAAAACTAACAGGCAAATTTACAGAATGGGAGAAGGTATTTACAAATTACATATTTCTTAACAGATTAGTATCCTAAATCTATTAAGTTATACAACTTAAAACACAAAAAGCAAATAATCCAATCCAAAAATGAGCAGAAGACCTGAATAGACATTTTTCCAAAAAAGACATACAGATGGCTGAAACATAAGAAAAGATGCTCAACATCATTGATCATCCGGGAAGTACAAATCAAAACAACAATGAGAGATCACCTTACACCTGTCAGAATGGCTAAAATCAATAGTACAAGAAATAAGAGATGCTAGTGAGGATGTGGACAAAGGGGAACCCTCTTGCACTGTTGGTGGGAATGCAAGCTGGTACAGCCACTGTAGAAAACAGTATGGTGGCTCCTCAAAGAGTTAAAAGTAGAACTACCCTAAGAACCAGCAACACACAAATAGGTATTTACCCAAAGAATACAAAAACACTTATTCAAATGGATACAGGCACCACAGTATTTATAGTAGCACTATCCACAATAGCCATGTGTCATTGATGTGTCAATTCCTCCACTAGTATCACACTCTTGGTGAAAATAGCTATATAAAAAAGTCTTAAAATTGGCTACAAATTTATTCATCTTTTTAAAAATATGGATATCTATTATATTTCCTTCCTTTCCTTCTTCATAAAAACTGTGGAGTAATCTTGCCTATATTAACAATCAATCTTGATGGGATTCTGATAGAAATTTTATTAAACCTGTGTATCAGTTTGGAGAGAACTGACATCTTTACTATGCTGAGTTTCCTAAGCATGAGCACAGTCTCACTCTCCATTTATGTAGATCTTTGACTGATTTCAGTATTTTGTAGTTTAAAGCATGTGGATTCTTTACCTGTGTTGTTCCACTTATACCTACGTATTCCACTTTATTTTGAGCAATTGTACTTCTTTCATTTTGATTTCTACCTGTCAATATGCTATTGATTTCTACATGGGGACTTTGTATCTTGCAATCATACTCAACTTGCTTATTAGTTACAGGATTTTTGTAGGTCTTTTGAGGTTTTCTATGTAGATAATCATTTTATCTACAAATAGGTAAAATTTTATTTATTTCTAATCAGTATGCCTGTTATTTCCTTGCTTTGACTTATTGTGCTGGCAACAGCTTCCAGCAGTTGTTGGATAAGAATGCTAAGAGTGGAACAGGACAAATACTTAGGTGAAAAGTACTCAGCCTTTCTCAGTTAAGGGTTTTATTAGCTGTAAGTTTTCAGTAGATGCTCTTTATCAAGCAGGGGAAGTCCCTTCCTCCACCCCATTTCTAGTTGGATGTGAGTTTTTCTTATGACTAGGTATTATATATTGTCAAATATTATATCTGAATTTGTTGATAGGATCATGTTATTTTTCTTAGTCTGTTGGTATAGTTGATTGCATAAATTCATATTCCAATGTTGACCCAGACTTGTATATGCAGAATAAATTTCATTTGAGTAGGGTCCAAGATTGTTTTTATTCATTGGTGGATTAGATTTGCTAATATTTTGTTGAGGGCTTTTACATCTAAGTTCACCATATACAGAATTCATAGTTGACATGTGTTTTAGTACTTGAAAAATGTTCCAATTTCTTCTGGCCACTTTGATTTTATATGAGAAATCTGATTTACTCAATCCAAATGTTGCCTCCCCCATATGTAATACATCTATTGTAGCCAAGACAGAAATGAGATGGAAACCCTACTCACAATTTAGTTTAGATTTGAAGACTGATGGTACCAAACATGTACTAAGAAAGTATGAGAAGCTCTACTGCTCTCATAACAATATTTCCTGGGAAGATCATAGCAGATTCCCGAACAAGTCAAAATATCACTTGAGGTAGCAGGAAATAGAGAATGGCTTGGATTTTATTACAGTTAAAGGTGTCAACTGAGGTGCTAATTCCTGCTCACAGGCCAGATCTTAGCCAGTTTCAGCTTCTCCCTTGCACCAAAGCAGAGAACATCAGGTTTTCTTAATACATGGCTTGCACATATATGGGGCAGAAGGGCAAGAGGAGTGGAAAGGTTGAAAGTTGTCAGGAGCCAAACATCAAAATATAAGTCAGACGAGGCACACCCAGGTGGCTCAGTTGGTTAAGTATCTGACTCTTGATTTTGGCTCAAATCACGATCTTAGGGTCATGAGACTGAGCCCAGTGTTAGGCTCCCTGCTGGTATGAAGCCTGTTTAATATTCTCTCTCTCTCCTTCTCCCTCTAACCCTCCCCTGCTCCAAAAAACCAAAACAAAACAAAAAAATCTTGGGTCAGACTCTTCATTACAGTGCTCTCTCTGGTTGCTTTCATGATTTTTTTCTCTGCTTTCAGTTTTCTTTCTTTTTTTTTTTGAGATATATTAAAGATTTATTTTTCAGTTATTAACATATAATATATTATTTGTTTCAGGGGTACAGGTCTGTGAATCTCACCATAGCGCATACCTCCTCAATGTTCATCAGATTTTTAATTAGCACATACCTCCTCAATGTTCATCAGATTTTTAATTGTGTTGTTTCTTGGTGTAGATTTCTGTGGATATATTCTAAGATTCACCTACCTTCTTGAATCTGTGCTATGTTATTTTTATCACATTTAGAAAGCCATTTTTTAACACATTTTCAGTCCCAATTTCTCTCTCTTCTCCTTCTGAGGCTCCAGTGAAATTATGCTAGGTCTTTTATTATTGTCCCACAAGACTCTAGTGCTCTCTCTCTCTTTTCAATCTATTCTCTCTCTCTCTCTCTCTCTCTCTCTCTTTTCAGAATGGATAAATTCTATTGATCCAGCAGTCCACCAATTCTGTCTGCTAGGTCATTGATTCCAATTGCCTCATTGGTACCAAGGGGCATGTGAACTCAACTCCAACTCTGCCACCAAGCAGAAGTATGCTGAGGACTGACTCATACTGCTTTGTTACTGTACAAGAGGAGTGGAAATTCAGCTTCTGGATGGTTCCCCACTCTCACAAACATACACATACCATGGTTAAGAGAGAAAAGCAGAGTGTCAGATAGCCTCACTTTACCACATTGTCTCACTTTATTGGTGGCAAGAAGATATACTCAGTGGCCCCATTCTAACTTAGAGATTGGAAGGAGACAGTGGAGAGAAGAATACTAATAAAACCTCACACCCTAAGTTGCCTATTTTAAGCAGTTTCCCAGGTCAGAAATCAGATCATTTTGGTGAATCTTTATATTCACCTGAACAACTTTAGTTTTCCCACCAATAAGTCTTGTTTTGAATTTTCAAGTTGAGAAACTTAGCAACTTGGGAGTCTCATAGCATTTGTACTTCAAGACATAATTTTGCTCTCTTTATATGCTTGTTCTTCAATAGACTATAAATTCCTCAAGAGTAGTTGCTCAGCCAAGCCCATATTAAGGGTTCACTGTTGAACTAAACTGAGTGGTTTTCTTAGGTTGTAAACATTATGTAAAATTTGATATTTCTTTTTATAGTTGTAGTAAATACTCATGGGTTTATATGAATTAGAAAAACTAGGAAGTAGAATAAAAATAAGCTAATAAAACAATTTCCTCTTAATTGGTTTACCCTTGAGTATGGCCAAGTTATCTGTCATTCAGTGAGAAAATTCTTGCTTCTTCCTTTCTTAGAAGAGAAAGCTCAAAACAGCACAATTTACAGCAGGTTATGAATGTTATTTTAGAGCAGACTTGAGGAGAGAAGAGGGAAGTGAGAGGAATAATAAATACTGAAGGAGTTTTTTTTTTTTTGGTAGTTGGATCTAGGAATGGTAAGTTACATTTTTATAATAAATCTTCTATAAAAGTAATTTTCTCAAAAAATAATAATTTCCTCAAATTTTTTTCTTATATTACTCAATTCACTCCTCTGCAACTATTTTTATTTCTAACAAAAAAAATAAAAAAGTCTTATGTGACTAAAAGAATTTGGTGTCAACCCATCGACAAAGTCAGATCATTACAATTCTTTTACACTGAGGAATTCATGCTGCTGCCAGTTTCTTGGATCCGTGATTCAAAGGCAGAAATATAAAACTGCTGCTGCATTTGACTGGATTACAAAATAAGCAGCACAGTTAGCCTGGATGTCAGAAAGAAACTTTAAAGTGCTATAGGAAAAAAGGCATTCCTTTAGGGGTTGCTCCAGGAATTTAGTCTGGGATCTGCCAAGCATCTGCAACAAAAAGAATTTGTGCTTTGCAGTCAGAGGAGTATTATAGGGAAATTTTTGGATCCTGACTCCACTGCTTTCTGGTGTGAAGCTGATCAGGATATTTAAATTCTCAGCCTCAATGTCCTCCTCTATGAATGAAAACAACACAAATTGATCAGGGTTAGTCTAAGTTGATGTGAATTAATCACATCAAGATGACAAGATGCTTTGTCCCAAACTTAGCATTTGGGAAAGTCTCAAGAACACTAACTAATTATCCTCTTCCCACAACGCCCCCAAGAACCACGCAAGAGGGAGCACTGGATTGCTCCCCAGAAAATGAAAGCAAAAAAGTGTAAGAGCAATGACAAACCTCATTCTACTGTGTGGAAATTCCTTCTCTCTAAGAAATAAACGAAATAATTTTAAAGACAAGAAAAGACTGTGCAAAAAATCTTCAGTTTTGTAAAACTTATACTGAGGTCAAAATGAGAAGACTGCTAAGCAGAAGCCCTTAATAGTGATCAATCATATACTGAAGGTAATTAGCATTATGACAAAGGTAATTTTCAATGAGAACATTGACGCTTACAAAATGGGGTTATCTGAGGTTGCATCATTCCTTTATAGTATCTTTTGAACATTTGAAGGTGAAAGAGGTGAAATCACAGCCAACTACAGGGGCAAGAACATAGTCAATGGAATTCTGGGAAAGCCTGTCTAGGCTGGGAAAGCCTCTTTGTTTGCTCCTGCAACAGCCATAGGCTATTGATAACATTAAAATACATCGCAGATATGACTACTTGTCACTATATGCACACCTACTACCCTATTCCAAGCCACTACCATCTCTCATGGACCTGAATCATAGCCTCTTAACTGGTTTGCCTGCTCTGACCCTTGTTCCATTCTTCACAAAGCAACAAAAATTGTGCTTAATTTAAGTCAGCACCTGACACCTCCTGCTCAAAATCCAAAAGCTTCATACCACATAAAATAAAACATAAACTCCTTACCACAGCTTGTAGAAACTTAGACAAGCCAGCTGCTTCCTTTTTCTCTAAACTTATCTTCAGACCTGTCTGCCTCCCTCATTCACTTGTAACCCACTGTTCCTAACGTCCCTCAAACACATCCCTTCAAACATCTCCCATTGCACTGGCAGCTTGCTGCCCAGAACACCACTGTCCCAGGTCTTTCCTTCTTATTTCATTTGTGTCTTTGGCCAAATATTTGCTTTTCAGAGAGCTATTTCTAACGACTTTATTTAAAATGGCCATTTACTACCACCTGTCACATTCTATCCACTTTGACAGTTACAGTTTTCTTCAAGACCCCCATAACTACATACTATTTATGCCTTATAGTTATTTCTATCTTTGTTTTTCATTTTCTATTTGCCCTACTAGATTGTACAATCTGTGGAGGTAAGACTTTGCATCTCTTATTTACCAGGTGGGAGCCGTACATAGAGATAGTAACTACCTCTCCATGTCTTGGTTTTTCATGTAGTCCTATTTCTTGGCTCCCCTTTCTGGAAATAGCCCCAGTGTTGGCTTAGCTGATGGAAAGGGATTGATTTTAGAACCACACATCTCTGTGTATGTGTGTGAACTTGAGCAAACAAGTTGAAATTACCAAGCTTCAGGTCTCTTATAGGTAAATTAAGGAAAATAATATTTATATCAAAGAATTGTTGCAAACAGTTAAGTAACTTACCCTTAAACTGTCTATCTCAGTTCTGGGCTTATGATATGTAATCAGTAAAATTACATCACCTTCCCTTTTATCTCTACAGTGAACTGCGTCTGTTCTGATCTCCTAGCTGGGCTCTGTCCTTCCTGCCTCCAGAATTCCTCTCACCAGGAATACCTGGTGAGGATACTTACTTCCTACTTCATGCCCACATTATAACTCCATGTTTCATTCTTGATTCTTCTGGCCACACCTATGGGAAATATAAATTTACATAATCTTTTATATCTTAGCTCTCTTTATGAAATTGTGTTCTCTACATCTGTTTAACAACATGGTAAAACTATATCCACAAAACATGATGACTTTATTTGGTTAATTATAATATTGATGGTTTCTTAATTTCTCAGTTGTTTACTTCAGATAAATAGGTAAAAACTAAAAGATGTTCAATTTCTTAAGAACAACAGCTTGTGGTGCCATTTGTAACAATTAAACACATCTGAAAGTAAATTCCAATAGCAAATTTGGAATTAGAGTCTAAACAAACTATCCTTTTAAATTTAATATGTCAACCATTTTAATTTCTTCATGAGTAAATCACGTATAGTAGATATAATTTTTATACTTTGAATCAAATAAATGACTAGGAATATAAAGTAAATTAAGATATATTTTACTTTTTTCCCATTTCTACACTATTATTTAAAATGAAATTTTTTCAAAAATTCAGAATTTTCAAATATTTTCAAACAAAGGTCAAGGGAGACTATACAGAAACAAAGATTATGAGTTATTACTATCAACAGAAATTGCAACTTCTGTTTTGACCTTTCTTTGTAGATAAAACTTCAAGAGTCAAATGTGAAATGTGTTAATTGTTCATGTGTTGCTTTTTTGTTTTTTTGTTTTGTTTTGTTTTTTTGTTTTCTGAAATATCCTGCACCAGAGGCTCAATTCTGAAGTGAGCCTTGTATTTGGAGAGGCTGACTAACCAATGGATTGTGTTGATCAATGTGGGGCACTGGATTTTAGGGGATAGCACAGACATAGGCTTAAGAAGGTACACTGCCACTTTTCTGAGTGCCTAGCCTACAGCTACTAGCTACAGGGCATGACTTAAATATTGTTTAATCAAATTATATGTGTTTATTTATGCATTATGAATATATATTGCTTGTGATGTACGTCTTTGTTTTGTGGAATTGCTTTTCTTATTGGAGAGGTATAATCCCTAGAAATAGGGATTACAAAGAAGAAATAGATGCTAAATATGTTTTTTGGCCCTTCTCCTAAGAACAATCATGTTGCAACTTAATAATACATCAATACAGATGAGTATATACAATCTGCAATTAAAACTCATGGTACTTAAATGATAACTGAGAGTGGAGTAAGATAAGGTTATAAAAGAGTGGTTAGGCCACTTACCATGGTCTGGCAAAGGTTTTTGTAGAATAAGTTTTAAACTGAGATTCATAAAATAAAAAGATTTTTTTTTCAGAAACAAAACTATAAGCCAAGCATTGAGATGAAAAAGGAACTGACAAAAATGAGACACTGAAAGGTCAAGGTGCACAAAATACACATGAAAGAAAGAGGAGAAAGAAATATTTTAAAGGTACATTGGTGTTGGGAGGGGGTACCTGTGTGGCCCAGTCAGCTGGGCCCCCCAACTCTTGATTTTGGCTGTGACCATGGGGTTGTGAGCAAGCCTGCATCAGGCTCCACACTCACTGGGTGGCCGGGGGAGGGGATCTGCTTGAGATTCTCTCTCCCTTTTCCTCTGCCCTTCCCCTCTATGCTCTATCTCTTTCTCTCCCTCAAATAAATAAATGAATCTTTAAAAAAAAAAAATGTACAAGGGCTAAACTGTCCAAAATCTAATAGGCCATGATAAAAGAATTTATATTTGCAATTGGGTGATATCATGCAATTGGAAGGTGTTGAAGTTTTTGTTTGCTTATAAAGGAGAATAACATTGTCTAATTCATAATCTAAAATGATGACTCTGATTGCTATGTTTTAAAAAAGATTTAGATGAGAGTGAGATTAAAGATGAGACCGGTTAGGAGGAAAGTGCTAAGATATAATTTAAGTAGTTTGAATTCAAATAGTCATAGAGTAAATAGAGAAAAATGAATGAGCATGAGATACATTAAAAAGGCAGAAACAATAAGAGCTGTAGCTTGATTCACTTGGGAGATTAAGGAAGTCACTAAAGTTTCCAGTTTGAACATTTTGGTGGGTGGTTTAAGCAATTACTGAAATGAGGAAATCCAAGAAGAGCATTAGGTATGTTGGATGAAATCAGGAGTTCCTTTTGGAAAATATTTTTTGATATTTCTATGAAGCATCCATTTGGAAATGTCAAGTATCCCAGTAACTACGTGAGTCTAAAGGTCAAGGGAGAACTGAACAGAAACAAAGATATTATGAGTTATTATCATCAACAGAAACTCAACCTCTGTTCTGACCATTCCCTACAGATAAGACTTCAAAAGTGAAACTGGAAATGTATTATTTATTCATCTGATGATCGAAGAAAAGTCAGACAGAATTATGAGTACCATGCCCCCCACAATGGATTCCCCTCTGGTATTATATTCTCAATAAGTGCCCAATTTAAAAGCCAGGTTCTAATAATTCAATGCTCTCTTAGGTAACACTTGAATCCATGGACCGAAATAAGTCATAGCAAATCCAAAGAAATCAGAACTACTCTGGTAGACATTTCTATTTATTAGCTACATTGGCTTTAAAATAATTTGATGGCATATGCAATACTAAATTTAGTATAAGCCTAATTATCAGGTCAATATTTAACTACTGGATTTAGTTAACAACTACCAGAGCGACAGAACACACCAACAGGAAAGATTACTCTTACCTTTAAGCTATCTTACGAAATGACTAAAAGTGAGACCATGCTTCACATGAAACAGCTATGTTTGAAATATCTGACTTCACAGTATAATTATTTCGATAATTCCCACATTAGTCATCACTCTACTTCTAGCAATTGTATGGTGTCTGACACATAGTAGTACATTGTTGTTGAATGAATGAAAGATGGCACCCTAAATTCATAAATAGTAAAACTCACAAGATCTAAACCTGGCAAGTTAAATCTAAAAACTTTATACTGTTTAATTTTCTTCTCCTGTTTTTGTTGTTGTTGTCATTGTTGTTGCTGTTGTCTCTTAATCAGAATGAAAGCAAGAGCTCTTAAGGGTTTTGCTTTTGTTTTCACAAAAACACACTGCTTTCTATAGAAATGATAGAAAAACTACTATGTGTCAGACATGACTTTAATTACTTCAACTGTATTAACTCATAAATTTAATCTATACTCCTTCAAGGTAGTTGCCACAATTATCTACCTTACTGAGCACAGGTCACATAGATAATAAATCTGAAAATGTGGGATGTCAATATTCCTGCTTCTTCTTTTCTATAGGATTCTACATTTTTTATTTTTAATTTCAAGTCTGGTTTCTTAAGGGTCACTGCTATATCTCCATGGCTTCATGGTCAACCCACGATTTTTGGCAGATGTTGTGCTCAAAAATCTTGAACTTCTTTCTGATAATCAATCTGTGTGGTTTGGTGAACACATGTAAAGATCAGGCACTTCCCAACTCTTATATTCACTTCCTACTTGATTCTGCCTTGTGCACAGTTTCCTAGAAAGCCAGGGATTCATCGGAAGTTTATCTAGAGGCTATTCTATGTCTCTCCTATTTTCAGACTCTCTTCATAAAATTCTAGCTGGTCCACCATTCACTCCAACAAGGATCACCACCTCAGGCTGTCAGAAATATTGTTTTCCTTCATTGGTTTCTTACTATATCCACCACTTTTATCTGCAAAGTCTCATGTTTTCACATTCTAAACAAAACTGAGTCCACACTCTCTGGCAGGACAGTTGCAAGTGTGTGCAGCCAGCCCCTAGCTAAGAAATTAGCAATTCTCACTGACTAAACGTGGGAGTAGATTGAGAACAGAGCAACATCAGGCAAAAAGGCTAAATAAAGACTCCTATTTGTCTTACCCGAAGCTGTAGCAATTTTCAAGAACTAATGATTCTCAATTTCTCTTCTGCCTTGGATCATTTTCCCAGAATTCACATATTTTTCTCAGAATTCTGTCTAGCGTAACACTTGTGTATGTGTGTATGTATATGTCTGTGTGTGTGTGTGTATACAGAGGATCACCCACCTATTCACATTACATAGTCTTCCTTGGGGGTTTATTATTTTAAAAGTGCACGTGAAAAATCCACATAGTATCTTCATATAAAACACTCAGTGCATTTCCTCTCAAAGTGCCAAGTCCTGTATTACCATTTTTTTTTCAAATCTCACTTTAAAGGAGTAAAAATTCTCCCAAAGAAAAATACTGTGTTTTGATTAAGTTAGCAAAAAACAAAACAGTTTGTCATATTAAACTATATTTTCAGTTATCTTTCTAGTCAGTGCTATTAAATATAACTACTAAATTATTATCTATCCTGACAGTTTTCCATAGTTGAACAGTATTATTATTCATTCTCTCAGACAATAGGATTTGAATGGAATAAATTGATTCTTACAGAGAAGGTCATAATTTGACAATTCTGAATTACATTCAAACATTATTAATTGTAATTTCACTAGTTCTGTTTTTATGCCCAAGTTGAGGCTATGTAGCTATAAAAATGGAAAATTAACAGATTATTTTTAATCAGGAGGGAAATATTTCACTACATAAAAAAACAAATTATTCAGCCCCCATGAATACCTTAAAATTATCTAATTACTTAGACTTCATATGCTGATTATAAATAATTTTTAGTGATTCATTAAAGCTGGTCTGTAGACATTTAATGTGCCACATGTTTTTGCCCCAACATATTACTCTTTGGAGCTTGACACAAGGAGATTTTATTATAGACTATACCTATGTATAAAAGGACTTAGGACATTCATTGTGAATATTTATAAAATGTCTATAATAGAGACAATCACTGAACTGTCCAAACACTATGTCAACTCTTAGCCAAACGGTGTTCAAAATTAAGTATCTAGTCATTAAGGTTAGGTTTGGTATACATTCTTTATTTTCCCAGGATACCTAAGCCTGCATCTCATAATTCATTACATCCAAAGCATAAGAGTACCAAATACCTAAAAAGCATTCAATAAATGTTGAAAGAATGGATATAAAACTCTCTAAACTTTTCTTACTCATCTTCAAAATGTACATAAACTCAGTCTGAATACTCAGTAGAGTTACTCTGAACATCTTGCTGTTGGAAATAAAAAATATAATGTGTCCTTTCTACTCATCTTAGGCCCTGTCTATTCTTTTTCTAGTTCCCTAAGGTGTAAGGGCAGGTTGTTCAATTGAGCTTTTTTTTGTTTCTTGAGGTAGGCCTGTATCGCTATGTATTTGCCTCTTAGAACTGCTTTCAATGTACCCCGAAGATTTCGGAACATTGTGTTTTCCTTTTCATTTGTCTTCATGTATTTTTTTTTAATTTCTTCTTTGATTGCTTTAGTGAATTATTGCTTGTTTAGTATGACATTGTTTAGCCACCACATATTCATGTTTTTTCCAGTTCTTTTTCTTGTAATTGATTTCTAGTTTCATACCACTGTGGTTAGAAAGTATGCATGGTATGGTTTCAATCTTCTTAAATTTACTGAAGTTTGTTTTGTGGCTTAACAGGTGGTCTATTATGGAGACTGTTCCATATGCACTCAGAAAGGATGTGTATTCTGTTGTTTTTGGATGGGAAGTTCTGTATATACCTGTTATGTCCATCAAGCTTCATATGCCATATGATCCAATAATTCCACTGCTGAGTATTCAGAGAAGATGAAAACATTAATTTGAAAAGATATGTGCACCTCTACATTTACTGAAGCATTACTTATAATAATCAAGATATAAAGCAACTGAAATGTTCACTGATAGATAATAGGATAAGGAAGATATGGTGTGTGTGCGAGTGTATAAAATATATAATGGAATATTATGCAGTCTTTAAAAGGGTGAGATTGTGCCATTTGTGTCAACATGAATGGACCGAGAGGGCATTATGCTAAGTGAACTAAGATTGAGAAAGACAGATACCATATGATTTCACTTATACATAGAATCTTAAATAAACAAGTGAATAAACAAACAAAAAGTGAATTAGATCTGTAAAAACAGAGAACTGATGGTTGCCAGAAGAAAAGGGGTAGGTGGGTGAGCAAAATGGGTAAAGAGAAGTGGAAGATACAGGTTTCCAGTTAAGAAATGAATAAGTAATAGGAATAAAAGGTATACACAGGAAATATAGTCAAAGATACTCTAACAGCCTTGTATGGTGACAGATAGTAGCTACACCATGGCATAACATATAGAAAAGTTGAATCACTATGTCGTACACCTAAAACTAATATAAATTGTGTGTCAATTACACTATATAAAAAAATTTAAGAAATTTAAAGTGCCATACACACACTATGGACTAGACCCTGGACTGAATGCTTTATAGAAATTCTCATTAAATCTTAATAATAATCTTGTGAACCATTTATTATTCCCCTCTTAAATAGTGAAAGTTTAGATATTTCTTGGACATGGAACTAAAACACACCAAAACCATATATGTTAATTCATTTGCTAGATTCCAAAGCCTATGAACTTTGTAAAATGCATCCACTCTGGAAAACTGCATGACAAATCACTTTAGAAAAGCCAAGCACTATGTAAGTATAAATTACTATTACTTGAAAAGAATCATGAATCCTAAGAAAATTATGAATATTTACCTAAAATGAGTCTGCTTATACAATCATTATTTCCTCCTTTGATAATTTTTCACTACTTTGACAAAACAGTTGGTCACCTGAATAAAGTGTTCACATATGGTAATAGGTTGTTTTTGAAATGTGAGTTGGGGAATATTGCTAGTGAATTCACAAATGCCTTAATAAACATACCTAGGGTTAAGTAAGACACTGAATTCAATCTTGGGATAAATCTCCAGTGGAACACCACAAAGTTGTGGTCTTGTCCTCACCTATCTATCATTTTTATTCCATGCATTAGATGGGAACATAAAAAGATACTTATTTTTTCAGGAAACAACAAAGTAGGTAGAGAGCAAATGATATAGGGACAAAATTAAGATTCAGTATGACAATGAGAAACTAAAATCCCAGGCTAATGTGAAGATAAGAAAATGTACACTTACACTTTTAAGTTCAAAAATAACTAACATAACATAAGTCTATGGAGGAAGAAAAAGTACTTGGCATGAGTTAATGTGAAAATTATCTGTGGCTGCAAATCTCCTAATGAGCTAAGGTGTGAGATGGTTGCTTACAATAGCTAGCAAATCTTAAAAGTTTAAATAAAGGAATAATCTCCTTACAGTGAAACAGGCAGACCAACTTCATGCTACACAAACCAAACTTGGGAATATTAGGTACAATTCAACATTATTAAATATATTGATAAGCCAGAGTAAATTAAGAGGAAGAAGAAATAAGAGCTAAAGCTCGTGAGAGACCTGAAAATACCTCAAATAGGATCTAAGTGTAGAAATTTCCATGTAGCTTAGAAAGAAGCTGAATAGAAGAGGAAGAGCGCAAGTTATTTTCCAAATATCTAAAGGACTTCTTATGAAAGATAGATTAGTCTTACCGTATCTGGCTTCTGAGAGCAGAACTAGAGCCACAGGTGGAAACATGAGAAGCAGATTTTGAATTGACATACAAAGAATAAGAGGTAAGTTAGAGGTGCATAAGAAGGGGGAAGGAGTCAAGATGGTGGAGAAGTAGCAGGCTGAGACTACTTCAGCTAGCCGGAGATCAGCTAGATAGCTTATCTAAAGATTGCAAACACCTAAAAATCCATCGGCAGATTGAAGAGAAGAAGAACAGCAATTCTGGAAACAGAAAAACAACCACTTTCTGAAAGGTAGGACCGGCGGAGAAGTGAATCCAAAGCAATGGGAAGATAAACACCGGGGGGAGGGGCCGGCTCCTGGCAAGCGGCGGAGCAACCGCGCACAAAATCAGGACTTTTAAAAGTCTGTTACACTGAGGGACATCGCTCCAGAGGCTAAACCGGGCGAAGCCCACACGGGGTCAGCGTGGCCTCAAGTCCCGCAGGGTCACAGAAGGATCGGGGGTGTCTGAGTGTCGCAGAGCTCGCGGGAATTGGAACGGGAAAGCTGGCTACAGAGACAGAGCTGACAGTAAGCTCGCAGCTCGGTGTTACCTTGAACCTGTCGCAGGCTTGGTGAGCTCGGAGCGTGGCCGGAGGTCAGGCAGACGGGAGTAACTGGGCGCTGTTCTCTGAGGGCGCACTGAGGAGTGGGGCCCTGGGCTCTCGGCTCCTCTGGGCCAGAGAGCAGGAGGCCGCCATTTGTATTCCCGTCCTCCGGAACTCTACGGAAAGCGCTCAGGGAACAAAAGCTCCTGAAAGCAAACCCGAGCGGATTACTCACCCTGGCCCCTGGGTAAGGGCGGTGCAATTCCGCCTGGGGCAAAGACACTTAATAATCACTACAACAGGCCCCTCCCCCGGAAGATCAACAAGAAATCCAGCCGAGACCAAGTTCACCTACCAAGGAGTGCGGTTTCAATACCAAGGAGAGCAGCAGAATTCCAGAGGATGAGAAAGCAAAGCACGGAACTCATGGCTTTTTCCCTGTGATTTTTTTTAGTCTTGCATTAATTAAATTTTTTTCTTTTTCATTTTTTGTTTTTGTTTTTTTTCTCGCCATCTGGTAAAATATTTTTTTAACTTTTACCTTTTTCTTTTTTAACGTTTTTTAACCAGTTTATCTAATATATATATTTTTTCTTTTTTATATTTTTCTTGTTTTCTTTTTTTAAATTCTTTTTTTTTCTTTTTTTTTTTCTTTTTTCTTTTTTTTTTCCTTTCTTCCTTTTTGAACCTCTTTTTATCCCCTTTCTACACCCTCACGATTTGGGATCTCTTCTAATTTGGTTAAAGCATATTTTCCTGGGGTTGTTGCCACCCTTTTAGTATTTTACTTGCTCCTTCATATACTCTTATCTGGACAAAATGACAAGACGGAAGAATTCAACACAAAAAAAAAGAACAAGAGGCAGTACTGAAGACTAGGGACCTAATCAATACCGACATTGGTAATATGTCAGATCTAGAGTTCAGAATGACAATTCTCAAGGTTCTAGCTGGGCTCAAAAAATGCATGGAAGATATTAGAGAAACCCTCTCGAGAGATATAAAAGCCCTTTCTGGAGAAATAAAAGAACTAAAGTCTAACCAAGTTGAAATCAAAAAAGCTATTAATGAGGTGCAATCAAAAATGGAGGCTCTCACTGCTAGGATAAATGAGGCAGAAGAAAGAATTAGTGATATAGAAGACCAAATGACAGAGAATAAAGAAGCTGAGCAAAAGAGGGACAAACAGCTACTGGACCACGAGGGGAGAATTCGAGAGATAAGTGACACCATAAGACGAAACAACATTAGAATAATTGGGATTCCAGAAGAAGAAGAAAGAGAGAGGGGAGCAGAAGGTATACTGGAGAGAATTATTGGGGAGAATTTCCCCAACATGGCAAAGGGAACGAGCATCAAAATTCAGGAGGTTCAGAGAACGCCCCTCAAAATCAATAAGAATAGGTCCACACCCTGTCACCTAATAGTAAAATTTACAAGTCTCAGTGACAAAGAGAAAATCCTGAAAGCAGCCCGGGAAAAGAAGTCTGTAACATACAATGGTAAAAATATTAGATTGGCAGCTGACTTATCCACAGAGACCTGGCAGGCCAGAAAGAGCTGGCATGATATTTTCAGAGCACTAAATGAGAAAAACATGCAGCCAAGAATACTATATCCAGCTAGGCTATCATTGAAAATAGAAGGAGAGATTAAAAGCTTCCAGGACAAACAAAAACTGAAAGAATTTGCAAACACCAAACCAGCTCTACAGGAAATATTGAAAGGGGTCCTCTAAGCAAAGAGAGAGCCTACAAGTGGTAGATCAGAAAGGAAGAGAGACAATATACAGTAACAGTCACCTTACAGGCAATACAATGGCACTAAATTCATATCTCTCAATAGTTACCCTGAATGTTAATGGGCTAAATGCCCCTGTCAAAAGACACAGGGTATCAGAATGGATAAAAAAACAAAACCCATCTATATGTTGCCTCCAAGAAACTCATTTTAAGCCCGAAGACACCTCCAGATTTAAAGTGAGGGGGTGGAAAAGAATTTACCATGCTAATGGACATCAGAAGAAAGAAGGAGTGGCAATCCTTATATCACATCAATTAGATTTTAAACCAAAGACTATAATAAGAGATGAGGAAGGACACTATATCATACTCAAAGGGTCTGTCCAACAAGAAGATTTAACAATTTTAAATATCTATGCCCCCAACGTGGGAGCAGCCAACTATATAAACCAATTAATAACAAAATCAAAGAAACACATCAACAATAATACAATAATAGTAGGGGACTTTAACACTCCCCTCACTGAAATGGACAGATCATCGAAGCAAAAGATCAGTAAGGGAATAAAGGCCTTAAATGACACACTGGACCAGATGGACATCACAGATATATTCAGAACATTTCATCCCAAAGCAACAGAATACACATTCTTCTCTAGTGCACATGGAACATTCTCCAGAATAGATCACATCCTCTGTCCTAAATCAGGACTCAACTGGTATCAAAAGATTGCATATTTTCAGACCACAATGCTCTAAAGCTAGAACTCAACCACAAAAGGAAGTTTGGAAAGAACCCAAATACATGGAGACTAAACAGCATCCTTCTAAAGAATGAATGGGTCAACCGGGAAATTAAAGAAGAACTGAAAAAAATCATGGAAACAAATGATAATGAAAATACAACGGTTCAAAATCTGTGGGACACAACAAAGGCAGTCCTGAGAGGAAAATATATAGCGGTACAAGCCTTTCTCAAGAAACAAGAAAGGTCTCAGGTACACAATCTAACCCTACACCTAAAGGAGCTGGAGAAAGAACAAGAAAGAAACCCTAAGCCCAGCAGGAGAAGAGAAATCATAAAGATCAGAGCAGAAATCAATGAAATAGAAACCAAAAAAACAATAGAACAAATCAACGAAACTAGGAGCTGGTTCTTTAAAAGAATTAATAAAATTGATAAACCCCTGGCCTGACTTATCAAAAAGAAAAGAGAAAGGACCCAAATAAACAAAATCATGAATGAAAGAGGAGAGATCACAACTAACACCAAAGAAATACAAACTATTATAAGAACATACTATGAGCAACTCTACGCCAATAAATTTGACAATCTGTAAGAAATAGATGCATTCCGGGCGCCTGGGTGGCTCAGTTGGTTAAGCAACTGCCTTCGGCTCAGGTCACGGTCCCGGAGTCCTGGGATCGAGTCCCGCATCAGGCTCCCAGCTCCATGGGGAGTCTGCTTCTCCCTCTGACCTTCTCGCCTCTCATGCTCTCTCTCACTATCTCTCTCTCAAATAAATAAATAAAATCTTTTTAAAAAAAATAAAAAAAAAAAAAAAAAAAAAAAAAAAAAGAAATAGATGCATTCCTAGAAACATATAAACTACCACAACTGAACCAGGAAGAAATAGAAAGCCTGAACAGACCCATAACCAGTAAGGAGATTGAAACAGTCATTAAAAATCTCCAAACAAACAAAAGCCCAGGGCCAGACGGCTTCCCAGGGGAATTCTACCAAACATTTAAAGAAGAACTAATTCCTATTCTCCTGAAACTGTTCCAAAAAATAGAAATGGAAGGAAAACTTCCAAACTCATTTTATGAGGCCAGCATCACCTTGATCCCAAAACCAGGACTATATAAAAAAAGAGAGCTATAGACCAATATCCTTGATGAACACAGATGCGAAAATACTCAACAAAATACTAGCCAATAGGATTCAACAGTACATTAAAAAGATTATTCACCACGACCAAGTGGGATTTATTCCAGGGCTGCAAGGTTGGTTCAACATCCGCAAATCAGTCAATGTGATACAACACATCAATTAAAGAAAGAACAAGAACCATATGATACTCTCAATAGATGCTGAAAAAGCATTAGACAAAGTACAACATCGCTTCCTGATCAAAACTCTTCAAAGTGTAGGGATAGAGGGCACATACCTCAATATCATCAAAGCCATCTATGAAAAACCCACCGCAAATATCATTCTCAATGGAGAAAAACTGAAAGCTTTTCCGCTAAGGTCAGGAACACGGCAGGGATGTCCATTATCACCACTCCTATTCAACATAGTACTAGAAGTCCTAGCCTCAGCAATCAGACAACAAAAGGAAATTAAAGGCATCCAAATCGGCAAAGAAGAAGTCAAATTATCACTCTTCGCAGATGATATGATACTATATGTGGAAAACCCAAAAGACTCCACTCCAAAACTGCTAGAACTTATACAGGAATTCAGTAAAGTGTCAAGATATAAAATCAATGCACAGAAATCAGTTGCATTTCTCTACACCAACAGCAAGACAGAAGAAAGAGAAATTAAGGAGTCAATCCCATTTACAATTGCACCCAAAACCATAAGATACCTAGGAATAAATCTAACCAAAGAGGCACAGAATCTATATTCAGAAAACTATAAAATACTCATGAAAGAAATTGAGGAAGACACAAAGAAATGGAAAAATGTTCAATGCTCCTGGATTGGAAAAATAAATATTGTGAAAATGTCTATGCTACCTAAAGCAATCTACACATTTAATGCAATTCCTATCAAAGTACCATCCATCTTTTTCAAAGAAATGGAACAAATAATTCTAAAATTTATATGGAACCAGAAAAGACCTCGAATAGCCAAAGGGATATTGAAAAGAAAGCGAACATTGGTGGCATCACAATTCTGGACTTCAAGCTCTATTACAAAGCTGTCATCATCAAGACAGCATGGTACCGGCACAAAAACAGACACATAGATCAATGGAACAGAATTGGGAGCCCAGAAATAGACCCTCAACTCTACAGTAAACTAATCTTCGACAAAGCAGGAAAGAATGTCCAATGGAAAAAAGACAGCCTCTTCAATAAATGGTGCTGGGAAAATTGGACAGCCACATGCAGAAAAATGAAATTGGACCATTTCCTTACACCACACACCAAAATAGACTCAAAATGGATGAAGGACCTCAACGTGCGAAAGGAATCCATCAAAATCCTTGAGGAGAACACAGGCAGCAACCTCTTCGACCTCTGCCGCAGCAACATCTTCCTAGGAACAACGCCAAAGGCAAGGGAAGCAAGGGCAAAAATGAACTATTGGGATTTCATCAAGATCAAAAGCTTTTGCACAGCAAAGGAAACAGTTAACAAAATCAAAAGACAACTGACAGAATGGGAGAAGATATTTGCAAACGACATATCAGATAAAGGACTAATGTCCAGAATGTATAAAGAACTTAGCAAACTCAACACCCAAAGAACAAAAAATCCAATCAAGAAATAGGCAGAGGACATGAACAGACATTTCTGCAAAGAAGACATCCAGATGGCCAACAGACACATGAAAAAGTGCTCCATATCACTCGGCATCAGGGAAATATAAATCAAAACCACAATGAGATATCACCTCACACCAGTCAGAATGGCTAAAATCAACAAGTCAGGAAATGACAGATGCTGGCGAGGATGCGGAGAAAGGGGAACCCTCCTACACTGTTGGTGGGAATGCAAGCTGGTGCAGCCACTGTGGAAAACAGCATGGAGGTTCCTCAAAATGTTGAAAATAGAACTGCCCTATGACCCAGCAATTGCACTATTGGGTATTTACCCTAAAGATACAAACGTAGTGATCCAAAGGGGCACGTGCACCCGAATGTTTATAGCAGCAATGTCCATAATAGCCAAACTATGGAAAGAACCTAGATGTCCATCAACAGATGAATGGATCAAGAAGATGTGGTATATATACACAATGGAATACTATGCAGCCATCGTAGTATTCAGTCCTACTCCTGCATAGTCCATACTATGCAGTCCTGCTTCCTCCTCTCTCTCTCTCTGCCTGTCTCTCTGCCTACTTGTGATCTCTCTCTGTCAAATAAATAAATAAAATTAAAAAAAAATAAAAAAATAAAATAAATCTTTTAAAAAACAAAACAAAACAAAAAAACTAAAAAACAGAAAATGCATGCCAGAGATTATTGTCACCCAGGACCAGCAATGGAAGTATCATATGATCACCCTGATATGAGGAAGTGGTGATGCAACATGAGGGCTTAAGTGGGTAGGAGAAGAATAAATGAAACAAGATGGGATTGGGAGGGAGACAAACCATAAGTGACTCTTAATCTCACAAAACAAACTGAGGGTTGCTGGGGGGAGGGGGTTTGGGAGAAGGGGGTGGGATTATGGACATTGGGGAGGGTATGTGCTTTGGTGAGTGCTGTGAAGTGTGTAAATGTGGTGATTCACAGACCTGTACCCCTGGGGATAAAAATATATGTTTATAAAAAATAAAAAATTATTAAAAAATAATTTTTATTTATTTATTTGACAGAGAGATGGTGAGAGAGGGAACACAAGGAGAGGGAGTAGGAGAGAGATAAGCAGGCCTCCTGCTAAGCATGGAGCCTGATGTGGGGTTTGATCCCAGGACCCTGGGATCATGACTGAGCTAAAGGTAGACGCTTAATGACAGAGCCACCCAGGCGCCCCTCAACAGACTTTTTGATTAACCTGTCATCTATTAGTCCAGATACATAACATATGAAGGCTTCTATGGTACTATATTTAGCCACCATAACAGTCAAAATACGTGGCTTTCTATGTGGTACTGCAAAGTAATTGACCTTCCATGTCTTAAATCTAATTTCATTTCCTTAACAAAAGAGAAAAAAGAAATATAAGAACACTGAGGAGAGTAATAATAGACCTAAAGATCCTGGGAGTTAACATCTGCCTTCAACCTCTATTTCTTATGTTTCTTGCCTGATGTAGATGAGGATCTCTTTCAACAGTCCTAAAGGACTTCTGGGTCTCTCACCATATTCTGAGGTGGGAACTGGATGACATGAGTTGCATATTTGCTTCCTTGGCTCATTGATGACACTTGACCAAAATAAACCAATTCCACGGGCCTTCTAATAAACATTGTTTCAGTTTAACACTCAAATGCTAGAAATACGGCATAGTCTATCCTTACACTTGAATCCCATTTCGATTCACTCCAGAGAAAATTCTTAGTAACTGTGATGTAAAAACAGGCCAGAGGGGCACCCGGGTGGCTCAGTCAGTTAAGTGTCTGGCTCTTGGTTTTGGCTCAGGTTTTGATCTCAGGGTCCTGGGATGGAGCTCCCTGTTGGGCTCCACTGTCAGTAAGGAGTCTGCTTGAGATTTTCCCTCTCTCCCCCTCTGCTCCTCCTCCCTGCCTTTAAAAAAATAAATCTTTTAGGGTGCCTGGGTGGCTCAGTGGGTTAAGCCACTGCCTTCGGCTCAGGTCATGATCTCAGGGTCCTGGGATCGAGTCCCGCATCAGGCTATCTGCTCAGCAGGGAGCCTGCTTCCTCCTCTCTCTCTCTCTGCCTGTCTCTCTGCCTACTTGTGATCTCTCTCTGTCAAATAAATAAACAAAATTTAAAAAAAATAAAAAATAAAATAAATCTTTTAAAAAACAAAACAAAACAAAAAAACTAAAAAACAGAAAAAGCATGCCAGAGATTATTGTCACCCAGGACCAGCAATGGAAGTATTATGATCATTTGGCTAGTGAGTTGTCCAATTACACAAAATCATCCTGAGGACCCATTTCCTAGGAAAATTTCTGCCTTTGTGGGGCTTCCAAATAAGCTGGTCTTGAGAAAGGTACTCAAGTACAATTAGTTTATTTGGAATGTAATTGCAGAAAACATAGATAGGAGGTTGGGGAAATGTGATGGAGAAGATGGCCAAAAAGGGGGGGAAAGTATATAAATCAAGTTACCACTTAGGGAAACAGTAGCTTAATCCCACTGGTGTTGGTTTCCTAATTGGCCCCATAACAGAGAGGTCAAGGACAAACCAAAGGGAGAGGCGGACCACTCCAGATTATAGGTAGACATGGTAATAGGACAGGGAACTTACTTACAAGGGAGGTCTTGGGTGGCCACAAGAGGAGAAAATCTCTGCACCAGGTCACCCAAATCATAAAAATTTATAGAGGCCTTAACTGGGTTCACTCACATATATCATCCAAATTATCTCAATAACACGTGGTTTTCTCAAGGCTACACCCTTGGTAACAGCTCCCACAGTTGGAAGTGTAAAGAGAAAGAACATTGTAAGGAAAGGAGAGAAAGTGAGGAGCCTCCCATTAAACAGCTTTTGAGTCAACATGTGCTCTCCACGACCTCCTCCAACAACTGGGGAATTCTGGAAACCACTGTACAGCACTCACTCCAGAGTTATGTCATCGAGACAGAGAAAACTGGGATTTTTTTTTTTAAGATTTTATTTATATGACAGACAGGTCACAAGTAGGCAGAGAGGCAAGCAGAGAGAGAGAGAGAGAGAGAGAGAAGGAAGCAGGCTCCCTGCTGAGCAGAGAGCCCGATGTGGGGCTCGATCCCAGGACCCTGGGATCATGACCTGAGCTGAAGGCAGCAGCTTTAACCCAGTGAGTCACCCAGGTACCCAGGATATTTTTATATACCAATTGCCATTAGCTGGGGACCCCAAGAGGAAGAGGCATTGATTTCCTGACACTGCCAGAGACCAGGTGGGCTAAGAAGGCTCCAAGAGCCAGACAAACTCTCTAGGAAAAAGAGAAAATAAAAAGCAGGTGCTAGCGGTTGGAAGTTAGGCTTCTGTGCACTCATATGGAAAGGGCACCAATCAAATATGCTCTAGTGTGCGCTATCTTCCAGGGTAATCCCTTGGCAGATGTTAACTAGCAGTTTTTCTCTTCAGCTGCTTCAATTTCTAGATTTTCTTACCTGAAGTTACATATTCTAAGCCCTCTAATCTTCATCTTAAATATTAGCGATATTTAATATCCTGAATCATAAATTCAGCAGTACCACAATCAGCATCCCACTCACTGACTTTACATAGGTTTTGTAGAAAAGATGTTTTTACTTTTAATTATGCTCTTCTATGAAGTGTTTCATGTAATCTAGCACAAATTTTGATTACATGATGTCTCATGGGACAAAAAGAAATATATGAAGAGAGGCATACATTGCAATTAGAGCACCTTGTTAGCAAGTTAAATGTGAAGGAATATGAAATGTGGGAACTTCATTACCCAGAAAAAAATGAGACCACTGGTACTATATATGAGTCAAACATGGTCTCTGGACTCTAGCTCACATTTAAAACAAATATTGTGTATTAAGAAGCAATAGTTAAGCTGAATGTTTTAATCACTAAAACAACTGAAAAAGAAATTAAAATCCTCTTACAAACAAAATGCTAAAACAGGATAATTTTATCTATGTGATCTGAGAACAAAAATATTCAAACTTATACACAATTTTCCAGAATATTTAAGAAGAGGAAAAACACTCTAATGTATTTTATGATGCCGCTATCCTAACCTGAAAAAAGCAGAAGCAGATGGACAAAAATAAAGAAAAAAATAGCCCAGTGTATCTGCAGAATACGCACTTGTGCCTGCGGATGAAGAAAACTCTGGACAAGATATTAGAAAACAACATGTATCATATAATTATCACAAAAGATGCCAGATAATATTTAGCTAAAATATGGCACTTAGGCATTATTCTTTTTTTTTTAATTTATTTATTTATTTTCAGAAAAACAGTATTCATTATTTTTTCACCACACCCAGTGCTCCATGCAATCCGTGCCCTCTATAATACCCACCACCTGGTACCCCAACCTCCCACCCCCCCGCCACTTCAAACCCCTCAGATTGTTTTTCAGAGTCCATAGTCTCTCATGATTCACCTCCCCTTCCAATTTACCCCAACTCCCTTCTCCTCTCTAACACCTCTTGTCCTCCATGATATTTGTTATGCTCCACAAATAAGTGAAACCATATGATATTTGACTCTCTCTGCTTGACTTATTTCACTCAGCATAATCTCTTCCAGTCCCGTCCATGTTGCTACAAAAGTTGGGTATTCGTCCTTTCTGATGGAGGCATTATACTCCATAGTGTATATGGACCACATCTTCCTTATCCATTTGTCCGTTGAAAGGCATCTTGGTTCTTTCCATAGTTTGGCGACTGTGGCCATTGCTGCTATAAACAAGATCCTAGCCAATAGGATCCAAGAGCACATTAAAAAGATTATCCACCATGATCAGGTGGGATTCATCCCTGGGCTACAAGGATGGTTCAACATTCGCAAATCAATCAATGTGATACAACAAATTAATATGAGAAAAGAGAAGAACCACATGTTCTTCTCAATTGATGAAGAAAAAGCATTTGACAAAATCCAGCATCCGTTCCTTATTAAAACACTTCAAAGTATAGGGATAGAGGGAACATTCCTGAACTTCATCAAATCTATCTATGAAAGACCCACAGCAAATATCATCCTCAATGGGAAAAAGCTTGCAGCCTTTCCATTGAGATCAGGAACACGACAAGGATGACCACTCTCACTACTCTTGTTCAACATAGTATTACAAGTCCTAGCAACAGCAATCAGACAACAAAGAGAAATAAAAGGTATCCACATTGGCAATGAAGAAGTCAAACTCTCTCTCTTTGCAGATGACATGATTCTTTATATGGAAAACCCAAAAGACTCCACCCCCAAACTACTAGAACTCATACAGCAATTCAACAACGTGGCAGGATACAAAGTCAATGTGCAGAAATCAGTGGCTTTCTTATACACTAACAATGAAAATACAGAAAGGGAAATTAGAGAATCAATTCCATTTACTATAGCACCACGAACCATAAGATGCCTGGGAATAAACCTAACCAAAGAGGTAAAGGATCTGTACTCGAGGAATTACAGAACACTCATGAAAGAAACCGATGAAGACACAAAAAGATGGAAGACCATTCCATGCTCTTGGATCGGAAGAATAAACATTGTTAAAATGTCTATACTGCCTAGAGCAATCTATACTTTTAATGCCATTCCGATCAAAATTCCACCGGTATTCTTCAAAGAGCTGGAGAAAATAATCAAAAAATTTGTATGGAATCAGAAGAGACCCCGAATCGCTAAGGAAATGTCGAAAAACAAAAATAAAGCTGGGGGCATCATGTTACCTGATTTCAAGCTTTATTACAAAGCTGTGATCACCAAGACAGCATGGTATTGGCATAAAAACAGACACATAGACCAGTGGAACAAAGTAGAGAGCCCAGATATAGACCCTCAACTCTATGGTCAATTAATCTTCGACAAAACAAGAAAAAATATACAGTGGAAAAAAGACAGTCTCTTCAATAAATGGTGCTGGGAAAACTGGGCAGCTATATGTAGAAGAATGAAACTCGACCATTCTCTTACACCATACACAAAGATAAACTCAAAATGGATAAAAGACCTCAACATGGCACAGGAATCCATCAGACTCCTAGAGGAGAACATAGGCAGTAATCTCTTCGATATCAGCCACAGCAACTTCTTTCAAGATATGTCTCCAAAGGCAAAGGAAACAAAAGTGAAAATCAACTTTTGGGACTTCATCAAAATCAAAAGTTTCTGCACAGCAAAGGAAACAGTCAAAAAAACAAATAGGCAACCCACGGAATGGGAGAAGATATTTGCAAATGACAATACAGACAAAAGGTTGATATCCAGGATCTATAAAGAACTCCTCAAACTCAACACACACGAAACAGGCAAACATATCAAAAAATGGGAAGAAGATATGAACAGACACTTCTCCAATCAAGACATACAAATGGCTATCAGACACATGAAAAACTGTTCATCATCACTAGCCCTCAGGGAGATTCAAATTAAAACCACATTGAGGTATCACCTTACACCAGTTAGAATGGCCAAAATTAACAAGACAGGAAACAACATGTGTTGGAGAGGATGTGGAGAAAGGGGAACCTTCTTACACTGTTGGTGGGAATGCAAGTTGGTGCAGCCTCTTTGGAGAACAGTGTGGATATTCCTCAAGAAATTAAAAATAGAACTTTCCTATGACCCTGCAATTGCACTCCTGGGTATTTACCCCAAAGATACAGATGTCGTTAAAAGAAGGGCCATCTGTACCCCAATGTTTAGGCATTATTCTTAACAAACTTGCAATCGAAGTTTACTTTAATCTAAAAAGTTTACTTTAATCTAAAAAAGGGAATTGTTATAAAACCCACAGCAGTCATCATACTTAATGTGAAAAGTTTATGTTCCCTTTAAGAAAAGAAGTAAGACAGGACGCCTGGGTGGCTCAGTTGGTTAAGCAGCTGCCTTCAGCTCAGGTCATGATCCCAGCGTCCTGGGATCAAGTCCCACATCAGGCTCCTTGCTCGGCAGGGAGCCTGCATCTCCCTCTGCTTGCCATTCTGTCTGCCTGTGCTTGCTCTCTCCCCCTCTCTCTCTCTGATAAATAAATAAAATCTTAAGAAAAGAAAAGAAGTAAGACAAAGATACTTTACTGATACTCTTAAACACTGTGCTGAAAGCTCTGGTTAGTGAATAAAGATAAGGAAAGAAAATGAAAGGTCTAAGGACTAGAAATAGAGGAAAAAATGGGTTTTGTATGGAAGTGTCAGATCACTAATATTATCTTCCTGAAACCAATATTATGCTGTATGTTAACTGAAATTTAAATAAAAACAAAAAAAGAATGTTCACACAAACACAGATAAAGGGGAAATTAAAAATATCAAATTCATGCCTATAGAATAGTAGTTAATAAAATGGAGTATATTTATAAATTGAAATACTTCATGGTATGTCAATGAATCAACATCAGCAAAATTAATCAATACGGGTAAATCTCAGAAATATAATCTTTATTAAAAAGAGGGAATGTCTAGAAGAATATATAAATGTGGTTCCATTATTACTTACATCTTTAAAAACCTGAAAAACTAAACAGTATCTTGATGAAGGTATATTGTATTAAACAATTTCCTAAAAGTGAATAAATGCAAAACTCAGGATAGTGGTCACCTCTGCAAGGATGGGCTGCCATAAAGATTATCTCAAGGGGCTTCAATGGAACTGGTAACAGTCTGTTTCTTGGTACACCAGTGTTCCTTTGTTTTCTGTTACCTTACATGTATGTTATGTTTTTATTTCAATATTTATTAAAACATTAAAAAATATAGCCAAGGTAAAAGTAGTGTATTTCTTCTTTCATTTAATATAAGGAATAAATATAATTTGCCTTATCTTTAAAAACACACATCTTAGAATAATCTTAAGTGCTGTGAAATCAATGATATGGCAGCATACAGCCTTGAGGCCAAGAATTATTTCTTTTCAATATTATAACAAGTTTTTCTACCCACAAAAAATACAAAAGCAAGACCAAATAGTATTTTGAGTTCAGTAATTCTCCTTAATAACACCTAGAAGCCAGAGTTATCTATGATTTTGTCTACCATAATAATATTGATCGCTAGCCATTGAATGAGGGGAAAGTAGTATATTAAGTGACCTAAAATGGGTAGTCTTAAGTGTAGTTATCTCTAGAGCAGTGATATATTGAAAACAAAGTCACACTTAAAGTTACCATAATAAAATGCTCCTTGGCACTAAAATCTTAAAAGCATTGTAGAACTGTAGACAAAAATAATGTTGCTTTCTAAAGAAATGAAATACAGCCAAGAATAGAAAGGACTTTGAGAGGTCATTCAAGCATATAGCTTAATGCCACCAAAACACTTAGCTTGAATTTTCTTCAGAATTATTAGATACAGACAATACCTTATCTAATTTGATATTCTAGAATTTTATATTCTATAGCCACAAGGTCATCTTTCAAAATTTCTATTATAGAAAATTTCAAACTTACAGAATAGTGAAGGAAACAGCATTTTGAATCCACATCTACCCATCACCCACGTTTAACAATGATCAAAGCAGGACCAGTTCTTACTTTCTCTATCCTATCACACATTCACACACCATCCAATTATTTTGAAACAAATCTCAAACAAAATGACTTCACCTATAGCATTTTAGTGTATATGTGTAAAACACAATAGCTGCCTTAACAACATAACTAAAATATCTTAATCACCTCCTCCCCCAAAATTTAAAAAAATAATTTCTAATATCACCAAATATATAGATAATATATATACATTTAATTGATCATCCTATAGTTCTTCTTTTTATTTTTACAGTATATTTGATCAAATTGAAATACAAATGAGAGGTATACATCTTGATTGGTAAATTTGTCTAAGTCTTCTTGTAATTTACAGTTATCACTCTTCTTTTTTTCTTCTTATAATTTATTTTGAAGAAATCGAGGTTTTGTTTTCTTTTTTTTTCTTTTTTCTTTTTTTTTTTTTTTTGTCTTTTTGTGTCCCATATGTTCCCTGTAGTCTGGATGTGCTGTTTGCGCTACCATGGCATCATTCTACATGTTCATCTCTCTCCTATATTTACTCTATGTCCATAGATCTAGCTTTTGCAAGACTATTTTTCGGAAGGTACACTGTACTTCCTTTAGGACGTACCTAATATCAATGTTGCTTCCCCTTGTAACGTCAGTGATGATTAGTGATCAGTAGTAGATCCCTATTTTATGAGGGATCCCCAAATGTTAACATCTTAAATTATTCCTTCTTCATGTATAAAATGGTATTGTTTTTATAAAGATCTATCTCTCCTCATCTGCTATTTTGTTTTCCCCAAGGTACCGATTTTTTAAGAAAGGCAGAATAAATGATTACGTCTTTTTTTAAAGAAGTTTTCAAAATGACTTAATTCTTTATGTTATCTTCTAATGGTGGTCAATTAAGTTGGGGAGAGAGGAGTTTCATTTTTTATATTGTAATGAACTCATGAAATAAACACATTTGATGTGCTTTGGTTTTACTGTTGTTATTATTTCTATAGATGCACAAATTATTCCATCTCATTGAAGATTCTTCAAATTGGTAGCCTGAAATTGGTTATAGAGAGAACATTTACACCAGAGAAATCAGCAAACACAAATCAGCTTTTTTTTTCCTATAAACCAGCTGTCAACATTTGCCACCTTGCTACTGGTGTCATATCCTATATTGCCTCTTTCATCATTATCATTAAGTTTTAGTTTTATGGGTGCAAACACATTTAATGGCTACTTCTAGAGGATCTATGACTTTATGTCAATATATACATATATATTTTTTTCCTAATTTTGATTGCTGTCTAAGAGCATTCTCCATTTAATCCGATTGGAAAATGCTAATGAAAAAAGAACACCCTGAGTTCTTGTGTGTTCATGATAGACTGTCTGTGGCCCTTATATTTGAAAACTAAATTTGCTAGATATGAAATCCTTCAGTGACATTCTCTTTCCTTGAATATCTTATATAGGACTCATTTTTTTTTTTCTTTTTCTGGAGTTACAGGTTAATCACATGCCTTCCGCTGTCTCGGGGGATTGTGGGGGATACTCCTCACTGCTGACAGAGTTGAAATTCTCTTCCCTACTTGACTGTCTCTGACACCAACTAGTAGGTTTAGGAGCTTGGCCGGTTAGTTCTAGCATGATGAAGTCAAAGTTTGGGTTTCACACTTGATCTTGGATGGTGTTAGTATGTGGAGATGGGGTCATATGTTTTTCTGTAGTGTTTGATTGGATGGAGTAGATATTTAAAAGTTTGTGGTCTTGCTTGCTAGGCTGTCTTGTTCCTAATCTGTTCACAAAGGAAAGCAGACATTTGTTGGGGCTTCTTGTATGCATCTTCTGGGATTTCTGAGTTACTGGTTCCTTTAGCTCCAAGTCAGAGATACTTGCAGCAAAAAGAAAATTCCGAGAACCCAGCATCATGTTATTCTTTGGATTCTAAGGTCCCAACCAGTCTACCTCTTTCTCGCTACCTTTCAAAATCTTCTTATGTTCATCTTATGTTGTATTCAGGAGTTGTGGTTGTAATTAACAGAAAAAATATGGATAAGTACATCTCCATCTTCCTGAAAACTGAACCATAAAATTCATTTTAACTTCATTATTTTCCAAAAGAGTTTATGTTCCATATTTGAGAATGCATACCAATGCCTGTGGACTTTGAAAGAAAATTATATGATACCTTCAAAATTTTGTGTGTATTTGTTCTATTTTTCTTCCAGGAACTTTGTTATCCCCACGCTAGCTTCTTTTTGCCTTGTTTATTTCTTAATCTGTTCCATCTTTTGGTCTGTGCTCATATGTATTGATAAAGATTATCCCTCACCTCACTTTCTTTTTAGTAAATCAATTTTCAGCAGTGTCTGTTCATTCCCCCCTTTTTTTTTTTAATTTAATAACAATGTTTACTTGGTCCTCAGTTGGTTTGTTTAAGATGTGCACTTTTTTTTTTTTTCCTCATGCTCTTTGCATTAGTTTTCCCTTTCTGCTTTAACAAATTCCCACAAGCTTAGTGGCTTTAAAAAAAATGCAAATTTCTTACAGTCCTGTAGTTCAGTCTAAATGGTCAACAGTGCTGTCTTCCTGCTGGAGGCAAGAGTAGGGAATCTTTGCTTGCATTTTTCCATTTCTAGAGGCCTCCTGCATCCCTTTGCTTGTGGTACCTTCTTCTATCCTCCAAACCAGTGGCAGAGCATCTCTAAATCCTCCTATTCTTTATACTCTGATTCTCCTTCCTCCCTCCTTCCCTTGTAATGACCTTTGTGACGACACCAGACCTACTCAAATAATCCAGGATAGCTTCTCTTTCTCCAGCTTCTTAACTTGAAGCACATCTATGAAATCTCTCTGGGCATGTGAGGTTACATATTCACAAAATCCAGCGATTAGGACATGGAAATCATTCAGGGGCCATTATTCTGTCTCACATATCACGTAACCGTTTTATATTCTTATTTTTGAGCCCTTCTTTAACAGATTTCACATTTTTATTCACTTGCATATCATTTAGTGACTGGGGAAGTTTCTTTTCTAGATTGAGTGATTTTCTTCCATATGACAATATTGGTCATAGCATAGTATCCTTTTTTTCCCTTCTGGATGATACCATGCTTTATTTTTTATAAAGCACAGCCTTCTGTCTATATATATTTTGCCTGCTCTCTTCTTACCTGGATTTTGGATTTTTGTTCACAAACACAGCTTGAGAGAGCTAGATGATTTCTGCTCTATCCACTATTCTGTAACTCATGGAATTGTGAAGGAAAGAATAGCACTAAACTGAGCTTACATTTTGAAAATGGGGGGTCCTGCTATTTTGCTAAATGTCCTTACCAGCACTCATTACATTAACAGGAGAAACCCTATTCTCAGAATGAGATACACTCCTGGTTTCTAATTTAGTATCTGTTTCTGGAAGCTTTATTTCCACCGAAGAACCTTAGCTCCAGGTTCATTTCCCCCTTTCACACTTTTCTCCCAGCAGTCATCATCTTTACTACTCCTTCAGGAAAGAAAATAATAAAAGAGATCTACTCAGTTTTTCTCTCTCAGTGACAACTTGCAGGTTTTATTGACTTTTCATTACAGCTACTATGGAGAAGGAGGAGCAGGAATCAATCTGTGTAGCACCTTCCTCTGTTTCAGATTTTCTTAACTTTTGCTTTAATGCAAGACCAAGTTTTTTTGTTTATTACATTTGATTATACTACTTACCATATGTTGCCACTCTTTTTGTAGTTTTGGAGTATTTTTGATGATTGTTGCTGTTTTTTAAGTTACTCTGACCATTTTAGGGGATCCTGGGTAGCTCAGTCCATTAAGCTTCTGACTCTTGATTTCAGCTCAGGTCATGATCTCAAGGTCCTAGAATCGAGATCTGAGACCAACATCAGGCTCTTTGCTCACTGCAGAGTTGGTTCTGACCCTCTCTCTTTCCCTCTCCCTCTGCTCCTCCCCCTGCTCTCTCTGTCTGTCTAATATAAATAAATAAATAAAATCCTTAAGTTACTCTGACCATTTGTTATGGTTTGCAAAAAGAAATTCTGTGATGCTACTTCAATCACTTTATTCCCAATTGAGAAAATATCTCCATGAGTCTTATTTTAAATGTGAATAGATTTCTTTTTTTTTTTAAGATTTTTATTTATTTACTTGATAGAGAGAGATCACAAGTAGGCAGAGAGAGAGGGGGAAGCAGGCTCCCTGCTGAGCAGAGAGCCCAATGTGGGGCTCGATCCCAGGACCCTGAGACCATGACCTGAGCTGAAGGCAGAGGCCTAAACCACTGAGCCACCCAGGCGCCCCTTTAAATGTGAATAGAAAAAAAGAATCAGGATTTACTTACCAATGAGTAAAAGTTTTGAGCTAGTAAGAGGTCAGTAACACACATTTCAACCCCCAAATTATATTTTTTCCTATTTTCAGGAATTCTACTTTAGTGTTAATGATCTCACTACAACACACTACTAATAGGGACTAAATTATATTTTCAACAGTTTTGAAATGATAATCCAAATGATAATTTAGTATAAGTCAATACCTTTTTAAAGGTTTTATTTGAATTTAAGTTGTGTGGGAATGATGCTTATTATTTCTTTAGAGTGAGATGGATCTTCATAAAATCACCATAATCATAATTTGAAGAGATTTTAAAAGGAATACAATCCAGTCATCTTGAAGAATATAGAATATTCCAAAATTTTTACCAAATGTCCACCTGAATGTGGGTTAGATCCCTCACCACCACCTGGGGCAGACCATTCTGTTTTTTGTCTGGTTTCTGTGCAAGTGTATATATTCATCTGACCTCTTTCTCATACTGACCCAAGCTTCCTAGTTCCTCCACTAGAGACTTTATCTGATTGTTCTTCATGACAACACTATGAATATTTGAGGGAAACCCACTTGTCTTCCTCAAACAGGGCATTAATTTATATCAAAAGTGTTTGGATACCATCCTCATTCGAATGTTACCAAATAGAACATATCTGGCAGAAATAAACACAGTTAAGAAGAGCCTTAAATATAAATACAATACTTGAACATCCCTTCAGCTAAAAAAAAATATCACAGTCACACTCTTGATGAAAGTGTGAAACTCTGTCCTTAATTTTTCCTTAATCATTGCAGGCCTAGGGTGTCTAATACATTAATGGCCATTTCAGATATTGATGGAAATTATAGCCACTGCTTACTAAAACACTGCTGCCAAGAACCTTTTACTCTCCTTAAATTTTATGCTGTTGGCTGCAAGTTCTGGTTTGCTTTCTCACATGCAATACCGTTGAATTTCATTTTTAGCAGATACAATCCACCAGGATAGATTTGAAACCCTATTTTGTCATCTAGACCATTTTTCATGTCCCCAAGCTTTATGTTATACTTTATCTGAAACATCTTTAATCATATATCAGTCACGTCCCTTATAACAAAAGGACATATAAAGAAGGAGGAAAAAGAGAAAAAGATAGAAAGAGCAAAGGCAAGTAAGTGTAAAGGAAAAAGAAAGGAAAAGAAACCAAAATAGCTAGCATGTTAAGCATAAGGGGACTATATACTTCATCCTTTTTTTATGTAACCCAAATTTACAAGATATAGCAAACTCAAAATAGAGAAAGGTGTAACCTAATTAGAACAATTATAATCCTGCCTCCTCACATTCATTTTAGAGGGAGCTATAAAGTATAAATAAACAAATACATAAGTATACTGTTGCCTCTGTATTTGCTTTGCTTATTCCCTCAAATTGCTAAAGGTGTGTATCACACATCTTATTAATTATCCTCACACACCATGCATACTTAAAGAAAGAAACAATTTCTATAATTTTTTCCTTTTTTTTTCTTTTTTCTTCTTTTCTTTTCTTTTTTTTTTTAAGTAAGTTACACACCTAGCATGAAGCACAGTGTGGGGCCTGAACTCATGACCCTGAGATCAAGACCTGAGTTGATATCAAAATTATGTTGGTTAACCAACTGAACCACCCAGGCAACCCCAAAGTTTTAAATTTTGATGTGGCTCAATTTGTCACATTTTTCTTTTAGGGACTGTGCTTCTAGTTTCAATTCTAAGAACTTTTCACCTAGCCCTAGGTCACAAAGAGTTTTCCTCATTTCAATCTAAAGCTTTGGTAGTTTAAATATTCTCTTCATTATTATTATTATTATTATTATTTAGAGAAAGCACATATAAGTGGAGGACGGGCACAAGGTGGTGGAGACTATCTTAAGCAGACTCCACGCCCAGTGTGGAGCCTGACACAGGGCTTGATCTCACACCCCTGAGATCATGACCTGGGCTGAAATCAAGAGTGGACACTTAACTGACTGAGGCTCCCAGGTACTATTGCTTTTTTTTAAAATCATATTAGGCTAGATCATGGAATTCTGTTTTATTAAAGATGACAATAATGAGATAGATGGGAAAATGACGGGTTAAAATTATAAGTAACTAAAATACTATATAAAACTCTGCTCACCATAGGACTACCTAGGTGTATGCAGAAGAGAGTGAGAAAGACTGGAGTCAAATTTGAACAAGTAGGGTTACTGACACAATGATACCTGAACCTTTTGAAATTCTTTCAGAAATATAATTGAAGTGGGATGCCTGAGTGGCTCAGTGGGTTAAGCCTCTGCCTTTGGCTCAGCTCATGATCTCAGGGTCCTGGGATCGAGCCCCACATTGGGCTCTCTGTTCAGCAGGGAGCCTGCTTCCCTCTCTCTCTGCCTCTCTCTCTCTCTGCCTGCCTCTCTGCCTACTTGTGGTCTTGCTCTCTCTTTCTCTCTCTCGCTGTTAAATAAATAAATAAAATCTTAAAAAAAAAAAAAAAAGAAATATAATTGAAGTGAGAAGACATCTTCAAGAACCCCCAAAATGTATTTTTTAAAGATACGAACTTGGGGGATGCCTGGGTGGCTCAGTTGGTTAAGTAGCTGCCTTCGGCTCAGGTCATGATCCCAGCGTCCTGGGATGGAGTCCCACATAGGGCTCCTTGCTCAGCAGGGAGCCTGCTTCTCTCTCTGCCTCTGCCTGCCATTCTGTCTGCCTGTGCTCGCTCTCCCCCTCCCCTGATTAATAAATAAAATCTTTAAAAAAATAAATAAATAAAATAAATAAAGATACGAACTTGGACTTAAGTAGATATATATGTCCTGGGGAGCTAATACACAGCATAGAGATTTCCATCAACAATATTGTGTTATAAACTTCAAAGTTGCTAAGAGACTAGATCTAACTGTTCCCATAACGAAAAAAGAAATAATTATGTAATGTAGTAAACGTTTTAGTTATTGTTATGGTGGTAATCATATTGGAAATTATAAATATATCAGATCAACATGTTATACAGCTTAAGAATACACAATATTATATGTCCATTATATTTCAACTTAAAAAAAAGCAAAATAAAAACAGGTAAAGACAAACTAGCAGTAACTAAACTACCTGCTCAATATCAGAAACCACACTAGAGAAAGTAGAGAGAAAGCAAAGGTCCTTGTGAATGAGCTTAGACACAAATTCCAAATCATTATCATGTATTTACTGCAAAGCTTCTCAGTCCATCCTCTGAAACAGCAGCAAAAGCTAGAAGGGCACGTGGTAACCACCAGCTTGGGTGAGATTTGGAGGAACTCTGGAAATATCTGCAAGCAGTAAAGTTATTTGAGAGTCTGGGCTCTATGAAATCTAGAAACCAACAAATACAACACATTTTCAGGTCAGTGGTCAGCACTGAGGAGCTATTGCTTGGATAGAATCCAACTTGAGCAGATGAGCGTGAATTGGAGCAAGGGAAAGTGAAGATTCAAATAAAAACTAGAGAGAGCTGAGGTGGGTGAGGAACTGTGAAGGAAGTTCTCAGACAGTAGAGACCATACTTGTGATTTGTCAGTGAAGCAATGGAGGAGGGGGGCCTAGGGTGGTGAAACTATAATAAATACCCTTGCTCATCCCTCATCCCTAAAAGTACGATTGGTTATTTTACCTACAAATGTGTAACAGAAAAGGTCTGCAGCATACTCTCATGCAATGTCATTATGATAAAAAAGAAAATAGGGAAAAGAACATCCCTAGATACATAATGAAAACATGTCATTAACATTTAACCACAGAGCAGATAAGAATTGTAATGCCAGCTCAGAATAAGTTAAAAAATAAAAAACAGAAGTTTAACAAAATAAAATAATACTAATAAAATGAATCAGCAAAGTCAAAGAAAAAATTTAAGTGATGGAAATTTAAAAAAAATATCAAATCAGAAAGAGAAAAAGAACTTTTAAAAATGGGAATGATTGGTAAAGAATAATACTTGAAAGTATAATTCTTTTAGAACCCGAAATATAAACTAAATATCCATGAATTCATACTGCTAAAAATGAATGATTTAATAAACAAATGAAGCAAATAAACAAGTCTCCCAAGCAGAATTCCAAATGATTTGTGTAGCTAATTGGCTCTCAAAGAGGGTAAGCGTAACTCCCCACTCTTTAAGTGTGAGCTTTGCATAGTGATTTCCTTCCAGAGAGTATAATAAGCAAAGGATAGAAGGACAAGGAAAGAGTAAATAACATTACCTGAGAAAAAGGGCAAACACTATCTTGGCTATGTGATCAAGGTTGACATCTATAATAATGTCATGTTTAGTGTATGTACTCTTGATTTGTTATGAAGAACATGTCACTAAACCTTTGTAGTCTTCCCCTCCCTTAAAATTTGTAATCCTGTCTAATAAGAAGAAAAATATAAGACAAACCGTAAAGAAGAGATATTCTACGAAAGACCCGATCAGTACCCCTGAAAACCATCAAGGTCAGCTCCAGAAAAAACAAAAAAGAAAAAAGAGAAATATGATGACTAAATGTAGTCCCAGAAGAGATCCCAAAACAGAAAAAGGACATTAGAATAAAGCATGGACTTTAGTTAATAGAAATAACAATAATAATAATAATAATGTATCAATATTGATCCATTAACTGTAACAAATGCACCATAGTAATGCAAGATGCTAATAATAGGGAAAACTAAGTTTAGAACATAAGGAAACTCTCAGCACTCTCTTCTCAATTTTTCTTTAAATCTCCAACTGTTTCAGAATAATAGGTATATTTAAAAACATAAAAATCATTTCAGCATGGGAAGTAAACAAAACAAAACATAAGAATGAATTAAATGAATAGACCATAAAGGAAGTAGGAGATGTAGGGAAGAAAACGTTAAAAGCCAAAAAGCAATGAAGAGAAACAGAATGAAGCAATGAAGAGAAACAAAATGGCCAAAATCCAGAACACTGGCAACACCAAATGCTGGTGAAGATGTGGAACAACAAGAACTTTCATTCATTGACAATGGGGAACGCAAAATTAGAAGACAGTTTGGAGATTTCTTACAAAAGGAAATAATTTTAGCAATAGTCCCCCTTGGTATGTGCTCACAGGAGCTGGAAACATGTCCACACAAAACCTGAACATGGATGTTTATGGCAACTTTACTCATTAACTGCCAAAATGTGGGGGAAACAAGATTTCCTTAGGTACATGAAGTACAAATATAATGTGGTACTTTCTAACAATGGACTATTATTCAGTGCTAAAAAAAAATCCAGGCATGAAAAGACATAGAGAAGCCTTAAATGCATATTAGTAAACAAAAGAAGCTGATCTGAATATGCTACATGTGCTATGATTCCCAGTACATGGCATTCTGAAGAAGGCACAACTATGGAAACAGTAAAAAGGTAAGTAATTGCTGAGGGCGTCTGGGGAAGGATGACTAGGTAGAGCACAGGGGATTTTTCAGGAAGTGAAACTACTCTGTATGAAACTGTATGATGGACTCAAGTCATGATACATGTCCAAACACACAGAATGCATGGCACCTGAGGCTCCTGGGTGGTTCAGTTGGTTGAGCTGCCAACTCTTGGTTTCTGCTCAGGTCACGATCTCAGAGTACTGGGACTGAGCCCTGTGGCAGCTCTCCATTCAGCAGGGAGTCTGCTTCTCCTCTCCCACACCCTCTGACCACCTCTCCACCCCCTGATCTCTGGAATAAATAAATAAATCTTAAGAAAAGAAAGAAAGAAACAAAGAGAGGGAGGGAGAAAGAAAGAAAGGAAGAAAGAAAAAAAGAATGCACAGCAACAGCATGAACCCTGTTGTAGAGTTTGGGTGGTTATGATGTGTCATTGTAGGTTCCTCAGTTGTCACAAATCACAACTCAGTGGAGGATGGTGATCACGAGGGAGGCTATAAATGAGTGGGTGAAATCTCCATATCTTCCTCTCCATTGTGCTCTTAAGCTAAATCTGTTCTTAAAAAATGACTTTCAAAAAAAGAAAGAAAAAAATGAAGAAACTGATTCAAACCTCATCAAAGTGGGAGACAGAAAGTAGACAAATGATAGCGGCACCAAGTACTAGTGGGGGGGAAATGAGCAATGGAACAAATAATAATAATAATAATAATGAACACAGCAATCTACTCTCACCCAAAATACCCTTGAGACTGCATATTGAAATTTCAAATTATGTGCCTGGGGAAAAATGTCTCAGAATGAGTGACCCAGAGATTTGTTCTAGTAAAATTTTTAGATGAAAAGAAGCTTTTCAAGGTATTAAAACTTTACACTTGAAACAATTAGACTGTAGTAATGGTGTTGGGGGGTGGAGGGGGGAGGAGAGGGGTGGTCAGAGGAGGCCTGGGTGAAATTTGAGACTCTCATCACCACTCACCGGTAGACGCCATGGCCCCCAGGTCAGAAGAGAACATGGGGGAAGCAGTAACTAGGAACCCCTAGCCCCTAGCCCTCCCAGCAACAGAGATATTGGTGGAGGCCTAATGGAAGCCAGAAGTTCTTCCACACTGAACAGCAACCAGAGTCACCCTCCCCCTAGGACAATGGAGGCCAAGCAGGAAATCTAAATTTCTACCTACCTCCAGCAGCAAAAGCCCGCCCTGCCCACCCTTCCCACTTCCCGCCCCCAGGCCCCAAGAGCCACTTTGGAGGAAGCCAGCTAAAGCACAAGATTTGAAGTTAAGAGCCAGAGTTTCATATTATAATATCCCAAATGTTCATGCTTTGATAAAAAATTAGTTACCATACCAAGAACTGAAAAAATCTTAAACAGAATGAATAAGAAATCAATAGACACCACCACCAAGAGGGCAGAGATATTAAAATTATCTGACAAATACTTTAAAGCAGGGAATATAAAATGCTTCAACAAGCAGTTATGAACATGCTTGGAAAAAATGAAAAACTACACAGTCTCAGTAAAGAAATAGAAAGTTTCAGGAAGGAAATACAAGCATAAAGAAGAAACAAATGGAAATTGTAGGCCTTTAAACACAGAAGCTGGGAGGGCATTTGGTAAAAGCCCTCAACTGATGTACTCAACACCAGAATGGAGGGGACAAAGAACAAATCAATTAACTAGAACAAAGAACAACAAAAAATATCCAATTTGAACAAGAGGCAAAATATACTGATTAACAAGAAATAACAGAGCCTCGGGGACCTGTGCAACAATAACAAAAGATTGAAAATTCATGTTATCAGAGGCTCATAGGAAGGAGTAAGAGAATAAAACTTAGAAAGTATTCAAAGAAATAATTGCTCAAAAATTCTCAAATTTGCAAAAAACATACACCTTCTTATTCAAAAAGCTGAACAAGCCCCACACACTGGCATAAAATTGTTCAGAATTTGACACATTCAAACAGATACACACACACACACACACACACACAAGTGAATACAAGTGAATAAATTCAGGAAATCTCCAGAATATTGGTGTATTTTTCTTTGTGTGAATCCTGGTTATTATATTATACTATAGTTCTATAAAATGTCACTGCTGAGGGGAACTAGGAAAAGCATGCAAGACATTTCTCTGTATTATCTTTATAACTGCATGTGAGTCTGCAAATATCTCAAAAGAAATTGTAACTAAAAATGGTTTTTGCAATCCATTCTCAATTTAGTTGTGCTCTCCTCTGTCATTATCTTGTAATCTAAAGAGCCTATGAGAAAATTGGGAAGAGGAGTATTTGATGGTTCTTATAATCTTTAAATGACATTAGGATTGAAAGAGAGAGTAGATTATGTCACCAGAAGTTTAAGAGAGGAGGGGTCAGGCAGGAGGGAGTCATGGCTCTACAAGGGCAGCACGAGACATTCTTGTGGTGATGGAAATTTTCTATGTCTTGACTGTATCAACGTCAGTACCTTGGTTGTGATAACATTCTATAGTCCTTTAAGATGTTACCATTGGGAAAATTGGGTAAAGCGTACATGGGATCAATCTGCTCTATCTTAAAACTGCAGCCGCGCGCCTTAGTGGCTCAGTCGGTTGAAGAGGGGTTTTAAAAAGTTAAGGCCACTGTCTTTCACAGGAGGAAGATAAGTTATAAATTGTCCCTGATTAAAATTCCATCATGCACATTAAAAGTATGTCATTAGCAGATGGTAGCTACACTTGTGCTGAGCGTAGCATAACATACAGAGCTGCCAAATCACTATGTTGTACACCGACACCAACGTAACCTTGTGTGTCAGCTTTATTCAATTTAAAACAAAGTATGTCAGTATTACATTAATAGTTGTTATTATATTTTAACATTATAGAACTCTTAGGAACAATGTTTCTTCCAGAGTAATTGTTTGATTTTCAGCAGTCTCAACCTAGGTTTTTGTTGCATTACAACTAAATAAATTAAATGTAACACTGACTAACACAGTACAATGCCCCATAATGTCACTGGACCTATGAAGGAAAAGTTAGGAAGTAAAATGTTACAGAGGAAGAGTTTCTTAGAGTCTTTGGAACTGTAAGGTTTGACTGAAATCTTTGATTTTGCATTTATGAGCTGAGAGTCCTAGAGCAGGTATTGACTTTATCTGAAATTCAGTTTTATTTTCTCTAAATTGGGTTAACACTGCTCATCCTACAGAACTATTCTGGGCTTGGGACACAGTGCTTGGCACAGACCCTGCTCTCTGCCTTGACATTAAGAAATGGATTAATTTGTTAGTAACTATTAATTATCTCCTTCTGTCCCTTATTATATTTCATTATATTCAAAATATCTTAATTAAGATCACAGGGAATTGCACCGTATATTTATAAACATATATTTTTATCCCCAGGGGTACAGGTCTGTGAATCACCAGGTTTACACACTTTGCACCGTATATTTAGAATGACTTTTGTTTAAAGTGACTAAGTGTTAACAGAAGAATCATGGTCCATTAGCATCTTCTAACACCTAGAGATGTCTCAGAAGACCCTTAAGCACACAGGCTTGCCTGGTTATAAATTACCATATTTTCTAATGGGGAATTTTGTGAAACTGTTTGGGTTTACCAGAGACAATTATTTTCTTGTTGAAAAACACACTGAAAATACCTGAGATGGATATACAAAATGTTAAGACTGGAAACAAAAGTGTCAGTACTGACACAAAGTAACAATTTGCTCTTCACTAGTGGACAGTGGGTTGTTGGCAAGGATTAGCCAAACAATTTATATATTTTTTTCTTCCAGTCAGGCAGCATCTGGTTTTCAATGGAAGACTGAGCATTTGTCTGCCTTTCTCTACCCCCAGCTGTCCTCCCCATATGTACTCACAGAAATAAAGAAAACTTCTAAATCAAATTAATAAAATGACAGACCATTAGGAAAAATATGGTACAGTTTCTCTCATTATTTAGGGGTTAAAGAGTAAACAAATCTGTTTCCAGCACAACTGATGATACAGGCAACACAGTAGTCATAGAGGTTTGCCGACTGGATCCTCACTTTCCCATAACTGCTCCACTGTTCTACTTTGCCGCTGGCTGAGAGCAAATGAGTCAACTTGTTCTGCATCCGGTGACTGATTTTCTCAGCAGGGGACCCTCCTGAAACTACCTTCTGAGGCTATTATGAAAATCAACTGATCCAGAGTCCATTAAATGATGAACAGGCACACATTATCAAGTACCACAGATGAACCACCTGCCTTCCTGGGAAAAACAACCTTGACAGACTCAGAACTTCCCTCTTAGCAACCAGGTTCATAGGAGAGCAGGCAGCCAGCAACTCATTTGTACAACAGTGGAATAGTTGGCACCACAGGTGGCCCATCAGCTCCTAATCACCATTTAGGTGTGTGTTTTCATAAGAGCAAACTCTTGAAATTGTTTTTTATTATTATTATTTTAAATATTTGATTTATTTATTTGAGGGAGAGAGAGAGAGAGAGCCAGCACAGGAGGGGGGAGGGTAAGAGGGAGAAGCAGACTCCCTGCCGAGTGGGGAGCCCAATGCCAGACTGGATCCCAGGACCCCAGGATCATGACCTGAGCCAAAGGCAGACACCTAACCCACTGAGCCACCCAGGTGTCCCCAGATGCTTGAAATTGAAAGTGAAATTTGGTTAACCTATTATTCAAGATCAGATTTTTTAAAATCAGTGACTATTTGACAATTTAAACACTACCAATTACATTGACCTAATTGCTCTTTATAGACACTATACTCAACAGTGGCAACAAACACATTGTTTCCAAAGGCAAGTTGGATTCTAACAACATGCACCATTATGAGGGGCAATCATTCTCAAAAACCTTTGAAATTCTTAAATCCAACAGTATATATTTTCTGAACATAGCAGAATTAAAAGAGAAATCCATAAAATTCTACACAAAGGTCAAAGAAAAATCCATGAGAGAATACATAAAGTGGTTGGAATGATCATGAAAATACAGCATGTCAAAATTTGTAGGATGCTGCTTAAACACTGGTTAATGAGAAATATTTAGCATTAAATGTTTAGGTAAAATGAAAATGCTAATTATCTACATTTCCAACTCAAGAAGATAATAAAAGAATAGCAAAATAAACTCAAAGTTTAAGGAAGAAAATAAAAAAGAAATCAAACAGCAAAGGGAAAAAAAAACAGAAAAAATTAAAAAGGAAAAATTTGATTCTTTAAAAAGAGTGAAAATTGATAAATCCTTAACAAGTCTGGGGAAGATACAAATTAAGACTACCAGAAATAGGGGTGCCTGGCTGGCTCAGTGGGTTAAAGTCTCTGCCTTTGGCTCAGGTCATGATCTCAGGGTCCTGGGATCGAGTCCTGCATCGGGCTCTCTGTTCAGTGGGGAGCCTGCCTCCCCCTCTTTGTCTGCCTGCCTCTCTGCCTACTTGGGATCTCTGTATATCAAATAAATAAATAAAATCTTCAGAAAAAAAGACTATCAGAAATAAAACATACATTGCAGATCCTATGCAATTTAAGAATAAGGAGGTAAAATTTAAATAATTTATAGCCAAGTAATCCAACAAATTAGATAAGATGGACAAATTCTTTGGAAATCACAATTTACCAAAAGGATATCCAAAGAAATAAAATATCTCTAAAGAAATTAAATACATAATCAACAAATTTCTAACAAAGAAAATCTCAGTATAGAATTGTTTCACAGAAGAAATAATCCCAACTGTATATAAATTCTTTTGGAAAATATAAAAAGAAGGATCATACAACTCATTTTATGGGGCCAAAAGAGCATCAAAAACAAAACATAAAAAGAAACCACATAAAAATTTACAAATAGATCCCCCATGAACAAAAAGATATTTTTAATAAATATTAGCAATAGAATCTCACAATTTATAAATCAAGTAATGTGTCATAATAAAGTAGAGTTACCCAAGGAGTAAAAGGATGATTTAAGATTTGAAAATCAACCAAAGCAATCCCGCTTTAAACATATTAAATGAGAAAGTAAAGGAGAAAAAAACATGAAAAAAATTCATGACAATACCCATTTCATGATAATAATTTCCAGAAAACTCAGAAGAAAATAATTTTACAGGGCATCTATATAAAGCCTACAACTAATAGCATTGATTCTTTGTGGTAAAATATGGGCATTATTCCCAAAGACTGCCAAAAAAAAGCAACGATGTTTGCTTTCAGCAATTCTAGTCAATGCCAGACCAGAGAGCCTGAACTTTGAATAAAGCAAGAAAAAGAATAATATGCCTAAAGTTTGGAACATAGAAGTAAAACTGTCTTAATTCATAGCTAACATGTTTGTTTTTGTAGACAGATGCTTATAGCCATGGAACAAAATGGAAGCCCAAGAGTTGAGCCAAATATGTAAAATTGAGTTTTTTACAAAGGTGCCAAGGTAAAAAGGACAGTTTGTCACAAATGTTCCTGGCATTGCTAGATAAATATATGGGCAGGAATGAATCCTGATGCCTAGTTTTCAGGATAAAATAAATAAATATAATTCAAGCTGCGATGTACAACTAAATGTGAAATCTAAAGGCCCCTACAAGAAAACATGAGAGAATAGATTCACAAATTTGAACACGCAAAGATTTTTTAGGCATACAGAGTTCATAAATATCACTAGAAGAAAAAAAAATCTGGTAAGTTGGACTACATCAACATATTCATCTTCTGTGGTTTAAAAGATATAATTAGAAAATGATTAAGCAACCATAGAATGGGGCGGAGTATTGATAATTCATATACATGACAAGGACTTGTGTTCAGATTACATAAAAATCCAATAAAAATAAATAACAAAAATCTCGGGTGCCTGGGTGGTTCAGTCCGTTAAGCATCTGCTTAATTAATAATTTTAGTGCCTGTTTCACAGGATTATTGCAAAATGAAATGTCAAGAACTTAGCCCAGTTCCCAATATACATTAGATATTCCACATATATTATCTGTAAGTATTATTTCCCTGTACTCTCTACAAAATCCCTACATGTTGTTTCGCATGTTTTCAAAAACACAATTGTCACAAGCACAAAATGAACTCTATTCTCTCCTCCACTCCTTTTGCAAACCTGGATTAAATTACTGTTTAGGTTTTCATTACTCCCCAAATGCCCTTGGTGGGCTACTTAAAATACCCCACGCCTGCGAATGTACGCACCAAGATTGCCAATGACTGTTGTCTGCTTATGCCAAGATTAGGGGTATTAATGATCTTTATTTATGAAGCCTAAACATTCTCCTGCTCACTGGACGAAGTTCTAGCATAGTTCCCTTCCCAGAAGCCATAAGCATCAATGCTGTTATTACATTACATTTATTTTCTCAAAAAAAACCACAAATACGGGACATTTGCTGTTCTTGTTCTCCTTTCTAGTCCTTCATCTTAGAGTTTAAATGCAAATGCATGATTCAGGATCGGAGGATTTTTGAGAAAGAAATATCATTCTATGCTAATAGTTATCCCATTGATGGGATTTCATCCACTGATCTTAAATCAAATTTATGTTTCAATCCTTTCTTCCTTTAGGATATCATCCCCTATCCCCACATCTCCCAGAGCTCTGCTCAGTAACTCACATAAACAACCACTTTGAAGACCCCATAACCATCTTCAGTTCTCCAGGTGGAGTAAAATGTACCAAAACTCTGGCATAGGCTCAGATTAGTCTCAATAATGGATCAAACCAGGTTACGTCACTGCCATAGAGAAGCTGAAGGGGGCCGGGAACTGAAGAGAAGGTGAAGAAAGGAGGAAGAAGCCTGGAAGACCTCCCAAGTGCTTATTAGAACCTTTGAGGAGTCATATTAGAGCCTGTAACATCAAGAGAATCAAGAAAATAATAAGAAGGATTTGTTTTCCATGGACATCTGGTACTACTTACTATTCTTTCCTGAGAATAGACCCAACGTTCATAACACACAGATCACTAGCATTTCAGAGAACAGAGTGCTTATCACCCAAGTGGTGAGGAGACATTGAAGTTTCGGGAATACTATGTGTTCTAAGCTGCATCTTGACCCATAAATTCCCTACAACAACTGTTAACCAGACACATGTGTTCATTTTTTTATTTTATTTTATTCATTTATTTGACAAAGAGAGAGAGATCACAAGTAGGCAGAGAGGCAGGCAGAGAGATGGGAAGCAGGCTCCCTGCCCAGCAGAGAGCCTGATGTGGGGCTGGATCCCAGGACCCTGAGATCATGACCCGAGCTGAAGGCAGAGGCTTAACCCACTGAGCCACCCAGGTGCTCCCACATGTGTCCATTTCTAAAAGACAAATGTAAATGACCCCTAAAAAGATGGCTTTGTGCCAATGACCTAAACTGTCCATATCCACTCACTTTTCAAACTATCTCTTGAAGGTATATGGGTAGACAAGTCTTCCACAAAGAAGTAAAGTTTGACAAATCTTCCCATACTACTATGTTTCCAAATAAAAGATCCATTTTCTGGAGAAAGCAACTAGAATTTATACACAAACATAATTTTTAGAAAATTACTTTGGAGTATATATAGATGTGAATTTATTCTGTTGGGTCCTGTTTATCAGCTCTCATCTTTAAATTGGTCATGATGCTGCATGTCAATGGTATAAACCATAAAACAGTTAAAAGGCTTTAAGATTTATTCCTCATGATACTCCTAAGGAAATCCTGTTGAGGTTGTTTTCATACCTAGAGTTTATTCTTTTGTTTGACTCCTAAATGGATACATTTACCTAGCTCAGGCTTCACTACATTATAGTATTGGACAAAAATCCACAGAAAAATATGGCACCACTGATAGCAGCACACAGAACAATTTGAGATTTTGAAATAATCTATCAACTAAGAGGTTATTTAAAAGTAACAGAATATCACCACAAAATGGCTTTAAAAATAAAGGGCAGTAATTGGCTGTATTAAGTAGAAACAAAAAGAGACCAACCTTTAGACTTGATTTGATTCAGGCAACACATGTTAACAAGACAGCTTTTCTCCATTCTTCTCCTTTACCTTCAGCCTTGTTAACTTTATCCCAAAATTGCCACTCCTTTCGGTGACAATGTCAAAAGCTATATACACTTCTTTTTCATCAGTAGAAGGAGAGAGCCTCGGAAAAACTCATGATGAGACAGAAGAAACTTATTTCCCATCTGACCATAAGAAACCTTTTACCTAGTCTTCTTAGAACTAATTGAGTCAGGGATGACAAGTTGTTTTATATATATATATATATATATATATATATACACTTTGAGATTATTGTCATACTGAAAATATTTTATAAACTATTATCATGTGTTTCCATTTTAACAACTTCATGCAAGAATTTCATTGTGCCAGAAAATGATGACCTTTAAGTATGAAGACAGTATTTTGATTACAGAACAGAACATTTTTGCTCACCTTTAAAATGTTGCCACATTCATTAGCTTCATAGGTTATAAAAAGCACACAGAATCCATTTCTTATCTTTCAATACCTTTTTTACCCACAATGCAGTAATCAGATACTGATGAATGTAATAATTTGTAGAGAATTTAAAGAGTAAAACTTTTCAGGTAGCACAATGATTTAAAATCAACCAGGAAAAGGCTCCCTCAAAATATTGTTTTCTGTAATTTTCTGCCCATTACCATAAGAGCAAAGTAAAAATAGTTCAACTCTATAAAGAAACTAAAGAGAATGTTTCACTTTTGCTATTCCCTTGAAAACACCATTATTAGTGATCAGTTAAAGAGGGCAAAATTTTAATTTGGGGGGATGGGTAGAATCCTTTTTAAGCAAAAATCAACTTTATCTCAGTTTACAATAAATTATTGATGAAATAAAGACATTACTTTGATTCAAAGTATTAAAGGGGCACCCAGGTGGCTCAGTAGCTTAAGCATCTGCCTTCAGCTCAAGTCATAATCCTAGGGTTCTGTGACCAAGTCCCACAGCAGGCTCCCTATTCAGCAGGGAATCTGCTTCTCCTTTTTTCTCTCTCCTTCACCCTGCTCATGCTCTCTGTCTCTCTCAAGTAAATAAATAAAATCTTTTTTAAAAAAGTATTATAAAATACTTCATTATCACACAAAAAATAAAATTACATTAAAAATATTAGCAAATTGAGCTAACATAAATCACTCATCAATGTACTTTACTCTTTTTAACAAATCCATAATTAGAGAAAAATAAGTTAGGAAAAATGTCCTTTTCCGTCAAATTGGTCACATTAGCTTTGAATCACAAGCCAAACCACACAACTCTCTGAGCCTTAGGGTCTTCATCTACAAAATGAGAGAAGAAACGAAACACGCTCAAACATCTCTCCCAAAATACAAATTTATATAGTGTTGTTATCTTAAGTAATACTTGAAGGAATGAGGGTTTAACCTCAAAGTGTCTTCTAGATATATAAAGCTCCCCTTTAAGCGGCAAAGCTTTACTTTGAGCATTTACAATAAATGCATTATGTTTCACTTGTCACCTTAAAAAAATATGAGCTATGACTGTTAACGAAATCTCCCAACTTTTTAGTCCTGCCTCTCAAATTGTCAGCTGTTGGACTACATCAGCACAGCCTTGTGGGCCCTGACTCCCATTCCCGGCAACCATGGGAAGAAGATGGGAGTCTCAGAATGAGGGTACCTGAACCTTCCTTTTCTCTCTCTCAATGTTTTGAACATGAAAAGTAATATAATGTAACAAAGTATGTACAGATATTTTGTATATGCATATACATATAGATACATATACCTGTATAAAATGTATCTAATGAAAAGCATTATTTTTTGAGAAACAATTCTTACATTTTTTCTAATGAAAATACTTGGATATCACATAAACTATCTCTTAGTTTAAAGGACTTGTAGTTTTATGGTTCAAATCCTTCAATTAACTGACAATTCTGCAGCCATTTTGTTTCATTTTTAATTTGCTGCTTTATCGTCTGGTTGTATAGGGCCTAATATTCACTTTGTTTCTCCCAGAGTTTCCAAATTTTGACCTTTCAACACATGAGAATGAAAACCTACAGCTATCTCTGTTACTTCAGCAAATCTGCTATCACCATTCACTTTAAAGATCTTTTTTTAAATTTATTTATCTATTTGATAGAGAGAGATCACAAGTAGGCAGAGAGGCTAGCAGAGAGTTGGGGGAAACAGGCTCCCTGCTGAACAGAGAGCTCAATGTCAGGCTCGATTCCAGAACCCCGAGATCACAACCCGAGCTGAAGGCAGAGGCTTTAACCCACTGAGCCACACAGGCACCCCACCATTCACTTTAAAACAGTGGTTCCCTAAACCACTTTTGGGGGTTTTGGTGTTTTGTTTTGTTTTGCTTTGTTTTATGTTTTGCTTGAGATCCCTAAGTTCCAGCCCTAGGGTTCAGTACATCTGGGGCAGGATACAGGAAAGCTGTTTCTCAAAATTCCCCCAGGTAATCTGAGATCATCTAGTTTGGGAACTATTACTTTGCCCTCAATTTTAGCAGCTGCCTCTTATATTTTATAACAAATATAAAATTTTCTTCTGATATGAATCACAAGTACATTCTGAGAAAATTTGTATCTACAGAGAACCAGATGTAGCAATCTTTTGCAAGAAAATTTTAAAACACTATATAAACAGAAGAACTAAGACAATGCAAGTTGATGCTGAAAAGTGAGTGGTTGTACCCTCATGAAGCAATTGTTTTCATGGTATTTGTAGTCATTCACTGGTAAACTGGTAATGGTCTCATTCACTGGTCTCAGGGTAAACAGAGACTAGCTGATAACAGCTGTCATCACTAAATAAAATATGGAAGATCTTCAAGTAACAAAAAAGTGCCTGAGTACTTAATCAGCATTATTGAGAAAATGTTTCTTTTTTTTTTTTTTTTTTTAATGGAATAGGACCGCGGTTCTATTTTGTTGGTTTTCGGAACTGAGGCCATGATTAAGAGGGACGGCCGGGGGCATTCGTATTGCGCCACTAGAGGTGAAATTCTTGGACCGGCGCAAGACGGACCAGAGGGAAAGCATTTGCCAAGAATGTTTTCATTAATCAAGAACGAAAGTCGGAGGTTCGAAGACGATCAGATACCGTCGTAGTTCCGACCATAAACGATGCCGACTGGCGATGCGGCGGCGTTATTCCCATGACCCGCCGGGCAGCTCCCTCGGCCCCGGGATTCGGCGAGCGCTGCTCCGAGAAAATGTTTCTAATAGACCTCAACGAAAAGCATAAAATAAGCTACTGTTTCCCGCAGAAATTCAAAGATTTCTTTGCCTCTGGAGTTTATATTAATAGAATAAAAAAACTGAAAAGCACTACTGTTGAAAACTAAGTGTAAAAAATTAAAATTAGGTGTAAAAATGTAAGAGTAGAAGTTATCACTGTCTTTTAAGGATGTCTGAAGCACAGATAGATTTTATAGTCTATCCTTACTCACAGTAACTATTAAAATGAGATATAAAATGTTTGTTGCCAAGAATGAACACCTTCCAAACTTAATACAAAAACCACATTTGTTTTTTTGTTTTTGTTTTTTTTTAAATGTCCTAGATATCTGTATTCACTACAGTATATTTTTTTTAATTTTTTATTTTTTATAAACATATATTTTTATCCCCAGGGGTACAGGTCTGTGAATCACCAGGTTTACACACTTCACAGCATACACCAAATCACATACCCTCCCCAATGTCCATAATCCCTCCCCCTTCTCCCAAACCCCCTCCCCCCGGCAACCCTCAGTTTGTTTTGTGAGATTAAGAGTCACTTATGGTTTGTCTCCCTCCCAATCCCATCTTGTTTCATTTATTCTTCTTCTACCCACTTAAGCCTCCATGTTGCATCACCACTTCCTCATATCAGGGAGATCATATGATAGTTGTCTTTCTCTGCTTGACTTATTTCGCTAATACTACAGTATATTTTTGATGTGTTTTGGCTGCTTTCTTGGCCCACCCTTATCAAGAGCCTCAAGGTTAGTGTTCCCATGCTTCAGGAAGCTGGGTTATACACTGGTAAGTCTTATATAGGTGAATAAAGCTGTCCCATAACATTCTAGAAGATACAGCTTTGGTTCTCCTTGAAATAGTGTACAAGATATTATATAGGCAATCTATAAACCAAATCAGCCAGAGTGCTTTTCCAGATATCACCACTGGAGGCCAGGGTGTGGTTAAATACCTGTAGTTGTAGATTCAATTTTCCTTGGAGGAACACCATTTCCACAATCGCTCATGGGTGTCATGACATGAACTTGAAAGGAAGGGTAAACTATCTGTGTCCGTATGGACTTTCATGCATTCTTGAAAAGTTCAGACCCCCTGTGACAGATGGAGAATACATAAACCTTTTGTATTGGGCATTCTGGTGATCTTACATTTGGCTCAAATTCTATTTCAGGAGAGGTAAGGTAATAGTTTTAAAATCACTTCAATAATTTCATCTATCCAGCAATTTGTATTAAAACCTCTCTATTTTGAAGAGCTGGAATTATTTTGCTTTTGCTATCAGACAATAAAGAGGCTAATCGAGTAATACTCTGAATGAAATCAAACAGATATCCAAAAAGTACTGAACATTCTGACTTGTTGCAAGGGTCTTCCTGAAGCTCTCCTTGTATTGAATCACACTCTGAGCTAGGGTGATTTTCTTGTGTCTCTTCTAGATCCTTATCACCTTGACTACAAAAAACATGTACAATGTTTCTATCTCCACATCTTCATCTTTAAAAGCAAGAAATTCCTGGGGCACCTCATTGGATCCATTGGTTAAATTCGGACTCTTGATTTCAACTCAGGTCATGGTCTCAGGGTCATGAGATCGAGCCCCAGGCTGGGCTCTGCACTCTTTGGTGTGTCTGCTTGAGAGTCTTTCTCTCTCTCTGCCTCTCTCCCCACCTACCTGCCCCTCCCCAAGCATGTGTTCTCTCTTTCTCTCTCAAATAAATAAGTCTATATTTAAAAACAAAATAAACAACCCGAGCAATTCTTGACAGTTTAATAAGCTAGCTCTATCAAATTAAGCTGACGGTGTTCTCAGGTGCTCTGGGCAACTGGTTTATGACTGGGCTTAACCATGTGGGGTATAATCAGAAACAGTTTTATTTTTCTACCACCATTGCCTGCAAACACACCCTGTACTACCTAGTTTACTGACTTCTGGGAGGCATCTCCATTGGATCTCCTGCTATTGTGTTACCAAATCCAGGACACTATCTAAAATTCCACCTAGAATTGGACTGTGCTCTTCCCTAGCCACTTTGCTCAGGCCTCCCTGAGAGTTTACAGACTTGCCTGGGGGAAAGAGAGGCATAAATTTGATTTTCTTTTTTATTCAACTAACTTCTCTACTCCATCCTCCGCTCCTCTTCTGCCTCTGACAGGTTCAGTGTTAGGGGCATGGGAGGAAGAACTTGCAGGAAGAAGGGTAAAGTGCTCTGTGCATCGAGTGGTTTCATTTGTTTGTTTGTGAGGCTTTTTTAATTTTTTAATTTCAGTATATTAGTAATTTCAGTTATATTAGTTTCAGGTGTACAGTGTAGTGATTTAACAATTCTATATATTATTCAGTCCCCATCACCTATTTCACCCATCTCCGACCCACCTCCTCTCTGGTAACCACCAGATTGTTCTCTATATTTAAGAGTCTGGCAGGGTAGTCTCTTTATTCCCTTATTCATTGGTTTCTTGAGTTCTGAGAAGTGCAAATCAAAACAACCATGTGATATCACCTCACACCTGCTGGAATGCCTAAACTTAAAAACACAAGAAACAAGTGTTGGCAAGGATGTGGAGAAAAAGGAAAGCTTGTTCACTGTTCATGGGAATACAGAATGGTGCAGCTACTCTGAAAAACTGTATACAGATTGTTAGCTTCTTTGTAAGGCGATTCTTGGCACCCTCCATCATGGACACCATCTAAAAGTTGACTTTCTATTTCAAAGCCCATTTGTGTATTCTTTAGAATGTCCTCCTTCTCTGCTCTTCTGCAGGGACCATCACACTGTCCTCTTTTGATGGAACCCTTCTTCATTTCTTGTCTTTAGTAGAACACCTCTAGCATCTTTCTGCTAAAGCTCTCACCTCATTGGCCAGTCATCTTGGATGAGTTACTGTTAAGATTTCTGGGGCTCCAGATAATACTTAGTCCTTGCTAACTTGTCTTTCCTTATTCTGCCAAAATCAGACAACCCTGCCTTCAAAATTATGGCATGCAAGAGATAGCCACCAACTTCTTGGATGGCTTAAAACTCGAATTGTTGGGGGTTAAGAACTCCCTTGCATTAATCTGCAATAGCAGCATGGTAAGGACTGAGATTTGCTGCCAACAGGCCTTCAGTCCAGAAATAGAATGCCTACCCTCTTCTTGCAGGCAGCCTGAGTTTGTGAAGTAATTCTCTTGGGTTGCCTCCACTCAGCTTTAGATGGGGGAAGAGAGAGGAGTTTTTCCCTCCCCTACCCGGAAGGAAGGGAAAAATCCCACAACTTCTTACTCTTAGGAGTTTCCTCCATAGAAATTTTCCTGTGACTCTTCAGTCTACTCTGAATTTTGTTTGAAGTACTGATAGTGCCTAAACTGGTTGTAACAGGCTTCAGAATGCAGATGTGCAGGCTGCATCTGGGTCTTGATTTCAGCTCAGGTGATGATCTCAGGGTCATGAGATTGAGCCCTATATCAGGCTCTGCACTAGTATGGACTCTGCCTGCCCATCTCCTTCTGTTCCTCCTCGTCTGTCTGTCTGTCTCTGTCTCTCCCTCTCTTAAATAAATAAATCGTTTTATAAAAATGCAGACATTCATGTTACACTAAGTATCATTTAACTACATGAATTACAGTAAGAACTCCAGGCTAAATGCTGAAACAACAGAACTTAAAGACATAAAAGTGGAATTAGCAACCCTTTTTTCCGATTCGTTCTGTTGCTCACTTAATAGTATAGCAGCCAAGCCGACAGCTTAATATTCTTTTTTTCTATTATGCCCACTTTTCTACTGGCAGAGAAAAAATACGGATAGAGGAGAGAGAAGGACTAAAAGGAATTGGGTACTAAATATGTAACTGTTTCTATTATCCTACCTCCTGAGATCCAGGACTCCCAGCTTATGAAAGGTTAACAACGCTCTATGATGGCAACATAGAGCATGCGTGAGTTCCTTTTATCTAAAAATAGGGCTTTCTGAAGAATATAGAATTACATTCTTATTTTAATATTTAAGCCTATACTCAGTGAGATTCTAAAAGCCTGAAGACTTTTTCATCACAGGAAATAAATCAAGAGCCTATATTTAATACCACACAAAGCAGAAATAATTCTACACACACACGCACACACACACACACACACACACACACGAAAAGAAAGGAGAAAAAGCACTCCTACAGATTTAGTACATTGAACAGATACCCATGGCTTTTATCTTTAATGAGAGCCATTGAAAAGGTGGGAACCATGATTTGATAAGCTTTGTTTTAAATCCACGTCAGATAGAAGACATTGAAAGCAAATGCATACTCTTATCAAATACAGCAACTGAATTTGAGCTTATCCACTCAGTACTAGAGGCACTGAAACTCACAGATTATATATAATTCCATTTTGATTATATGCACAGGTAAAACCAATTCTAAATTGTTTTCCATTTCTACACATAAAATAGACTTTCTTTTAAGTGGGACTCATTCCAATGTTGAAATAATGTAAAAAAAAAAAAAAAAAAAACGAAAGAAAGAAAAAGAAAAAAGAAAAGAAAGAAAGAAAAAAAGAAAACAGACCAAAATATATAAAGCAGTATTTTGTCTGAATAGAGGAACTAAAGGCAATTTAACAAATTATTACTAATAAGAAACTGAAATTAAAATAGAAATTTATTTTTTAAACCAGATGTGCTTTTTAGATACTAGCTGCTTTTAAAAATAGTATGTGTCTCCTGGGAATATTGCATTCAGAGATTTCAATATTCAATTATTTTTTAAGATCACTGACTTACGACAAGAAAAACAATATGATTAATACTACAATGTTTAAGAAAATTAAAAATACAGTGGTTGCTGGAAAACATGATTTCTTTTTTTTTATTTAATTTAATTTTTTTTTTCAGCGTAACAGTACTGTTTTTGCACCGCACACAGTGCCCCATGCAATCCGTGCCCTCTCTAATACCCACCACCTGGTTCCCCCAACATGATTTCTTTTTATAGAGAAATTCATTATTCCCCAATGCATCTGAAAAGCAAATAAAAAAAGCAACACAGCTTTTTATTTTTAATTAATTAAATCGAAGTTTGGAATTACTTCACTTGCCCAGTGTGTAGAATTAAATGTCCCCAGAAATAGAAAAAAAGAGTTGAATTATCAGATAATCATAAAAACAAGCTCCAAAAGGAGATTGTACAGTTAATAGCCTAATCATTTTGACAAAGAACACTCTTAATTCTTAACTACCTTTCTATAGTGATGACAACTAATAGAAAAGCAATTACAGTGTTAGAATTATTCTTATACCTGCTGAGTCTGACCCTTTATGTTTCCATAGGGAATCCAATAGGGTTCGTGATGAATTGAGGTGGGATATTACACTAACTTTCTCTGAAGCTAATTGTGTTGCCACATTTACCAGCATCTAGCACAATAATTATCTGACCAAGCATTCTTTGTTATGAACAATATGTACAAAATGTGGGCAATCAATAATAACTAGAAAATTGAGCTGGCAAAAAGAAATCATTATACATGAGTTGGACTTATACTCAATTGTATAATAAAGGATTACTCTACAAGAAGACTTGTATTAGCATAAAACTCTACACAAAATGTGAAGTACTCTAGTGATATTTCAGAACATCAGAAGAAAATATATCCCTCTTGGTTAATGTTAAATAATAAAGCAACCCTCCACATGTAACAATATGAGTCCTCCAACACATGTGGAATCAATTTCTCCTTAACATTTTATAGTACTCTTCTTGAATAGTAACTGTTCCTGAAGATGTCCTCATAAGACAGAAAGTCAAAAATGAAATGATCATATACATGGAAGAAAAAAAACACTCCCTCATTTGCTCTCTCCTTTTCCTGCATTTGCGGGGGATACGCATGGGATAGGAGTACCTGCCTATGACGCTTGAAAATGAAGACGACTTTTTCCATAATCTAGGTCCACCCATGTTATAATAAAAGGTGCAAGTTTTTGTAATAAATTAAAAATAGGTAATAAAGAGTGATATTTTTTAGCATAAGAATGCATAAACAATGCCAACAAATGCCATCAAACAACATGAAACTCTCACTGGTTGGGGGATATTTGACCCTATAATTAAACTGGTCTTTTATCAACTCCCTCTGTTCATGGAGATTCTAAACTCTACTGAGAAACATTCAAAAATAAGAAATTAAACAAAACAAGCACCTAATATTACACAAATAATCGACAGTCTCAAAATCCTTAAAAGGTAGGGGGCAGATACCATACCAAGTTAGCTAGGGCAGTCTGGGAAGAAAGAAGGAATTGGCAAGTGGGTAATTTGAGGGGTGGCCCCAACCATGGTGAATGTAAATCTGTCAGGTCCAGTAAGGAACAACTGATTTGAGAAGTAACACAGATTTTCCATATTTTCTACCCAAACTGGACTCCTCTTAAACTGCACAAAGCAATTTCAAACTGAAATAGTGAATAGTCAATGAATACTGAATAATAAAATAGGATAATGTATTTTTCTAGAATCCATGTGTGACAGATACATTAAGAATGCTCACATTAAAAGATTACTTATGATTGGAAACAGAATTTATTCTTTCTCTTTCTGTCCCTACAAAAGCAGCTCAACTTCGCTCTTGCTGGGACTTAGGACCAATACGTGGTGCATGCACATGTGCATGCATACGTGCATGTGTGTGTGTGTGTGTATGTGTGTGTCTGTGTGTCTGTGTGTGTGAAGAGGGACAGGATGCCATCAACTGTTGTTAATTCGGTTCACATGAATTATGCATATCCATTCTCTCCTAAATCCACTGGCCTAAGACTTTGCATAGCCTTTATTTTCAACCCTAAATATGTGATGGAAGTCACACTGTGTATTCCTCAGGAAAGTCTTCCTCCAGCATCTAAACCAAAACCTAGTGAAGCATCTGGGGATTGAGATAGTGGATAAACCTCTCATCTTCTAGTTGAGAATATTTTCAATGATTCTGTTTGGCCAGCTCCAAATGGCACATCAAATTCTATACTTTCGTTCTTACTTTACCTTAGAATCATTTTTTGCCCATTACTAGTCCATCATCTCCTCGTGAAATTGTTGGATTAATGCTCTGATGACTTCACATATAGTCCACTGACACTCTCTGAATGGAGAAGGGAAAAAACCCTACTTGACAAAGGTTATAACATTTTTTGTTTGGGGAGCGTATAATTAACTTTCACATTGCAGAAGCAAACTATCACCATTCTTGAGTTAAAGAAGTGTTTTTTGTTTGTTTTGGAGTCTCATTCTTTCAACAAGATTTTTAAAACTCTCAACAGGAATTCATAATGCATAATCAATCTATCATGAACGAGCACTGGAACAGTCTCAGAGGATAAGACACAGCTAGCTCTGTCTGCTGAAGAATCAGTCACATGTTGTTACTTCAAGTACTCTAAGTACTTTGGAGTCAAGTAAACCTGAATTGAGAGGAAAGCTCTACCATTAACTTAAAGTATAATGTTGGGTAAATGCTAAACTTTATTTTTTTCAGTTCTAAAATGGGAATGCAACATAAAATTCTTAAGGATGGTGTAAAGATAAAATAAAGTCTTGCAATTAACTACTCGGATAACACTCGCAAGGTCAGCTGATTTCATCATTCCTAACACTTAGCTCAAAACATTGTAAACAGGGATGCCTGGATGGCTCAGTTGGTTAAGCAGCTGCCTTCGGCTCAGGTCATGATCCCGGCATCCTGGGATCGAGTCCCGCATTGGGCTCCTTGCTCGGCAGGGAGCCTGCTTCTCCCTCTGCCTCTGTCTGCCTGTGCTTGCTCTCTCTCTCTAATAAATAAATAAAATCTTAAAAAAAAAAAAAACATTGTAAATAATAAATGCTCTCTACATGAGTCTATGAAGGGAAAGAAATTTAGTGACTGAACTTGAGAAGCTGGTGCTTGAATTTCCATATCTCTTTGTGGTATTAGAACTTTGAATGATTTTTCATTAAAAGAGTTTCATTTCCATTACATTTTAAATAATTTCCTTAGAATTCCTAATCCACACTTGGCATTCTTTCTAGTCCTTACCATTTCTATAGATTTATTCCTTTGCCTTTATCTTCCTTAATTTTTGTGGAAATTTAGAGTGAAAGAGGGAGATATTACTCTATCATGGTGACCTAAAAGTCTCAATGTATATTCCTTTTTTATTATTTTTTATTTTTTCAAATCTTGTTAAATTCTAGTTAGTTCAGGGCCCCTGGGTGGCTCAGTTGGTTGGGTCTCTGACACTTGATTTTGGCTCAGGTCATGATCTCAGGGTCACAGGTTTAAGCCCCACATTGGACTCTGTGCTCAACATGGAGTCTTCTGGTCCCTCTCCCTCTGCTCCTCTCTATTCTCATGCACTCTTTCTCTTTCTTTCTCTCTAAATAAATTAATACAGTCTTTTAAATAAATTCTAGTTAGTTGACATATAGTGTAATATTCATTTTGGAATAGAATTTAGTGATACATCACTTGCATATGGCACCCAGTATATTCTAATTTAGATTATATGTATCTGTCGGTTTCTTGGTTGGGGATTATCATTGTCATTTCAATTTTTCTCAGCCCTTGGAAGAGAAGTCTTTCAGAGTTGGCAAACAAAATGACAATGCTTCACAGAAAAGACCCTTTGTGGTAGATTTCTAAGTTTTATGAAATTTACCCATCCTGCCAGAGATAACCTGTGGGATTTTTTTTTCAAAAACAGAATGTATGCATAAGGATATACTTTTGCAGTTAAATTTCCAAAAGATAAAATATGGATATGTGATAACTGAGTTGAATGATGCACATGGACACCAAGGAGGATTTACCAAGCGAAGAACAGTTCTTCAACAACTTTTTTTTTAAGTACTAAAATACTATCCTTTCAAATTCTGGTAAATAATCAAATAATAACAGTCCCAATTAGTTTGAATTTACATAAACCTATTTAATGCTATATATGTCCAAGGCATTGTGTTAGACAATATGAAGAACAGAAAGAAAGAAGGAAATAGCTTTTGTGTGTATGAGTTTACAGTCAGAGTCAGAGAACTGAATATACAAATAAATATATTTTTTTAAAAAGAGGAATTAATATATATTAAAAGTATATTTATTTCCAAAGCTAAGGTTCTCTGTCTACTTTATTGAAGCAAATATAGAAGAAGTCAACGATTCATGGAAAATGATCCAAATGCAATGGGCAGAGATGCAAGATACAGAGGTGGGTAGAGAAATAGATTGAGTGGGGATAAATCAAGGTAGGTATCTGAAGAACATTACAGAAAGGAGGGACACCTGTTAGTAAACAGGTTAGGGCAATCAGGTTAATCTTTTGGCTGTTGCTATCTTATAACTTCCTTCCCCATGAAAGAGAATGTACACAATTTAGAAGATTAAATGTTACACCTTGCGTATACATATATGTAACATTTGAGCACTAGGAATAATACCCTAGTGTGCCATTTTATGCTGTTAGAGCAATAAATGTTTTGAACGAGACTCAGAGGTAAAAAGGCTCTCCAGAGAAGCTTTTAAATGTTCAAATTCAGGACATGGTTTTTCTATCTCCAGAAGTGAATAAAATCCCAAGGAAGAGAAACCAAAATAAATAAATCAATAGGAGGGTGGTGAAAAATAGTGGACCAGCTACTAGGAAGGTGTTAGGAAGTTGGCAATTTGATAAATTCAGTTTGCTGAGCACACACAATACAGAGTAGGAACAAATGAGCAGGTCAAGGAGACCAAACTGCAACAGCTCATACACAAAAGGTATCAGCAGAGAAGTGTTTATTATAAAGCTAAAGGAGCTTAACTTTGTTTTATTTACTTATTTTTTAAAGATTTTACTTTATATAAGAGAGAGAGAGCATAAGCAGAGGGAGCAGCAAGCAGAGCAAGAGGGGAAAACAGGCTCCCCACCGAGCAAGGACCCCTCCCACTCCCCCGCAGTGTAGGACATGATCCCAGGATCCTCCATGAACTGAGCCGAAGGCAGATGCTTAACTGACTGAGCCACCCAGGCACCCCTAAAATTAATGGAGCTTAATTTTAAAGGTGCTTCATTTCTACTGTCCCATTCCAGGGCTCTCGAATGGGCTTTAACACTATGTCCATAGAAGTTTGTATCTTGAAAAAATTGCAAAATTAAGTCATTTTAACCAAAGTTAGTTAATATCACTGCCTCTTTCCTCTCTAACTTTCACTGTCACAGAGTTCCTTTCTGTCAAGTGATCAGCTTTGGAGTAGCCCTCATTATTGGGACCTAGCTAGAGGGAGGTTGAGCTGCAGATGTTTTATTTTAGGATAGTATCCATGATTCTCAGTCACTTCTTTGTAATTAGTTAATTTATTTATAGTCATCATGGTGCAGCAATTTAAAAAAATCCAATTACAGCCAGTATATTCAACCACCTATTGTACCAACTCAGTTTTGTGTCCAATTTTGCTTAATGAGGATCCTCAGAATTGTATAAACTTCATGACCCACAAAACTCTGGATGAAACATAAGTTCCAAAATGGAGAAGTTGGTAACCCACCCAGAAGGAAAGAACTGATCCCAAGAAATCAATGTGGTATAAAAACCAATACGATATGAGAGTATTAATATCTCTGGGCTGGGAATGAGGAGACCTAACTTTTTGTCTCAGAAGTTTAGGCATAATAATTTAATATAATAGACATAACTTTATCTCTTCAGGCTTCAGTTACGTTATCTGTACAAATGAAAAAGTTAATCCAACTTAAAATTGCCAAACACTGGTCTTTGAACTGATCTTCATAAAGTTTTTAAGGACAATTCATTCATTCACACATGCTTGGAATGTTCACTGAATATCTACCACATGTCTGAGGCCACGAGGTATTAGGGATACAAGGACTCTGATTTCCTGCCTCTGAGAGCTTAGTGTTTTGGGGACTGGGATGGAGGCAGAAACACTAAATGAATCATCATAGAAACGCATACAAAATTACATACTGTGTGTAAGTACTATGAAGATAAAGCAGAAAGAGCCACAAGAGAGTATAATAATTAACTTTTCTGAAGGCCATCAGATAAAGCTTCTGTAAAAAAGTGTCTTTAAGCTGAGATATGGATGAACAGGAGGTAATGATAATGAGAGACAAAAGGAGGCTGAAAGCCTTTTAGGCAAGTGGCAAAGCATACATCGGGAAATGGCAGGGAGCATAGCTTATGGTCTCCCAATTTAGTTTGATTATGTACAATAAGCGGCTAAAAAATTTGACCACACTACTAATGTTTGTTTCTTTATCCATGAGCAGGGTACACATACCACTGTATTTGTATGATATGTATAATATAAAAATAACAAAAAATACAAATATTTCAATATTATATGAAGGGGACAGAAACCTTTCCATTCTAACAGCAACAACAACAACAAAAGAACACTGTGGCAAATAGATTCTACATTTTTGTTTTTTAAAATCTTGGTTTAGTACTTTGTGATACAGTGATTAAAAGTCTTTCTATGGTCTGTTTATTTTGGCTACTAATTTTAATGGCCATTATAGCTTCAAAACATAATAGTCCATAAAGGAGCATATCTAAAAAGGAAAATTACATGATTAGCTAGACTTACAAAATTATGACTTCAATTTTACATCTACTTGCCCAGTAAGCACAAGTTTTTATTAAGAATTGCCTAGCAATTTGTGATTTCCTGGCATCAGTCAGTTGTCTAGAAAACTGATCAGAGCGTGTTGAATATTCAATTTTTAACAAATGAATCTAAAATCCACAGAAATTCTGCATTTAAAAAATTCTCAGAGATTAGAAAACTTTGCCTGCAAAGAGGACATTTATAGGTGGTGCAATCATATAACTTCTGGCATCTATGTAATAATGATGGAAACATTTCCAAACATCTGTCTTCAAAAGAGCTCTATCCATAACAAGAGTTTCCTTAAAAGAGAGTATTATTAGCCGTTTCACTCACTGAAACATCAAAGTTCCTTCAAATAGGCTAGGCAACTTTGGTTGTAAAAACTGATTAGTAGATTTGAAACTGAAGAGAACAATTTGACAGAAATGAGCACATTTTTTTGAAAAGGAAAACTTAGAAATTTGTCTTTATGTAGAACAACCCTTCAAAGAATTTCACCCTGTGTTAACTGGCAATCTTTGGACATCACAGAAGATTTTGAGTGTCACTGCCCATCTTATTTCCAAAGATCTATAAATACTCCATTATAAAAAGCAATGTTTTGAAAAACGAACCTCATGGGGCACCTGGGTGGCTCAGTGGGTTAACTCTCTGCCTTTGGGTCAGATGGTGATCTCAGGGTCCTGGGATCAAGCCCCACATTTGGCTTTCTACTCAGCAGGGAGCCTGCTTCCCTCTGTCTCTGCCTGCCTCTCTGCCTACTTGTAATCTCTGTGTCAAATAAATAAATAAAATCTAAGTAAATAAATAAATAAATATCAACCTCAGTAAAACCTTACCAAAGGGTAAACCCATTTTTTTTTTAAAGAAAGCTTGTTTTGCACGAACTGCAGTGTTTTAAAATATTCTGGAAATGGACAGAAGAGTAAGAGTGAAGCCATCTATCAGTGCAGGTTTACAAGCATCCTCTCCTCCCCAGAGAACTCCTCCACTCTGTGACAGGGCACCCTCTGACCAAGATATCAAGGCAGTAATCCTTACCAAAAATGTCAGTGAAGTCTACTTTAACAGTTTTGTAGACAAATATCAAAATAAATCCTAATATTTTCACCATCACTTCAATGTACTATCATCTTGTGACCTCCAGTGTCTTTCTTTATCTCATTTTGTACGCCACTGCTCTGGAGGAACCAAAAGAAAGTCTGGGAAGTTGGAGGGCAAAAGGTAAGGGGACTGAGAAATGTGGCTGGCTGAGAAGGCAAGGAGAGAGTGTGTCCTGGTAGGACATGTTAATGATTACCTTACGAACAATAGGAATGACAACTGACTACTCCGCTTCATAAAATTTTTAGAAAATGAAAATATATCTATCAGGTTGTCCTTTATTCTGTCTGTATTATTATTAATATTAATATTGGGGGTTAAGTCTTTTGAAAACATTATAATAACTGTAGCTTCTTTTAAACTTTATTTTATTGTAGTCTGAACACGAGATCCACCTCTAAACCAATGTACATGTGTCCAGTACATTATTGTCAACTGTAAATATAAAGTTGTACAGCAGATCTCTAGAGCCTATCCATCTTCCTTAACTGAAACCCAATGCTCACTGATGAGTAACTCCTCATTTCCCACTTCCTTAGCCCCTGGCAAGCACTACTGCACTCTTTGATTCTACTAACTTGACCATTTTAGACACCTCACACAAGTGGAATCATACAGTATTTGCATTCCTGTTACTGACTTATTTCACTTAGCATAGCATCCTCAAAGTTAATGCATCTTGGCACAACTTGGCACAACTGCAGGATATTTTTGCCCTCTTAAGGGATAAATAGTATTCCATTACATGTATATGCCACATTTTCTTTATTCATTAATCTGTTTAAAGTGTTAGATTCCATAAAAAATGAAGCAGTCTTTGTTCTCTTCCACCTCAATGTTTTTTAAATTTTTAATCTTTGTAACACAAATGTCTGAGAATCACTAGTCCACATAAAATCTAGGATCCATTTTAGTCTTTAAAATTTGGGGTTTAGGGGCATGTGGGTGGCTTAGTTGTTAGCTGTCTACCTTCAGCTCAGGTCGTGATCCCAGAATCGTGTCCCACATTGACTCCCTGCTCAAGCAGCGGACAGTCAGCTTCTCACTCTAACCCTCACCCTGCTCATGCCTTGTGTGCTCTCTCACTCTCTCTCTCAAATAAATAAATAAAATCTTAAATAAATAAATAACAAATAAAATTCTGGGTTTATATGCTTGGAAAAAAAGATTGAAGTCCATGTGGAATGGGCCACTGCGTTTTTGTTGTGGTTTAAGAATAGAAATAAACTGCCCTTGTATAAAATGGTTACCTATCATTAAAGATGCCACATAAAGTTTTGTGTGAGTCCCAAGGGTTTGGACAACCAACAGATTACACCACTCTTTCTCGTCAGCTTTATAGCAGCTATTATGCTGGATATATTCTTAAATATCCTTCATCAAGTGTGCTGAAAATTACTTGAGGCTTTAAGAAAAGCAGAGTGTACCAATATAAAATATTCCAGAAAAAAAAAAAAACCTGAAATATGTACATACATTTTTCAGGTTTCCAAAAACTGATTATTCTATGAGTAAAAGTCTTGGGAATTGGATGAAAGCCAGATTTCACTTTTTGCATGTTTACTGTCATATGGCAATGACTCTGTCAAGTATAGATATATTTATGGAACTTATTCTCTGGCATTATCTAGGAGAATAAAAAGCCCAAACATGCATAAACTTGTTTTTATAGTAACTGATAGTTGTCAAGTTGTCAACAAAAGCAAAAAAAAGAAGAAGAAAAAAACTGGGGGCACGTGGGTGGCTCAGTGGGTTGGGTCTCTGCCTTTAGCTCAGGTCATGATCTCAGTGTTGTGGGATCAAGCCCCTCATCGGGCTCTCTGCTCAGTGGGGAGCCTGCTTTCCCCCTCTCTCTCTGCCTACTTGTGATCACTCTCTCTCTGTCAAATAAATAAATAAAATCTTTAAAAAAAGAAACAACTGAACTATAATGTTTGACTGGGTTTTGTTTTAATAAGTCCATAAATAGATACTTCTTACAATAAACTTAGATATTAACATTAGCATTCATATTTGATGTTAAATTTTTCAGAGAGGTTATAGCAGTGTAGTAATATAATAATCCCTGTAGGAAGATTTCATTTACACATAGCTAGAATGAGGTCTCATGCAACCAAGACCTCATTATTTTTACCAAGTTATTTGTAACATGTACTTATATAAATGATATCAGAGATAATTAAAAGTAAACCTCACTTGCCAAAAAAAGGTATTTAGAGTATAGTGTGCTTGATATCATTTTTATTTTATAAGAACAAATATAGGAACCACTATGAATTGTCTGTATTTTTTGTAGGTGCTTATGTTAATCTTAAATTGTGGCTCTCACCAAGCTTTCACAGTTCCTGTCAAAGATTTTCCACAAACTGTGCAATGACTAAAATACAAACACTCAAATTTTTAAAAGGAGCACAAATTTGTGGTACAAAGAAATTTTTAAAAGGATAAACTCAGCCATTATTATTAGGTACAGTAATAAGGTATGATAGGCCATATCTGGGCACATAGTTAAAAACCTACAGTAAGCTGTAAGCCCTCATAATGTACTCCATTTCAAATTTCATTTTTCTAAAAAGCTACAAAAGAAAAAAAAATTTTTACCTTCTATATAATTGTGGACTCAAAAGACATTGCTTGTTAGCTTGTAGTAATAAAATACTTTAAACATATTAAAATATTAAGCATTGTAGAAGTAATATGTGTTTTAATTATTATAGTCTATTCTCCAAAACATTCAACTGGAAATCTTAAATTCTGTTAAGAAGCCTTTGAATGCTCTAATTTTTCTAATGGATAAGTAAACATAATAAAGTATAAGCAGTAGTTTTTAGCGGAAAATGAATAAAGTTTATTCATAACTTCATTAATTCAACTAAATATATAATTACCCAGTTCATGCACTATACTCACTATTATATGTTCCATTTCCCAGGGAGATGAACTATAAGTCTACTAACTCAATAGTTCTGAATAGTACAGAACATACTAGTTCTTTTTACTTGTTTCCCTTTTAAATGGAATATTTCAACATATTATAAATATAGGGGTAAGTACGTGGATATGAATAAGTATATCTATGAAAAATTATCTTATAAGCAAATCCCAAATTCTTCAGCATTTAAATTGTTAGAGCTTTCTAAACTTCAGATCCACAACAGCAAAGGTTCATACCAGGTGAGGTTAGGACCAGCCCTAATGAGGATATGGAAAGTAACAAGCAGAGTATCTTCTACCAAGGAGAAGAGGCATTTAAATGCTGAGTTTTTAAATGTTCTTCTATAGTCTTAATATAAAATTGATCTTGCCCTTGGATCATTATATTTTTCTCAAACTTTCAGATACATTCTCCATCTAGTTCTAAACGATACAAAAATTGTCCTTCCATTTAATCAAATTGATTTTTGTCTCTTCTGACCACAGTATTTTGAAGTACAATTGAGGGAACAATGCTGCTTGAGGACTAGAAGATTGCTGAGTGGTAAAGTAAGTCTTTTTCAAAGTCAAGGAAATTTTAGCCATAAATAGGTTAAACTTCCAGTCTTGATGATGCAGGCCTCTGAACCAGCCAACTTTGATGCCTGTAAATATAGAATATCACCAGTAATTATAAATTAAAGTGAGCATGTAGGCTGTATAATTTATAATATAATCTTGGAATTCAATCCCCATAGAGAAATATTTAGGGCACTTAACACCAGATACATGCACAACCCTAACCCCTGGTACTGAGAACAGAGGAGTTTCTTAAGTTTTGTCCATGTTTTAAAAAATGAATGTCATCGCTCAAATATAACTGCCTTCTCTGAATTTTCTGTTCTGTTCCATTGATCTACGTGTCTGTTTTTGTACCAGTACCATACTGTTTTCATTACTACAGCTTTGTAATATAACTTGAACTCTGGAATTGCTCTTTTTGTTCTGTTCTTTCAAGACTGCTTTGTAGGGGCACCTGGGTGGCTCAGTAGGTTAAAGCCTCTGCCTTTGGCTCAGATCATGGTCCCAGGGTCCCGGGATCAAGCCCTGCATCAGACTCTCTGCTCAGCGAGGAGCCTGCTTCCCCCTCTCTCTCTGCCTGCCTTTCTGTCTACTTGTGATCTCTGTCAAATAAATAAATAAATAAAGTCTTAAAAAAAAAAAGACTGCTCTGTAGCAGCATTATTTACAATGGCCAAATTATGGAACAGCCAAATTGTCCACTTTCACATGAATGGATACAGAATATGTGGTGTAGAGGCACTTGGGTGGCTCAGTTGATTAAGCAGCTGACTATTAATTTCAGCTCAGGTCATGATCTCAGGGGCGTGGGACTGAGCCTCCCTGTTGGGCTTCATGCTCAGCAGTGAGTCTGCTGGAGATTCTCTCTCTCCCTCTCCATGTGCTGCTCCCCCCGGGTTGTGCTCTCTTTCTCTCTCTCTAAAATAAACAAATTAATTTTTAAAATGTGTATAGATACAATAGAATATTACTCAACCATCAAAAAGAATGAAATCCTACCATTTGGAGCAACATGGGTAGAGATAGAGAGTATTATGCTAAGTAAAATAATTCAGTCAGAGAAAGACAAACACTGTATGATTTCACTCATATGTGGAATTTTAGTAACAAAACAAATAAGCAAAGGAAAAAGAGAGAGAGGAAAACCAAGAAACAGACTTTTAACTATAGAGAACAAACTGATGGTGGAGGGATGGGTGAAATAGGTGATGGGGATTAGGAAGTGCACTTGTCAGGATGGGCATTAGGTGATGTATGGAAATGTCGAATCACTGTATTATACACTTGAACTAATATAACAATGGATGTTAACTAACTGAAATTAAAATAAAAATTAATTAATGTTTTAAAAGTAACTGCCTTCTCAAAATTGGGAACAATATTTTGGTGGCTAAATCTAGTTACTTCTTCTTGGAGTTACTTTCTTAGCCTCTGTGAAGGCTCTGGGACTGCTGATTACCCCTTCTTTCTGTAAACTCTCTTGGCTTCCAGGATGTTACTCTCTTCTGGTCCTTTCTCTTCTTTGAACAGTCTTTCTCACTTTCCTCTATTGCTATCTTTTTCTCAATAACCCTATTGAATTATATTTTATCTATTTTTCTGCTTTAGGCCTTCAGTAATAAATGCTGACAACTTTAAATTACCGGTACACATTTTTTAGACTATACTACCTGAATATATACTACCTGAATTACAATAGAACCCAAACTTGCCACATTATTCATCCTTCTCAACAGCCCTTCTTTCTGAGAATTGTATAAAGACATTATCAAGCATCTAGTAGATTTCCTTTTCTCTTTTTCTAGTTCATTACCAAAATAATTTTGGTAATAATGTATCTCTAATCCTCTGAGACCTGCAACCTGAGGGATTTTTCTAGAATACAAATCTAACTTTGTCACAGATCTGCTTAAAATATTTCAATTTTCCATCAAAATATAAAGACAATTTCTGAAATCTTTAGTATGGAATTCAATACTTTTAATAATGAAGCTCTCCTTTTCCTTCTCTCGATTGTATCCATTCACTCATTTATTCACCAATTCACCAATTTGTTTATCTATGTCAAACTATTAGGCACCAAGATTATAAGGTTAGAAATAATAAACACAGTACTTTCCCCCATAGATCTTTTAAAGTTACCCACTTCCACTGTACCCACATGGACCATTCTACCTCTAACAATGTCTTGATCTTTCAGGCATCGTGCCTTTGCCTCTGAAATTTTCCCTTACTTGATTGCCCTTGCATTCTCTGGCCATCTTATGGTGTTCCACTCATTCTTGGAGTAACTGAAATTGCAGCCTCTTTCTTCAAATTTTAAGTAATTTCTCCTACTTAAGTTGTAGTAGAATGTTCTCCAAACTGCCTGTTAATTATTTAATATTATACCGAAACTAATACGTAATATTGCATTGACATATAGTAACTATGTACTATAGGGACAAAAGGAAGGTCTTTGGAGTTAGTAAAATTCACTCTCAAGTCCTGACTCTGTCATCTATTATCTGTGTGATTCATTCTAGGAAAATTACTTAAGCTGTCTGTGTTCCTCTTTCTCGGTATATGAAAAAGTTTTAATGGGTCTAGTTATATATCTTAATCTAGATACCTAAATTTATGTCTCTATCTCTGCAAACCCATTTACTGCTGTCATATATCTTTGATCAATGTATTTTACTTAAGGGCAAAGATTCTGATATGTAGAGAATATATAGAGAGGTGATTCAAGGTATCTTATAAAATACATACCAGTACTCATATATGATTATACCCATGTCCCTGTCCTCAACAGTGTCCACTTTTCTTCATTAAGGTGCAGACATTAATAAGATTAGTTGGGTTAAATAACCAGCAGTGTTTATAACTAAATAGAACGTATGCTTGTGTGGCATTTTAAGCAATACCTATAAGACATTAGGCAGGTCATTTAGCTATTCTGAACTTCAGTGTCCTAATTTATAGAATGAGAAAGTAGAGTTCTTTCCTGTTCTAAATTCTCATTCTGATATTTAATTCTATAATTTATAGGACTCTGGTTATATAAGTAGTACGATAATAACAATACCAGAAACTCTGATAGTGCTTCATTGATTTTAAAAATTTTATATGCTTTATCTATTTTACTCTAATGACTTTGTGAGATGAGTACATTGTTACTATTATCTTTTAAGATGAGAAAACTAATGATAATACCCAAATGATGCAGGCATATTAGATAGTTTTAACTAGCTTCTGTTTTCTTTCTGCTATGCTAGTAGTTTCCGACCAATGTGCTTAGGACCCTGTGGAGGTCTCAGGACTCTAAATTTTACATTTTATAATCCTTAGTAGGAGCAATCTTTGCAGTTGTGAGTATGGGAATTATTTAACACTTTTTTTAAAAAATCATTTAAAAAAAATCTACCTATTCACCTATGTATCTACCCCCTGACATTTGCTTTATAATTTTATGATAGGTGACACAAAGTAGTTTGAAAGAAAACAGACCAAGCATCCAGGAAATTTAAATTCCCATCTCTGCTCTTCCTCCTGTTTACATAGTCTGCCTTTTATCTACATCAAATTTTCCATGTGTGGAACACAAAAATAGCAGCCATTCCATGAATTCTCCATGATGATACATACATATATAAAGAAAATTAGAGCAAACCCAAAGTCCTATTTGACCACTCATTTCAATCCTCTACTTTTTTTTCAAGTCTTTTCTTAAGCTGCTTAAAGCAGTGAAGTTGCTAATTTATTATGTAAATTAAGGTTCTTACGTTTTTTGAAAGTGCGCAACCAGATAAAGAAATAGAAAAGTCATGGCTGGAAACAGAGCAGCCATGGATTTTCAAACTGCAGAATGTGATTATGCCGCCAGCACATCTGGTGGAAACATGGATGTCCTCATAAATAAGACATTTCTGAGCGGTTTTCCACTAGACCATAATTTCCTTGAGTAAGCATACTTTCATTTAATTTAATTCATCTTTATGTCCACAGTATTCCATTACAGGACACAGAGTGGGTATATAATTAATATATTTTGGAAAAGTAGAAAGAATATGGAATCCCAGTTCTGCTGTTTACATGGATGAAATTGGGCAAAATACTTAAATGTATCTGTTGTAACATGGTACTAATGATAGTTACTTCACAGGATTATTTTAAGTCTTAAATATGCATGGCATTTGTTTAATGCTCAGTAAATGTTAATTTCCCTTCCATTAATCCTGAATGATGTAAAGAATATTTGTTATTTTAGGTAGGATTTTTTTTTTTTTTTTTTGAGTAAAGACCCTAATCCATTAGTATGCATAGAACATCCTGGAAATAGCAAAAATGTTTGTGGTTATGATTCAAAATAATTTAAAAGGGTCTTGATATAGGAAAATAGTCTGAGGATGATACTACATGAATAAATGAAGTCATCCTGTTAAAGACTTCAAATGCCATACTCAATAATTTTAACCTTTCCTTCTAAGAAATGGGAAAGTATTATAGTGGACCAGTGCAAAACTTACATTTATGATTTAGAAACAGTCCATGAGCAAGTTTAAAGTTAGACTTTGAGGGTGCCTAGCCTCATAGAGGACCAAGACAAGACATGATGAGGGTTCTGGATGGAGGCACTGGCATTGGGAATGGAATAGAGTAGATGGAGGAGAAGCCAATCTAGGGGCTATCTTGGTAGGACTTGACAAGAGATTAGATGTAAGGAATGCAACAGCAGAAGGATATGAGGATAACTCCAATGTTTCTAATTTTAAAACTAGGTGAATGACTGCTGTTGATATTCACTATTTATATGACCATATAACTAGAGGAAGGTTTATTGGATAACAATGATAATAATTCAGTGATAAAATATAACTACCATTTATTAAGTACCTAAACTGTCACCTGTTTGATCTTATTTAACCTTCAGACTACTTCTTTGAGATGGATATTATTTTTTTCCATGTTACATGTAAGAAAAATGAGGCTCAGACATACGGATTGTACAAATTTACTGAACTGAGTGAGAATTTGAGTACATGTCTGATTCTAAAGAGAATATCTATAAATGATATGCTATATTATGTGTCATTTAAGATTTGGAAAAAGAGTTTAATGAGGAAAAATCAAAATATTTGGCATTATTTAGCCCAGAGAAGTAAACGCATATTAAGCATGAAGCTTTTTTATATGAAAATTGGAAAATTGCTTTTGTTATAGAAGGCCAAAAAAATCAATATTTTGGAGCCAGACTGAAGTCAAAACAGATAAGTTATTAAAAAGAACTCATTAGGGGTGCCTGGGTGGCTCAGTGGGTTAAAGCCTCTGCCTTCGGCTCAGGTCATGATCTCAGAGTCCTGGGATCGAGCCCTACATCGGGCTCTCTGCTCAGCAGGGAGCCTGCTTCCTCCTCTCTCTCTGCCTGTCTCTCTGCCTACTTGTAATCTCTGTCTGTCAAATAAATAAATAAAATCTTTATAAAAAAAAAAAAGAACTCATTAAGTCAAAGAAATGTAAGACATTAAAATTGAAATGAGAATTTAAAAGGTTGAAAACACATCTTTACGGAATGGTGTATAAAAGTGTATAAAAAATGTCCTGCTAGATTCACATTCTAAGAATAGTACTCCGGAAAATGTAGGAGGAAATGTATGGCTGTTTTTGTTTTGGAAATTGTTTAATGTCATACACATTTTGCCTAAAAGCATGCAAGAGGTTGTTGTCCTATTAGACAGGAAAGAAGCAGCTCTTATACCAATCAGTAAGTAAATTAAAAATTGCAGCAGTAAAATAGGCCAAAAAAGTTCCATGACCAAGCAAGGCACGAAAGAAAGAATACAAATGACCAATACACATACAGTAAACACCCTACCTATCGAAATCAAAGAAAGGAAAATTAAAACAATAATATAGCATTATTTATTAAATTTGCAAATATTATTTGTGATAATATTGTCATCTAGGGTAAGGGAAAATAGCTTTTGATGGAAATATTAATTAGAAATAATCACAACAATAATAATACTAAACATTTCTATGAGTTTCCTCTCTGGCAGGTACTCTAGTGATTATTTTGCCTATTTTATCTATTAAATCTTCATAGTCATCACATGGAGTAGTTCTAGGAATCCCATTGTACAAATAAGGAAACTCATCCACATGGAATCAGCCTGTGGTCACATAATCAGACTGAATCCAGAGCCTGCATTCTACTTTCCCGAAAATTCCATTCTAACTGAAGGGTACCTACATAATTAGTGAAATGTGCAAACCCCTTACCTCAGCAATTCAAGAATTTCTCTCAAAGAAATGATTAAAGCTTTGATGAAAATTGATGTATGAGAGTAGACAGCATCCCATTTTATATAATAGTATGAAATCAGAAACAAGCCAGGGTCCAGCAATTGAGAATATTTAATAGCTATAAATCAATACTGTGGATGCAATCTGCATTATAATACTTAGAGGATTATTTAATTTCATGGGGGATGATTATATTATGCTTAATTAGTAAGGAAATTGCAGAATAGTCTATATAGCATAATTATAATCTCTATGAACACAAGCCTATATAAACACACACACACACACTTGAAATATTGGGGGTTTCTTCATAGAAATGTTAACATGTTCATCACTGAGTACTTAGGATATTGGTGAAATTTAACTGCATGTCTGGATGTTCTAATTTTTCCACAGTGACTATGTTAAAACAAACTATCTCTTTGTCACAGTCACAAGCTCCACACAGGTGACTCTTCATGATACATAAGAACTGAACAAATCCAATGAAACATGAAGGTCAAAAAAAGCATAACTCAGTCAACGGGATGAAAATCTGCACATTTTAACAAACATCTGGAATGTTACTCAAGGACAAAGAAGACTTCCTCTGAGTTGTACTGACAGGAGTAAACAATGCAAAAGCTACTGTCTTCATTTCCCACTAATGTTTCTGCTAATACATACTTTTAATGGTTCTGGGAGTCTGTCTAATCCCTGGGTGTCCTAAATGATGGCACTCACACAGCTTCCTGTGGTAGATAGATTATTCTAAAAACTCATGGTTTTTATAGCCAGAGGACTCTTTTCTGAGAATCCATTCTAAAGGTTCTCCTTCAATTTCTTCCTGCTCTGTCTTCCTTGCATCTTAGTAATTATTGATTTTTTCTAACTTCTGCAGCCTGACTCATCCGGTAGGTATTTATGGCAGCAACCTGTAGTCTCAGGGATTTCCTCTGTCATAGAACTCTTTCATACCCTCATCAGCTTAGTGTGACTTCTCTGTATGTCCTCCAATTGGGTTCAAGTGTATGTGGTTTTCCATCATGCTTAAAGCTCCCATTCATGGGGAAGATAATTTTAAAAATCTTTAAAAAAAAAAAAAGTTAATAGCTAGTCAGACTATGATTTACACACTAGTAACTTTTTGGCCCTGAGAAAATGTACCCAAAATATGAACATAACGAGTTAGCCTTCACTTTGTTTAATCAGCAGAAATATGAGCAATTTATTTTCCGTGGATGATTAGAATGCTCTACTGCAAAGTTTATTGACCTTTTAAGCTGACGTTCTGCCAGATAGTGTGACATTCTGCCCAAGCCTGTGATCCATGAGGTTTCCCCCATAGGTTGCTGTTAGAAGGAGGAGGAAGGATAATGTGGTGATGGCACCCAGGGATTGTTTTGTCTGTGTTTGCAAGACTGTGTGCAATCTGCCTTTTTAGGAAATACGGCACAGACTTTGGAACCAGACAAGCCTGCCATTAAAGCCACGCCTGCCACCCAGCAGCCATTGACCACAGGTATGTTGGGTGAAGTCTGTTTCTTTGTTTGTAAGAGGAGGATACTAATATCTACCATATAGTATTTTCTGTGAATATTAATTAAAGTAATAAAGTATTTTTTATTCAGAATTTCTTCCATGAAAATTTTTTGAATGAATTAAGGAAGTAATTAACTTTTGCACTTCATACTCTTCTCAATGGTATAATCATGGCCCTTAGACACAGATGCAGATCTTACTCATAAGTGCTACAATGATACTCAGTTTCTTTCTACACTTTTCATGGCTTTAAATGTTCATTTCAATCCAAATGAATGTTATTTTTCAAAAAGAAATGATACTAACTTATTTCATTTGCTATTAGCATTGATCATGACAACTGCCATTCAACAAACCTTATTTAGAAAATGATCCCTTATAAACAAAAACAGAAGTATAACCAGCTATCCATCTTAATTAGTAGGCACATATACTATTTAGAGACCTGCCACCTAATACTCTCCCACTGCCCTTTTATGCAGATGCATGTTAGCTTTCTAAATGCTGTCATCAATAAGGCCAAATTATATAAAATTATCCATCCTCAGAGTATTCCTTCACTTTTCCTAGACTTTCTTATTTTAGATCATAGCTGGCCATCTGGTGATATTTTGTATATTTTCTACAAGTTACAACCATGGACTTTGTGTCAGGTAGACCAGGGGTATCTATTTCTAGGATTAGCATACATATGTGCCCATAGGTAAATCACTTATCCTGTCTAGATTTACATTCTCTGACCATAAAAATAGCCTTCAAATGGTTATTCTAAGTATTTGTTTAGATAATGTTGATAAGTCATTTAGCACAAGTCTTGCCACATTCTAAGTACTCACTTTAACTCTTTTAATATCACTGAAATTTAATTTAAAAAGTGTAATGCAAGGTGATGAACACCACGGATGGTGGTCCTATTGTGAGTTCAGTGAATTGTATAAGACTGATGAATCACAGACCTGTACCCTTGAAACAAATAATACATTATATGTCAATGATAAATAAATAAATAAAAGGTATAATGCATACCTCTAATTGGGGGGCTATGACACTAAAAGCTCAGGAAATCCTGCCATTTGTGCCAGACCTGAAAGACATTATATTAAGTGAAATGAGTCAATCATAGAAAGACACCTCCTCTATGATCACACTTCTTTGTGGAATCTAAAATAGTCAAACCAAAAGAAACAGTACAATTGTGGCTCCCCAGGGCTTGGGCAAGGTGTGAAGGTGAGGGAGATAATGATCAGAAGGTACAGGGTTTCAGTAATCAGGAGAACTATTATACAGCAGAGTGTTGCATTGTATTGTATACTTAAAAGTTGCTCTACTCATGGACTTCCCTTAACAACCCACCTTAGCAATGCCAATCTAAAGTGCTAACCATAGGAGTCAGTGTTTTTGCCGATTCTATGGCATACTCAGCATTCTCAAGGACTCTCGTAGACTCCCACAGCATTATACTACCTCTTTGTCTTGTCTGCTGTTCCAGTTCCCAGGCTGGTAGCATTTCCTCTTCGATTTCCTCTCTATCTGCTGAGTTTCACTGCATAGTTGTTCGTTTTTGGTTTTTTTTTTTTTTTCTTCTTTTATTGAAAAGAAATTTTCTTCCCAAGGATCTCTGCAAGATTTTCATGAATGGCAGCAGTTCCCTCAGTTACGAGATAATATCATCCCAGGTTCTCTCTGCCTTTCTTACCAGATGTTTCTGACAAGTATCAACACATTCTCCTTGGTTGTACATTTAGTTTTCTCTATCTCAGCAAATAACCTTGACTCTATGTAACAAAAGAGACTGTAGACAGCTGATCCAGGAAACAAAACTTTTTACCCCAAGAATCTGGGATGGGCATTGAGGGGACTATATATGTATACTAATTAAAAATATATATATACATAATATATATATTATTCCCTGTCATATATACATCCATTCCTCTGTGGATGCTTTACACTATCTGGTGATTACTTTCTTCAGTTCTAGTGGATTCCATATCATTCCTCATGGAAGATCTAGTTCAGTTTCTCCTTCCTTTACAAGTCTTCAGTATCCTCAAGTCCTCTCTTGCTTACTGACTGATGGAGAATAAGACTATTTAATATGATAGTGTAATTTAATTTGCACAAATTCTGACATGTGATTCCATGTATTTTTCAGGACTTTCTCTAGCCTCAGAGGAAACATGTTTTCTTTCAATTTATATCCTCACATGAATTAGTTCTCAGCCTTAGACTGACCAAAAAAGATGATTGAGAAAACAAATAGAGAATTAACAGGATGAAGATGAAGAAGCTATTTTAAAGGATGAGCAAAAGTTAGCCAGGTTGCCTTAGTTTTATTTTATTTTTTTTTTAAGATTTATTTATTTATTTATTTGACAGACAGAGATCACAAGTAGTCAGGCAGGCAGAGAGAGAGGAGGAAGCAGGCTCCCCACTGAGCAGAGAGCCTCATGCGGGGCTTGATCCCAGGACCCCAGGATCATGACCTGAGTTGAAGGCAGAGGCTTTAACCCACTGAGCCACCCAGGCACCCCTTGCCTTAGTTTTAGACCAACCAAAAGCAGACCCTGAGACTAAGGCTTAAATGCAGGTAGTCTGTTTGAGAATTTATCCTAAGAAGCACATATAAGAACAGGAGTAAAACAAAGAAGGTGGGAAAAACCAATATAAGCATATGTTATTGGGTTGGATACCAAGACGAGTGACTGGTGCTTTATTATGTGGAAATTTCTCAGGAACTTTTTTTTTTTTAAAGATTTTATTTATTTATTTGACAGAGAGATCACAAGTAGGCAGAGAGGCAGGCAGAGAGAGAGAGGAGGAAGCAGGCTCCTTGCTGAGCAGAGAGTCCGATGCGGGACTCGATCCCGGGACTCCGAGATCATGACCTGAGCCGAAGGCAGCGGCTTAACCCACTGAGCCACCCAGGTGCCCCTCTCAGGAACTTTTTACAATATTTTCAAAACCAACTACCTAGAGGGTGAAGGAGGAAACATTTATTTATATTTCCTATTGGTCAAGAATGGTATTTACCCAAAGAACAAAAAAATGCTAATTTAAAAGAATACATATATCCCTATGTGTACAGCTGCATTATTTACAATAGCCAAGATATGGAAGCAACCCAAGCATCCAATAATTCACGAGTGGATACAAAAGATGTAGTGTGTGTGTGTGTGTGTGTGTGTGATTATATAAATAATGGAATATTATTCAGCCCTAAAGAAGAATGAAATCTTGCCATTTGCAATGACATGGACGGAGCTAGAGAGCCTAATGCTAAGCACAGTGTATCAGTCAGAAAAACAAATATGTTTCAATCATATGTGGGATTTAAGATACAAGACAAATGAGAAAAAATAGAAAGAGAGACAAAACCAAGAAACAGACTCTTAAATATAGAGAACTGATGACTACCAGAGGGGAGGATGTGAGAACATGTATTAAACAGGTGATGGGGATTAATGAGTGCACTTGTCTTGATGAGAACTGGATGATATATGGAACTGTTGAATCACTCTATTTTACAACTCAAACTAACACTGTATGTTAACTAACTGGAATTGAAATAAAAATTTTTAAAGTGGAAAAAAAAAAAGGCTCCCACATGCACTGACTTCTCCTGTACCCATTCATCCCATTCATGACTATGAGACAAATTTCCACTAGCATCTCACATGACAACATCAGAGAAATCCATGGCAGGATATGAAACATACACATACAGGCCCACACTTGTGTCAAATTCCTTGAAGCCACCACAAAACTACTGACACACAGTGTCTCAAGTCAGAAATGGGTGCTAGAGGGTTTGAAGAGACACATAAGAAATATATGATTCACAGATCAAGGGAAGAAAGGTAGCACAGACATAATAAAAAACCATACAGTGCTATAAGCCAAGAATTTTTTTTTTTTTTTTTTTTAAGCAATGCAGGAAGAATAGTCATCTAAAACCCGGTATGGTCAGACAAGAAACAGAGAAGTAGATGGGGCTTTCATGCCATGCTACAAGATTTGGAATTAATTTTATAACTAATGGGAAATAAATTGATGATTTAAAGGGATATAATCATCACAAATGTTTCCATCTGTAATAAAGCAGTTGGCAAGAATTGGGATAAAAAACAATGTTGGAAAACAATAAATGGAATGACAGGAAGAAAAAAGTATTTGACAAGTTGGGATTTTTGCTTCAACAAATGATATGTCAAGTCAGTGGTTCTAAACTAGGAGCAATTTCACCTCACAAGGGACATTTAGCAATAACTAGACATTCTTGTTTGTCACAAATGGGAGGACAGTACCATATGGGTAGAGTACAAGGAGGCTGCTGCATATTCAACACACAAAACAGCCTCCAATAACAAAGAATTATCCAGCCCCCTGAGTCAATGGTACCAAAGTGGAGAAAACATAGACTGGGTACTCTATTTTAGCTCAGCCAGAGGATGTTAAGTATGCATATACTTATACAAATACATAGCTTGATGGCATTGAAGAAATAACAAAGTAATAAGGAATTATTAGAGCAAGATCCAGGGGCAGATGGAAGACCAAAGAGAGTAAGGTTTTTATTATGATAGTGTTGATGTAAATTTGGTGAGAACATATACCTTAACAATACTGAATTTTTCACCCCATGAACATAATACAACTCCAAATTATTAACATGTTTTGAAATCTGGTAGCAATTATTTGTTGTTTTCAGAGAGAAGTCTTTCATGTCTTTTTAAAAATATCTTCCTAAGTATTTTGGGCTTTATTCTGGTCTTATATTTTTTTATTTCATCTTCCAATTGTTTGTTATTAACATGTAAATAATATTGACTTTTTGGGTTGATCTTACTAAATTTACTTATTAACTATAGAATTAAAAACCTTGTAAATTTAATTTTCTCCAGCAAATTTTTTTAATACTCTTATAACCAGATAACTGAAAGCACCCTGTCGCATCCTAAAATTACTCACAATGATTGTCCAGTTGTTTTCAGACATTTTTAGTGGCAAAAACCTTTATTCAAATGAAATTTTAACTGGGAGTCCAAACAAATACAACAAATAAATCAGAGTTTCTCTGGCTGAAGTTTGTGTGAGAGGAGGGAAGGAAAACCTGGAGTGCTTAGCCCAGCAACTTCCAATGTGTATTATGTGGGAATTTGTCAGAGCCCCCAGAGCTCCAGGGACATAGCTAGGCAACCAGAGCAGGTTCTGGGGCCCTTGCATATAGAATAAGAATTCAAACTCTAGGAAATAGTCAAATTTCTATATTTATTGAGTGAAAACTTTTTACTGAAAGACAATGTAACAAACAGAAAGAGAAGCATAATTGCATATGGGACTATTTTAAAAATGTAAGAAAACGCTTATAAGCAAAGTGAGGTAACTTTGGGCATAAGCAAAACTCAGAATGGGAATCAGAGATAGTCTGTTATCCCTGGAAAATCCAATGTCAAATTAAAAGTATGGAAAAGCAAAGAAAATAAGAAGGGAACACACACACACACACACACACACACACACACACACACACCTTCACTAGAGAGACAAAATAGCAGAAGCTTTTGAGTCCAATGGTAAAAATTTGAATCCTTGCTCAACTTGATTATTACTGTGTGACCTTGGCCAACCTCTTTCAACTCTCCAACCCTGAACTCTCCAACCCTGAAGTGCTATAAAATTAGCACTTCTGAAGTTATGGAAGTAAAGTACTTCCCATCAATAAGAGCTTAATTATGGGTTTCTTAAAAAGTCTCCACCCCCACCCACCCAGTTAAGCACCCTTCTCTATGAGGCTAGCTCTCCCAAAATTGTGCATGCATAAACTAAACAGTAACAGTGACCTTGTGCACATTTGATTCTTAGAAATTATAGCATAATAGCAAAAGCATTCATGCCATATTAAAAAATCAATTCCAGGTAAATTAAAAACCTAAATGTGAAAGGCAAAACCATAAAGCTTTTAGAATATGGAAGAATATATTAATATCTTTGGTATCTTAAAACACAAAAAGCAGTAGCCATGAAGAAAAAGATTAATAAGGTCAACTACATTAAACTTATGATCATAATTTTGTCTTCTTCAAAAGATACCCTTTTTAAAAAGCAAAGAACCATGGAATGGAAAAAGGTATCTGCAACACATAGCTGACAAAGGGATTTTTATCCAGATTATTTATGATAAAAAAGAAAACTCTAAAAAGTCAGACAACCAGAGAGTAAAACAGGTAAAAGACTTAAAAGAACACTTCATAAAAGAGGAAATCAAATTACTAATAGACATACACTAAAGGCACTAAACTTCTGAAGTCAGGAAAATGCAAAATAATATTTTACTTCATACTAATACATATTAACAAGCATATAGAGCTACTAGATTTCTACACGGCTGGAAGGACTATAAATTGGTACCTCTTTGATAAAGCTCTTTGTTTACCTCTTTGGTAAACAATATATCATAATCTAGAAAGGTGGAAGAGGTAATCCCTTTAATTCAGAAATTTCACCCCTGTGTATAGTCTACAGAGATAAACGTGCTTATTTGCAACAGGTACAAGAATGTTGAAAGCACAGTTGTTCGTAATTGTCAAACATTGGAAGCAATCCAAATGCACACAACTTTAGAATGGAAAACACACTGTGGATACATAAATAAAGCAGACCATGGGCACAGCCACATTAGTGTCTTTAAAAAACATCATTTTGAACAAAAGAGAGCAAGTAACAAAAGTTTATAGACATTGTGTTACCATAAAGTTCTAAAAAAAAGAAAAAATGAAACTATGTTTAAAAAATGTGATGAAACCCAACACCCAGCCCTTCACACCAAGAGAAAGGAAACTCCCCACTTCACCAGACTTCAGCTGAACTCACAAGTGGGGGTCTTTACAGGTTAGGAGCTGGAGCTCCCTGGGCAGACAGCTTCCTTGCTTCCACCCAGTCCCACACCTGCGTGCACACGCACACATTCGCACACATGTGTGCACAGTTAAAACACACTCATAGTACTCTTACCTCCACAGTCATGATACAGGCGCACCCCTAAGTGTGAAGAACAGGCATGCTCAGCTGCCCTCTGGTCCTGCAGGCGTCCACTCGTATGTAATACGTGTAATACTCATATGTAATATGGTCGGCCACTGCCAGCATTGCACACCCCCCCCCACCAACCTGCACTGGCAGGGAATTTTTCAAACTTGTTCACCATTAAAAAAAAAAAAAAAAAAAAAAAAAAAAAGTATACATGAGTAGGAAACTTATAAAGGAGCTCCAGCAAATCATTTCAAATGAGTTAGGAGAGTAGCTGCTTCTGGGTGGAAATGAGGGAATCTGTGATTTGTGAGACTTACCCGTCAGGATCCCAAACAACTGTAACAGAGGAGAAATGAGGGGCCCCCGGGGTGGGCTCAGGCGTTAAGCGTCTGTCTTCGGCTCATGAACCAAGGATGCTGGGATCGAGCCCCGCACTGGGCTCCTTGCTTGGAGGGAGGCCTGCTTCTCCCTCTCCCACTCCCCCTGCTTGTGTTCCCTGCCCCGCCGTGTCTGTCAGATAAATAAATAAAATCTTTTTTAAAAAAGGGGGAGGGGATTATAAACCTGTAAGTACAATTCTGAAAAACCCCTTACGGCTGAGGGAGGTACACACGGAAGCACCAACGTGGGAGGGGTGTCCTTCCTCCAGACTGGGGTTCACGCCTTGTTAAGCAAGGGTGGCAGCGGTAGCCCACAGCACGGCGAAGGTCACGGCTTTATCGAGGCGGAAGTGATTCACCGTCACGGGGACGCCGGAACCATCCCTCTGGGGTCCAGACGGGTCAAGGTGCTGTGGTAGACACAGAGGGAGCTGCGACGTCACCCGGTTGGGAATCCTGTGTCGGCCACGGGGCCCAGGCCTAGAGGCCACACGGGCCAAAGACTGCACGCCCCGGAAGGGAAACCCCTTCCTCTTTCAAAGCCCCTCTAGCTCCCTCTACCGATGACGCTTAATATCACACGGGCACCAAAGGCGGCGGGAATCGGGGGTGGGGTGGAGGGGATGCTTAAAGCTCTGTTGTTGCGGAAGAGATTTGGGGGTGGGGGGTTTCAAGGCGAGAAGCAATCAGCTGATAACTGGCACAGAGGAGAGAGAGGGCCTTCTGTGATGCCCGTAATGTTCTAATACTTCACGGCTGTGATCATTACACAGGTGTTCTCATTACAGCTATTGTTAAACTAAGTATTATGTATGTTTCTGTATGTTATATTTCATAATAAGATGTTGATTTTAAAAATAAAATAAGCATATATATGATTAACATTTAGCTGACTTAAATTGTATTACATCTCCTGCTGTTAACTAACCACAAATTCTTTGTTAAGCTACCTAAGTATTCCTCATCTTGACTTCATTGTCCTTAGAATGGGGGTGGTAATACCTGTCCAGTGGTATGAAGCAATTCATATTTTCTAACAAAAGGAAAAGGGAAAAAACAAGGTAATATGTACGAAAGTGTTTTGAAGGTCATGTGAACATGTATAGTCAGAAGTAAGAATTATTAATTCGTCAATAATTTTGAAAACTCCAGTTTTTGCAAAGAAAAGTATATTACTCAGCGTTCTCTAGAAAAACAGAACCCATGAGATATATATGTAAAATAAGTGATTGACTCACATGATTATGGAGGCTGGGGATTCCCACAGTCTTCTTCAAGCTAGATACCCATGAAAGCCAGTGGGGTAATTCTAGTCCAAGTCTGAAGGCCTGAGAACCAGTAGAACCAATGGTGTTAAGTCCCAGTTCAAGGGCAGGAAAAGATCAATGTGTCCCCTCAACAGTCAGGCAAAAAGAATTCTCCCTTCCTCCACCTCTCTGTTCTCTTCATTCCCTCAACAGATTAGATGATGCCCATTTACATTGGTGAGGACAATCTACTTCACTCTGTTCACAAATTCAAGTGCTAATCACTTTCAAAAATACCATCGCAGACACATCTAGAAATATTTATCCAAATATCTGAGCACCTCATAAAATTAACCATCATAAGAAACACATACTCATTTTAACAGTGATATCACTACCAAAAAGGCCAAAAACTAAAAAGTATAATGCTGGTCTTCTCCTGGAGAATAAAGAGCATGTTTACAATTACTTACACAAAAAGTAAAATGTTTCTTCTCTTATTGTTGGAAAAACATGTTTTCCAAGCTGAAAGTGACCTAGAAATTATCTAGTCCAATCCTTCGTTTGTAAATATGAAAATATTGATGCCCCAAATGCTTGTGTTTTCAGTTGATGAATTCCAGAGCTGGAATTAGAATCCAATCTCCTAACATACAATTTATGTTCATCCCAGAATATTACACTGAGGATCTTAACAAATCCCCTAAAGTTGCAGAAAATCTGTGAGTATGAAAAGAAGCAGCAGCTATGGTCTACTTCCTTCTCTACTCGTTAGATTTCTCCCCTTTTGAGTAGATGTGATGCTGATATTTATTACCTATCAGTAGCCTCTACCCGAATGCGGGGAAGATGAACTTGCCATAATGGAATAAAAAATGAAAAGTGCGATAAGATGTAATGGAATGCAATAGAATCTCTGCTCGGTGCCCAAAGAAACCCAAAGTCACTGTTTGGGGGCCTCAGCCAGCTGGGCTGTGCTCAGGTGGGCACACGTGAGATCAGGGCTGTATCGAGTGAACATGCTGTCATGTCAGTCTCTGAAATCCCACACATCTACGAGTTGATGTGAAGACTGATATGACAACACGATGTTATTGTGATACCTAATCTTGGTTAAAATCCACTTCAAGGAAGAAAGTTGAAGCAAAGTTTGGCTCTGCCTTCTAATGACTTAGATATTTGAACTATAAGTTAGGAATCAATTCTACCCCAAAGTTCATTAATAGGTTACAAAGCACACTCACAGACAATAATCACTACAGTCTCCTTGCAGAGTGGGTGAAGGCTATTTGAGGAACTGGGGCAGAGAAGTGCTCCTCGCCTAAAATCAGAAACCCTGAGTCTTTGTGAAGTTTTGACCTGTGTAAGAGTTGAAACAGCTCTGACATCCTCCATTACCTGTGGAATGTAAAATACGGCCATTCTGCAGCTGGATGACAGTGATAAAGTGCAGACTAATGGTTTTCACCCTCTGCACAGACCCTGATGTTCCTGGCCTTTTCAAAACAGGGAGGCTAATGTCTAACAAGTCATGTAAAAGTCATAGTGAATGAACCCTAAAGTAAATGCAACATAACATCCCTTTGCATTTCGGTTTTCCTTGAAATATCATCACTTTAAGTTTAGAGTCGAAGCCAAAAGGCAACGATTCTGGGTGAGTTTTGAAATGTGTGTTAACTTAACCAGAAAACAATCCAGCAAAAAGAAGGTTGAATCACTTGCCGTCACTTGACAGTTTTAGCACTCGCTTTTCGCTTTGGCAATCAAGGTACTGGAATTGGATTCAAGACACTTTCCCTGAAATTAGGATTCAATCATTTTTAGTCAAAAGCTAAAATGGCAATTTATGAAAATATAAATTAGTTTCATCATAGAAAATACTGGAAATGGAGGCTTTTTGAATACCTACCATATAGAGATGTTTTTGCATATATTATATGCAAAATGACTACATATAACCTGCTGAGTAGATATCTTCTATTTTTTCTCATTTTACTGACATAACAACTCAAGTTCAGAAACGTGAAAGAATTGTTCAAAATCATGAATTCAGTAGGTGGCAGATTATAATAAAACTGAAGCCTTGTTCATAGTTTTTTTATTTGTTTTCAATATATGACACACCATTAAACCCTGTTAATCTCTACATTTAGAGCAGAACAAACTGCATCGTATATATGTTTGGTTGGTTAGTTTAACCTGTATGCATGTCCTTCTGTAATAGAAATCTGGGTTTCTATCACACTTCTAAGACGGGGGCAGAGAGGGTTTGGTATGGAGCCAGGATATCACAGAGGAGATATGAGAGAAGAGTGATTGAAAAATGGTAGACAAGATTAGTGAACCAGAATTTAGGTGATCTGGCTTCTGACGCACATTGCTGTAAGAGAATAAAATTAAGAGAAAAAGATTAGGACTTGAGAAAGAAAATAAAATGGTTCCTCAGCTCTGACCTAATCAGCTGAAGGGTTTTATAGTTGTGATTTGTGTCTCTCCACTTCCGCCTTTTAGAGATGTCTTAAATATTTAAAGACTTTGTGCATTCTCCTTTAAACAGAAACTTCCGTAGAGAAATGGCTATAGCTTTTTCCTTTTTCCTTTTTCCTATATCCTTCCATAATTGTGAGTTTCCAACTTTTTTGAGATAAGATTGACAAATAAAAATCATACATATTGAAGGTGAACAATGTGACATGTTAATATATGTGTACATTGAGAAATAATTACCACAATCAAGCTTATTAACATATTCATCACCCTGCTTTGTTACCTCTGTGTGTGTGTGTGTGTGTGTGTGTGTGTGTGTGGTAAGAACACTTAAAGATCTAGAAAGAGAAGATCTAAAAAGATCTAAGAAGAAGGATAAACCTTGAGGCTTCTACTCCTGACTGGCAATGAGATTCAACTAATTAAACAAAGAAGTAGAAGTGAAAACAAGACCTCAGAAGGTAATTGGTGTAATCTACACTTATGTACCAGCAGTGACCAACTCGTGATCAAATAGAGATCATACAGATTCAGAATGTAGCCTCCAATTTAATTTCAGGATGAGAGCTTTATGTATGTATGTATGTATGTATGTATGTATGTATGTATTGAGAGAAATGCAAGCAGGAGCACTAGGGGCAGAGGGAGACTGTGAGAGAGAATCTTAAGCAGGCTTAGCACAGAGCCCAAGGAGGGGCTTGACCTTACCACCCTGAGATCATGACCTGAGCCAAAATCAAGAGTTAGACACTTAACACACTGAACCACTAAGTCACCCCAGGATAAGAGCTTTCTAGAAAGCTACCTTTATCTTGCTACTTCTCTGAGATATAAAGCAAAATTATCTTCTCATTGGAATGATTTTTTACGATAAATAGGCAGTCTAATTTGTATAAATATACCCTGTTCCCTTGGGATTCAGTAAAGTAAAATAGGATGAATGTGTTTTGTTACCTGTTAAATAACACACTTTGCTTGATGTTAGTCATATTTTATTTTATTTTATTTTACTATTTGATTGTTTTAAAATAACCATTTATCATCTTTTTAAAGATACATATTTTTTAAACTTGTTACTAAAGGTCAAAAAGTTAAACGTCACTAACTATATTTTTTTTCCATAAATTGGTTCTCATACCAAAAAAAAAATGTTAACTAAGTTGATAAATGACTTAGTGGGTCATTTAGAAGGGTAGGACAATCCAAATCTGGCTAATAAATTATTCCAGTTTAGTGATGATAATAATTAACATTTCCTGGAAAGTTCCTACATCTTTGTAACATTTTTATAATGTTTCCTAACTTTTGGTCAATGCTATTCTTCTTTAGAATTATAAATACTGGTATGGAGGAAAAGCTTCTTGTTCTATCATGATACAAAATATATATATTCCAAGGTGGTTTTGTTTCACAGAGGAATGTTTGCATTGTTATTTTTAGTTAGTTTAGTTTACTTTTGTTTGTTTCCAACTGAAGAGAAGGAAAATATATAGATGTTGTTCAAAAAAAGCACAGGAAGGGAAAAAAACCCAGAGAGATGGTAAGAAGAGCCTGTCAGTGGAGGGATGAGATGTCAGTGGAGGGATGAGATGAGATCACCAGCCACAGACACAGCCTAGCAGATTTTCTTGGGCTTTGACAGGAATAGACAGAGTATTAGTGAAAAGGATCAGTTACACTCAGGGTTGTTGATACCTCTTCAAGAGATAAAAATCAACTTGTTCTTTCTTTCCTCAGTTAATCATTTTCAGTTTGATGTATAGGTTTCCCAACACAAGTCCACTGAGAACCTGTTTCTACAGGTTATTTTCTAGGGTGAGAAGGATTTTGAATCCATCCCTCTCAGGTAGAAAATTCGTCTTCCAAAGCACAGGACAAAACTATATCACAAAATGTCATGATAGAAACACTTAATTGGAAAAAAATTATCTCTCAATAGACTCTTTATAATTCTCCTATTGTTAAGTCCTTACTCTGTGGTAAGTGCCTTGTTTTTATTATTTCATTTAATATTGTAAACATACTAAAACATTTAAAATATGTACTGTTATTATCATTATCTTCGAATTATAGAAGAGGAAGCCAATATATAGAAAATTTAGGTTACTTGTTCAACACGAAATAGCTACTAAGTGTAACTTTTTTTTTATCTTTTGTTAAGATCTTCAGTGTCATATTCTGAGATGAACATAAATTGTATGTTAGGAGATTAGATTCCAATTCCAGCTCTGGAATTCATTAACTGAAAACATGAACATTTGAAGCATCAATACTTTCATATTTACAAACGAAGGATTGGATTAGATAATTTCTAGGTCACTTTCAGTTTGGAAAACGTGGGTTTCAGACAATAAGAGAAGAAACATTTTGCTTTTTGTGTAAATAATTGTAAACATGCTCTTGATTCTCAATGAGAAGACCAGCATTAGACTAATTTTAGTTCTTGGCCCTTTTGGTAGTAATATCACTGTTAAAATGAGTATGTGTTTCTTGTGATGGTTTATTTTATGTGTCAATTTGGCTGGATTTTGAGGTGCTCAGATATTTGGATAAACATTTCTAGATGTCTGTGATGGTATTTCTGGAAGTGATTAGCACTTGAATTTGTGAACACAGTGAAGTAGATTGTCCTCACCAATGTAGATGGGCATCATCTAATCTGTTGAGGGAATGAAGAGAACAGAGAGATAGAACGTGAACCCCAGCCTACCTGATTCCTACAATTACACCCTTTCTACTACTGCTCAAGCAATGGATTTCAGTACAAGAAAATAGTCTGGACAATATCTGACAGTTAGTTCATGTATTAGAGCCGTAGTACAGGTATCTTTATTAATCAGTTCTATCAAAGAAATTATAGTGATTACTATGTGGCATTCTTAGGAAATGATGTCTATATAATTGTATAAAGTTCAGTCATTTTCAGAGAAGCAAGTGATTTTTTTTTTTAAGATTCTATTTTTAAGCAATCTCTACAGAAATATCTGTTCCTTCCCTGCATGTCTCTTCCTCCATCCCTGAGTCTGCCTTAGACCGTTATGGAAGGAGCACCTGGGTGGCTCAGTGGGTTAAAGTCTCTGCCTTTGGCTCAGGTCATGATCCCAGGGTCCTGGGATCGAGTCCTACATTGGGCTCTCTGCTCAGCAGGCAGCCTGTCTCCTCCTCTCTCCCTGCCTGCCTCTCTGCCTACTTGTGATCTCTGTCTGTCAAATAAATAAATAAAATCTTAAAAAAAAAAAGTAAAGATCCCCAGGGTACTAGAATCAGACATTACCCATATCTGCAAACATCCCACGGACATCCTGAAAATTTCAGATTATCTGTTATTTTCTCAGTATGTATTAACAATAAATAGCAGATGAAGAATCATGTAAATCTCTATTTCTGATCAACTTTCAAATATCAGGGAAATAATAAATATGTGTCTTTATTGAAAATATTGCAAACATATACCGGTATTAAGACATGCCAATTAATCTTTATTTAGATTTTTCTAAGTGGCCTAGATAAATAGTATGGGCAGACATGTTACTTTTGAAATTTTAAATGATTTTAAAGGGCTCAGACTTAAATAGTGCATCATCCAACTGTTCCAGCTGTGGCCTTCTATTGTGTATTATCTAAATTTATGTGACTGGATTGTATGTTCAATGTAATAGATTTGTGGATACACCACCAAAAGGAAAACCCTATTTTTTTAAATTTTTGTCAATTGTATTGAGGTATAATTTATAGGAAATAAAGCATATCCATTCCAAACATACAATTCAATGAATTTTGACAAATATCTGGTCTTGGGTAACTACCTCCACAATCTAGAAATGGAACACAAACACAATCCTGAGAAGTTCTTAGAGCTCCTCCGCAAGTTAGTATATTGCCCTCACCTCCAGCCCGGGATCCTACTTCTCTGCTTCTCTCATTGTAGCTTAGGACTGTCATGTAAATGGAATCATACAGTATGTACTTTTTTCACCCCAATTTTTTAAAGAGACAATCACACTGATGCGGAGATCAGTGGTTTCAGATTTCACACACCCACTCCCACCCTCGTTGCAATGTATAAGGTATAGAAGGTTCCCACACTGGGTGCAATCAGACGTTCTAAAAGTTCTGTCAGTTTTGCTTTACATTGCCCTGACAATGAGGTCAGTCATCTTCTAATGTATTTGCTAGCCATTTGTACGTGTTCTGTTGTGAAATGCTTTTTCATGTGCTTTGCCCCTTGTTTTCTCTTAGTTGCTGATGCTTTACACACTAATTTTACAAGAGTTTGTTAACTCGTCTTGATAAAATTTCCTTTTGACTCTGTTTGTTGCTGATGACGTTTTCCCAGTTGTAACTCGTGTTTTCACTTAGGATTATTTTTTGACGAACTAAGTTTTTAAATTTTTATATTGTCAAATATTGTTAACGTTTTTGTGCCTGAAAATATGTTCACCAATATGTTCTACTGAGACATTCACAGGTTTTTTAAATATTAAAATCCTTAATCTATCTGATGATGATTTTATTTTTCTGGGTAACCAATCATCCAGTTTCATTTACTGAATTCTCTCACCTTTCCTTACTGTTGAGAGAGGCCACCTCTGATGTACCTAAATTCCAGTGGATGCCTGAGTCTAGTTCTTAGCTCTCTGTTCCATCCCATTGGCCAATTTTCTACCCCTGTGCCAGTTACATACTGTCTTTATTATTATGACTTATAAAAAGTCCCATAATTAATATGCCCAAGCATATGATAAATTATTTATTTTCAAAATCAAATATGAAGCAACAGTCAAAATGAATGAATTTTAGCTAAATATAATAATAAGTAAGAACATTAACAATATATTATTCTATAGGAGGAAGAGCCCTAAATTATTACATGTAGCATCATATACTTTTTAATAAAGTTAAAAACTGAAAAATATGCCTTTTTATGGGAAAATAAGACAATTAAAAGAAATTTACAAAAAGAAAATGTGTAAGACTGCTCTTCTTCAGGCTTATATTAGAAAATCTGCAAATACAATTCACCACATTATGGTATTAAAAGAGAAAAACAACATGACTCTTTCAAATAGGTTTAGGAAAAACATTAGATAAAATTCAAACTAAATTCCTAATTTAAAAAAACAACTCTTGGACTCCTGGGTGGCTCAGTGGGTTGGGCCTCTGCCTTCTGCTAGGGTCATGATCCCGGGGTCCTGGGATCAAGTTCCTCATCGGGCTCTATGCTCAGCAGAGAGCCTGCTTCCTCCTCTCTCTCTGCCTGCCTCTCTGCCTACTTGTGATTTCTCTCTCTCTCTCTGTCAAATAAATAAATAAATAATCTTTTAAAATAAAAAATAACTCTTAGTAATTCAGAAATAGATGAGGACACCATTAATCTGATAAAATATCTTTTGAAAACAAAAAGGCAGAAATTCCTGAGACCTATCGTCTTCTACCAACGACTTCAGACACAAAAAGGGAAAGTTAAGCTGGAACAGAAGCAAAACTGACCAAGCAGGCTAAACAATATGAAGACATGGCAGTCTGCATCCTGTCCGTAACCAAATAAGGAGCTGAATTATCTCCAATGAGGAAAGCATCTTTTTCTCAGTTACTTGTGAAAAATGTTGTAAAAAGCCATAGGTCATTTTAAAGAGTTATCTCAAGTACCAAGCTAAAGATAGGAGATGCTAAAGTGGTGGGGGGGAGGATTATTCATGATTACAGAGAGAAAACTGTGACAAAGCTTAGAGTACATCTACAATGATATACTATCACTTCTGGAGAAGTTCTTGATCACGCTGCTCCACAAGCAGAGAGCAAAATCTTCTATTTGTAAGTGAAAGATGAGTCTTACTGTTACGTGTCTGGGTTGCTTCTGGTGCTGAGAGGAAAGGGATTGTGGATCAGTCACCACAAGCATACCATCAAGTTGTGGGGTTTTTTTTTTTTCTGTTTTTTTTTTTTTAGATTTTATTTATTTATTTGTCAGAGAGAGAGAGAGCGCACAAGGAGGCAGAGCGGCAGGCAGAGGCAGAGAGAGAAGCAGGCTCCCCACTGAGCAAGGAGCCCGATGTGGGACTCGATCCCAGGACTCTGGGATCATGACCTGAGCTGAAGGCAGTGGCTTAACCAACTGAACCACCCAGGCGTCCCCATACCAACAAGTTTGAAGTCAGCAGAAACGAAGAGCCAATGGACACATCCTATCAGATTGGGTCTCATCCTCAACTTTTCTGTACTCTACTATGAGGTCTGAACTCCTCTGAGCAAGCCTGCCATCTTGCATAGACAGCTTTTGAGGGGACCATTGCTGAACTTGATACACTGAGTGAAGAGACATACAAGGACAGCAGGCTAATAATGCAGCAACTGAGAGGCAACTTGACCTTGGAGCAAAGAAACAAAGCTGAAGGAGGGAAAAGAGGGGAAAATTCACTAGCCTTTCAAATTTTGTCTGCCTTATTCTAAAAATTTACAGAGAGTAGACCGTTTGGTCTGACCAAACTAACCCAAATAGGTTTTTGTTTGTGATTGTGATAGGTTTTTGTTACTTCTGTTTGAATTTTTATCTTCCTTTTGTGACTTTTATGTTTAATATTAGAGGAGTAAAGCTAATTAACATGTAGAGAGTTGTCTTTCTTTTTTGACGTACCTACATTTATTTATTTATTTATTTGTTGTTAATTAAGTTTTTATTTTAGTTCCATTATAGTTAACAGAGTGTTATATTAGTTTCAGGTGTACCATCTACCGATTCAACACTTCCATACATCATCCTGTGCTCAACAGAACAAGAGCACTCCTTGGGATCTGTCTGCTTTTGAGGAGCTCCATATAGGAATATGGAACTTTTATACAACTTATGTTTGACACAGTACTGTGGGTACAGGTACACTGTGACTATATCTCAGTGGCTATCACATGTTAAGTGAAGTGTATTTGTGGAATACACAATCTCAGTGTGCACACTTTGAGTATAGCTGATGCGCAATATTACATCTGTGTCAGGTAGACGACATACTGATTGGACAACTCTAGACGTTATTTTGTGTTCACCACAACTGGATCTTCTATCTGTCACCATACAACTCTATCACAATACCACTGACTATATTCCCCCTGCTGTACCTTTTTTCAATGGCCACACTTTTCACTACAGCTACAGAAATGTTTTCTTTACAGAAAATTGTGACCCATTTGGCTCTAGGAAAGGGCAGAAATGGTTCATATTTTACACTTTGTAAAGTTACCTGTTGTGTACTTCGATTATTTTTGCTGTGGTTTTTTGTATCTAAATGTCTTGGGCAACCTGAGAACAAATCTACAAGAAAAGGTGCTGTAAAATCAAATTTCCTAATATCTATTATTTCATATACATCAATCACTAGTAAAACAAAAAAAATGTGTTTAACTTATTTTAGGGTTTTTCATTTTTGAGCTGTACATGCATGACTGTAAAGATAGTTAACAGAGAAATAATTTAAGATGATGGACAGTTTTGTTTAATTTTTCATGAAACTTTCAATGACAACTCAAGCATAATTGTGAGGAACATGTAGATTAAGATGATGCAAGTGGAATAAAAGTTTTATGACTGGACTCTAAAACGGGAAAGGATGGCATACTGTCATCCCTTTATTCACTTTTACTTTATATAGGAGTCTGTGTAATATAAATGAATAATTAGAGATGGGGAGAAGAAAGGAGAATACCATTCTGTTTCTTTACAGATGGTGTTACTGTTACACAGAAAACTCAAAATAATCTACAATTATTAGAAGGCAGGAAAGTTTTGTCAAGATAAGTTGATGATGTACAAGCCAATTGCATTTCCATATACCTTTACCAAATAAGTGGGATATATAATTAAGGCTTTTTACAATAGTATTAAAAAATATCTAATACCTTAGAGATATTTTTAGAAAAGCCAGGCAGCCATTTTACTGTGAAAAATATACAGATTTGTTAAGAAATATCAAAGAAGAGTTTACAAAAATCAAAAGTTATACCATATTCACTATAGAAAGACAAATCTGTAAGATTCAGTGCAACTTCAATAAAAATTTGTTTGGTTGTTTGGTTGTTTTTTGTTTTTTGTTTTCAGAGAACTTGATAATATTTATTCCAACATTTAGTTTGGAAAAGCAATGTGCCAAGCATAACCTGAGCACTCATGTTCCCCAGGGAGAGGTACCACTTTGTAAGGAAAAAATGATCTGGCTAGCAGGGCCAGATCCTAGTGTGTATAAAGCCTTATGAATAAGTTCAAGGGATCTCAGAGATGGATGCACCCTAGGCTGAAGATGCTGAAACAACAGAGTCCCCACAAAAAAAAATTTCAGTTCGAGGCTTTACCCTCACTACCCAGGAGAAGCAGCCTTAGGAAGAATTATTCTTAGGTTGTAATTCACCAGCCATGGGGATTTAGTTGGGGGGAAATGGGAAAGGAACTTTCTGATGCTAATTAATCTCTACCTATTTTTCTCAGCTCTTTGTTTACTCCTCCAGATGTCTAAACCAGCCAATGTGTCACCAGGTGAGGGAGTGGGCATTGATTGTCTCAAGACAACTAATGGGAGAAGCACCAGCAGAATTCTAAGGACCCTTTCCTTATTTTATCTTACCCATGTTTCCTTCCCTCCCCAGAATTTGAAAGACAAATGGGCTACAGCTGAAGGACATTTAAGAGATTCCTAATGCAGGAGGAATTAAGATTTTTCACTATGTCTCTAATGGCAAATGACACAGAGTGTAATACAGAAAACTGTGGGGACTTTCTGGAGTAGGAACAATTCCCAATAAATTGTTTGCAACTTTCCTATTTCTCCTCAATCAAGGCTTATCAGAATACAAGAAAAAGAAAGTTTGGGAGGGATGGATTTTTTCTAAGATTTTATTTATTTGAGAGAGTGAGAGAGAGAGTACAAGTGGGAGAAGGTAGGGCAGAGGGAGAGGGAGAAGCAGACTCCGCACTGAGCTGGGAAACAGACATAGGGTTCGATCCCAGGACGCTGGGATCATGACCCGAGCTGAAGGCAGTTGCCCAACCAACTGAGCCACCCAGGCACCCCAAAAATAAAGTTTTTAAAGAGATAATCTTGACCCAACTGTATTCCTAAAAAGTAAGTCACACGCAAACTCAGTTGTTTAATTATTTTTAGTGTGATCAGGTCATAGTTTACACACAAAAATTCGGACATCAGAAAAATTGTTTATCTTCACTACCTGTTTCATCTTTAGTCTGGAGCTCCCATTCGCATTTGGTAGTGAAGAAGAAAACTTAAATTTCCATTCAAGGTAACTTAACTTCTTCCAGTTTGAAACACATCACAGTTGTATTTAAACATGTTTTCACTTTAATCCACTCACAGTGAGAAATACTTTTTTTTTCTTATTATGCTACAGTACAACAGAAGTGTGACTATGTGTGTGGGTGCGTGTATAGATAGATATAGATGCAGATATAATATAGATATATATAGATATAGATGTATTCAGAGATAGAGACATTTAGCTATTGATAATAAAATTGAACCTAGATTTCACCAAAAAACACCTACCACTATGGGGGATAGACTTCCATTTTTCTATTTTACACTATTTTAACCACAAACTGATTTCAAGATACACTGATACATTATGACCAGCGTTTAAAAGACACGGATATAAAAACCCTGATCTATAGCAACTTGTTTTAGTGTAAATTAACTCTGGATTTCTATCTCCCTTTTTCTCATCTTTTTTTTTCCTCCTGAAATAAATTCAGACTTTCAAGATGTAGGAACAGGGACAGGTTGAGTGTTGAGTCTTGGTACAGTGTTACCAGGCTATACCTGAGAAGCAAGATATTACTCCCAAACTTATAAGGTTATTTCTACCCTTCTTCCTCAAAATTTAACTTCAAAGAAGGGTAAGAGATCAATTAGCTAAAATATTTAGTCTAACCACTTGACTCTCTCTCTCTCATTCTCTCCTCCAATTTCTTCTCCCAACACAAAAAGAGCATTCTATTTCCCCTTTTTATCCAGCAGAAATTACCCTTAAGTCTAATCCTTTCCTATCTTAGTAGTATTTGGTCTTCCCAATGCTGAGGCAAGTCCTAAGATTCAAAGACCAGTCATTGTGGCAGAGAAAAAATATTGTTGAGGGAAAATCTTATACTATTTCAAAAATTTATCCCACTATCAAGGAAGTACATTTCTTATGATACATTTCATAGCAGCTTATGATATGCTCTGCACAGAAAACTCATTAAAATCATGAAAATCCAACACCTTCATTTTCTTATGAGTTAATTAGGAGCCTCAGAGGGAGTGATTTTCCTAAGATTGCTTCATTGATTCTGTATTGTCTATCCACCCCTTTATTGAATTCCAAATTACTAAGAGGAGTATCCAGATATGTCCCTGGGACAGAGACAAAACAATAAGACACAGATAAAAGAAAATATAAATACAAACCGTCTCCCCTCTCCATAAGCTCCTGTCTCTTTTGCTTTTCCCTCTCTACAAGTGACCTTTGGCCCTCAACCTCTGACAACACTTCCCATCAGATTGCCTTCAAGGGCTTCACATATTGTTAATTTTGTCTTGTAATATCATTTCCTTAAACTAGAATACTTTTGTCACACGCTGTATTCTAAAATTTCACATTAATATCCAGGCCCTGCTCAAAATTAAAAGCAGTGCAAAAGTATTTACTGAAGCAGAGATTTTTGCATTTGTTTTCTAATTGTACTCACTTTTCTAACATGATACATTACCACAACAGATTCAGCATAGCCAATTCAAATAAAATGGGAAGTTTCATTATATATTTAATCATATTAATTAAATTGATACTGCCCCGATTAAAATAATATGAGAAATTTCTTGAAATATGAGAAATTTCATTTAGAAAACAAATATATCTGATTTTGAGATCACAGAAAGTACTCCAAATGCTTATAAATTGTTTTTTTAATTAATATATCTATAAACAAGAAATTAAGTGGATCTGATTTTACAACAATTACACTAATGAACAAAGCATCTCTACCCTCTTAAACATCCACATGTTTAGGAAATAATTGTTTTGTGAAGGGCTGTGTAGTAATGAAAGATTAAAGAGCACATTAAACATGGTGCCTTATAAGCATACATTTTAATTTCTCTTTTTTTCACTTTGCCACGTTAATATGATAATCACCAGGAGCAGTCACATAAAAAAGCACAGTCTGATAACCAAAGTCAAATCAGGCTAAATCAATCAAATATATCCATAATTTGTTTTTTAAAAAAAAACCTGATTTATGCTGTCTCATATTTAAAAACATCAGTTAAAAACACCTGCCCAGTTCTTTTTCACCTTTTGCCCTTCTCTTTCCATCATTAGAAATCAAGACCAGTCACCATAATTTTGTGATTGCTCTTCTGAAAGTTGCAGGGGATAAAAGCATTTGACCTACATTTTCCTTTAGGCTCTTCCTTCTGTAACCTGAAAGAAAAAAATCAGAGTTCACAGTGAGAACAATAATCTTTCCTGCACCACCTACATCTTTATTCTCAGGTTCCTGTAATCAACTGTGACAGCATTTGAAGACACTAATCAGTCAGACTCAGATTATGGATCCCAGAAAAAGAGTGCATGAATGACTTCCTTCCCATATCTTCATATCTGTGGGTAGCTCCAAATAGAAAACTCAGTAACATCAATGACTCAAAACCTCCTACGAATCGATGTGCTAAGTCATAATACATAAAAAAATAAAAGATATAATGGATTTGTGTGATACTATTAACATTTATGTTTGGTTTTGAGAGAGGTTCTGGTTCAAAGGATACTGTGTGTACCTGCTCTTTCAAGGAGATCGGGGGGATTTGACTACAAACACTCCCATGTCCTCTTCTGATCACATCCTTTAATATGTCATAGCTTGAGCCTTAGGAGAACCAGTCTTTACAAAGACAATAGGAAATCATGTTTGATTAAGTACACCAAGATTATGCACCCAGATCAGTATAGGATATAAAGAATTTAGATAATGAGGTTTTGTTGCTTCCATATAAGGGTCCTAATGAGAGTCTCATTTACACCCTCTTGATGCTAAAAGCCCAGTTTAACTTCAAACATCACATTCCCATGAGCAATTAACAACGTGTTATCCTCATGTCTTACCTATCTGTGTAACCCCAGCTGCCAATATAATGCTTGCCACACAGAAATGACATTAAAATACAGGCTGAACTGAACAAAATAGAGGTTGTCTCACATGCTATTGAATTTTGTAGAGTTAAAAATCACAAATACTTTTGTTTTACAAAATTCCATCCAGTCAATGAAATTGTATTTATAAAACTCAATGTAAAAATTTCTTAACTCCTATATCCTCCATAAGGACAGAATGGGTTGGGACTGTTAAGATACTAATACACAGTATCTGAGACTAAAGTCTAAAATAGAAAGATAGGAAACCACATGGAAATTCATAAGGTCCACCATTTTAAATCAATTTATTTTTGGTTCTTTGACATTTTCTCTGCAAAAACTATGTTCCATTTGGTAGGACTGTTAACTATCTTTAGGTCAGAAACTTCATGGTGTTTTTAAAAGAAAGATTATCTGTAAGCATTCCCAGGGCTTGGCTTGCCAAGATGGTTGACCTAATAAAGTTTTGTGAATTATACTCATAGTGTATTCAGCCATATAACTCTGCATCATCAGGGAGGAAAAATAAGTGTTTTCAGAATGGCTTCTTTTAAAAAGTTGGTCTCTTCTGCCTAGCATAGTTTTAGCCAGCACATTTTTGAAATAAAAAGGAGGTTTTAGAATTTCCTTTATTAAGGTCCCTTGGAATTAAGATAGTTTCTCATCTGTCTGGCTTTACATAAATATCAAAGAATAAAGGTAGTATTTCCTTAAAAGTTTTTTCTACCACTATGGTAGACATGAAATTGCACCACCTAGATCCCCTTTCAAGGTCATGTTACCTAGACACAAAGCACAGTTAGCAGATGGCTTCCAACTCTCAGCTCCTTCAGGATCTACTTCAGCTTGATGTGGAATAAGGTAGGCTCTACCCACTCCAAAGCTCCCCACTGGGTTAGCCAAGCCTTGGTGGGCACACTCATCACGATTCCTCCCTCTGTCCAACACACTTCTTACCTCCTTCCTTTCATAAACATTAATCAGCAATAAACTTACACCTTGCATTGTCTTAGAATCCACCTCAGAGGAATTTAAACTTGGGCAGTACAAATCAAGACTGTGGCAATAAAATGGACTCGTGGGTTATTTACTACCCTTTTATGTGAGGACTCCATCACTGTTGGGGGGTCAGGGTGGCGGGGAGGGCAGGAGGACACAAATTGCCCTTGACACCAGGTGGAAGTCCAGTTGTTAGTATGAAGTAGGATGGGGCACCTGGGTGGCTCAGTGGGTTAAGCCTCTGCCTTTGGCTCAGGTCATGATCCCAGCGTCTGAAGATCGAGTCCCATATCGAGCTCTCTGCTCAGCAGGGAGCCTGCTTCCCCCCTCTCTCTCTGTCTGTCTCTCTGCCTACTTGTGATCTCTCTCTCTGTCAAGTAAATAAATCAAATCTTTAAAAAAAATGAAGTAGGATGGTACACTGGTTGAAGGGGACACAATAATGAGTTTGAGTATTGGATGATTATTTCTAAAGGTCACTGATGCATTACAGAAGTATAAAGAAGAGCTGAAGATGAGTAACAGGCAATTGAAAAATAAGTGTATAAGCCAGATGATTTACCTGGTTTCATTCAAAAGTTCTCATCTTGGGCATCTGGGTGGCTCAGTTGGTCTAGTGACTGCCTTTGGCTTGGATCATGATCCTGGAGTCCTGGGATCGAGTCCTGCATTGAGCTCCCTGCTTGGCAGGGAGTCTGCTTCTCCCTCTGACCCTCCCTCTTCTCATGCTCGTTCTCTCTCTCTCAAATATATAAATAAAATAAAATTTTCTTCAAAAGCTCTCATCTTCTATAGCAGAAGGGCAGAGGAAGTTGAGGAGCAGGCCCATGATTTAATTGTCTGAGTGACTTAACTGCAAAGAGAATTAAATGCCAGCTCAAAGCCAGTCTCTTATGCCAGACTCAGGGCCTTAGCCAGGAAAATTTGAGACTCTGCCATCTAACTAGGTGCCCCAGATGGGAAGGTGATATTTGCCATCCTGCTCTCAAACTTCTGAGCCTGAAGAAGTATCCTGTCTCATTGTACATGACCCTCCATAGACAGAGACACACAAAAACAATATCTCCTACTCCCATGATGGAAGAAAATGCTGAGGCTTCTATCTTACAGGTAATAGGTCACCTTAGAATTTGTTCTCACCTCTTGTCCTTGCCACTATGCCAATAACTGGGATTAAGTTATAATGTAATCTTCCTAGAGCATTGCTAGCTCTGATATGAAGAATGGAGATAATATCTTAAGGTAGTTGTAAGACCGAGCTAGCACATAATGGCAGGAGCCAAGAGAGTAAAGACTTGGCCAGATTCTGAAGGTGCTTGATAAAAGTAACTAGAATATATAATTGGATAAGAAATAATTTGAGAGTGCCCTCACATGGCACCAGACTTAACTCGCAAAGAGTAGGTGCTGTAAACTTGCTACTGGGATGATACTTAGAAACTTATAAACAGTGGTACCTGCATTGTAGGAAGAAGAAAGGATAGAATTGTCATGGTAAATGGTGACGGAAGGAATAAAAGGTTTAGGGAAGTGGGCATTGGGGAATGAGTGCCCTAAACATCCTTCAGATGATTATATTCCACAGCAAAGCCCAGAAGGACACACCACCTACTCAGGCCATAAGGAATGCAATGGTGAGTGGAGTGGAAGCATCACTATAAACTTTAGTGGGGTTTCTTCTCTGGGCCAGTTGGTGGTGGTGGAAGAGGCTATTAGAGAGTTTGTCTCACTGATACCAATGAAAATTCCAGAACCCTGAAAAAGTAGAGGCCAAATCGTGTTGTGTAAGCACCAGAAGGCCACTGGTAAAGTCCCACACTGATACTCTAAAGAGTGGATAATAATCCTATAAAGAGTGAAAAGCCCAACAGTATCTACACAACTTTTAAAGACCTGGTAGTCAGATACATACTGGATTATCATTACACTTTTCATATCCTACCATTGAAAAAAAGGAACAGTTCATTTTTGCAGATTCTGGTAGCAGCATATTCCACACCTAATACTTCTCAGGCCCATTTACTAACTACAGTGAAAAGCTTCCAGCTTTGAAAGGATTGCAGAACAGTAGAGGGCTCTGTAGCCGATCCAAGTTACAGTGTAAGAAAGCCTCAAGCCCCACGATTTTGCAGACTGTGTAGTGTTGAAGAGATCATGGTTAGGAGAAATGCAGTGTGCTATTTGTGGCAAACCCCAGTGGGAAAATCACAACTCAGGAGCCTGTGTTTCTGGAGCAAGGCCATGTCATTCACCAGAGAAAAATCGTATAATTTCTGAAAAACCCCAAGCGTTCTGGAGCAAGATCATGGTAAATAAAGCAGAAACAGTTATACACATTAAAAAACAAACAAACAAACAAAACCTTGTGGAATTCCTGTGATCTAATAGAGACAGAACACTCAGCCATGGACATTAAGTTACCATGTATCTGGAACTGCCCATTCAGAGCTAGATCTGTCAGCCAACAAAACACAAGTTTAGGTAGGCCCAGCAACAATTTAATGTATCTCAAATTGACCATAAGAAGGACCACAGGGCAAAAGAAAGCTGCTTAGATAGGAAACCCAGACCACAGTGGTACGCATTGCTATTGCACTAGAGTCTACCCCTAAGCTTAGAACTATGGTCATATCAGGTTTCCCATACGACCTGCTAAAGGAGAACAACAAAGCTCAAACTTCGATTATGAGTATGTTGGCCAGTATATGAGTCCAAACCCAAGCTGAATATTAGCTGCATTATAACCTCACTTAGGGATGGCCTTGCAAGACTGCAATGAGGAAAAAGCCTTCCAATGGGCAAAGTTTTGGGCAGTGCCACTGGTCTCTTCTTTGTGTTGAAAATAAATGACCCGAATTAGAATATATAAGGACTATGGGATAATAGTAAATACCTGGACAGCTGATTAGCATCCAGAAAGGGGGAAAATGCAAGATTAAGGATGGATGGATTTTGTGTAGATGAATGCAATTGAATACAGGGGACTGGGCATGAAGCATGAAGATCTTTGTATCACTTACCGACACCACCAGAAAATATTCACCATTGAAAACCTAAGCACTTGACATGGTCAGTGATTTCTGTCAACAGCAACCTCAAAGTATATATGATGGGCATATAAATGAAGCAGCCATGGTGGCACATATAGAAATTCCATTCAGGCCATTATAACTAAATACTGTAGGTTGGGTGATTACAAATAGAAATTTATTGCTCACTGCTCTAGAGCCTGGAAGTCTGAGATCAGGGTGCCGACACAGACAACTGAGAGCTCTCTTTTACGTCACAGAGTTCTCATTGTGTTTTCACAGGGCAAGCTAACTTTCTGGAGCCTTTTTTATAAGGGCACTAATCCTATTCATGAGATCTCCACCCTCATTATATAACCATCTTCAAAAGACTCCATCTCCTAATACTCTCACATTGGGTTTTAAATTTTTAACATATGGATTTTGAAGGGACATAAACATTCCAAAGGTATGCACAGAGTCAAAAATATGGGCTTCCATTTATCAAGGCTTATCTAGCTATTGTCACACCCTAATGGTCAACATACTGGAAATGCAAAACAACTCTCAGCTTCCACTATGTCACTATTTTTCAAGGACACCTACTGGGCTCTTTCTATACTAGAAGATCCAGACATTTGCTCCCAAAGGATTAGACACATATTGGATTTTACTTATTTGTCCCAGAACTTAGTATAACTGTGTAAGGTCTTACAAAGTGCTTGTGTATTGACATGGAATCCCACAGTATCTCATCAGATCAAGGAAACATATTACATCAAACAAGGTATGAAAGTAGGCTCACAACCCAATGATCCATGGATGTATCACTTACTCCACTACCCAGAAGCTACTGGCCTGACAGAGCATTGGAATAGCTGTGAAGGTACACATGCTATACCAGCTTAGAGATACTAGTCTGTAAGGACAGAATACCTTCCTCCACATGCACTGAAAGAAAGAACTATGTAGGAGCACTTGGGTGGCTCAGTGGGTTAAAGACTCTGCCTTTGGCTCAGGTCATGATCTTAGGGTCCTGGGATCGAGCCCTGCATCAGGCTCTCTGCTCAACAGGGAGCCTGCTTCACTCTCTCTCTGCCTGTCTCTCTGCCTCTTGTGATCTCTCTCTCTGTCAAATAAATAAATAAAATCTTAAAAAACAAAACAAACAAAAAAAACCTATGTATGGCACAGTGTCACCAAACAGAGTAAATATGTAAATCCAGAAGGGGCGTCTGGGTGGCTCAGTGGATTACAGCCTCTGCCTTTGGCTCAGGTCATGATCTTGTTGGGATCCTGGGATTGAGCCCCGTATCAGGCTGTCTGCTGAGCAGGGAGCCTGCTTCCTCCCCTCTCTCTGCCTTCCTCTCTGCCTGCTTGTGATCTCTGTCTGTCAAATAAATAAATTAAAACTTTAAAATATATATATATATAGTCCAGAAATCAAGTGATAGAGGTAAGAGTGGTCTCACTTACCTTGTCTCCTAATAACTCCCTGGTGGATTTCATGCTCTCTTTAACTGGAATTTGCACTCTGAAGTGTTAAAGATCCTGCACTGCAAAGGGGAGTACACTTTCACCAGCAAATACAGCAAGAGCCCCATTGATTATAAACCAGGTGCTTTGATTCTGTCAATACATGTTTCTATCCCAGTGTGAAAATGAGCGTACATATTGAACTCTGTTTCCAAGGAGTATGGCAGATACAGGGATGAACTACCCAAACTCCTTTTGTTTTCTGCACCCCCACCCCTCAAATTTCCTTTCAAGGAAAGGCTTGCTGTCCAACTGTAGGGAGGCAGTCAGTAGACAGACTCCAGCTCTTATCTCCTATAAGGTCTGTCTCTACTACACAGGAGCCATTTGAGGTCACACTATTTTCATGAGTGGCCCTTTGGTGAGTAAGCTAGGTGAATATATAAAGACCCAGAAGTTCTGACTCAGTGTAGGACAACTCTGACACACTGCTCAGATCTCTCCACCAGTTTGGCCAGGGCTTTGTCAGGCCTGGTTCACAATTCAACTGCTCCCTTTGTCCATTTTTTCTTTCTCCCCTTTCTGCCACAGGCAATGATAACCTAATACATACCTGGCACCCTAAACTATCTCAGCTTCTGCTTACCAAGATTCAGTCTTCAAAATTCTCAACCCAAATCCCCCATTTCTGATTATTAATATTTTCATTCTTTCATTTCTTAACTCAGCATTTCCTAAAATATCTTCCTAGGAAACAACATCTTGTCAAGATATTAACTTTTATTCTATTATAGTAAAAATCCATGATCAAATGCCGGGGAATGCTAAATTAAATGTTTTCTTACTGCTTGACCAGACTGTTTAACCTACAAAGGAACTTGCCACAAAAAAATATTTTCTATCTTATGAATCCTAAAGACATCAATCTCCTACCCATTGTCAGCAATAAAATCTCTGGAAAATAAGTAGTCATGTGGTGACCTTTTTCATATATTTTTCCAGGAGCAGAAATAAGACTTTATAAGTACCATAAATCATCAAACTTAAAATTAAAAACCCCATTTGTAACAAGAGTTATAAGGCTACTTTATGGCAGCTGTGATTCTTACCTTTTGGAAATGAACAGAGAATCAATGAGCAAAAAGGATGCTTGAAGGATACTTAAATGTTTAGTTTTTAATGATTTTTAATCTCATCTATCTTCATTAATATTGTTAGATAATTTCTTTTAAAAAATGTTTGAGATATTCAATCAAATCTAATTTAATCAAAGCTTTTAAAATCATATCTTATTTGAGAATATGAGTAACAATAATTTTTTAGTGGAAGATTACCACTTTGCATACACCCTTTAAAAATTATGGAGAATAGATAATTCATGTATATTATTTTTTTGCTTAAGTGAAACTCATCTTTCCTTTAGCTTTGAAAGAACTTATGGGTAAAAATTTTAGCTTAATAAAACGTGGCTCTTTATATACACTTTTCTACCAAAAGTCTTTGGTTGACTAAATGGTTAGTCTAAACCAATCACATTCACCTTACCACTCTGCATTTAGAAAATTACATGCAGCCAAATGCGGGATGATGAGATGTGAGAGAAGTTTTCTGTGAAACTTCTTTTTTTTTTTTTTTAAAGATTTTATTTACTTATTTGACAGATTATTTACTTATTAGGCAGAGAGTCAGACAGAGACACAAAGAAGGGGAAGCAGACTCCCTGCTGAGCAGAGAGCCCAATGTGGGGCTGGATCCCGAAGGCAAAGCCTTAACCCTCTGAACCATCCAGACAATCTTCTGTAAACCTTCTGTGAAATAGGTTCTTGCTGCTTAGCAGTCACAAGAAAAGATGACCACTTTCTTCCAGTGGACAGTTCCAACTCCATATACAATCCCTGGAAGTTCTAGAATTGTCTTTCTACTAACTAGCATGAGTATAAAGTCAAGACATGGTGGATAGAGTCAAAAGAAGCTGAGGCAGTCCCCACATATCATTTCTTGAATTCCATCTTGCCTCTAGACTTCCTCTTATGTGAGAGAAAACTTAAGATTGTTTTCATGTTTACAGGAAGTGTACAGCATCCTTACTTATAAGAGGTTTCTAATTCCTCTACAAAAAAATTTTAATAACCAAAAACCAGTTAATTTCCATTATAAAAATGATATATTCTGTTATAAAGGATAGAATTACTGAACTATGAAATAAACATGCTACATAAATTAATGGTTAAAAAGTACAGCTTTCGCAAGATGTAACCAACTTGAAAAAGTGAACTTTTGTTTTCTTCCCCTTACCAAAAAAAGAGATGATAGATGACAGATGAAGAAAATAAATTTAGGATATTTATAATTTTAAGAAGTCCTTGGTAAGATCCTAAAGTGTGTTATTGTTTTGTAGTATATATATGCTTTGTTTTGTTTTGTTTTTTTTAGGAGTTAAGGTATGACTGGCCCAGCTTCTGGGCTGTTTTCTTGACGAATTGTAGATGATTGGAACCTGGTGATCGTTTGTAAATTACATAATTTACATGTATGTGAATTATGTAATTTACATGTGTATGATTTACAATGTAAATTATATATTTAAGTATATATAATACAATTCTCCAAATGTAAGAATGTGGCTTAACATAGCCCTAAAATTCATTTAAGCTAGCCTCTTTATAGTGGATCTGAACAAAGAGTGTGGATGTCGAAGTCTTCAATTAGTAGATGACTATATCTTCTTTGAGTAGTGAAATGTCAGATTGACTGGTGAAAGTTCTCAACAGACTTTATGGGTAGCCAGAAGCATTAGAGCCAAAATAGTTCAAGGTAATGCATTAATATAGGGTAATCCAAATTTTACTGAGGAGAAAATAGCTTTGATTTATCCCCACTAAAAATACAGGACATAGATTCTATTGTTATGATTTGGCAATGCTCCTTGAAGAGTGGGTAGACTGCAGAACCACAAAAATCCCTGAGTCTGATATGAATCTAAAAGCCTACAGCCTACAGGGAGGGGGAAAAAAAATACTGCAATCACTTCAGCAGTCCTACAACTGCAATTAGTTTTGTAAAGGAGCCAATGAGACCTTCAAAATAACCATCTCCCAAATCATCATGATGTCCACAGGTGCCTTGGAGATAATTCAACACACCCAGCTGTTGTGGTAAGACAAGAATGTTCTCTGTGAGTCTGTATGCTTCAAACACACTTGGAGGTGGGCCTGTGGCATCTCTAGGCTATCAGAACATGCTGTGTTACCATTAATAAAGAAGACTTTGTAGCTAAATCAACAGATCCATTCAATAAGCAATTCTTTGAGGGGCTCCTGTTCTAAACCCATGCTCTCCAATAAGTTTTAGTTGCATCCCACCGAGAGGGATGTGTGTGCGTGTGTATATGTGTGTGTTCATGTGTAACCACATGAATGGTAACCACATTCAAAGCCAAGAAAGATCCAGCAGAAAGTGTGCAGAGCCATAATGGAGAAATTCTCCATGCCTTCATCAGCCAGTACTTATTGGCCACCCATGTGCAAGACTACACTGTGCAAAAGTAGAGCAGGGCACACTACCATATTTCTTACCTGGTATATACCATCTAAAATGGGGTCCCTTAAAAGTAAACACCCTCGGGCGCCTGAGTGGCTCAGTGGGTTAAAGCCTCTGCCTTCGGCTCAGGTCATGATCCCAGGGTCCTGGGATAGAGCCGCACATCAGGCTCTCTGCCTGGCGGGGAGCCTGCTTCCTCCTCTCCCTCTCTGCCTGCCTCTCTGCCTACGTGTGATCTCTGTCTGTCAAATAAATAAATAAAATATTTAAAAAAAAAAAAGTAAACACCCTCAACTTTGTATCCCTTGTCCCTAGCATGCAGAGGTACTTTACAGATGCATAACTTAATGAGGGGTTTCCTTTGTTTTCTGTGGGATACAGATCATTTGAGAAGGAAATATATATATATATTATAAGGTTATTATATGTCCAGTATATGTCTAGCCATCCACTTACTAATAAATATCCTTATTGTTCTCCTGCATTGATGTAATTTCATATTCTTTCCTCACTCTTCATTTCTGAGTATGGTGACAGACACACAGAGCAAGTATGCTGCAAAATTTCAAAGGCAGACTGGGTTAGTGAGACACAGAAATAGCTGACCTAGGCCCTGAAGGAAAGGTAGTATCTTGACAGAGGATGTGGGGGCAGATGCCATTAGGTCTCTGTGAAGGTGTCAGCTGATATGGTAGTGGAGAATTCTGGAAAATTCATGGAGAACCAGCTGTAGACTTTAGCAGAAATTATTAGACCTGAAGAAACATCTGGGTGAAGATTTCTGTCACTGGACATTTCTGCACTAATTTGTTATTCATTTTTGTGAACAACCTAATAAAATACATATTCATATTCCAGCTTAAAAGAGTACAGGGAATAAAAATATATATTCTATTTTTCTCCAAATTAGAATTCCCTTGCACTTAAAATACCATATTAAATTCAGATAATTAAATCTCTGAAGTGACTGACACTTATTATTAGAGTATTTTTTGCCATATTAAGTAAAATCTTATCTACTAACAACTGTCAGCCACTACTTCTTGTTCTGTCCTCTGAATGTACATTGAAAAAACCTTGGCAATTTTCTACATGACAACTCTTCAACTTTTTGAAAATATTTTTCACATTTATCCTTGATCTATTTCTAAGCCTAAACATACACAATAACTTTATTATCTTATTTGCTTTTTTTGGACAAATTTTATTTTCATAGGATTATTCTTAAACTATAAAGAGAATTAAAGGTAATATGGAGAATTTTTCAGGTTGATAATTATTATTTCTTTTTTTTAAGCTTTTATTTATTTATTTGACAGACAGAGATCATAAGTAGGCAGAGAGGCAGGTGGAGAGAGAGGAGGAAGCAGGCTTCCTGCTGAGCAGAGAGCCCGATGGAGGGCTCGATCCCAGGACACTGGGATCATAACCTGAGCTCAAGGCAGAGGCTTTAACACACTGAGCCACCCAGGCACCCCAGATAATTATTATTTCTAATAATTAAAGAGGTTATTATCTCTCAGTATCAGAACAGTATATTTTTAATTCTGTTTTAAATTGTGGCATTGCTGGTTATATACTTATGTGGAAAGCATTTGGAAAGGATTTGGAAATGTTATGGTCTACAATACATATTTGGTTAGAACAAAAATATACAAATTCACTTAACACATAAATGTAGTACTAAACTGCAAGGTGATTAAATATATTTACAACAATATGATCATCAAAAGAAGATTAGACCATGCAATGCAGGTCTGACTGTGAAAGAGAGAGGCCAAATAAATAGGAAAATCTTTTAATGGTTGTGTAGTTCTAAGAAAGTTTTGTCCAGGTAAATGAAGAATCTGTCAGAGGAGTTCTTCATCTAATGGGACTTGCCCTAGTAGCCATCACACTGTTTCAGTGACTCCTCAGAGTGGACTGGTTTATACAAGGTAATGGAATCACTGTTGCAGCTATGGTCATCAGTCAATTACAATCCCCTAAATAGGAGATCTGAAAGGGATATTTTCATGGTCACCATGCCAAGTCATGTGGACTTTGAGTATGTATGTGATGTTTGCTTTACAATTTAAATAAATATATTGGCATTTTTGGTGAATATTTTATTTATTTATTTGAGATAGAGGTGGAGAGAGCACACACACTGGGCTGAGAGGAGAGGGAGAAGCAGGCTCCCCACAAGCAGGCATCCTGACATGGGGCTTGATCCCAGGGTCATGGGATCAAGACCGAGACAAGGGCAGATGTTTAACCTAGTGAGTCACCCGAGTGTCCCAAACTGTATTCTTTTAAAAGATCCATCCTAGCTATAGAGGGAGAGGCAAGATGGTGGAGGAGTACCAGACTATAATGATATCAGATCCCAGGAGTTCAGCTAGATAGGTATCAAACCATTCTGAACACCTACAAACTCAACAGGAGATAGAAGAGAAGAGCAGCAATACTAGAAACAAAAAATTGACCACTTTCTGAAAGGAAGGACATGTGGAGAAGTGAATCCAAAGCGACAAGAAGATAGACCACAGGGGGAGGGGCTGGCACCCCGCAAGCAGGCAGAGCAGTGGAGCACAAAATCAGAACTTTTAGACTGCTCTACTGAGGGACATGGCTCCAGAGGCTAAGTGGGGGTGGAGCCCTCATGGGGAAAGTGTGGTCTCAGGTCCCTTGGGCACACAGAAAGATTGGGGGTGTCTGAGTGTGGCAGAGCTGCCAGGTATCAGAGCAGGGAAGTCGACTACAGAGACAGAGCCGAGGAGTGAGCTTTCAGATCAGGGTTACCTTAAAGTGTAATCCAAGGCACAGTCGTCCTACTGCTCTTCAAGCAGGGACCCAACAAGTGGCAGATCCAGGGAGACTCACCTTCCTTCTCTGGGAGGAGCAGCATATCAGGAATCTACTGGTTTGGAGACTCCAGATGCGGCTGTGTGCCAGAGATAGAAATGCTTGGTCACAGTCTGGGTGAGCTCTGAGTGCCACTGGAGACCAGGGAGATGGGAGGGATTGAAATCTTATCTCTGAGGGCAGACTGAGGAGTGGGGCCCCAAGCTCTTGCCTCCTCCAGGCTGGAGATTGGGAGGCTGCCATTTTCATTCCTGTCTTCCAAAGCAGTACAGAAAGTGTTCAGGGAACAAAAGCTACTGAGAGTGAACCTGAGCAGATTACTTTGCCTGGTCCCTGGCAAGGGTGGTGCAATCCCACCTTGGGCAAAAACATTTGAGAATCACTGCAACGGGCCCCTCCCACAGAAGATTAGCAAGAACATTCATCCAAGACCAAGCTCGCCAATCAAGGAGAACAGCAGAACTCCAGAACTAGGGGAAAACAACCCATAGAATTCATGGCTTTCCCCCCATGATCCTTTAGTTTTGCAAAGTTAAATTTTTTTAATTTTATCTTTTTTCTTATTCTAGTTTTTAAATTTTTCCTGTTTCTGCTTTTAACGTTTTTAAACTAGTTTATCTTTACAATACCTTTCTTTAAAAAAAAAAGCTTCATTTTTTTTTTTAGTCATATTTTATCCCTTCATTGTATTTAACCTATTTTTGTATATATTTTTTTTTCCAAAAAAATTCTGGCATACAATTTCTTCTAATAGATCAAAGTGTACCCTAATCTAGCACATGGTTTTGCCTGAACACATTCCCTCCTCCTTTTTTTTTCTTTTTCTAAACAACTTATCATTCTTTTTTTTTTTAGAATTTTTTTTTTAATTTTGATCACTACAGTCATATTCCATCCCTTAATCGTGTTTACCCTTATTTTTGTATATATATAAGTTTTTCTTTCTTTAAAATTTTGGGAGATAGTTTCTTCTAAGTGAATAAAATACTCCCAAAATCAAGTGGGTGGCTCTGTTCTATTCACCAGTCTAATATGTATGTGTGTGTGTGTATATATACACACACACACATACACACATATATTTTTTTCTTTTTTACCCCTTTCTTCCACCCCCAGTTTTGGATCTCTTCTGATTTGATTAGCATACATTTTTCTGGGGTCTTTCCCATCCATTTAGTATTTCATTCTCTCGTTCATATATTTTTATCTGGATAAAATGGCAATGCAGAAAAACTCATGACAATAAGGAGAACAAGAGGCAGTACCAATGGCTAGGGACCTAATCAATATGGACATTGGTAATATGCCAGAACTAGAGTTCAAAACGACAATTCTCAAGGTGTTAGCTGGGCTCGAAAAAGACATGGAAGATATTAGAGAACCCTTTTCTGGAGAAACAAAATACCTTTCTGGAGAAATAAAAGAACTAAAATCTAACCAAGTTGAAATAAAAAAAGAAAAACTATTAATGAGGTGCAGGTTAAAAATGGAGACTCTAACTGCTAGGATAAATGAGGCAGAAGAGAGAATTAGTGATATAGAAGGGTAAATGATGGAGAATAAAGCAGCTGAGCAAAAGAAAGACAAACAACTACAGGACCATGAGGGGAGAGTTCAAGAGATAAGCGATACCATAAGATGAAATGATATTAGAATAATTGGCATTCCAGAAGAAAAAGAAAGAGAGAGAAGGGCAGTAGATATATTGGAGTAAATTATAGTACAGAATTTCTCTAATATGGCAAAGGAAACAAGCATCAAAATCCAGGAGGCACAGAGAACCCCTCTCAAAATCATTAAAATCATTAAAAAAATCATTAAAAGGTCCACATCATCTAATAGTAAAACTTACATCATCATCATCATCAAAACTTAAATCTGTCATCTAACAGTAAAACTTACAAATCGCAGTGACAAAGAGAAAATCCTGAAAGCAGCCCAGAACAAGAAGTCTGTAACATACAATGGTAGATATATTAGACTGGCAGCAGACTTATCCACAGAGACCTGGCAGGGCAGAAAGAACTGGCATGATATATTCAGAGCACTAAATGAGAAAAATATGCAGCCAAGAATACTATATCCAGCTAAATAGAAGGAAAGATAAAAAGCTTCCAGGACAAACAAAAATTAAAAGAATTTGCAAACACCAAACCAGCCCTACAGGAAATATTGAAAGGGGTCCTCTAAGCAAAGAGAGAGCGTAAAAGTAGTAGACCAGAAAGGAACAGAGACAATATACAGTAGACAATATACAGTCACCTTGCAGGCAATATAAGGGCACTAAATTCATATGTTCAATAGTTACCCTGAATGTAAATGGCCTAAATCCCCCAATCAAAAGACACAGGATATCAGAAGGAATAAAAAACCAAAACCCATCAATATGCTGTCTACAAGAAACTCATTTTAGATCCAAAGCCCCTCCAGATTAAAAGTGAGAGAATGGAAAACAATTTACCATGCTAATAATGGACATCAAAAGAAAGCTAGGGTGGCAATTCCTACATCAGATCTATTAGATTTTAAGCCAAAGACTATAATAAGAGATGAGGAAGGACACGATGCCATACTCAAAGGGTCTGTCCAACAAGAAGATCTAACAATTTTAAATATCTATGCCCCTAACATGGGAGCAGACAAATATACAAAACAATTAATAACAAAATCAAAGAAACATATCAATTATAATACAATAATAGTAGAGGACTTTAACACCCCCCTCACTGAAATGGACAGATTATCCAAGCAAAAGATCAACAAGGAAATAAAGGCCTTAAATGACACGCTGGACAAGATGGACATCACAGATATATTCAGAATGGTCCATCTCAAAGCAAGAGAATACACATTCTTCTCTAGTGCACATGGAACATTCTCCAGAATAGATCACATCCTGGGTCATAAATAAGGTCTCAACCAGTACGAAAATATTGGGATCATTCCCTGCATATTTTCAGACCACAATGCTCTGAAGCTAGAACTCAATCATAAGAGGAAAGTTGGAAAGAACTCAAATACATGGAGGCTAAAGAGTGTGCTACTAAAGAATGAATGGATCAATCAGGAAATTAAAGAAGAATTGAAAAAAAATCATGGAAACAAATGAAAATGAAAACACAACTGTTCAAAATCTGTGGGACACAGCAAAGGTGGTCCTGAGAGGAAAGTATATAGTGATACAAGCCTTTCTCAAGAAGCAAGAAAGGCCTCAAGTACACAACCTAACCCTACACCTAAAGGAGCTGGAGAAAGAACAGCAAAGAAAGCCAAAGTCAAGCAGGAGAAGAGAAATCCATAAAGAGCAGAGCAGAAATCAATGAACTAGAAACCAAAAGAACAATAGAACAGATCAACGAATCTAGGAACTGGTTCTTTGAAAGAATTAATAAGATTGATAAACCCCTGGCCAAATTTATCAAAAAGGAAAAAGAAAGAACCCAAATAAATAAAATCATGAATGAAAGAGGAGAAATCACAACCAACACCAAAGAAATACAAACAATTCTAAGAACATATTATGAGCAACTATACAACAGCAAATTCGACAACCTGGAAGAAATGGATGCATTCCTAGAGATGTTTAAACTACCAAAATTGAACCAGGAAGAACTAGAAAACCCAAACCGACCCAAAACCAGTAAGGAGATTGAAGCAGTCATCAAAAATCTCCCCAAAACAAGAGTCCATGACCAGTGGGCTTCCCAGGGGAATTGCATCAAACATTTAACAAAGTATCTACCCCAGGAATGCATCCATCTCATCTAGGTTGTTTAGCTTATTGGCATATAACTGTTGATAATAACTTCTGATGATTGTTTCTACTTCCTTGATGTTCGTTGTGATCTCTCCCTTTTCGTTCATAATTTTATGAATTTGGGCTTTCTCTCTTTTCTTTTGGATTAGTGTGGCCAGTGGTTTATCGATCTTATTGATTCTTTCAAAAAACCAGCTTCTAGTTTCATTGATACGTTCTACTGTATCTCTGGTTTCTACCTCATTGATCTCAGGTAATCTTGATGATTTCCCTTCTTATGTGTGGAGTTGGTTTGATTTGTTGTTGATTCTCCAGTTCTTTAAGGTGTAGAGACAGCTGCTGTGTTCTGGATTTTTCTATTTTTTTGAGGGAGGCTTGGATGGCTATGTATTTCCCACTTAGGACCGCCTTTGCTGTATCCCATAGGTTTTGGACCGAAGTGTCTTCATTCTCATTGGTTTCCATGAATTGTTTCAGTTCTTCTTTGATCTCCTGGAAGAAATTGACAACTTGAATAGACCCATATCTAGTAATGAGATTGAAGCTGTGATCAAAAACCTCCCAAAAAACAAGAGCCCAGGACCTGATGGATTCCCTGGGGAATTCTACCAAACTTTCAAAGAAGAAATAACACCTATTCTCCTGAAACTGTTTCAAAAAATAGAAGCAGAAGGAAAACTTCCTGACTCTTTCTATGAAGCCAGCATTACCCTGATCCCCAAACCAGGCAAAGACCCTACCAAAAAGGAGAATTTCAGACCAACATCACTGATGAATATGGATGTTAAGATCCTCAACAAGATCCTAGCAAAGAGGATCCAACAGCACATTAAAAAGATTATCCACCATGACCAGGTGGGATTCATCCCTGGGCTACAAAGATGGTTCAACATTTGCAAATCAATCAATGTGATAGAACAAATTAATATGAGAAGAGAGAAGAACCACATGGTCCTCTCAATCGATGCAGAAAAAGCATTTGACAAAATCCAGCATCGGTTCCTGATTAAAACCCTTCAAAGTATAGGGATAGAGGGAACATTCCTGAAATTCATCAAATCTATCTATGAAAGACCCACAGCAAATATCATCCTCAATGGGAAAAAGCTTGCAGCCTTTCCATTGAGATCAGGAACACGACAAGGATGACCACTCTCACTACTCTTGTTCAACATAGTATTACAAGTCCTAGCAACAGCAATCAGACAACAAAGAGAAATAAAAGGTATCCACATTGGCAATGAAGAAGTCAAACTCTCTCTCTTCGCAGATGACATGATTCTTTATATGGAAAACCCAAAAGACTCCACCCCCAAACTACTAGAACTCATACAGCAATTCAGCAATGTGGCAGGATACAAAGTCAATGTACAGAAATCAGTGGCTTTCTTATACACTAACAATGAAAATACAGAAAGGGAAATTAGAGAATCGATTCCATTTACTATAGCACCACGAACCATAAGATACCTGGGAATAAACCTAACCAAAGAGGTAAAGGATCTGTATTCGAGGAACTACAGAATACTCATGAAAGAAATTGAAGAAGACACAAAAAGATGGAAGACCATTCCATGCTCTTGGATCGGAAGAATAAACATTGTTAAAATGTCTCTACTGCCTAGAGCAATCTATACTTTTAATGCCATTCTGATCAAAATTCCACTGGTATTCTTCAAAGAGCTGGAGCAAATAATCCAAATATTTGTATGGAACCAGAAGAGACCTCGAATCACTAAGGAAATGTGGAAAAACAAACATAATGCTACCTGATTTCAAGCTTTATTACAAAGCTGTGATCACCAAGACAGCATGGTACTGGCATAAAAACAGACACATAGACCAGTGGAACAGAGTAGAGAGCTTAGATATGGACCCTCAACTCTATAGGCAAATAGTCTTCGACAAAGCAGGAAAAAATACAGAGTGGAAAAAGGACAGTCTCTTCAATAAGTGATGCTGGGAAAACTGGGCAGCTACATGTAGAAGAATGAAACTCAACCATTCTCTTACACCGTACACAAAGATAAACTCAAAATGGATAAGACCTCAACGTGAGAAAAGAATCCATCAGAATCCTAGAGGAGAACAGAGGCAGTAATCTCTTCAATATCAGCCACAGCAACTTCTTTCAAGATATGTCTCCAAAGGCAAAGGAAACAAAATCGAAAATGAACTTTTGGGACTTCATCAAAATCAAAACCTTCTGCACAGCAAAGGAAACAGTCAAAAAAACAAAGAGGCAACCCACAGAATGGGAGAAGATATTTGCAAATGACAGTACAGACAAAAGGTTGATATCCAGGATCTATAATGAACTCCTCAAACTCAACACACACGAAACAGGCAAACATATCAAAAAATGGGCAGAAGATATGGACAGACACTTCTCCAATGAAGACATACAAATGGCTATCAGACACATGAAAAAATGTTCATCATCACTAGCCATCAGGGAGATTCAAATTAAAACCACATTGAGATATCACCTTACACCAGTTAGAATGGCCAAAATTAACAAGACAGGAAACAACATGTGTTGGAGGGGATGTGGAGAAAGGGGAACCCTCTTCCACTGTTGGTGGGTGCAAGTTGTTGCAGCCTCTTTGGAGAACAGTGTGGAGATTCCTCAAAAAATAAAAAATAGAACTTCCCTAGGACCCTGCCATTGCACTACTGGGTATTTACCCTAAAGATACAGATGTAGTTAAAAGAAGGGCCATCTGTACCCCAATGTTTATAGCAGCAATAGCCACGGTCGCCAAACTGTGGAAAGAACCAAGATGTCCTTCAATGGATGAATGGATAAGGAAGATGTGGTCCATATACACTATGGAGTATTATGCCTCCATCAGAAAAGACGAATACCCAACTTTTGTAGCAACATGGACGGGACTGGAAGAGATTATGCCGAGTGAAATAAGTCAAGCAGAAAGAGCCAATTATCATATGGTTTCACTTATTTGTGGAGCATAACAAATAACATGGAGGACATGGAGAGATGGAGAGGAGAAGGGAGTTGAGGGAAATTGGAAGGGGAGGTGAACCATGAGAGACTATGGGCACTGAAAAACAACCTGAGGATTTTGAAGGAGCGGGGTTTGGGAGGTTGGAGGACCAGGTGGTGGGTATGGGGAGGGCACATATTGCATGGAGCACTGGATGTGATGAAAAAAAAAAAAAAAGATGAATACTTGTTACGCTGAAAAGAAATTTTAAAAAATAGAAGGATATGGAAGTACTATAGGAGAACTCAGGAAGTAAACTCTGACATTAGCTATAGCAAGTTCTTTCTAGATATGTCTACTGAGGCAAGGGAAACAAGTTAAAATAAAGCAATGATACTTCACACACACACCAAAAAAAAATATTTAAAGAATTAATTCCTATTCTCCTGAAACTGTTCCAAAAAATAGAAATGGAAGGAAAACTTCCAAACTCATTTTATGAGGCCAGCATTACCTTGATTCCAAAACCAAAGACCCCACGAAAAAGAAGAATTACAGACCAACATCCTTGATGAACACCGATGCGAAAATTCTCACCAAAATACTAGCCAATAGGATCCAACAATCCATTAAAAGGATTATTCACCACGACCAAGTGGGATTTATTCCAGGGCTGCAAGATTGGTTCAACATCCACAATTAATCAATATGATACAACACATTAATAAAAGAAAGAACAAGAACTATATGATACTCTCAATAGATGCTGAAAAAGCATTTGACAAAGTACAGCATCCCTTCCTGATCAAAACTCTTCAAAGTATAGGGATAGAAGGCGTATACCTCAATATTATCAAAGCAATCTATGAAAAACCCACCACAAATATCATTCTCAATGGAGAAAAACTGAAGGCTTTTCCACTAAGGTCAGGAACATGGCAGGGTTGTCCATTATCACCAGTGCTATTCAACATAGTACTAGAAGTCCTAGCCTCAGCAAAAAGAAATTAAAGGCATCCAAATCGGCAAAGAAGAAGTCAAACTATGAGTCTTTGCAGATGATATGATACTATATGTGGAAAACCCAAAAGCCTCCACTCCAAATCTGCTAGAACTTGTACAGGAATTCGGTCAAGTGTCAGGATATAAAATCAATGCACAGAAATCGGTTGCATTTCTTTACACCAACAGCAAGATAGAAGAAAGAGAAATTAAAGAGTCAATCTCATTTACAATTGCACCCCAAACCATAAGATTCCTAGGAATAATCCTCACCAAAGAGGCAAAGAATCTATACTCAGAAAAACTAGAAAGTACTCATGAAAGAAATTGAGGAAGACACAAAGAAATGGAAAAATGTTCCATGCTCCTGGATTGGAAGAACAAATATTGTGAAAATGTCTATGCTACCTAAAGCAATCTACATGTTTAATGCAATCCCTATCAAAATCCCATCCATTTTTTTCAAAGAAATGGAACAAATAATCCTAAAATTTATATGGAACCAGAAAAGACTTCGAATAGCCAAAGGAATATTGAAAAAGAAAGCCAAAGATGGTAGCATCACAATTCCAGACTTGAAGCTCTATTACAAAGCTATAATCATCAAGACAGTATGGTAATGGCACAAAAACAGACACATAGCTCAACAGAATAGAGAGCCCACAAATAGACCCTTAACTCTGTGGTCAACTAATCTGACCATAGAATCAATGTATTAACTTCAAAAAAAGCCAAAGATCTCATTGACCCTGGCCTTCTAGTTGTAAGGGAAACACCCAGAGAGACTTAACCAGTGGGTTAGGAAATAGAAGTGTCACTGAAACTCATAACTCCTATTTCCTGGTCTAATACTCTTTCTGGTATGGACTTTATGGTAATTCCTTTATCATTTTAGTTATCTTTCTCAAGTTTATGGGTTTTGGATACTGTTGCCTCACCACTCTTATAACTTTTAATTCTTCAGTGATGTATTCATTTAACAAGATTTCTAATAGGCAGTTACCTGTGAAACACCTTTACAGCCTATGGCAGCCACTAGCAACAAATGACTTTTATTTTCTCCAAATGTGGCTAATTCAAATTAAGATGAACCCTAAGTGTAAAATGTTAAGCATGAAGACTTAGCACCAAAAAGTGTCAAATATCTTACTAAAAATTTTATATTGATTACTCAAATGATAATATTTGGCTATATCAGATTAAATAAAATGGATTATTAAGTTTACCTGTGCCTTTTTGATATTTAATGTGACTACTCAAAAATTTAAAAATAAATATGTGACTCAAACTTTATTTTTATTGAGCAGAGCTGTTATAGAAAACTGCCATGGGTCATCTATTCATCAATTCAATGAATATTCAGTAAAGTCCCACATGTTTTTAGGTGTTGTGCATACATAAAATGTATTCTTTTACTTTTTTTTAAAGATTTTATTTGTTTAACAGAGATCACAAGTAGGCAGAGAGAGAGAGATGGAAGCAGGCTCCCTGCTCAGCAGAGAGCCTGATGCGGGGCGCGATCCCAGGATCCTGAGATTATGACCTATGCTGAAAGCAGAGGCTTAACCCACTGAGCCACCCAGGTGTCCCAAATGTCTTCTTTTGTTTAAAGAGGGTGTTTTGTTGTTATCATTTTAGGTGGGATGCTTTAAGATATTTTAGAATTGGAAAATTATTCCTATTATCATTAGTTTTTCTTAATTTAATTAAGGTTGGAATCTGAAGGCATGCTGTCATTCCTCTTGGAGCTAAAGTTATCTGAGGAATATACACAATACCATTGAACTTCTTTTCTTGAACAAAGTATGGGTTGACCTGGTTTACAAAAGCCTGACCTTTAATTTGCGGTCTAAAAGCAGCTTCATTGCTTCTCTGATACCAAGTCAAGCTATGAGTGCTTTTTGGTTTATCATCTTGTTTGTGCCTTCTATGTCACTTCTTCTAATTCTTCCCTTCCTTTTCAGTTGAGGTTTCCCCTCTCAAGGGATATCACTTTCAGGAAGCAGAAACAGGGCTGAAGTAAGGACAACTAAGATAAGATAATAGAAAACTGATACACTACTGTGTATCAGGTTAGAACAAAACCATACAAATACACTTAACACATATATGTAGTACTAAACTGAAAGGTGATTAAATATATTTATTTACATACTTTTTGTCACCTGAATTCTTCCATAATATTTTTATGATGGAGTATATGAAATCATAGACATATAGTTATCCTTAGGTGCACATCAGACTAAATTTTAATTAAGAACTGTAAAGCCAAGGAAATGCCTGTTGTAGAAATTCATAATAAACTATGAATTATTGAAATTTAGCACCTTGCAAAGGGAGAGAATGTTGAGGGAAAAATATTAAGGATTTAACGGCATTCTCTCCATAAAATTAAGGGATCATCTATTACATTTTGAAACTGAATTAAAGACACTGCCACTTCCCCTGCCACTGCCCCTATGTAGAAACTCTTCTCATCCTTTTTGAATGTATGACAAGGAGCTTATAAAAAGCCTCCAGATGACATGACAAAATACTTATTTCTTTCAAATAGAAATGGTGTTAGAAGAATAATCCAGAAATTTTATGCTCATAAATGTGGTAAATTAGAAGAATAAATCTGACCACCCAGAAATGAATATTAAAGAAATGATAGAGTGCTTTATTTGGCTACTTAGTGAACTGATAGTTGTAAGGCTCATCTCTATGACATTGAAGAGGTGGTCTTACTTTTGAAACAATGGGTTAATTGAGTTTATTTCTTCTATGAGAACTTTATAATTCAAGCAGCTCACTATGACAGAGAAAACCAAAAGTCCTATCTCTTAAGATAAATTTCTGGGCTCTTCCATTTATTATGTACCTTAAGGGGTAAGAAATATTTCTCTGTGATAGTTTTACATTTTCAAACAAAAAGGAGGAAAAATGGAAAGGGATGCTGGCAGTTTTGTGATCGTAGTAATATAAATCATACAAAGTTTTTTGATTTCCCCTTTCTCCTTTGGAAAGTTATCCACAGTGCTATTTTACACGTGGGCTAGTTGGCCTTATGCTAGAAAATTGTCTTGCAAAAGTCAAAATAGTTAGCTCATTCACTGCACATGTTATTGAAGGTATGTTCTGAAGTGTCTGATAATTAAAACAGTCTCATCTTAACACTGTTAAGAACGAAGCATTGGAATGAGCCACCATCATCTGAGAGGCTGCCACCTAGTGCATGGAATCTGAACTGAGGAAGGTCCCATTTCTTCAACAAATGGTGCTACAAAAACTGGATACTGACACGGAAAAAAAGAAAAAGAAAAAAAAAGAATCTAGGAACAGACCTTAAACTTTTCCCAAAATTAACTTAAAATGGGTCATGGATCTAAATATAAACTGCAGAGCCACCCGGGTAGCTCAGTTGGTTCATCATCCAACTCTTGATTTCTGTTCAGGTCATGATCTCAGGGTCCTGGGATAGAGCGCCCCACCTTGGGCTCCATACTCAGCAGGGAGTCTTCTTCTCCTGCTTCCTCTCTTTGTGCCTCTCCCCTACTCACGTCACACTCTCTCACTCTCCAGGATAAATAAATAAATCTTAAAAATATATATAAAATGCATAACTATAATCTCTAGAAGATAATAATGGGGAGCAGAATATACCATCCCAAAATATGCCATTTTGGTATATTGATTATTTTATTTTATTTTTTTTAAAGATTTTATTTATTTATTTGACAGAGAGAGAGATCACAAATAGGAAGAGAGGCAGACAGAGAGAGAGATGAGGAGAAGCAGGCTCCCTGCTGAGCAGAGAGCCTGATGCGGGACTCGATCCCAGGCCCCTGGGATCATGACCTGAGCCGAAGGCAGAGGCTTAACCCACTGAGCCACCCAGGCGCCCCGGTATATTGATTATTTTAATTTAAAGTTACCTGAGAAACAGCTGGTGCAAGAAAGACACTCTGACCCTTCTTGGTTCCCCTGAAATCAGTAAATAAATCTGTCGTGTGAAATGTACAGCTTGTACCAGGAGGGTAAAGGGCATTCTTATCACTAGAGATAGGGTATTCAAGGTCAGGAAGGCTATATAAACAAACCTTGTTTCTTCTTCATTGATTTGCCACCCCAAACCCAAACCCCTTTGTTTTGTCAATGCTTCATAAGTTAATTGTTTCTTTGTCTAAAAAGTTTATGAACTTCCTGCTTTGGTCACTTGTTTGAGGCTTGTATTTGGGGGGCTTCTATATAGAAAATTAATTTTTTTCTTATTAATCTGTCTTACATCAACTTAATAGACCACTCAAAGCACACAAAAGAGAAGAAGGGAAAAGTTTTCCTCCTCTACAGTAACATACAAAAAACCTAGATAATGTTTGTACATTAATGCATTTTTAGATACAATACCAAATACATGCTCCATGAGAGGAATAATTGATGAATGGCCTTCATTAAAACTAAAACCCCTGCTCTATAAAAGATAATATTGAGAGAATTTGAAGACAAGTCATAGACTAGGAGAAATTATTTGCAAAACTCGTATCTGAAGAACTGTTACCCAAAATATACAAATAAATCTTAAAACTCAACAACAAGGAAATAAAAAACCTAAATAAAAAATGAGACAAAGGCTTTAACCGACACCTCACCAAAGAAGACATATACATAGCAAACATACATAAGAAAAGATGCTCCCTGATGTCTGTCATCAGGAAAATGCTAATTAAAGCAACCAGATACCACTACACAGCTTTTAGAGGGGTCAAAATCTGGAACACTGACAACACCAAATGCTGGTGAGGATGTGGAGCAGCACGAGCTCTCACACACTGCCAGTGGGAATGCAGAACGCTGCAGCCACTTTGGAAGACAGCCTGGCAGTTTCTTACAAAAAGGAGTATACTCTTACCATGCAATCCAACGATCGATCATATCTCTTTGTATTGGAGTTGAAAACTTATGCCCACACAACACCTGCACAAGGATGTTCACAGCAGCCTCATTCATTATTGCCTAAACTTGAAAGCATGTCCTTCGGTACATAAATAGCAAGTAAACTGTGGTATCTTCAGAAAATGGGAATATTATTTAGCACTAAAAAGAAATGAGCTACCAAGCCATGAAAAGAACCTTAAATACATGTCACTAAGTGAAAGAAACCAATCTGAAAAGACTACATACTGTGATTCCAACTATATAATAATCTGAAAAGGTATGGAGATAATAAAATTAACTATTTTTAAATTAATCATTTTACTTGTTTTATTAATACTTAATATTTATTAATTAAATCTATAGTATTTTGATATTTATCTATTTTATTATTTTTTAATATTTTATTTATTTATTTGACGGACAGAGATCACAAGTAGGCAGAGAGGCAGGCAGAGAGAGAGGAAGGGAAGCAGGCTCCCTGCTGAGCAGAGAGCCCGATGTGGGGCTCAATCCCAGGACCCTGGGATCATGACCCGAGCTGAAGGCAGAGGATTTAACCCATTAAGCCACCCAGGCACCTTATTTTATTTTATTCTTAAATTATTTTTTATTGTTTCTCTCATATCAAGGGTTGATTTCTCCAAAGAATAGAATGGTTTTGCCTGAAGGAATTCATGAAGTGCAGGTTATAGCTTGGCAAACTTTTGACTTTTGTTTGGACTATGTTACCCTACTGCTGGGATTAAGCCACTGAGTTGAATGGGAGGGTTTGAAGTGGAACGAGAAGGCCAGTTGTATGCCATATCCTGTCTGGTATATAATATTGAAATGATGTTTGGCTATTATAATTAATTGGATCAATACAATAATTTGACCACAGAATTGGTGTAATAACTTTTATGCCTACTTTTTCAACAACCTGAGAACTCACCAATAAGCTAAGGGGAGCTTTTGGAAAATTTTCTTATTTGTAAATCGGGACCCACCTGTAATCTGAGTAGGGAGATATATCATGCTGGCATTGACATAGCTGAGGTCTGGACTAGAGTGTCAAACAGAACGGGCTTAAAGAGTCAGCATTGCCAATTTAGGATTTGTAAGCTTGCCAGGTTTATTTGACTTCTAAACATGATTTGGTTCATCTGAAAACTGGTCATCAGGACAGATACAGAGTCCAATGAGTCACTGTGAGGACAAAATCAGATAGGATATTCATTATGTCAGTCTCTCTATAAAAAGTAGTTTTCCATAAAGGAAAAGACAGAGTCATTTTTATTATTATTTATATTGACTATAGCTGCATTCTGCATAAGAGAGAAATTCAATGAAAATATGTTTCTCTCAGCTACTCTAATCCACATATCCAGAAACAGCCATAGTGGTCACACCATTGCTCCGATTTTGAGGAATCTACTTTTTTTTTTTTTTTTTAATTTGTCACAGAACGAGAGAAAGAGAGAGAGAAAGTGCAAGCAGGGGGAGCAGCAGGCAGAGGGAGAGGGAGAAGCAGGCTCCTCGTTACCAGGGAGCCCAACACGGGGCTTGATCCCAGCACTTGATCCCAGGACCCCAGAATAACAACCTGAGCTGAAGGCAGCTGCCCAACCAACTGAGACACCAAAGCGTCCCTAAAGAATCTATTTTTGAGACAATAACTAACATGGTCTCCTTCATAGACATGGAAATAAATTACCTGGCAACAATAGACAGCTCACTAACGACGAGTTTATATGGGCATAGCATCAATATGAGATTGCAAGCTGAAGCATTTAAATTTTTGAACTTATTATCAAAAGGGGTGGTGATGCAAATATTGAATAGTCAGATTTTATAACAATACTTCCCTGACAGAAAACAGCACAAATCAGATGTTTATCACTTGTAACATTTTCAAAATAGCTTAAATGGAAAAAAGGGCATAAAACTAAATGCCCTAGGGGGCACCTGGGTGGCTCAGAGGTTAAGGCCTCTGCCTTTGGCTCGGGTCATGATCCCAGGGTACTGGGGTCAGCCCCACATCGGGCTCTCTGCTCAGAGGGGAGCCTCCTTCCCCCTTCTCTCTGCCTACTTGTGACCTCTCTCTCTGTCAAATAAACAAATAAAAATCTTTAAAAAATATATTTAAGGGGCACCTGGGTGGCTCAGTGGGTTAAGTCTCTGCCTTCCGCTCGGGTCATGAGCCCAGGGTCCTGGGATTGAGCCCCACATCGGGCTCTCTGCTCAGCAGGGAGCCTGCTTCCCTTCCTCTCTCTCTGCCTGCCTCTCTGCCTGCTTATGATCTCTGTCAAATAAATAAGTAAAAATCTTAAATATATATATACATATATATTTTTTAAAAAATTAAATAACCTGGGATTGCAGATGCCATTTTTCAACGTGAATGTTAGTCATATTGCCTCTGTCTGTGTTGATGCTGTGACCCTAAAGGCAACGTGGTAATCAGAGATGGAAGTGGAGTAGGGTACTTTTATTTAAAGATTCCAACTATCTGCTGGGGCTCCTGGGTGGCTCTTTCAGTTCAACTTCCATCTCTTGATTTTACCACAGGTCGTGATCTCAGGGTCCTGGGTTGAGCCCCATGTCAGGCTCCCGGCTCATGGGGGAGTCTGCTAGAGACTATCTCCCTCTGCCCCTTCCCCAGCTCACATGCTCTCTTTCTCTCTTCCAATTAAATAGGTAAATCCTTTTTTAGAAAGTTCTAACTACCTGCCACACTTCAAAAATGCAGAAGCTTGGGGTGCCTGGGTGGCTCAGTGGGTTAAGCCTCTTGGCTCAGGTCATGATCTCAGAGTCCTGGGATCAAGCCCCACATCAGGCTCTCTGCTCAGCAGGGAGCCTGCTTCCCCTCTCTCTCTGCCTGCCTTTCTGCCTACTTGTGATCTCTGTCTGTCAAATAAATAAATAAATAAAAATCTTAAAAAATAATGCAGAAGACTATTCATGGAATCTATAAGCAATGTCCTTCTATCTTGTTCACCTAAAAATCATTTTTTAAGCATTTCACTTGAAAACAAAATAAGATTTTTTATATACTTTTTTAAACTAAAAGAGCATAGAAAAAATTTGATATGTTTTAATTTTTTTTCCTTCATATTATTAGAGATGATTTAACCTTATTTTTCTCTTGCCTTTCTAGGTACCAAGAACTATGTCCCCACCAATGGAAAGAATATGAATTTTCTTTTTCATATTCCTGACTGAAACACAAAGGGTTTTACTGAATTGACTCCAGAGATAAATCACGGTCTTAAACTAAGGTAACCAATTTGCATGTGCTATCCTAGAAAAAAGTTTCTGTCGATGATTATAATCCACATCCTACCACTCCTTATGGGATGAAGATGAAATGCCTAGAAGTATATCTTGCTAATATGGCAAGCTTTTATAGATGCATTTTAATTGCTTTAGCCTAGAGAAATTTCAGGACTGCTTCATCTTGAAAGAAAGGATATAATAAAACCTTATACTTTAGAGTGCTTTCTTTTCATAAGATTTGATGATATGCCACAAATATGACCTGGTTTTGCTCCACAGATTCATTGAGCTTTAAGTATCAAATGCTTTATTCCCATCTTATAGATGGTAAAAAACTGTAAATTTCATAGACTTTCATAAGGGGACATTGTCAGTTGATAGAGAAACTTAAACTGAACTCTGATAAGACCAGACATTCTGACTTTTCTTCCCTGGGTCATAAATTAATATATATTTCAGAACTCAGCTTTAAATACTTGGCATTATTGATCCCTTTGCTTTACTTTGTAAACCAGAGAGAGAGAGAAACCTAGTTTCATTAGAAATTAAGTACAATTATTATATACATGTTTCACCATTCTACAGTGTAAGCTCTATTTACTCGGATTTTCAATTATGAGAACAGGGTTACCTTAGTTACAAATGCCTCTCATTCTAAAGAGCTTTTAATGTGGGGGTGTGTGTAGGGGTGCAGCAGAAATCCATTCAGTTGAACAGAACTGTTAGGTTGTTGTTAGAATGATAGCTGCATCAATATCTCATAATTATGGTAATAACCTTTGAAATACATGAAAATATCCTGTAGAAGGGAATTTTCATTAAATCAGCTTATTTATATTAATGTACCAAACAAATAATCCAAAAAAAGTGATTATGTGGGAGAGAGAAAATAATAATTTTTGTATGTTTAAGACTTAAAACATCATTTATTATATGTTACCTTGTATATACGTGTGTGTGTGTAAAATTTGCACTCTGTTTAAGTGGGTGTGTATTCATGAGCTTGACCAAGTTCTACAAAACCAACATTTCTGATTCTTGACTCTCAAAAGAAGGTGAGTGTTAGGAAAGTAGCACAAAGCTCTATGACTTACAATTGGTCTTGGAATTATTTTCCAGGGAGGGACTATGATTAGTTTCCTTAATCCAATGGGTAATGGATTACGTAGCCTTCAAGGTCTTTTGGGAAAATTACTGGTTCAGAGAAACTCAAAACTAAGGATTGCTAATGAATTTCTATTAGTTTTGATATTTTAAAAATATTTCCTTATCTCTATAATGATGTAGAAAAATAATCTTCATTGTATTTGATTTGTTAAGAACTTGTTAAGTTATAAATACCTATTTTTAAATATTATTCTGAATGCAAACAAAGTTTCTGGAGCACAGAAAGTAATTATTTACTAGCAGTAAATACTCCAGCACCTCATGAATCAATTTCTTCCTTCTAGGACAATACAGTGGATCCAGCTGAGATATGCTATCTGCATGATATCTGCATGAAGTTTGTACTATAAGCAATGAGTTCCAGAAATACAAATTTAGGTGGTTATACAAAAAAGGAGCAGGGGTAGCTGTCCCTTCCTGCATTTAATTTACAAAGTTCAAAGACATGAGATTAAATACAGTTACTAAATTGAGGACATCAATGGGGCTCCTGGGTCGCATAGTCAGTTGAGTGGCTGATGCTTGGTTTTGGCTCAGGTCATGATCTCGGGGTCTAAGATAAAGCCCCTGAGTCTGGCTCCAAGCTTCGTGCTAAGTCCACTTGAGATTCTCACTTCCTTTACCTCTTACCCTCTCCCCCTCCCACTACCAACTCACACTCTTTCTCTAAAACAGTAAAAAATAAATAAACATAAATAAATTGAGGTCATTAATAACCATATTTCTTTGGTTAATTTTAGGTATAACAAAGTACTGTGTATTCTTTCTTTCATTTTTTCTTTTTTAAAATTTTTTGAACAGGGGCTTGAACTCATGATCCTAAGATCAAGCCCTGAGTTGAAGTCAAGAGTCAGAGGCGGGGACGCCTGGGTGGCTCAGTCCGTTAAGCCTCTGCCTTCGGCTCAGGTCATGATCCCAGGGTCCTGGGATCGAGCCCCACATCGGGCTCTTTGCTCAGCAGGGAGCCTGCCTCTCCCTCTCCCTCTGCCTCTGCCTGCACTCTGTCTCACTTTCTCTGACAAATAAATAAATAAAATATTAAAAAAAAAAGAGTCAGAGGCTCAACCATCTGAGCCACCCAAGTGCACCTCTTCCTTCCTCCCTCCCTCCCTCCCTTCAATTCCTCTTTTCCTTTCCTTCCTTCCTTCCTTCCTTCCTTCCTTCATTTTTCTTTCTTTCCTCCCTTCTTAACACCTTTTTTGCCCTTCCTTTCATGCTCCCTTCCTTTGCTCAATCTCTCTCTCATTTTTTTAACAGAAGTAAATATGTGTTTACAGCAACTTAAGTATCCTTGAATGACAATTCAGTTACGTCAGTGAAGATACAGATCAGCATTCCTCAACATAAAGATCATGAGTCTCAGACCAATTTGTGGTGCGATGAAGTAGAATCAAGATAGTATACCAAATCCACAGAAGAGCTTCCTGATAGTATTTTTCCCTACCATCACCACAGAATATGGAGTCATAGAGGAGATACCAAGTTTTATGCAGTAATATTTGTGACCTGAGGAAAATGGAATCTTCCTTGTGATTTGAATTTGATCAGAGTTTTTTATTTCGTTCACCAGAAGGGCCCCACTGCTTCTCCTATAGGAATAATTCATTAATCCAACCAATAAACTGTTCAAAGTACATCCTCTACTCCTAGGCTCTTAAAATAGAAACCAATTTATTTGGGGTACAGCAGTCAAACAGGGCAACATAGTCACCTCCTCACTATATTTTTTCAAGGTAGGATATTTTTAACCAACTAAACAGCATGGGACTAGTGGTTCTCTGAAGCAGAAAACAGCAAATGTGAAGGCATATGCTCTTTGCCAGACACATCCTGGATTTCTGGGCTTACTAAGTCAGCAGTTGTTGTCTCGGTGAACTCACAAAAACCTGACCCCATAACTCTTCGATAGACTGCAACAGCTCTGTCAGCTGATATGGCATGTTAAATACATACTTCTAAATATTAGAAATTGAGTAGTTTAGCAACTGGTCAACTCCCAGCAATGATATGGCCACAGAGGAGATAAACAATGACACTTGGGAAGTTCCTTTCTTATTCTTAACAGAAATTCTCTTTTGTAGATTGTTTTAGTTAGGAGTAGTTTGATATCAAAGAAGCAGAACCACCATGAGTGATATGAAATAAGGGGGTTATTATACAGAAAGTAATAGCAAAGTGGCAGACACAGAAACACACTGAAACTACCTCTAATCTCAAGAACATGGATAATCTGTAGAAAAGTTGGAAGCCTCACTATGGAGCTGCACAGGCACCTGGCCCAGAGGATAAAGATGCCGACGGAGATCTGGTGAAAGGACAGCCCCACCTGAAAAAGGTAGGTCAGTGCCTTCATGACAATTCACATGTGTTGCAGAGGTATCCGGTGTCCTACACCACCCTTCAGTAGGTCATGGTTGAGGCTTCACTTCTACCTTTCAAACTCATGCAAATTTTTCTGTTGGCCAATCTTCACCTGAAACCATAAAAGAAGGGGATTTGAGGAAAAGTTTTGGCTTTAGTCAGGCTGATACACTATAAAACAATTGGAGTCCAATCTTATTAAATTCACATCCATGCAAACACCTTTTACCTATATTTAATTCCAAGTAAAGACATTAATAAAAATCTTGCTTCTGCCCAGCTTGACCCAACCGTCTTTATACAATGAAAGATATGGCTCTCCGTAGTGAGAAATTAAGTTCCTTATGTCATTATAGCATATTCTGGGGGCTGTTCATTTCTCTTTTAGTAAAGTCTTACACCCCCCTCTTTTCTTGGTGAAACTCCTTTTCAATCAGTGCTTCATTCTAACACAAGAGCAAGTGGGAAGCTGTGAATTCAATTTGCTTGAATCAAATCCATTCACTCACAGACTTTGAATCTGGTTTTCATTTTATTTCAAACTTTGGCCCTGCAGCACAAGAGGTAAGAGGTTTATTTTTGTTTTTGTTTTTTTCCTTAAGCACAGTTCTAGGGGGTTTCTACTCCTTTACCTGGACCTTGTTCTGGGAATCAAAAGCACTGAGCTGACCATTTTCTTTCCCCAAGTGCTCCAGCACATTTAGAAGTAACCAACCAAGACCATTATTGTTGTTTTACCTGTGGACACAAGTACTTGGTCACCCACAGACTTTCCTTTTACAGGCACTTGATTTAAGTAATTTTGTCATTGTATGTCAAAAATTTTTAGTGTCCCCTTATCAGTGACAACAAGGCCACTAATGCCTTTAAATCTAATCTGATTTAAAAAAAAAAATCCATTCCGGATAACCCAGAGCTAATACACATAACCCACCCCCAAATTTTCTTTCTCCTGGAACCTCTTTGCTTGCCAATTTCTGTACCAACTAAGCTTTGATCAGGGAAGCAAAATCATTAGACTAGCATGCAATCAACCATTTATTATAGAGATTACATTTTACGTAATTGTGCAAACTGGTAGAGAATTTTACAGAATGCCTGATTGTGGCCCCCAAATCATGGAAGATCTGCAAACCCAATCCTCGGAAGCATACCTAGACAGAAAGCAGGGAGGAGAGTAAGGACCGAGTAGGATCCATGAAGACAAACTGACAAGTGTGTCTGTTTCTCACCAGCTCCAACCTTAGTGACACCTGCAAAAGAGGTTGGAGGCTTTTGCCACAGAGCTGCATTCAAGCCTGGTCCAGGACTCAGAGAAACTGCAGGAAGGAATCCAGGGGAGAACTGAATTGTGCTCTCCTTCTGTTCTTCCCTTCTATTCCTGTTGTTTTTCTCTAGAGAATTGCTCTCAGAGGATGATGACATAAATAGCGAAGAGTCTAATCTCTTAAACCACCTTCTTTTCACTGAAGTTTTCTGTCTTTGTTTCAAATCCAAAATCAAATAGCCTATCTGCCTTTTCTAACATTTGCTAAGAAAACAGAACCTTGCATTGGTTTTGGATGGTTATGATTTTGAGATTCGAGTATTTACATGCTGAAATGCCAAAGGAATATAAACCAGAACATGCGTGTGGGAAAACGCTGCCTCTTTCTTCCAACATAAAAAATACTAATTTTATATTTTTCATTCGTTATACAGAGCTAGGTATTAGTTTGAAAGAAAAAGGGATTTCTAAGATGTGTAAATAAACTAGTAAAGCTTACCTTCACAGGATTTTAAGTAATTTGATGGTCTATAAGGGTCCTGAAAATAAAGATGTTAAAACTTCTACACACAAAATTCATCACAAGGGGTCTGGGCACCAGCTGAAAGCTAGAATTATCACTAAATGGAGCTATAGGTGTGATATGAGATATAATAAATTACTATGATTGAAGTCACATTTGAAGCATCTACTTATTAAAGGGAAAAAAATAAAGCAAGAAATTAGCCAGCAAGTTCAAATCCATAGAATTAATTAACAAATCAAACAACTCAAGTATTAACTTATTATTATTAATTATATTATTAATATAATATTATATTATTATTATATTATTATTATTAATCTATTATTATTAATATATATTATTAATATATGGCATTGTGTCCAGGACTTAGCTTAACTTAGCACTGAGATTATTAATATATGGCATTGTGTCCAGGACGCAAGTCCTGGACATAGTTCCTGCCTTCAAACTGGCTCCAATCCACAAAGGAAGTAATAAACTGAACGTAGCAATATAATACATTTTATAATGTCCTCCTTTCTTGAAGATCCCATGTTGCCTGCGAGCTGGATGATTCCATTATCTGCTTTGGAACTGATGTAATTTTCATGGAAGAGAACACATTTCTTTTATGCGATGTCAGAACAGAATCTTAGTTTCATTTGCTCTTTGAAATAAAGAAGTGAGGAATCAACTTTGTAGAAACACCATATACTTGAGCTTGTATTAAAAAAAATTATTTTATTTTTCCTTAAAAAGATGGAAGGACCTCAAGATTTAAAAAAAAAAAAAAAAGTGGTTTCTGTATAAATAGCTGTGTCTCAGAGCAACATATCAAGACTTGGCCTTTTCCATCTCAGCACTAACAAAGTGACACCACTGGCCTTTGGTGATTTGTGACAGTCATTGCATTTCAATTGTGTGAAACCAACACTACCCTCCAGCATCCTCCTCTTAAGCATGAAAAGCCATTTATCAGCTCTGCTGATGAGGCCTGAGATGATGCAAAGCTTCAGCTGGCTTGTGGAACTCTTGGTGCTTGGACCAAGTTCAGCACTTGTACTCAGCAAACTTTCAGCACAGTTTAGTGTTACATGCACACTTTCTCTCATTCTTGGGACAGTTCAAATAATGATTTTTGGAGAGTTTATGTTTATGTATGCCCTAACCAAATGAATGCTGGATGCAAACTTCTAAGGTAACAATTGATGTGTGGCCAATGACTTTCCTAAGCATTGCACAATATAGCAGCAGTGGGAAACTGAGAAAGAAAAATGCATTGTGTAAAAATATAAGAATGGTGTCAGAGATAAGAGGCCCAAAAACTCAGGTAAGTGTTAAAACATTGTTTTGTGTGTGCTTGGAGAATAGCGGGTAGTATCCCTCAGATTTTTATGATTTGTACTAGTTGAAGTTGATTTATATTTATACGGTACTTCAGTGTGGTTATTTCTGTTTTAAGCAGAGAAGTGGAAAAATTCCCGATAGAATCAAAGAAACTTATTTAAAAAGTTTTTCGGATTATATGCCATTTTTTCCAACACGGTGATAGATTCTAAATGGAATATAATCACAGTGTACATGTAAGAATCTTCCTGGATTTCAAAAAGCCTGCAAACTTAGTAGACATCAAAGGTTAATAAGCATCAAAGGACAGAGTTAAAACCTCCCAAAAAGGCCAAAATATATGGTTCTGAGAAGATACATGCTTTTCTCAAGGGAGGTTTTCATTAGGACACAGAACTTGAAATATATACTGACCTGGCAGTTGCGAGGTCAGACCAAGGATGACTGAGAGTCACACCTTTATTTCCTTGTGGAGTTGCCATACCCCAGGTATCAAGAGTGAGCAAAGCAGACAAAGAAGTTATCATGAGAATGCCTCAGCGACAGGACAGAGCATGAGGTCAAGGCATAGGTCTCTTTCACTGCTATTTCATTTCTTTTTCATGACAACCCCCAACTTTGGGTCCTGTTCTGGCTTCATGTCCTCTAACATCACCAGTCTTTTCCCTTCAGACCTGTGACCAATCCTTGGACGTTCTCCAGCCGTGTACTTCCTCAAAAGGCCTCCTTCAGGTTGCTGGGAACTGCTATTGTCCCTTTTCAATCCCTCTTCTCTGTCTTCTCCTCAAAAACTCTAAATAGAGAATTCCCTGCCCCACCCACCTCCAGCATTCAGATGGCACCTAAGACATGTTTACTGAATAAAGTGTTTATGGGAGTGAAGAGTCTCTATTATTCTAATGAAGTTTTTATTCTATGATCTTCCCTCAGGGTCTGATTACTGGATCCCACACTCAGAGTTTCTGATTCAGTAGATCTGGGCCGGAGAATCTGCATCTTAGCAGGTTCTCACATAACGCTGATGCTGTCGGTCTGGGAACCACATTTTGAAAACCGCTGAGCTGGTCCTAGATCTTTATCTACTTCCTTCCCTTGTCTCGACCTGCTTCACTTACTCTCTTCTTGTTTTCTCCTGGGAGCACTTTCTCAATGATTCATTGGCATAAGAATCCCTATCCCAGTCTCTACTTCTAAGGAACCAGACCTAAAAAATTGTCTAGGCTGTGTTAGACCTATGAGACTTTAAACCAACGTCCTTTTGCATATGTATGTATGTACAGATGATGAAAAGCAGGACTGGGACCTGGAAAAAAATGTGCCCCCATAATTTATGGAGGCTACCTGGGCTCTTTGTACACATGAAGTCACATTAACAGTAATAGCCAACATTTCTTTTAGCTTTTAACAGTTCTTCCTGGAATTGCTTCTGTGACTCTTGCACCAGTGCACTGAAGCATCCAGAGTTGCTAAGGGAGGTGAAGCTTAAAGAAAAGTATGGGAAGGAGAGATAGTGAAAGCCTCTCTCCCGTTTGTGTTAACCCTATTGGAAGGATCACAAAGCAATGTTACAGGTGACCCCACATCGCACGGAGCTTATTGAAACTGGTCTTGCAGGGTCGAATGTCAGCCCCCTTTTCCTCTAACCTGGAGCTCAATCAGGGCAAGAACATAGAAAAGTCACGGTACCATTCTCAAAATTCTTCTTCCCTCTCACAACTCACCCTTCCTTCCTTCCTTTCTGGGTCATGCTTATGGGACTCCCTCTTTTTAATCTCAGGCTGCGTTTTCACCGGCGTCCCTCATTGCTCATATAAACGTATTTTGTAAGGACTTCCCCTTGGGATTTCTCTGAGTCTCCCTGAGATTCAGACTGGGAACCACCATATAAAGTTGGTTTATACCAGAAACTGGACTTTATAGCTTCTTCCCTGTGAGGTGTTACCTTATGTTGATTCTCCTGATTAAAAAAAAAAAAAAAATCTAGATATCAAATAGAGGGTAAAGCTTATTATGTACATATGTGTGTGTATGTGTACACCCAGAATATCAGAACAATTTTCCATTATTTTCTTAGTTGTCAGTACCATGTTTCGTAAGTGAACCATGGGTTTTGAAACACCAAAAGGCAGCTCACTATTTCTTCGTACTTCTTACATGACCACCTAAGGCTCCATATCCACTCCAAGAATGTGGTGGTCAAGATAGCAAATCTCCCACTCCTTACATGGCAAGAACTCATAGAAATTACTGCGCTGCATTAAGGAGAGGCCCCAAACAGCAGAAATGTGACCTGGGCTCATATGGAGTATGGAGGAATTATTGAAACCTAAAAAAACAAAAGGGTATATCCCTGCAACATTCATGTGTTTCTGTTTGTTTGGTTGGTTGTTAGTTTTAACTTTTTGCAACATTATAAACTTTCCTCGGGACAAACTTTTAGGGACCAGCATAGCACCTGTTAATCTGCATTTTCGTTCATATGTATTTGGTTGCAGAACTTTCAAAGCTGAAAGCCACTTCCCTGGTGGAAAGGGCGGGTTCTCATTCCACTCTAAGAAATCACTGGAATCACAAAGATAAGCTTGTTACCAGACAAAAGGGGCCTTGGTACTGATGCGTTGGTACATTTCAAAACTTAACTACATATAATTTTGTTTCCATCTTTCTTAAACCTTCGCCAGGATTGGAAGACCTAGGTATTCTGTGACATTTGAAGGCTCTAATCAGGTAACAAAGAGACTAACCCTCCCGAACAACCTGCTATATAAATGAGAACAATTTCACCACTTGTGAAATTTAGCAAGTTTTTATGTCTTAACCACCAGCAGGATTCTTGCCCTTGTTTAAAAGTAATTTGAGATTACATACTCCATTTATATAGTGAATATAGTATCCTATATTAGTTGAATATGCCCTCACACAGATTATAAAGATTCGTAATTTAGGATTTAGAGAAGCAATGTTAGGATGTCATGGAGTAATTTATAAAACAAAAGTAAATATTTAACACAATAATAATTGACAAATATGTCTTTTCTCATATTTCAGCTTTGTGAAAACCTCAGTGTCTCCCAACAAAGTGAATGAACACAAGGGTGTGACTTTTAGTCTTCATTGTCTCCAACTCTCAGGTGTTAAATACAAGTCTAAACCATACTAGAGTTGTTACCTTATTTTGTTACTTTATTTTGTCTTTCAGAGGCTGGTTTGAAGGAGCCAGGATTTATTTAATTGAATTAAATTCTAAATCTAGTTTCTGTATAAACTTCTGACAGATTATGATGTGCTACTCTACAGGCTTTACTCACGAAGAAACAGAATTAAATTATAAAAAGTATGAGGAAGTAATTTAAAATGTCAGCTTAGTTCAAGTTGCTTTGGGAAATATTTTGATGTTTCAGCTTACTTGTTCAGTGAAAACATATTTGATATTTATCATGACTGTTCATAAGCACAATGCAGGAAAACATGAATTGTCTCTCTTATAGAATGGGATCAAAGAATAAGATCTCTGGGCTGGCCAGGAGGTAGTGAGACATTATTACCTCATGGCATGCAATCAGTCTAGTCTGAATCTACTCCCTAAATTTGGAAACTAGCTTAATATTGCTTAATTTCATTTTTGATGTATTATTTTATAAGGTAATGTGACAAAGACTTTTTATTATTTATCTTCTCCAGTGCATGTATATATAAGTGGCTTTAAGAAATCTCCCAAGTCCATGAAAGACCCTTCAAATAGTTTACTCCCCCTAGGACTTGCAAGTGTAACAAACAGGATTATCACCACAGACTTCAAAACACAATAGCTTTTCAGGTAGAATTCTATACAGATCAGTGAACAATTGTTTACATCAAAGAAAATGGGGGACTGATGGAGTCAAACCAGACATTGGTCTGCTACTAGTTGGCCACTTTGTTACTCTTTCCTAAGCCCAGCTGTCGTGCTGCTCCTTCACATAATAGATGTGAATAAATATTTTATTTGTGAGGTTTATTTAGAGGAATTTCAATAGTATCATATTGAACATGACATAATATCTATCAATATTATTTAATAATGTCTGTCTTTTAGACCCCTGGTTAATAAAATGGAACGTAATGAGCTTATTCAAAGAAAGAAAGCACTTCCTTTTTTAAAATTGTCTAAAACTCTAAGCCACTATTTAGAATGTTAATTTTCAAGCCATATGTAATGCCCAAAATAACTAATTGTGAATCTGATGATTTTATAATGTAGCTCATCATAACTTTGTTATTTTAGGATATATTTAAATATTTTCAAGATAACAAATGTATCATCCTTCTGAAAAGACTGTAATTTTATAAATAGAAGTATATGTTTTATTTAATTAAGGATAAGTTGTGATTGGTAGAAACAAGTATCACTGACATATATTATTCCCTATCATTACATTACTTATTTCCTTAGAAATTATAAAACCAAATAGTTAAAGATGGTAAATAAACCATACAATTCTTTGAAGGAATGTGATTCTATTTCTTCCTGAGAAACATGTAAAATATTTCCATATTTCTATAAAATGCTTTTAAAAATCATATTTAACAGCCATGTATTAAATGTTGAGCATGGGGCGCCTGGGTGGCTAGGTGGGTTAAGCCGCTGCCTTCTGCTCAGGTCATGATCTCAGGGTCCTGGGATCGAGTCCCGCATCGGGCTCTCTGCTCAGCAGGGAGCCTGCTTCCTTTTCTCTCTCTCTGCCTGCCTCTCAGTGTACTTGTAATTTCTCTCTGTCAAATAAATAAATAAAATCTTAAAAAAAAAAAAATGTTGAGCATGTACCAAGGACTGATACAGGTATAAAATTCATGGTCTCTACCTTCAAGAAGTTTTCAGTTTAGGAAAAAGGAATAAAACAGACTTGAAATGAAACAAGTTAATGAATAAAAGAGAGTAATATACAATGACATACAGTAGCAAGAACCATTAGATTTTTCTGGTGAATTTAGAGAATGCTTCACAAGGGAAATGAATGGCATTTTGCTTAAAGAGGCAGTATGCTTCCTGGTGATAAGACTGGATTCTGGTTCTCAGCTACCTAGGTTAGCTTTCTAGTTTTGCTACTTACGAGCTGTGTGATGAGCCAGGTAATGAGTAACAACCTTTCTGTCACTCAGGAACTCAGATGATAGTAATAGCACCTTTCTCATGGGTTTTGTAGGATCAAATGAATCTAAATACATATAATAGTTAGGGCTGTGATTGATACATAGTGTTAATTATGTAGTTAATAATAGTATTTGAAGGATGAGGGATAGTTTGTTGTGGGGATAAACATGGGAAGAATATCCCACACAAAGTCAACAGTACCAACAAAGTTAAGGAATTAAGAGGCTTCTTAATCCATGAAGGATCTTTAATCCATTAGGTAGTTTGAGGATTTTCTCCTAAGAGTATAGATGTCCAGGAATCATTGACCAATTTTCTGGAACATTAAGAAGCTTATCCTGGGACCATTTGGGAGCAAAAATTGAGGTATGTTAAGACTTCAGGCAGAGCAACCAATTTGGAAACTGTTGTGATAGCACAAGGGTCTGAAGTAAGGGAGAAATGATGAAAAATTAAGGAAAGTAAAAGGGATTTTGTAGGTGGAATAAACTAAACATGATGACTCTTCAGAATTAGAGGTAAAGAAAAAAAGAAGAATGAAGGAAATACATATTTACTACTCACAGTTCTGGAGGCTGACAAGTCCAGGAACAAAGTTCTGGCCAATATGTCTTCTGCTGAGAGCAGGATTCCTCCTGGCTTTCAGATAGCTGGCTGCCTTCTCAGTGTGTTCTCACTTGGCAGAGAGAGAGTGAGTTTTGGTGTCTCTTCTTGTAAGGGCACCAGCCCAATCAGAGACCCACTTTATGGCTCATCTAACCTTTATCACCTCCTCATAGGCCCTTTTCTACTGACACTGGAAGTTGGGGCTTCAACATATAAATTTTGTGGAGACACAATTCAGTCCGTAACAGAAGGTTGGCTGAATCAGCTTTTTAAACTTCAAGCTTCTTTTTTCAGTAGTTAGTGTTTAGGAAAAGAGAGTACCTTGGATGGAAACTTCATCCGGGAATCAAATTTGAGTTATGTAACTTAGAATGTTACATACATACAGCTTATTCACTTCTATGAGTTCAATCATGTAAAATGAAAAATTGTACCATTTCTCATCTTGTACAACTGGAACATTATAAAGAATGAGAGTTTAAGATGTTTCTTTATAAATTCAAAAATTTTTAAAGTAGTTGCAAAGAAAGAATTTGTGAGTAAATGCCATGATTCATAAATTTAAGGCATTTTGAATTGGAAAGTACAGTTGGATGTGTTAATGTAAGTTAATACTGTCTACCATTTTATAAGAGGAGGAAGGGAAGCACAGAGACATATCTAATCATGATCTAATCACATAGTCGATGGCAGCATTAGAACCAGCCCTAGAACCAGAATTCCTTCTCTCCTAGTCCAGTGTTCTGGCCAGCACATGTCATGAAGCTCTAGATAAAATCTGGGTATTTTAATACAAAATTGGTATTTCTTGGTAATCAAGCCTTTCAAAAACTATCTAAAATACTTGTTTTAAATGCTCTTTCAATCTTACTTCATCTGCTGTTTGAATGTTTTAAAAAGCAAAATAATCATTATGAAGTTGATTTAATTATTATTTAACATCATTATCAGGGATTATACATTTCTCTTATTAAGGGCAATATTAGGTTTCCTCTACTAATAACATTGACATTAAAATAGGTCATATTTACAGGTTTGGGGAAAATAAGCTGCTTCATGTTTGTATCTATCATGGGAGTAAAATCAAACTTATGCTTTATGTATTTCCTATAGTTGCTGACACAAACCTTTTGGGAATTAGTGTTCCACAATAAAGAATCCACTGAGGAAGTCCTCTGTCATTTACGGCCTTCTTTCTTGAGTTAGAATTATAGTCAACTCATTTCTTTTCCCTTTGGAGACAAAGGAAAGAAGAAAAGGCATTTACATTTTGAACTCAAAACCTATTTAACCTGGCAACATAACCTGAATTTTTCATTTCTCCTACCAAATATAAATGAAAAAAATAGGTGAAACTGATGATTTAAATCAAATATTATACCTGCTTATGGGAATAAAAGCAGGGCATAAGCATTTCAATGTAAGGGCCTGGTTGGCCAGAGGGAGTCATTTTGTGTTTATGTAGTGGACTTAGATTGACCCCACCCCTCCCAGAGGAACTTACTTGCAAAGCCTAGATACAAGGGCGGGTCAGGCCAGGAGAAGACATCCAATCAGTGGGGCGCGCATATATCTACTAGGGTAAATTGAAATTCAATTGGCCACCCGTGTGTTACCTAGCAATTTTTTCTGTGTGTGGCAGACCTAGCATGACTGTGCAGTTTTCTCTGTGTACTGCAATCTCATTGGCCGCCTGTATATAACCTGGCTAAACTACCTCTATAAAAGTTAGTCTGTGGGGCTGAGAGGGGTCGCCTCTTTGCAAGAGATGGCCCTGACTGGTCACTTTGATTCTCAATGCTTGGCACGAAATAAAATTTTGCTTGACCTTCGCTTTGTATCAGTCTCGCTCCTTTGATTACGGACCCTAACACTTCTATTATATTCATATTTTTTAATTGCTTTAACTTACCAGAGGGCAGAACAAATGTCAGTGGCCCATCAGGAGTTTACAAGAACCAGTGACTCTCACTGGCTTTGAAGAGTTGATTGTTTATCATCTCCTCCCAGCACCTCTGTTCCCTCCAGTGCTTTTGCTGATGTCACAGTGGCACCTTGACATTGGCCTTAACAGGAGTACTTAGACCATGGACATCTGCAATTACTACAAATCAGGATTGTACTATTATTTATTATTGTTCTTCTTCTTATTGTTCGTATTATTAATTATTTAAATTTTTTGGAAAGCTGGTTTACCAGTATACCACTGCCCTCAATCCATAGGACCTGGTACAATAACTGCTTATACTCTGCCTTAACTTGACAATGGGCTCAGAATTCTGTCACTTAAAACAGCACGTGTTTTAAATACATAAAAGAGAAAAGTTTCATCTATTTATATTGCTATGATAGAAACCAGAGTTGTGGAGACTTCGGTCTGAGACGTAGCAAATAGTACCAAGATTCTTATTCCTCCTGCTGTCGGCCATCCACTCTATTGGAATAAAAGGATGACTGAGGAGGATAAAAGAGCATTTGAATTTTGCTTTTTTTTTTTTTATTTAAATAAGAGACTTTTAAGGAGGTTCATGAGTCCTATCTATACCTGCTATTTTCATAATAAGAATTGCACTCAATATTTTTGTGTAGTTTTGTTCTCTACAATAGTTAAGATAGACTTTCTCAGTTTAATACTCAGAGCAGTCTTGTGAGCCAGATACTACTGTTCTCTTTTCATATATGAATATATAGAGAATAATAAAATGATACACAACATCAAATTCAGAATTTCTTTTTTAAAAAGATTTATTTATTTATTTGAGATTGGGGGGCCCAGGAACAGAGGGAGAGAGAGAATCCTCAAGCAGACTCCCCACTGAGCACAGAGACAGAGGTGGGTCTCAATTTCAGGACTCTAAGATCATGACCTGAGCCAAAATCAAAAGCCAGAAGCTCAACTGACTGAGTCACCCAGGCACCCCGGCAAGTTTAGACTTTCTATCTCCATGTCCAGTGTTTTTTCCACTACACCCCAATCATTAATTACATACATTAGGTAAATTATGTTATTGTGGGTTTACAAAAAGATTAGACAAATGCTTTACTAGTAATTGGCATAATCCTTCCCCCTCAATAATATTGTGCCAGAGTAAAACAAAATACGTAAAATAAGTAGAGCTTCCCAAAGAGTCTGCATCAGAGTAAAATTTGCTGTTCCTAAAATTTCATAAAGTATTGACATTGTCAGAGTATAGCTGAAATGTATGTGTGTGTGTGTGTGTTTAGGGACTGGCACATAAGCATTACTTGGACATGTTAATAATAGGACTCATAGTTTTTTCTTCATTTCTAAACTGATGAACTATTTCGAATTTTTAGTCTGTTTTGAGACAAATTTCGAAACTCACCTGACCCTCTGTGTTCTGTCATAGGCATGATATGAAAGATATAGGCCTCTTATACTCCTCCTTGTAAGTGGCTCTTGGAAGTTATTTCACAGACTAACCTAAGTGATCAAAGCTTTGCATTCTTTGGGAATTCCAGAAAGAAAGAAAGAAAGAAAGACAGATAGACAAGGGGAGAAAGAAAGAAGGAAAGAAAGAAAATAGAAAAAGAGAAAAGTGAATCAAATAACGCTATGAAAATTTAACAAAAATATAAAAATTTCTCAAAATAAAACTGTGAATCTATAGTCTTTATAATCGAGAATAATTCTTGCCACTGTACAGTTATGCAAAAACAATTTAAACCAGGTTTTGTGACCCTGGAAATTCTTAGAATGTGACAAAGAATCTTTGGGAAAATAAAAGCCTCCAGCATTCAGAAAAATTTTCAGCATACCTGACAGTAGAAGACACTAGGATATTAAAAAAAATGTATAACATTCCCAATTATCCATTATGATGATATATGTCACAATTTAAAACTAGACCATTAATGGCTTTGGAGATCACTTGGTTCTTCATCCACATTTCCAGGTAAGAATACTGAGGCCAGGGGTGGCTGAAATTTGCAATTTAGTTACTTAACTAGGGCTCCATTCTTCCTTAATTCAGAGCTCCTTCTTCATTACCTAATGTGAAAGGACTGTAATATTCATGATGTATCTGATATAAGAAATATAGATAAATTGATTACTCACTTGTCACTTAAGCCAGATAATTCCTCTAGCTTAGAAGAGACTGTTCAAGGGAGTATATTTTTTGGAACTGTAGTGAACTTTAGACACACATGGGCCTGCTAATTGGAAAATCTGAATTTTGGTTTCCGCCTTTCTATTCATAAGCTAGGTTCTGTGTCTTTTAAACAATACCAGCTTTGCGGATTGTGAAAATCCAATAAGAAAATGCATATTATGTTGGAAAATTGTTAAGTGTTACCTAGACAAAGCATTATTGCTGATATGATTACTTTAAAATGTTAGATATCGGATAAACATTAACACCTACAAAAATGCTTGCTAGAAGTGGGCTCCAGGAGCTTTCCATTAGGAGTAGGAAGTGAGTACTTATTCTCCTTTTCGATTTTTAGACAAGCAAGAAATTATCATTTGGAAATTAAGTATCAGTCCAAATGAGCTCACCTGTAGGAGACTAACTAACGATTTCTTTTGGAACTTTTGCCTCTAGTGTATAGATATCTAAATATCACATTTATCTAAATCCTGCATTTAGTTACCATTTATCAAATAAATGGTGTCACTGCTGTTGCTGTTTTAATCAATTTTTTTAAAGAAACTTGTAAAGGAAGGTGGAGAATCCAGGTCCCTAGTTTGAACTTTCCCAGGTGATCATTTTTATTCTATTTAGAATTCGATAAACTCAAACTGGGACCTAGGATTTCTTGGTCAGAAACACATGCAGCACTGTTTTCTTTCCATTCCTGTCTGACGATGTGAGGCCTGTTAGGAACATATGCTTTCAATATTTCCATCTGACAGAGTTCTGACACCACCGGTGCACGGATCTTGAATAGCCCAACCAGTTCACTGTCGTGTGGCAAGTCAATTGGCAAAAGGCAAGGACAGCCAGGTCCCAGGCCATGCAAACACCTTGTCTTCCAATGGGTGTTAAGGTGCCCTTTGTCGGTTATTCAAGGTGATCTCTTTCATTCCTCCCATGCTGATTTATGTCATGGTATTGTTACATTGACTATATACCCAGCAAAGTTCTGGTTTCTCTAGCAACTAATCTTCTAAGGAGAATGCAGTTTGTACCCTCAGTATCTAGTAAAGAAAATAAAGAAGAGACAGGATAACAGAGAGATTAAGAGCACAGACTTAGGAGTTAAGACCTCTTAAACTGGGATGCCTGGGCGGCTCAGTTGGTTAAGCATCCACTCAGGTCCTGGGTCCTGAGATCTAGCACCACTGGGCAGCCTGCTCCTCCCTCTTCCTTGGCCCCTCCCCCTTTCTCTCCCCGCCCCAGCCCCTGCTTCTGTGTGGGCCCCTGTGTATTGCTTGAATGAGCATTTTTTCTCTCTCTCTCTCTCTCTCAGATAAATAAATAAAAATCTTTTTAAAAAAAGACGTTAAACTTTGTTATTCTACTTTGAGGAAGCTGGGAGGGGGAGGGAGGGTCTCTGAGAACAGTAGTGATTTAACCTCTCCTTGTGTTGATTTCCTCATGTATGAAGGAAATGATGCAGAGATCATTTCCTCATTAGGAAATGATGCAGGCAAAGCTCTTTTTATAAAATAAGAACATCTAAACAATGCTCTACAATGTCATTTTGAAGCCTTTTAGACTTGTCATAGCATATTAGGCAAAATTTTAGATCAAATTGCTAATTTGTATATTTTTCAATTTATGAAACTGTGAAGACAAGGTTTGGAAAATAACTTTGTACTATGAATGGCATATTTATTAATATTTGGGCATGTTTAGTTTTTTTCTCCTTACGAGGTAATGTCCTTGAAAAGCACCTCCTGTAAATATGTGCTAGGAAGCTTGGTTTCTAGACTGAATTAATTTACACAATGATACATCTTACTTAATATGTCTTGTGTGCTGCTTACTGAAAATCTATACAATTATTAAAGTGATGAAATGCTTTAGCCATACTATAGTTACCTTAGCAACTTGTTGCAGTGTGGGTTGTATATAACTGCCTCTTTTATATTCTGAACCAATTTTCAAAAAAATGATCATGCCATGTAGGCTACTTTAAAATGACTTGAAGAGCCCATGTTTTGGTATTTTAGCTTCATTACAGCAATATTAATTTAGTTGTACCATTCTGTAATTATGGTAATTCTATAGTTACCTTATCTAAACATAATGTTCCTAACTCTATTACTTTTTAAAAGTAAACTGTTATATATTCATTTGTTGGGAAAAAGAAATAATACTTAGCATTCCGCTTTGCAAAGGCACTGCTCCCAGAAAAATGAATAGTGGTAATAAATCCCCTGCCTTCTTCAGCTTGGATTCTCCTGGGGGACATAGACCCAGTACATGCCAAATACATATTAAAAAATAAAGCCAGACAAAATTACAGAGAATGGCCTGGGCTTGGAAGTTGGGTATACAAGAGAGTTTACAAGGCTTACAAAGGGAATGCGGGAGGTTTGTTTAGAGTGGATCAGAAAGGCCTCTCTGTCGAGGTAATATGTGAACTAGATCCGAGCGAGGTGAGCAAGTCAGGAGAACAACCTGGAGGAAATTACCCCAGAAGGAGGAATAAAACCTTTACAAGATCAGGAACAGAACGAAGGCCAGGACACGAGAGGCTAGTATAAACTGACTAGATATGGCATAATCTGGTGTAGTTTCCAAAATGTGCTGAAGTTGTGTGCAGAAAGGAAGGAGCGGTGTGGGAGCCGGGAAGGAAGGAAAGGCAGATGGGAACGCTTGAGGGCCTTTAGGAAGAAGCCCTGGAAACCTAAAGAGAAATGCTGGCAACATAATCCAAGTTCATAACAAAAGTTACGGTCATCAGCCTTTTTCAAGGTATATTTTGGAAGAAGAGCTCACAGGGCTTGAGAACTTCCTTAAGTCCAGGATCGTGGGATCTCTGCCCTCCTTTACAGAGGGCAGTCAGTAGTGCTTCCCGGAGCAAATATCATCCCTTTGATTGTTGACATAGACTTCAAATATCATATTGCCCAGTTTCTCAACATCCTACCTGCAGGTGGTTATTTGGTCTTTTTGAATACAGTTGTAAGGATATCTTTTATTTTTGGCTACCTTATTCTCCCTTGGAAATAGGGAATGGAACAAATTCACTACTTCATTACAACAATTATTCCTTCTTATAGTGTTATATTCTTTGGCTAGGGTTTTTTAAAAGGTATTCTGTGAGACACTATGGTCACATAATTTGGGGAAAATGCTATATTTTATAAACTTCTCCTTAAAATAGATATCAGTAACCTTAGCAAAAATTCGAGATGTCCTTCAGTAAAGAAATCTTTTCTGTTTTCATTAACACTAACTCCTGAAATATTTTCTACCATGGAACACTTAGATTCTTTTTTTTTTTTTCTTTTTAGCATGAGACTCATTTATATTTCAGGAAATTAGTGTGCTTTATTCATTGTAATTCACAATATACATCTAAAAATATGGTAGACAGTTGAACAAAACAATTCTGATGTGGTCTCAGTAGCAGCTTTTTTTTTTTTTTATAAGATTTTATTTACTTATTTGAGAGAGAGAGAGACAGAAAACAAGTAGGCGGATGGGATGGGGTAGAGGGAGAAGTGGACTCCCTGCTGAGCAAGGAGCCCCATGTGTCTGGGGGCCAGATCCCAGCACCCTGCTGTGATGACCTGAGCCAAATCAAGAGTCTGATGCTTAACTAACTGCGCCACCCAGGCACCCCAGCAGCCTTTTCTCTGTGGCTTTTACTTCATGTAAACCTGAAACCATGTTCCTTTTGAAGCAACTGAAGACTGTGTTAAATGTGTTGTAACCACATCGCATCATCAGTCAGGATAAACACAGATGTCCCCTTCAGTGAAAAGTTGCCAGAGCATTTCTTCCCTATAGGCGATGTTTTTAGCATACAGGCTGAACCTAGAATTCTTGGTGGATTTCAACAGGAATGAAGATGTGACCAAATCTCTCTCATTCTTTTTTTTTTTTTGTAAGATTTTATTTATTTATGTGTGTGTGAGAGAGAGAGAGAGCATGAACAGGAGAAGAAGGAGAAACAGACTCCCCACTGAGCAGGGAGCCTGATATGAGGCTCGATCCCCGGACACCAGAATCATGACCTGAGCCAAAGGCAAACGCTTAACTTGAGCCACACAGGTGCCCCCAAATCTCTCTCAATTTTGATTCTAGCTTTAATTGATAATGTCTTTGTGCCATCTTCCTCCTTTACATGCTTTATGTCATCTATATTACATATTTTTATCCTTGGAAATGAATGGAATTTGACTTAAAAAAAATAGCTAGGGACGTCTGGGTAGCTCAGTTGGTTGGACAACTGCCTTCTGCTCAGGTCATGATCCTGGAGTCCCAGGATCGAGGCCCGCATTGGGCTCCCAGCTATATGGGGAGTCTGCTTCTCCCTCAGACCTTCTCCTCACTCATGCTCTCTCTCACTGTCTCTCTCTTAAATAAATAAATAAAATCTTTAAAAAAAAATAGCTAAAGACAGAAATGTAGTTCAGTTCATGACAGACCTCTCCCGAGCTTGATACAAGCAGGGTTATACTACACATGAGCACTGAGCATGCTTACACTACCTGGTTTGAATCCTGACAAAATTTAGCTATCCCAAATGAGGCAATTGGGATTGCTTTTTTGAAAATAAAATACAGATTTAGTATGTTTTAATGGGACATATCAGCCTTTCTCTTACTTAAAATATATATATATTTACTCATTATGAGATAATATATGTAGATTTTAATGCTCTCTATACTTTTCTAAATTTTCTTATAAATCATTAGGTAAAAAATGTAGCTTTTTTCTATGATCATGACCTCTCTTAACAAACGTGTATTTTTCAGGACTCACTCTTGCTGCTTTTTAGCAAAGCAAAACATTTGCCAATTTTCCTTTTTAATCTGTCACATGTCCTCTATGATTTCTCAGAGTTTTCTAAGGATAGCCCTGAAGTCACCTTTACAAGTGCTTTTGATAATGTGATTCTATGAACTTACAATTTAAATCCCTTTACACCTGAAGCTGGTATTCTGCGTGTTGGATATTGGTGATGGAAGGAATATGCACGGCTAAGCAGAAGAGGAAAGGCAATTAGAAATGAGTCATAATCAAATGATTGCAGGATGAGAACAAAAGATGGACACGTTAAAAGAAGAAACTGATTCATTTAACTGCTCAGATTTTCACAGCATCAGTTATGAGCAAAATAGGCATATATATCTCATACAAACTCCACTAAGGTTTGAGAAAACTCTGCATACAAAATCTCATTCTGCCTCAGCTAAGCTGAAGATCACTAGCAGCACAGTATATTTTTAGACCCTGTCATTTTCTCAATCTAACACATGCACAATAAACAATGAAAGAGTAAGACATTATGAAGTATGACATTTGAAAGGAGGTCTTCCCAGTCTGAATGGTATTAGAAACCATAAGAAGATTTGCTAATTCATAGATCACTGTATATAAATGAACATAAGTGACCCAAATCGTGGCATACAAGGCTCTTCTAATCATGTGTGACTCTGACCCTTCCTATTAGTATAGGTTAGTGATATGATTAGGTACAAAAGAGAGAGTTTGATCATGAGAAAGTATTTCCTTTTATATGAATAAATAAAAAATTTCAGCACTTTATATAGTAGAATGCTAGAATGCTGAAGACAAATCTAATAAAAAATACCAGATAAACATTCATTTGGTAAGTCAGAGAGTTATTTAAATATTCACCAAGCACCTACTAAGTGCCAGGGATTTTTCTGGAAAATGCAGAAACAAATATAAATGTAGTTTTTATCTCCATCCTCACAGAATTCAACAAACAATCTTGTCTAGGATTCAGACACCTAGGCAAGTACATTATAATAAATAGTAAGGATAACCAGAGATGCATGCATAAGATATAGAGGCAGTGTTGATGGAACTTGACCAACTCTATCAAGAAAGGCAGGAATATTCCAAGAAAGAATATGCTGTATTTGCATTCCTATAGGGATGCATATTCTTCCAAACAAAATGAACCAAGAACTTCATTTTCACCAGGTGTCAAAAGAGAGAAATGATATTACAAGTTATTATAGTTAAAATAAAAGGAGGGTGGGAAAAAATTAATTCCCTTAACAAATAAGGAAGCAATCCTTAAAAAGGAAAAAATGACCCACAAGTGATAAAGACAGATAAATTAGTGTTTACCAATCGGGAATTTTCATTTAAGAGCATGGAAAAGAAACTATCACAGATATTCTTTCTCACTTAATGCTTTTAAAAAAATATTTATTCTCATTGATATCTATTATACATTCCTTCCTGGAATTTTCAGATATCAAATAAAGAAAATTAATTCAAATCATAATACTGTCTGGATGAGGAAGCTAGAAATTCTATGAGAAATTGGGATTTCTGATTATCTAGGTAACTAGGAAAACAACAGATGGGAATATGTGAATGGGGAAACAAATCTTAGGCACGGAAGAAAGAGTACATGTGGGTAACAGGAAGGATATTGTCTTAAAATGTACAAAGGACCAAAAATTTTTTCAGTAGAATTCTGTTACACTACTTTTAAAATTAGTTCTCAAAAGACCTAAAGATTTAATAGCCCAGGGAGAAATCCTTTAAAATAGAATTTACATTTCCACGTCCAAATATAAACCCAAAAGATTTCCTTTTTAATGCTATGGTTAAGGTAAATGGCACAAAATCATCAATGCAGTTTCCAAATATGACTGTATGCAGTTGTTGTAATTCAGGGGACATAATCATCCATAGGAAAACAGTAATGGCAGCAATGTTTTATCATGAAGTAATAAACATGTATCCTCTCCAACAACGTTTTCTTTGAGGCAAAATTATCTTTGTTCAAGTTAGCATGACAGTGGTAACATTCTTAAACTATAGATCCAATAATAGAAGTTTTTAGCATTTATACAGGTTTCCTGCTTGAATCGGCAGCTGGCAATGATTGATTTCTATTTATTATAGTACTAATTTTCCTTTGATCATCTCTTAGGTAAATAAAACATACAATGTCACAATATTTAATGTGGATTTTTTTTATTAGACTGATGAAACAGATTAGGAGGTGTCTCATTAGTAAGAGGTACTAGGAGTTTAGCGATTTAGTTCCTTTTAAGCAAAACTTTCATAATTTTATCAAGGACATTTCAGGGTAACAAAAGATTAAATGTGAAAAGAGTAAAGTCACAGGTGAAACCTACAAATGAGGATAATTTGGGGGGCTGACAGAACAACAACAATAAAAAAAACAGATCTAAGAATATATAAAGAACTACAAATCAGTAAGAAGAGTACAAACAACCCACTAAAAAATGAGCGATGGAGGCATTTCACAGAAAAGGGAATACTGATGTTAACAAACATATAAAGATGATGAGAATCATAACTGATCACAGAAGCAAAAACAATTCCATTCAAAAATGGAAGTCTAACAATACCTTATACTGGAGACGCTGTATATCCACATGATAGCTTGTATATTGCAGCTACAAATGTAAATTTGTACAAACATTTTAGAAAGGAATCCAATATCCCCTTGTATTGTTGAACAAGCCTATCCTCTATGATTCAACAATCCTCTTATGTAAGTGCAGCAGGGGATAGATAGGAGGGTGTTCATAGTGGCATTACTCACAATAGCAAACATGTAGAAGTCACCTAAATGCCCATCCTGGGAAAGCAGATAAATTGTAGGGCATTCATATAAAACAGCAATCAAAAGAAATGAACTACAGTCAGACGGCAATATGTATACAATATAACGATACATGAACATACAAGCCCCTGAAGTTTAAACACAGCATTGTATGCTTCCTGAAAAATTAAAGAAATAGATTAAATTATGTTTGGAATAAAAATGGATACAGGAGAACAACAAGGAAAGTGAATGATGAACATAAGATTTAACATGATATTTGGGGAAGGTAGGAGGATAGGTTAGTTACAGGAGACGAGGACACATGGTTAGAGGTAAATTATTTTTAAAATCCCAACTTTTTTTGTAGGTGATGGATCTATGGTTGTCTATACATTCTTAGAGAAAAAACTATGTAATTACATTGCTTTAAATGTAGGCTTTTGGAGTGCCTGGGTGGCTCAGTGGGTTAAAGCCTCTACTTCGGCTCAGGTCATGATCCCAGGGTCCTGGGATGAAGCCCCCCTTCAGGCTCCCTGCTCTGTGGGGTACCTATTTCTTTCTCTTCCTCTGCTGCTCCTCTTGCTTGTGCTCTCTCTCTCAAATAAATAAATAAAATCTTTTTAAAAAGTAGGGTTTCTTGCCTCTCTGGCTACTTGTGATCTCTATCAAATAAATAATAAAATCTTTAAGAAAAAAAATTAAAAAAAATAAAAAGTAAGCTTTCTTTAGAACAATGAAAAGGGTATGTCATGAGCCAATGATTAATATTAATAAAAATATTAATATTAATAAATCATATGAAACTGTGGTCTTGTATAGATACAAATATACAATAATGAAAATACACGAGACTGTGATGAATATTCTAGACCAAGCAAATAAATTTATGTGCCAAATTTCTGCTGTCTTCTTGATTTTTCTGTTTTGATATTCTCATTGGATAAACAAGCATTACAGTTAATTCATTCTGGATAATTTAGATTGTTCTGTATTTCATATAGTCAACCATTAATCTCTCTCTCATAACGAATTGTTTTTTCTTTTTTTTTTTTTTTTTTTTTGGAAAGAGAGAGAGAGAGCACGAGCCAGTGAAGGATGGAGGCAGAGAGAGAATTGGAGTCTCACATCCCTGAGATCATGGTCCAAGCTGAAATCAAGAGTCAGTTGCTTTACCAACTAAGCCACCCAGGCACCCCTCTCATAACAAATTACTGTTGAAAATTATCTGAGTACTGTTAGAGAGACCAAGCTGTCTTATTATTTTCATGGAAGAAGGAAAGAGCAAATCACAATCTCTTTAGTAATAAGGTCACATACCATTTAAAACTTGTGGGTTATGCTGTCATTCAGCAATTTTAAGTATAGAAAGAAACAAAGGAAAGTAAGTGGTCTCTAGGATACTGTTGATCAACTTAACCATGAAGCTAAAACAAGTACTACCCTCTCTATATCTATCATTTATACAATAGAAACCTACTCAGCATTCATTTGAAAAGCTTTAAAAGAAAACAAAGGGAACTTGTATTTCAGAAAAATAAATAAAAAGCATTTACTAAAATTTTACCATGTTTTCTTTTTTCCTTTCAACAAATCATTGTGTTGGGCAAGTGGGTCATTGCTTTCTTGAAATTTGTCAACACAGTCAGCAACTGAGTCTATCACTATGTTGCTTTATCTCCCCACTAAGAACACTTGCGAGTTGGCGCTCTTTCAGGAAGATTCACATTCATCTTACTGTCAGAACATTTCTTGGAATAGAAGCTATACTTTGTCTTCTTGATGTTTACAAAGCTTTAGAAAACCCAGCATCCACTGGCAGAGGGCTGAGGTATGTTATACAACATTCAATTTAATGGTGAGATTTTTCATTGATACTTTATGCTAAGTTACTCGCTTGAGGATAAAATTTCAGCAAAAACTTTAGGATAAAATTTTAGCAACAATTTCTTCAGAATTATATTCTATTAAGAGATATAATTCTGTAGACATAGGAATATGACAAAAGAAATTAGACTCTTTTAAAAGCTATACATTTTCAAGATGACAAAAACTCACTTTTGCGCCACTTTGTAACATTATCACCTGCTCTATGTGGCATTGTTACATGAAGATTTCATTATTTTAGACTTTAGATTATGTTATTTATACAATCATACTTTGTTGATGAAAACATTTCAAAATCTATTTTTGCACTTACATGCGTGCAAAACCAAAATATTCAAATATATTAATATTAGATACCACTTGGAGAAGATAAAATTTAGAAGGAATAAAACATGTTTATAATTTTTAAAAAATATTTTATTTATTTATTTGACAAATAGAGATCACAAGTAGTCAGAGAGGCAGGCAGAGAGAGAGAGGGAAGCGGGCTCCCTGCTGTTTATAATTTGAGACAAAAGAACACAAAAAGGAAAAAAGAAAAAAAATCTAGATAAATTTAAGGACAATCACAAGAAGACACCTCTTTAATCATTCTGTGGAAATGAACTTAAGCCCCAAATTACCAGTGGTCCGGAATGGACAGCTTATAACTTGAAAAATCCATTTTCTCCTTAGCTTTTTGGTAAGTGACTTCCAGTTATTAGCGAGACATATGGCCATGTGACTGAAAGAGAACATTTGCCCTCTTTGACTTACCGTTCTGGTAACCAAGAGTCTAAAATCCAGGTAATGAAGTTTCATTAGCCAAAGAACTGTGTGGGACATCCTTGAAGTTGCCGTTTTCCTTCCTCCATCCTCCCCTGTTTGGTAACTGGGGTTTTGGCTGACTTCTTGGATCACAAAACGACCTTGAAAATGGAAGCTACATGTAGCAGAACCACCACCACAGGACACACGACGGAATCACCACGCCAACCATGACTGTCCACAGACTTCTTTCCTACAAGAGAAATAACACATTATATTGCTTGAGTAATGATGTTATTCACAACTGAACTTTAGCCGTTACTAAAGACAATTACTTTTATGCATCCCCAATATAATCAAGATACTGTAACCCCCATATTCATCCCAGTATTCAAAACTCCTTACAATACCATTCAAATTTAGTTTAAAACCCACTTCCAATCATATTCTTTCACTAATTGTTTTGTCCAACCTCAATTTTACTTCCTGTGTATGAATGTCTCTTTCATAGACTCACCATATCTTGATTCATCTAACCTTTGCTCATTTTCTCCATCTCTCCATTCATCTTCATATTCTCAAATTCTATGTCCTTGAGAAGCCAGATCTGATCTTAAGGAATCTGTTTCCAGAATCTCACTTCTTCATATTCAATAGCACCTATTTTTTTAAACAAACACTTGTACTTAATTGCACACTGCCTTAAAGCACATCTCACGTTGTTTTGTTATGTGACTATTTAATGTTTATTTTTGACCTTTTTGTGTATTCATTTGTAATCGTCACCCTATTTATGTTTGAATCATCATTTGTAACTATCTAGTAGTAAAAACAAATGAACAAACACACTCCTTCCTTGTTTACTATGTTGGCAAACCATCATTTGCTTCTGTGTTTCTCTCTCTCCACTGCCACACATGACATCAATTGGCAAATCCTACCATTTTCCCCTCCCTCCCTCTGGAATCTCTACAACTTTTTCCAGATTTATTTATTTTCATTGCCTCTGTTTAAGCCACATCTTTAATGGCTAACTTCCCCAGTCTGCCGTCTTTCATTCTTCTTTCTTGAAAGTGATTTTATGAGAATGAGCTTAGGAATGTTACCCCAAGATCTTGAAAATAATTTATCTAAGATTTTTGCTAGATGTTGCTTTTGTAACCGAATTTTGTAGCTAGCAAGTCCTTATCAATCACTGGCTTCAGCCTGACTTTTCCAGTCCTATCTTTTTGCTGATCTTCTCTTCTGCATTAGCTTGCTAGGGCTTCCATTAGAAAATACCACACAGATGGCGTATCTTAAACTATAGAAATACACTTTCTCCTTGTTCCTCAAGCTAAAAATCCAAGATCAAAGTTTTCTTCAGAGACCTTGTTCCTTGGCTTGCCCATGGTTGCAGTCCTGTGATTTCGTACCTAGGAGCTCCTGACGTCTCTCTTTGCTTCATCGTCTCCCTTTCTCATAGAGGCAGCAGTCAGATTGGATTCGGCTCTGCCCTAACAGCTTCGTGTTAACTTAATTATGCTTATCTTCAAATACAGTAACATTTTGAGGGGTTGAGGGAGAGTTGTTGCTTAAACTGAAGTTTAAACATCTGTCTGCAGTTACCCCAAAGGTAGCAAACTCTCCTCCTCTCTCCTTTCCCACCTTCTTCTAGTCCCCAACCAATTTTTGAAACCTTGGCGTAGATTTGTGCCTCTCCTCACTCTGTATTCAGGCTACTGCCATCTTGCTTTTTGTGATTGGAGTATTCCTCAGTGTAGCAGTCCAAAATTTTTCTTCCTGACCTTTTCTCCTGTCCCGATCTCCCCTAAAGTAATTTGCAGGTCCTTCTGTGGGATCTTTTATTATTCTTTGAAGAATTCAAACAACTCAGAGCCGAAATTCAAACGCAAGGGGTCTAACTCCAGACTGGGTAGATTTAACCACTACACAGAAATGCTTGAACTGAGAAAGAAATTGTTGGTGATATGGCCATTATTGTCAGGGTGAATTTCAAACTCCTTGGCCTGCTATATGAGGCCTCCCAAGAGCTGGCCCCCCTAGATAGCAACTCTGGCATGTCAGTCAACTCCCATTCTAAGCTCTGTTTTATATTTAGGATTTAAGGAAAAGACAAATTTGAATAAGGATAGAAGTCAAAGCTTTCCATTGGTCATTTCTTTTTTCTAATGTGCCATGGAGAATGCCATTTTGAAATTTCGTGATGGCTGTATGAATCCAGTGACTGACAGACTGAGATAATTTAGGAAAATAAGCAACCACTTCTGTGTAAAAAATAAAATGGGCCAAAGTTGTAGGGAGAGGATTTTTTTTTTTCCCCTGACCACATTACCTTGTCTGATTTTCTCCCTTGTCCAAAAAAAAAAAAAAAAAGAAAGTCAAAAATAATCACAAGGGCACTCAAATTGCCTTAGGAGGATGGCAAATGGTAAATCACTGACTGTAGGTAGTTTCTTCAGCAAAACACTCCAACTGCTTAGAGAACTATTTATTCCAAGTCTGTGTTTAGTTCCTGTTTATTTTATTGCAGCATGTGTTTTGAATTGGAAAAGCTAGAATGGTTATGAATTTTAAGCAAGTGACTTTGTTGCAAACACAGCATTGTAGTTTAAAATAATGGTTTTGAGATAAGGCAGTGTGACATGATGTTTGAAAGAAATTGGTCTGGGCTTAAATCCTGGTCGTGTACTTAATGGCTGTGAGACTTTAAGGAAATAATTAGTTTAACACTGATTGTCAGAAGAACAGTAATATTCCCCAATTCATAGGAGTTCTTCTGAAAATTAAATAAGATAATGTACCTGCATGGCACACAGGGGTATTTGATTAATGTTATTGCCATTTGTACATCTTTCTTCTCTTTCCATGTTTTTATCCCTGATCAAGAGTCAGATTCAGGGGGTCTGTGATGAATGGCACATCCAAGTCCTGTTCTAATAGGACTTATAGGTAATATAGAACCTTCTTGTGCAGGTTAAGGAGCTGTGTTCCAAATGAAGACAATCAAGGTTCAAACCTTGCCTATATTACTTAATCAGCAGTGGGCCCATGGCAAGGTCACTAGCCCTCTTTGTGAATGTTTTCTCATCTACAAAGTGAAGATAATAAAATACTTACTAGTTTTGTTATTAGTATTAAGTGAAGTCATAAATCTTAGAGTTGTATCTGGTACATAAGAGATGTTCAGTAAATATTGGTTGCAATTTAAATTAAGACTCCAACTTTTTGAGCAATTCATAGGACTGGACTTTTCAAATCAGACTGTTATGAATCAGAGGGCATAAGCAGGATCAAACTAAATTAATTTCAAGGATATGAACAAAAGGTTCACCAAGATGGCTCTCCGGGTCTTTTCTTCCTGTAGCAGACTCTAGCCCAGAATAGATAAGTAAGGTGCATGGTTTCTCACAGGAGTATTTAAATTATGAAACATCTCAGGTGCTTTGGTGGCTCAGTAGATTAAGCATCTGCCTTCAGCTTAGGTCGTGATCCCAGGGTCCTAAGATGGAGTCCCTGCTGAGCAGGGAGCCTGATTCTCCATCTCCCTCTGCCCCTCTCCCTGCTTGTAATCTCTCTCTCTCAAATAAATAAATAACATGTTAAAAAAATAAAACATAGGGGCGCCTGGGTGGCTCGGTAGGTTAAAGCTTCTGCCTTCAGGTCATGATCCCAGGGTCCTGGGATTGAGCCCCATGTTGGGCTATCTGCTCAGAGGGGAGCCTGCTTCCCCCTCTCTCTGCCTGCCTCTCTGCCTACTTGTGATCTCTCTCTGTCCAATAAATAAATAAAATCTTAAAAAAAAAAAAAAACATTTTCACTTTATACCTCAGAGTCAGACAGCCTGTATGACATTCTCTAGGGAGCCATGCCTCATAGACCTCCATCTCTTATAGGTAATTCTTAATCGGAGACATCCAACTAAAGTTACTTCAGTGATAGACCTTTCTAGCAAATATCAGGAGTCTATTTATCCAGAGTAACTCCAAATGACAAGGAGATTAGAATTGGCCACTTCCTATTATAGAATGAATGTCTGTGACTCTCCCCATCCCCAAATTCATGTTGAATCCCTAAATCTAAGTGTAGTAGTATTTGGATGGGGCATTCAGGTGATTAGGCTTAATTAGGGAGCCCTCATGATAGGATTAGTGTCTGCATAAGAAGAGGGAACTCTCTCCCCATATACGCTCGCTCATCCCTTATGAGAATACACAGAGAAGGTGACAGTGAACAAGTCAGGCAGAGAGCTCTTACCAGGAACTGAATCAGCTGACACCTTAATTTTGGACTTTTTCAAAATTATTCAAAACCATGAGAAATAAGTGTCTGCTGTTTAAACCGCCCTGCCTGTAGTATTTCGTTATGGCAACCTGGGCTAAGATACCTCCCTCTGCTCCCCCACCCCCCCACCACCACCCTGAGGTCTCTCTGGTAAAGAGAGTGAATGAGTAAATGTACCACAGGCCAGATACTCTTATACTTTCCACTCCCCTGTCTTTTTAACTTTTTTTTTTTTTTTTCAGTAATGGAGGACATGCATCTGTTATACTCCTCTTTCCATGTAATTCCTTAAGAACACTTTTTTAGGGGTGCCTGGGTGGCTCAGTGGGTTAAAGCCTCTGCCTTCAGCTCCGGTCATGATCTCAGGGTCTGGGATAGAGCCCTGCATCAGACTCTCTGCTTAGTGGAGAGCCTGCTTCCTCCTCTTTCTCTCTCTGCCTGCCTCTCTGCCTACTTGTAATCTCTGTCTGTCAAATAAATAAAATCTTTTTTTTTAAAGAACAATTTTTTACTTTTGATAGGAAAAGCTTTCACATGGTTCCAAATACATCCATACATACCTACATACTTAAAGTTTTATCTCAAACCTTGTCACCTTTTGCCTATTTACTTCTAAACCTTAACTATTTTTATGAATTTCTGGTGTTTTCTCACTAAACCTTGTTATTTTCACCTAAAAATATCATGTTAGGCTTTTCCATAACAGTATGACGAAAACTTTCTTATTCTTTTCCATAGCAACATAGTCTCCTGTGGGATGGATATACTGTATCTGTACTGCAGTGATACAGGCTTATGAAGTGTTTTGTAATGTAAGCCTCCGGAAATGACAAGATCATTTCTGTACCATGTTCCTATGCCATTCTATATTTAATGTCCTCTGTGTTTTCACGCTTTTATTTTTATTTTTTAATTGGGTTAAAACACTTAATAGGAAAGCTACTCTCAAATTTCTAAATGTACAATACAGTATTAACTATGGGCATAGTATTGCAGATCTCTAGAACTTACCCATCTTGTATAATTGAAATTTTATAATGTATTCCTTTCTTTTTTTAACATAAGGATATCAACAAGGAAATAAAAATGAAAAGTCTTCTATAAGTTTAAATTCATGGTGGTCCGATGTCCCTTCCTTCAAAAGAATTTTCAACTCAGCATTTGGCTGTCTCTTGGTAATAATGCTGAGAAGACAGTTTATCATATTTTAACATGAGAACTACACTATTTTCAATGTTCCTACACTTAACTTGATATTGATTAGATTATCTAAGTGCTAGAATTTATTCTAAATTTGACATGTTCTTTATTTGGTATTTAATATATATAAATTCCATTTCACCTTGGAAATTGAAAATGTGGTGTCTGCCTATTTGAATAGAGCAAAGTGGTTAAGAGCTTAGGCTTCAGAGTAGGCACATATAGATTCTAGTCCCAATTCATTTGTGAAAATAGCTTTGTGATCTTGGGTAAATTTACATAAGCATCAATTTCCCCATAACGTGAGGATATACAATTTAGGTCAAAGGGTTGTGAAGAGGATCAACAGAGAAAATGTACAGAAATCACATCTTATAATAGTTACTCAATAAATGGTAGTTTTCATTATCATTCCTAACATTATTATGTGCATCTATTCTGTGATATATTCTGTACTAGATGTCGGGGAACAGCAATTTATACAACATTGTCCTTGTTCCCACAGTGGGAAAGGCACACCAGTAAACAAAGAGTAACTTTAATGTATAATAAGCAATAAACCAATAGATTAGATGCTAACTCCTAGGAAGAAAAGTGTCCTGAAAATATATTTTACACAGCAACTATCCTGAAAAAATAAAAGGTTCAAGAAAGTCTCCACCAGAAGAGACACCATATATCAAAACTCAATTTTGACTAATCAAAAATAAGGGGGAAATACATAATACTAGAACAATGAAGTAGTTATTTTAATTTGGTGGTGGGACTTGGAGGGCTCTTGGAGTACCTTTGAGTCTCAATTTTTTCTTGATAATGTAGACTGCTCTAAGGAGATAGAGAATGGAGTGAATCTTCTGACCCTGAGATTTGCTTCTTCTGTTGATGGTCAACTATTTTTCTCAGAAAAGCAAAGTGTGAAAAGTGGGAGAGGAAGAGTGATTCATATCCCTGCAGCCCCTTATTTTTGAATAACAAATAACAAATGTGACTTTGGTTTTGCAACAATCAAGTCATTGAAGAAACTGCATTTTTTTTGAGGAGAAGTAAATGCTTCTTAAAGAGGGTCCATGAATCCATAAGCTTTTTCACTTCAATGAAGGTGCTTAAATGTCAAGAATATTACACCTTTGACTACCACTGCTACCTACACATCTTACAAAACCAAAGGCTCAAGGTGAGTGAAAAAGACTCCTCTGTGGCTGGAACATGACTTTCCACAACATTTTCCAGAACGGTAATACATCTTTTCAGGTACTAAATGTATAAATGGTCTATGTTTTTTTTATTAAGAGTCATTAGTAGCTAACAGTGGTCTGCACATCAACACCAACCAGGAAAGGAGTTACAAGCCAGCATCTTTTTGAAGAGAAGTCAATTCTAAATTTTCTTTCACCAAGCGAGTTTCCGCATTACAGTTCTGTAATTCTTGTCTATTAGTCAGCCACAATACTTTATTATTAGTCCATAGGCTTATGTAAACAGAAACCATAAGCTAGATGGCCTTTTTTGGGAAATAGTTTATTGTAACTATTATTGCCACTTCACTTCGTTTCCAGGAACAGTCAATTATTACTTATTATTTAGGAATAAGAATCAAAATTCAAAGAAACGTCAAACCTTGTGGCAAGCAGGCAATTTATAGGTTTATACCAGATTCAAAAACACTGGGGACAGCCTCCACTTGAAATTCTGCAAAAAGTAGGTGTCCATGATATACCTTGAAATATTAAACCGAAAAAGTCGCTCCTGGCAAACTAATCCACACGGAAATGAAATGCCTCTTTATCCTTTAGTATCTCACCACCAAATTCATTATTCACTGCTCCTTCTTGCAGGCTCCCCGGTTCAGCTTCAAGCTCTTTTCTTAACCGCATCAGAAGGAAAGCCGGAGCGTCGGACCCCAGCGCTTAGATTCCCCAAACGTAGATATGAGTATCTGCACAGTCGCCAAATTAGCGGGAAGGTGTTGCCAGCGGTTGCCTGGTTCCAAGGGACAGCCTCGATCCATCACCCTCCAAAACTGACAATCGCTTTGGGTCTCCGCTTCCTCCAGAATGGGCTCACACCGAATTCAAAGCAGGTTCATTCCCGAAATTGGTAGCTATTGGTTCACAGATCGTGGGCGCGGCAAGGCTCGCCTTTGAATGCTCTCCATCGATTTCGGAGCTGTGAGGAGCGCCGCTAGAGCTCCTATCCACACAAATTTCTTTTTCTCTCTTTTTTTCCTTTTTTCTTTCTTTCTTTCTTTCTTTTTGCCGAGATCATCCCATTGTTCCACTTTTGCGCCTTGGCAACTGCACGTTCGGCGCTCCCGCACTGTCTTTCCTGCAAAGCCCGCCGCCTTTCAACTTGAACTGGACTCCGGAAGCCCGTCTAGAGCCCCGGTTCCACAGAGCAATCTGAATGGAGTCCTTGGCTGAGCGACGCGACCGGCGCGGGAGCAGAAGAACGTCGCTCGGTCTCCACGCTGCGCAACTTTGTGTTTTCTTCCGGCAGGTCCCAAGCTGCAGAGATTCTCCAAGCCCCGAATGAAAAAACCCACAGCAGTTCTCAGCCTTGCCAGCCCTTGTGCAGGCAGAGTAACGCTCTGCTGGTGTCGCGACCTTCCAGAGCACAAACGCGAACCGTGGTTTTTAAAAAACCAGAGGGTAAAAGTTTACTTTCGAGGAGCAGTTCCACAAGCCCAGGCCGGGTAAGACAAACTCCAGCTAGGAGTCTCCTTCGCCTGGCGCAGTGAACGAGCTTGGGGCGCTTCTGAGAGAGGAGTCTCTCCGGCTTGGGGCTCCCCAGCTGGGCTGCACCCAGGGATCCCTCCTGGTTCTCAGGGGAGGAGAAAGCAGTTGGGACAGGAATTAGAACTAGACCTGGACAGCTCTTAAGGTGCAAAACCTTGGAAATGGCTGCTAAAGGGGCTGAGTCTCCAGACTCCTAATCCCCTCCCCTTTCTCCAGCGGAGCCTTACACCTGCTACCGTCCAGTCTACAATATAAGCGTAGATAGTAAATTAGCACAGTTCCAAAACCCAGGCATCACAAATCCCCAGGCAGCTCCTTTTTAAAGAACCTACTTGAATTTCAGGGGGGAAATGTTACGTGAGCGAGTGGGCAGGAAAAGGGGGATGAGAGGGGGTTGTGGTTTCCAGGAAAAGATGTACAGGCTCCTCTATTCGAAGGACCTCGGGGAGCCCTTCGGCTCCCTAGCTAGTTGCTGCAGCCACTTCAAAGCTCCACGATAGAAGGGGCGGAGGTGGCTCCGGAGGGTGGAGATGGGGATGGGGTTAATCTTTAGTCCCGAGACCTCACGCAGGGTCCCCGGAGAGTAACTGGCCTCCGGGAAAGAGGCAGGGGGCCGAGATGCCAGGGAGGGCAAGGACCCGAGAGGCGGCCGAACTGACTTGAGGGCTAGCAGTGAAGAACTGCCCGCCGGCACCAATCTGCTAACTAGTGAGGAGTGACCGAGTCTTCCTGTCTTCTGCATCCCTGGAGGCCCGGTCCCTCTCCGCACCTCCGGACTTCCCGCTCGCCAGTGGCCTGGGGCTTGCCGGCGCGGGGCTGGGCGTGCGTGTGTTGCTGCGCGCGCGCGCAGGGGTCTGTGTGTGTGTGTGTGTGCGCGCGTGTGTGTGCGCAGCCCGCGAGCCGAGCCCGGCCGCCGGGACCCAGCCGCCCGCTGCCTGCCTGGCGTCCCTCCTCCCGGCAGCCGCCTCCTCGCAGCCTTCTCACCTGGCGCTGCCGCCGGCCGCCCGCCCAGCCCTGCTTCCGCCGCCACTGCCTCCCCTCAAAGTTTCCTCAGAACAGACACCTTCGCCAAAGGCTGCCCAGGGAGATGGATTTCTGAAGCTGTGCTTTGGAGTGGCTCTTCTTCCAGCACCTCTTAGCCTTGTCCCCACCTAAATCCGAGCAGAAGGTAGAAGATTTTCCAAAACCACGGGAGGAAAGGGGGAGGGGTTTTTTATCAAGAGGAAGAGAGGAGCGGCTACAACTGAGAATAGGATCTTCTTCCCTGCCTGATGCCGGCAGCGGACTGACTGATGGGCCTGTGGGGTTAAAGAAGAAAATTAAATAAAATTAAAAATTAAATAGAAAAAAAGAAAATAGAAAGCCAAGTTGACCGAGCAGGGGCTGGGAGGCTTCGGGATGCCGGGAAGGTTGTCCCCGTCTCCGTTTACACGGGCGTGAAGATTTAGAGGTGCCTCCAGTGCGAGGGCTTTTAAACCGCCATCACCCCCTGATCCCTTTGGAAGGAAAAGCCGGTGCGGAGCTGAGGCAGGGGGGTGTCGAGGAAAAGCCTGGACTTGTGTGCAACGCGTACTTGGCTTCGGATTTTAAGCACATGAACGAGAACAGCGTCTCAAGGTAAGAGGCAGCACAACCGCTGCCGGGAAGAAGAATAACTTAAAATAGATGTTGGGGCTGGGGTGTGGGGTAAAGCTAAGTTAGGATGATCTCTCCGGGCGTCACCACGAGATTGCTCAGCCCGCGCGCATGGCGTGGAGCGGACAAGTCCGGGAGTAGCCCGTGCCACGGTGCCCAGGTGGGAGGCAGCAACCGAAGGGAGTGTTCCGATGTCCTGACCTCCCACTTTCTGGAACCTATTGGAAATAGCTGTCGAGCTGGGGCGTATGTCCGGGCTGATTTATAGCGTGGATTCGTGTGTGTATGTTTCTGGCGAGATTTTTGTTTGTTTTTAAAATTTTTAACCCCGCTAGCACCGCAGACCCTTCCCCTCGTTGCTACAGATCGCTGTGGGCGTCGGCAGGGCGCTAGGCGCTAGGCGCTAGGACGCGGAGGCAGGTGAGCCTGGCGCAGGTGGGCAAGTGGGGGCGGCGGCATCCGGCCGGCGGATTGCCGGGCACGCGAAGCCCACGCCGCCGCCTGGCTGGCTTCGTGCAGCGGGCGTCGGAGCCCTGGCGCCGCGGGTCTGCTGCGGTTCCCTTCGCCTCCGCTAGAGGCTCCCAGCGGGCGCCGCGGAGCGGGTGGGTGTGGGGGCGCCGGGAGGCGGAGGGGCGAGCGCGGGGAGCGAGCGTGCCCGTGGGGTGGCGGAGCGGGCGCGGCAGGGGGAGGCGAGCCCGGCTTGGGCGGGGGATGTGAGCCGGAGTCCCGGTGCGCCTCCTGGCTGAGCGCAGAGCTGCGGGGGACGCGGGTCCGAATCTAGGCTGAGCTCGGTAAAGCTGTGCCCCGAGTCGGAGCCACTTCGGGAATGAGATCCTGGCCCGCACCCTGAGGGCAGTCCCGGGAGGTAATGTCCTCTTTCTCCACTCTCGGCCTGCCGTTCTCCGTCCCTCCCCAGCCAAACACCCAAGGTGGGAGGGAGTGGAAGGTGCGGGTTTGTAGGGTCCATATCTAAAGGTGCCTTTCAGTCTTGCTCCGTGGAGCTCCGTGGAATGTGTCTTCGAACTAACCTGTAATTTCATTCTCCTCCCCTGAATATTTGCCTGCTTTAAGGGAAGTTTTCTGCCGAGAGTGTCGGGTGACTGGTTTTGGGGGCCGGGCTGCTCCGAGGTGAGCGAGGGGACCCGCTGTGCTCCTCTGAGCCGCAGTGGACTAGAGTGCGCGACTCCAGGATTGGGGTGTGGTGAAGAAAAGAGTACCACACCCTCTTCTTTTCCTCCCCTGTCCTTTTCACCTGGTGATGAGGTCTCACCATCTAGCTTTTACTGATTTCTTTCGCCAAGGGATTGGCTCTGAACTCAAGAGCAAAGCGGCTGAAAGACTTGGAGGGAGAGAGATAAGAATGAGAGGGAAGTCATGGCCAGAACATCAGGGGAGGAGGGAGGGTGAAGTTAAGCTTGTGTGTGGGGTTGGGGGTGACGGGAGCTAGGAAATAGCCTTGGAGTTCAAGATTTTTTGATGAAGTCTGATTCATTTCATATTCCACACTCTCTTTGATAGAATCCTTGCTCAAGCCACCAACAAAAATCATTTCTGCTAGATATTGCTGTGGGCACGGTGGGCACAGAATATGTTTGATGATTGTGTCTAGGCCACAAGAAAAAAAAGAGTGGGTATTGTGTGTATTTGGCGTGATGACACCGTGTCTGTCAGGCAGTAGGAAATGTATGTCATTTTCATTGTGCTGTGTTGTGTTTGTGCATACCATATGTGGTTATTTCACACTCAGTAATGCAATTTCAGCCTTCTGAAGGTGGCTCTTAACAAACATGACTTGTGATATTAAACCTCCTGCAGAATAATAGTGAAGGAAGCCAGAAAATATGATGGGGCATGGAGTATCCCAGGAATATTGGATAAAAGCTGAGATCCAGCATTTGTGAAATATTGGGCCACATACTGAAAGTGCAAAATATGTTTTTCAGAGAGGAAGCAGTGGTTAGCATTTTGAAAGAAGGCGATGTGCTTTAGTTACTACCATCATCATCCTGTAGCTTGCATTACTTCCAATACGGTGAGAGTGTGAGGCAGAAAAAAAAAAATGAAGCACTTCCTGCTGAAAACTAAAATGTTTTGTGAGATACTGTCAGGTATTTCACCCTAAAAATTTAAATGGAATGGGATGCCTATTGACAACGACTGAAGTGGTTTGGTTATCATGTATGTGTGGGACCTCTATTTTTGATCAAGGTAAATATGTGAGTTAATATTATATAATAAGTATAATTTAGTGGAAATGGAAGAAGGCCAATTTTTTCATTCCAGAATAACATAGCATGATCTCAAGGAAAATTTATATAAAGTTTGTCATTAGATGTATTACATTGGATAGAGCTCTGTACAGGAGACAAGAATAAATACCTTCTTGAAATCTCAAAAATGATGGCTTATGTTCTTAAAATAAACTGTTTTAGGAATTTCATTTTGTGACAAAATAATAGTTATTAACCTCAATATACTTATGTGTATGCATAGACACAAATTATTTTTTTGTTGAATTGAATTAACCAAGATAAATACATAAGAAGGGCTCAGTTTTCATTCTGAAAGACACCTCTGAAGCCAGAGGAAGATCTACTAGTATTAGCAGTCTGCATATAAGATGCATAAAAAAACGTTGTATTCCTTGACAGTTAATGGAATCAAACTAGTGAGGCTGGTTTGTAAGTTCAAATTCGGTTTTAGGACCCTAAAGATTTTTTTTTTCTCTCTAATAAATGTGATTTTAAGAGACCAAACATTGAAATGTTCCCTGGATGCCATGGACCTGAAAACTGTTTTGAGTCCTTTGAAACTTCATGTCAAGAATAAGAAGTGATAGGACGTTATCACAAATTAATTGGCTTGATGCTTCAATTAAAAACTGATTATTATCTGGCTCTGGTTAGTCATTATGGTTGGTTTCATTTGGTTTCTAGATATTCTGTGAAAGGACTCTAGGTGGAAATGTTTTCCTGTAGTACATAGAGAGGAGGTCACTATAAGCAAAGAAAAAAAAAAAAAAAAGAAAAGGCTTGCTAGTTACTGATTCTCCAGTTTGGTTGCATTTTATCTAAAAGCAGGATGCAAGCTTATAAAAAAAAAAGTTTTCTGAATTTACATGAATGTTTTGCTGTCTGTTATAACCCTCAACCTATGCATAGTACACCATTTATAATTCTGATAAGGAACTGTGTCACCAAGCCTTCTCCCTTTATGGTTTAGGGGCTATTTCAGTGTAAAGAACTTTATGCATTATCTAAACAGAAAAGATCTTATTTCCTGAAAGAAAATCAGTTGATCTTAAGAGAAAATGAAAGGAGCATAGGAGAGAGAGGTTAAATAGGAGGCCAAGGTTTACTCTAACTGCATGTATCTCTTTCTTCTTTCAGCACCTTTTAAAAATTAAAAAAAAAAATTCCTATTTCCTTCCTTCCTTCTTTCCTCCCTCCTTCCCTTCCCCCTTCCTTTTCTTTCTCCGTCCCCTCCCTTCTTTCTTTCATTGTATCATTTTCTCTCTTTCTTTTGGTTAAATAGTTCCTTCAGAAAATTGTCCCTGCCAATTTATAGTAATTTTACAATGATCAGTCCATAATTTATTTTTAAATGGGAGATAATTTTATAATACTGACTGTTCGGTTTAGTTTTGAATTATATAGAAGAAGCCTGCGAGAATGTGGGGTTGATTCTTTAGGGAATCCAAGTCATCAGCTGATGGTTATCTCTTACTTGTGGGTGCTTCTTATGTCTGGTTGCAGCTCCTTGTTCCTCCACAAACATGGCTAGTAGTCACTGGAGGTACATGGACCGCCTGGCAGTATGGTGCGTTGTGCTTGCCGTGACTTATTTCCACGTAGCTAATACTTTCTTCATGTGCATGATGGCCAATGTAACCGTCTGAAATGTTCATATTAAGCAAATAGTTGAGTTATACTTGTCAATGTATACCTGCTAAGAAATTAGTAATCCATTTTAGGAAACCCTTAACTCCATCTAAGTCTTTAGTAAATGTAACTATTTTTTAAAGTTGCTAGCTTCTTTTTAAATGTCCTCAAAGAGAAAATCTAGTGTCCAAAAATCTCCCAGGAGAAACTAATTCAGTGCCACCAGGAGGCAGCATGAAAAAGTAGAAAAATCATTGGATTCGGTTTTAGAAGACCTGAATTCTTCTTCTCTCTTACCACTAATGGAGTCACTTTTGAAAAGCTCTCTTCCTTTTCTAAGGCTCAGTGTGGAATTCTGTAAAATGGGGAAAATGAATATCTACACACTTTCTTCTTATGCTTAAAACTTGACCACACATAGCTTTAAAGTTTTAAAAAAATAAAAATATAAAAACAACAACCAAAAAACCCTCCAAGTTCCAAGTCAATATCAGACATTGAAACACTTAATAGAAAGTTACATGAAATATATTTAAAGAATATCTGTAAAACTTTCATAATGAAGCATAGATTTTGAAATTACTTTGATGAGACTTGTTGTTGTTTTTTTCCCCAGGGGTGAGGGGCTATTAACAAGTGTCATAAACGAAAAGCTTAAATTAATATGTGTATATGTGAGATGATTTTCTCAAAGTTATTAATATGGCACAAATTATGTGATGCTTACTATGAGAGACATAAAAGTCAATCTGAGCATTTGAGCTGTTTTTTAAAGCACTATGACAATAAAGAAAGAAAAAAGAAGAATAAATATTTTTGAATAATAAAATTTAAATGGACTTCCCTCCACTCCCCCCCCTTTTTTTTTCTTTTTTCTTTTTCTTTTTTTAACAAGAGAGAGAACACAAGCAGGAGGAGGGGGAGGGAGAGGGAGAGGCAGGCTCCATTGGAGCAAGAAGTCTGATGTGGGGCTTGATCCCAGAACTCTGGGATCATGACAGACACTTAACATTTGAGCCACCCAGGTGCCGCCCTCCCCTTTTAAAAGCATTCTACATTTTTCTTTTTGTGTATACTGAATGGAATGCCAGTAACAATTGTCATTGATTTCATTATTGTCAGGTCAGTTACCCATTTTATATAAACACTTTAAAAATATTTGGCTTTGAAATATTGATTCAGTAGTTTAATTTGTGAAGTTGGACAGAAAACTAGCACAATTTCTTAGTTTTCACAATGGGATTTTCTCAGGAATGCTGATAGTCCATTTGTCCTATTTTATTAAATGTTAATTTTATTATGTATAGGTTATTTTCATCAGGTGAATTAGTAGTAAATGATAGATATTACATGACTCATTGATTTGAATAAAAATTTAAAAGCCCCATTGAAATAATTATGTGCTCTTTTGATAAAGTATGAGGCCTGCTAGAATTTGAGACTAGAATAAATTTTGTTGCTTTTTAAAATGTATTTACTGGTTAATATTAAGAACAGCTTATCTTTACTGGTTGCAAGGATAAGACAGATACTATCCTCCCCTAGAATTTTAGTTTCATATTTTTTCAAATAATATTAGCAAAACTAAATGTAAACCTAAGAGGCTAGCCTAAAATAAATGACAAGTTTTTGTTGCAGATAAAATAGAACATAATACCAAATTATTGATAAAAGAACAATTATTGTTTTTACAGAACTCTTAACAAATTTCAGTGTAACAGAAATATATGCAAAAATCTAAGATTCCCAGCACATTTCAGTTTCTAGGTATAGCACTAGAGAGTTTTTGAAATGGATTCTAAATTGGACTGCATAAGAGGATTTTGTGTCTTCATACAATCTCATTCTATTATAATGTAACTATGGTTAGCTGCAAGATATCTATCTAGTAGCCAGCATGAAGGGAAATAATTAGCATAAAAACTGTATTGCTCCTGGTGTACCAGGGGAGCCAACAACAGTACCTTGTGATAAATGTTGATTTTTGAAACGGTGGGCTTCATTTGTCAAAGGTAAAGAGCCTGTATCTTCTCAACTATTTTTTATCAGGCTTTTCTTTATTTTCTCTCTTTCCCCTCTCTCTTTCTCTATAAATATACCCTGTATACTATACTGTTCTATAATATATAAATATACTGTGCTTTTATATGTTCTGTTATATATAACATAGTATATACATATTATATATTGTAATATATTATGTATTAGTATTTTATTTTATTTTTTAAGACTTTATTTATTCATTAGAGCAAGAGAGCACAAGCAGGGAGAGCAGCAGGCAGAGGGAGAGGGAGAGGTAGCCTCCCTTGGATCACGACCTGAGCCCAAGGCAGATGCCTAACCGACTGAGTCATCCAGGTATCCCCAACCACCTCTTCTTGTTGGCACTTTCCCCAGTGGTACTGCCATGTACTCCAAGCCTCTATGCTAAGGCCAAGGCTTCCATGCACCTGGTGGCCCTGATCATTCTTTGCCCCTCCAAACCTCCAAAGCAGAAGTTCCAGTACTCAGTGCTCTTCATGGACAGTGCTCTCCAACCTTCTATCTTAAATCCCCCAAAGAGAGCAGTTCTTTGTTCTTCTCTGTGTTCAGAAGGCAGAGAGAGCATGATCTGCTGGTGGTGGGGCCACCCGACACATTTTTGCCTCCACCTTTGCTCTCCTGCCTGGCCTGACTGTTAAAGAACATTGGGAAGCTCTTGGTTTGTATGGTCAGGACCCTGGGATCATGACCTGAGCCAAAGGCAGACACTTAACCTATTGAGCCACCCAAGTGCCCAGTATTTTAGATATATTAGATAACATAGTCTATTATAGACCATAATATAGATATAGAATATTATATATATTCTAATATGTATTATATATAATATATGTATTATAGATAGATTGATTGTTGATCGATAGATCTCCTGCTAAAAACAGTTCATGGTTCTTATATAGGTATGTCCTTAAATGTCACCCATTGGCTAATCCATGTTTATGGATTGCAAATGGTTTTCTTTATGGTTTTCCTTTAATTTCACTGCAGGTAATGAAAAGCCCTACCTTTGGCCTTGGCTAGTTAAATTCACATCAGTTAACACTCAAATATTTATTGATTTAAAGTGGTTTCCTGTATGATATTCAGGATTTAATGATGTATATAATTGTTCTTTGTTCTTAAGAATCTTGTGATCTTGTTAAAGAAAAGGCAAAAAGTGGACGATAAGCTAACAAAGAATAGTCTATCAACTGATTCAGAAAATTCTTGCTATGTATCTATTGTTCACAAGAACACACAGAATAACAATACAAGAGTTGTATAACCAGGCAATTCAGGGTAGCTTAAGGTGAGAGTGGCCTGGGGAGAACTCCTAATGAGGGGAGGGAATTGATCTGAGGAATAAGTAATAAATATGTAACTTTAGTGGTAATTGATGCAATGCAAATTTATACAATAGTGAGATAATCTTGGTGATAAGTTGGAACAAAGATGTAAACAATGATAGATTTCCTGTGTTGGAAATGGACTGGGAGAATAGACACTCATATGTATCATTTAGATATTGTAAACTGGTCAACCCTTTTGGAGTGAAATGTAAATAATAATTATTTAATATTATTAAATTATTATTTAATATAAATGTAGTACTATATTATTAAATATTATTCAATATCTATTATATTGCAAATGTTCAAAATAATTGGCTTCATCGTTCCTCTTCAAGTTGATCTTCAGGAGAATTCTCTTACAAATCTTACAAAGATCCGTTACATATACACAAGAAAAATATATAACCAAAATAGCTACCTATGTTTTAAAGAATTGTATTTGTAGTCAAGACCATCCTATACCAAATCAAATGATTAGTGGATAAATAAAAATGATATATTGAATATTGAATAATAGTCAATAAAATGGAATGAAATACTTATGTATGCTCTACCATTAGTAACTACTCAAAAATTATGTTAAATGAAAGAAACCATACACAAAAGACCACATATTGTATACAAATGTATACATTATACAAAATATACAGAAAAGCAAATTTACAGACTTCAGAATTAGATTAGTGTTTGTCAAGCACTGGGAGTGGGAATGATAAGTGACTACAAATAGGTACAAGGCACAAGGAATCTTTTGGGGTGAGCCAACTCTTCCATAATTGGATTGTGGTGATGGTGATGGTTGTACAGATTTGTATATTTACTAAACATCATTGGATTGTTTATATGAAATGAGAACATTTTATGGTAAATAAATTACATCTTTTTTTTTTAAAGATTTTATTTATTTGTTTGACAGAGAGAAAGATCACAAGTAGGCAGAGAGGCAGGCAGAGAAAGAAGGGGAAGCAGGCTCCCTGCTGAGCAGAGAGCCCGATGTAAGGCTCAATCCCAGGATCCTGAGATCATGACCTGGGCTGAAGGCAGGGGCTTAACCCACTGAGCCACCCAGGCGCCCCTAAATAAATTACATCTTAATATAGATGTACAAATACCCACAATTCAAAAAAAAATGCCCCAAAGTCTTCACAAAAAGTAAACCCAGGTACACTGGGATTTATGAGTGAGGTGACCTCACTAATAAAATCTCTGAACATTTAAGAAAGAAATAATACTAAATCTACACAATCTCTTCTAGGAAAGTGTAGAGAAGGAAGCACTTCCCATTATTTCCTATGACATCAGCATTGCCCTGATACCAATACCTTGAAAATGCATTATAAAAAAACACAAAGGTACAGACCAATATTCTTCATGAACATAATGTAAACAGTATTAATAAAAGTTTAGCAAATATAAATCCACAGTACATAAAAAAATAATATGTCATGACCAAGTTGAGTTCATCCCAAAAATGCAGTGACAGTTAAATGTTAGAAAATCAATCTATACATAGTTCACCATATTAACAGAGTAAAAAAGAAAAACTATATGTGATCATCTCATTAGATACAACAAAAATATTTGAGAAAATCCAACATTAATTCTTTTTTTTTTTTTTTTAATTTTTAATTTTTAATTTTTTTATAAACATATATTTTTATCCCCAGGGGTACAGGTCTGTGAATCACCAGGTTTACACACTTCACAGCATTCACCAAAGCACATACCCTCCCCAATGTCCATAATCCCACCCCCTTCTCCCAAACCCCCTCCCCCCGGCAACCCTCAGTTTGTTTTGTGAGATTAAGAGTCACTTATGGTTTGTCTCCCTCCCAATCCCATCTTGTTTCATTTATTCTTCTTCTACCCACTTAAGCCTCCATGTTGCATCACCACTTCCTCATATCAGGGAGATCATATGATAGTTGTCTTTCTCTGCTTGACTTATTTCGCTAAGCATGATATGCTCTAGTTCCATCCATGTTGTTGCAAATGGCAAGATTTCATTTCTTTTGATGGCTGCATAGTATTCCATTGTGTATATATACCACATCTTCTTGATCCATTCATCTGTTGATGGACATCTAGGTTCTTTCCATAGTTTGGCTATTGTGGACATTGCTGCTATAAACATTCGGGTGCATGTGTCCCTTTGGATCACTACATTTGTATCTTTAGGGTAAATACCCAATAGTGCAATTGCTGGGTCATAGGGCAGTTCTATTTTCAACATTTTGAGGAACCTCCATGCTGTTTTCCAGAGTGGCTGCACCAGCTTGCATTCCCACCAACAGTGTAGGAGGGTTCCCCTTTCTCCGCATCCTCGCCAGCATCTGTCATTTCCTGACTTGTTGATTTTAGCCATTCTGACTGGTGTGAGGTGATATCTCATTGTGGTTTTGATTTGTATTTCCCTGATGCCGAGTGATATGGAGCACTTTTTCATGTGTCTGTTCGCCATCTGGATGTCTTCTTTGCAGAAATGTCTGTTCATGTCTTCTGCCCATTTCTTGATTGGATTATTTGTTCTTTGGGTGTTGAGTTTGCTAAGTTCTTTATAGATTCTGGACACTAGTCCTTTATCTGATATGTCGTTTGCAAATATCTTCTCCCATTCTGTCAGTTGTCTTTTGATTTTGTTAACTGTTTCCTTTGCTGTGCAAAAGCTTTTGATCTTGATGAAATCCCAGTAGTTCATTTTTTCCCTTGCTTCCCTTGCCTTTTGCGTTGTTCCTAGGAAGATGTTGCTACGGCAGAGGTCGAAGAGGTTGCTGCCCGTGTTCTCCTCAAGGATTTTGATGGATTCCTTTCGTACATTGAGGTCCTTCATCCATTTTGAGTCTATTTTTGTGTGTGGTGTAAGGAAATGGTCCAATTTCATTTTTCTGCATGTGGCTGTCCAATTTTCCCAGCACCATTTATTGAAAAGGCTGTCTTTTTTCCATTGGACATTCTTTCCTGCTTTGTCGAAGATTAGATGACCATAGATTTGAGGGTCTATTTCTGGGCTCTCTATTCTGTTCCATTGATCTATGTGTCTGTTTTTGTGCCAGTACCATGCTGTCTTGATGATGACAGCTTTGTAATAGAGCTTGAAGTCCGGAATTGTGATGCCACCAACGTTGGCTTTCTTTTTCAATAACCCTTTGGCTATTCGAGGTCTTTTTTGGTTCCATATAAATTTTAGAATTATTTTTTCCATTTCTTTGAAAAAGATGGATGGTACTTTGATAGGAATTGCATTAAATGTGTAGATTGCTTTAGGTAGCATAGACATTTTCACAATATTTATTCTTCCAATCCAGGAGCATGGAACATTTTTCCATTTCTTTGTGTCTTCCTCAATTTCTTTCATGAGTACTTTATAGTTTTCTGAGTATAGATTCTGTGTCTCTTTGGTTAGGTTTATTCCTAGGTATCTTATGGTTTTGGATGCAATTGTAAATGGGATTAACTCCTTAATATCTCTTTCTTCTGTCTTGCTGTTGGTGTAGAGAAATGCAACTGATTTCTGTGCATTGATTTTATATCCTGACACTTTACTGAATTCCTGTATAAGTTCTAGCAGTTTTGGAGTGGAGTCTTTTGGGTTTTCCACATATAGTATCATATCATCTGCGAAGAGTGATAATTTGACTTCTTCTTTGCCGATTTGGATGCCTTTAATTTCCTTTTGTTGTCTGATTGCTGAGGCTAGGACCTCTAGTACGATGTTGAATAGCAGTGGTGATAATGGACATCCCTGCCGTGTTCCTGACCTTAGCGGAAAAGCTTTCAGTTTTTCTCCATTGAGAATGATATTTGCGGTGGGTTTTTCATAGATGGCTTTGATGATATTGAGGTATGTGCCCTCTATCCCTACACTTTGAAGAGTTTTGATCAGGAAGGGATGTTGTACTTTGTCAAATGCTTTTTCAGCATCTATTGAGAGTATCATATGGTTCTTGTTCTTTCTTTTATTGATGTGTTGTATCACATTGACTGATTTGCGGATGTTGAACCAACCTTGCAGCCCTGGAATAAATCCCACTTGGTCGTGGTGAATAATCTTTTTAATGTACTGTTGAATCCTATTGGCTAGTATTTTGTTGAGTATTTTCGCATCTGTGTTTCATCAAGGATATCGGTCTATAGCTCTCTTTTTTGGTGGGATCCTTGTCTGGTTTTGGGATCAAGGTGATGCTGGCCTCATAAAATGAGTTTGGAAGTTTTCCTTCCATTTCTATTTTTTGGAACAGTTTCAGGAGAATAGGAATTAGTTCTTCTTTAAATGTTTGGTAGAATTCCCCCGGGAAGCCGTCTGGCCCTGGGCTTTTGTTTGTTTGGAGATTTTTAATGACTGTTTCAATCTCCTTACTGGTTATGGGTCTGTTCAGGCTTTCTATTTCTTCCTGGTTCAGTTCTGGTAGTTTATATGTTTCTAGGAATGCATCCATTTCTTCCAGATTGTCAAATTTATTGCCGTAGAGTTGCTCATAGTATGTTCTTATAATAGTTTGTATTTCTTTGGTGTTAGTTGTGATCTCTCCTCTTTCATTCATGATTTTATTTATTTGGGTCCTTTCTCTTTTCTTTTTGATAAGTCGGGCCAGGGGTTTATCAATTTTATTAATTCTTTCAAAGAACCAGCTCCTAGTTTCGTTGATTTGTTCTATTGTTTTTTTTGGTTTCTATTTCATTGATTTCTGCTCTGATCTTTATGATTTCTCTTCTCCTGCTGGGCTTAGGGTTTCTTTCTTGTTCTTTCTCCAGCTCCTTTAGGTGTAGGGTTAGGTTGTGTACCTGAGACCTTTCTTGTTTCTTGAGAAAGGCTTGTACCGCTATATATTTTCCTCTCAGGACTGCCTTTGTTGTGTCCCACAGATTTTGAACCGTTGTATTTTTATTATCATTTGTTTCCATGATTTTTTTCAATTCTTCTTTAATTTCCCGGTTGACCCATTCATTCTTTAGAAGGATACTGTTTAGTCTCCATGTATTTGGGTTCTTTCCAAACTTCCTTTTGTGGTTGAGTTCTAGCTTTAGAGCATTGTGGTCTGAAAATATGCAGGGAATGATCCCAATCTTTTGATACCGGTTGAGTCCTGATTTAGGACCGAGGATGTGATCTATTCTGGAGAATGTTCCATGTGCACTAGAGAAGAATGTGTATTCTGTTGCTTTGGGATGAAATATTCTGAATATATCTGTGATGTCCATCTGGTCCAGTGTGTCATTTAAGGCCTTTATTTCCTTGCTGATCTTTTGCTTGGATGACCTGTCCATTTCAGTGAGGGGAGTGTTAAAGTCCCCTACTATTATTGTATTATTGTTGATGTGTTTCTTTGATTTTGTTATTAATTGGTTTATATAGTTGGGCTGCTCCCACATTGGGGGCATAGATATTTAAAATTGTTAAATCTTCTTGTTGGACAGACCCTTTGAGTATGATATAGTGTCCTTCCTCATCTCTTATTATAGTCTTTGGCTTAAAATCTAATTGATCTGATATAAGGATTGCCACTCCTGCTTTCTTCTGATGTCCATTAGCATGGTAAGTTCTTTTCCACCCCCTCACTTTAAATCTGGAGGTGTCTTCGGGCTTAAAATGAGTTTCTTGGAGGCAACATATAGATGGGTTTTGTTTTTTTATCCATTCTGATACCCTGTGTCTTTTGACAGGGGCATTTAGCCCATTCACATTCAGGGTAACTATTGAGAGATATGAATTTAGTGCCATTGTATTGCCTGTAAGGTGACTGTTACTGTATATGGTCTCTGTTCCTTTCTGATCTACCACTTGTAGGCTCTCTCTTTGCTTAGAGGACCCCTTTCAATATTTCCTGTAGAGCTGGTTTGGTATTTGCAAATTCTTTCAGTTGTTGTTTGTCCTGGAAGCTTTTAATCTCTCCTTCTATTTTCAATGATAGCCTAGCTGGATATAGTATTCTTGGCTGCATGTTTTTTCTCGTTTAGTGCTCTGAAAATATCATGCCAGCTCTTTCTGGCCTGCCAGGTCTCTGTGGATAAGTCAGCTGCCAATCTAATATTTTTACCATTGTATGTTACAGACTTCTTTTCCCGGGCTGCTTTCAGGATTTTCTCTTTGTCGTTGAGACTTGTAAATTTTACTATTAGGTGACGGGGTGTGGGCCTATTCTTATTGATTTTGAGGGGCATTCTCTGAACCTCCTGAATTTTGATGCTCGTTCCCTTTGCCATATTGGGGAAATTCTCCCCAATAATTCTCTCCAGTATACCTTCTGCTCCCCTCTCACTTTCTTCTTCTTCTGGAATCCCAATTATTCTAATGTTGTTTCGTCTTATGGTGTCACTTATCTCTCGAATTCTCCCCTCGTGGTCCAGTAGCTGTTTGTCCCTCTTTTGCTCAGCTTCTTTATTCTCTGTCATTTGGTCTTCTATATCACTAATTCTTTCTTCTGCCTCATTTATCCTAGCAGTTAGAGCCTCCATTTTTGATTGCACCTCATTAATAGCTTTTTTGATTTCACCTTGGTTAGGTTTTAGTTCTTTTATTTCTCCAGAAAGGGCTTTTATATCTCTCGAGAGGGTTTCTCTGATATCTTCCATGCCTTTTTCGAGGCGGCTAGAACCTTGAGAATTGTCATTCTGAACTCTAGATCTGACATATTACCGATGTCTGTATTGATTAGGTCCCTAGCCTTCGGTACTGCCTCTTGTTCTTTTTTTTGTGTTGAATTTTTACGTCTTGTCATTTTGTCCAGATAAGAGTAAATGAAGGGGCAAGTAAAATACTAAAAGGGTGGCAACAACCCCAGGAAAATATGCTTTAACCAAATTAGAAGAGATCCAAAATCGTGAGTGGGGAGAAAGGGGATAAAAAGAGGTTCAAAAAGGAAGAAAGAAAAAAAAACAAAAAAAAAAAAAAAAAAAAAAAAAAAAAAAAAAAAAAGAAAAGAAAAGAAAAGAATTTTAAAAAAAGAAAACACCTAAGAAAAATGTAAAATATATATATATATATATATATATATATATATATATTAGATAAACTAGTAAAAAATCGTTAAAAAAGAAAAAGGTAACAGTTAAAAAAAAAAATTTTACCCGAAGGCGAGAAAAAAAAAAAATGAAAAAGAAAAAATTAAATTAACTGCAAGACTAAAAAAAATCACAGGAAAAAAGCCATGAGTTCCGTGCTTGGCTTTCTCCTCCTCTGGAATTCTGCTGCTCTCCTTGGTATTGAAACCGCACTCCTTGGTAGGTGAACTTGGTCTCGGCTGGATTTCTTGTTGATCTTCTGGGGGAGGGGCCTGTTGTAGTGATTCTCAAGTGTCTTTGCCCCAGGCGGAATTACACCGCCCTTACCTGGGGCTGGGGTGAGTAATCCGCTCAGGTTTGCTTTCAGGCAACATTAATTCTTGATAAAAACTGTTAGCAAATATTCTAGGTATATTAGAGAGCTTCCTCAGCTTGATCTAGAACATCTGCAATAAGCCTATAGCTGATATATTTAATGGTGAAAGACCCGGGCACTTGACTAGCACAGTTGATTGAGTGTCTGACTCTTGGTTTTGGCTCAGGTCATGATCTCAGGGTCAGGGGATGGAGACTCACCTGGGGCTCTGTGCTCAGTGTGACAGGTCTGCTTAGGATTCTCTCCCCCATTCCCCTCTGATCCCCCTCTTCTATAAAAATTTAAAAATCTTTTGAAAAACTGGTGAAAGACCCACTGCTTTTCTTGTAATCTGAGAAGCAAGGCAAAAATGTCTGTTCTCATCATTTCTACTTGATGTTATATTGGAATTTCTAACCAATCAAGTCAAGAAAGGACTCAAAAAGGCAGACAAATTGCAAAGAAAGAAGCAAGCCATGCTTAAACACTTATTTACTGAATAACTGAAAACAAAACAAAACAAAAACCTCCAGGCATTCCATGGGAATGGAATTTAATGATATTAAATAAACTTTGGAATACTCATACAATGAATTCTGTGTTGCTGATTTAGTGAGAAAATAAATGGAGTGTTGAGGTTCTTTAAATAGCATCATAATAAAATCTCCAGTAAAGATTAAGAACAATGTAGGGGTGCCTGGGTGGCTCAGTCATTACGCACTTGGGCTCAGGTCATGATCCCAGTGTCCTGGGATGGAACCCTGTGTCTGGGGCTCCCTGTTCCCTGCTTGGCAGGAAGCCTGCTTCTCCCTCCCCCACACCCCTGCTTGTGTTCCTTTTCTCACTGTGACTATCTGTCAAATAAATAAATAAAATCTAAAAAAAAAAAAGAATGTAGTTGTAGAATAATACTTAGTCTATGGTAGATTGATTGATATATTGAACAACTATTTATTATATACCTTTGATGTGTTAAAAACTGGGATTTATATTATCTGTGGGAAGGGGCAGATTATAATCCTTCCCTTTGAGAGATTTACAGGCTAATATAGGAAGGAACTCATATGAAACTGAAACAAAAGGAATATGTAATGAGAAATTGTGTTACAGGCATAAAAGTAACGAAGTAGAATGGCATACATTTACCTATGAGGGTTAGGAGAGGGATGGGAAGATACTTCTAAGGGTATCTTGTACCTAGTGAGCACTCAATAGAGAACTTTGTAATAAACTAACTCAAATCATTCTTCTTTCCTACTCACTTTATTTCCTTTCTATCCAGTAATTTGCCAATCCACTGTTTAAGAAAGAACATACATACTCTATTTTCCTATCACACTAACTTCTCTTGTATTGTTACATGAATCTCTCACTTGGAATAATTTTCGTATCATCATCAATATTCATTGAGCACCTACTGTAAATAAATGCATTATCCTAAATGCTATGGATTCGTAGTTCCTTAAAGCATATGCTATTCTTTTAGTTAATATAATTGATGCCTCTTTCTTCATATGTAATTTTAAATATATTTTTTTCTGATTAGGAAAGTAAAATACTCACATCATAAAAAGATTCAGTGTTACAGAAATAATGTAATTTACAAAATTAAATTGATTCCTGGGGTTCCCTTTTGCAAAAATAAGATACTGTGTTGCACAAGAAATGAGAGAAGAGTGAAACTCAGTCCTGTTGGTTAAGGAGCAAGAGGACTGAGTAGTCAGGGACCAGAAAATGTTTGAAAAGATAGATATCAAATGGGAATTTTAAAAATACAGTGTTGTACCTTGTGCAATGGCACTCTTTTCTATGATCTCAAACTCTTCAGCAAACTTAAAAGAGTCTTAGTAACATTGATATAATTGGATCCCTAGTACAGGAAGACAACAGAGCTTATTTTTATGTCAGAGCTGGGGCAACAATGAATGTAAAAGAGCCAGCCCGTGTAGGTTAAGAAAGTACTAGCAGGTACACACATCACAGACGCTCCTTCCTTGCATCTTTCCTGTGAGGGGACTTAACCATCTAATCCATTTACCTGTCCATGTCTTGGAAACCTGCTTTACAACATTATCTCCTCCAGGTAATTGTCTAACATATCTTTAAGCAGTAGAGCCTGTAACATATTGTTTTGTATTTCTGTACATGGCTTGAATTGACATTGTTTTATTATTTTCCATAAAAACTCATTCAACACAGCTAAACTAGATAGATGGCACTCTGTTAGCCTTTTCTTTGCTAAAGACTTTTTGACTGAGATACAGAAGAGCATTCTAGAACATATTCATATGGTAATGATCTTATTTTGTACATGCCAAAATTAAGAAGAAAGCATTTATACTTGGTTCCGTATTCTGGAATCTTGCAGGGTTCTACACAAACTTTCAACAAAAATGTAGTATGTCTTTGGCAGAGAAACTAAAATCAACATAAAAAATGAATTATTTTGTCATTCATTATAATTGAAAATATGTGTGAATGACGCTGATAAAATCAATGTGAAATATGAAATGAATTCTGCATGTTATTATAGGTGTATCTGTAGCTTAGCAAAATACTTTGATCTGACTGACTGTTGAGTAGAGGTACACTGGATAACTGTCCTGTTGCACCTGGAGCTTCTGCTCCTGTTTGTCCATCTATAGGAGCACCTACTGTGGACTTTATAGAGAGAGGGATGTGGGGAACAAAGCTCAAAAAAGAAGGTTCAATGATTATATTAATGTAAAGTTCAAGGGAGGGTATACAGCTTGATTCAATAGAAATTAATGATTTAAAATTATAGCTTTAGAATATGGATTATAATCAGATGTTTTATCACTAGTAAAGGTAGAAAAACATGGAGAAGTTATTTGCATTTGGGGGAATAATCACCCATCTTCCCATTTAGCTGTCTTTGTGGGAGAAGAAAGAATATAGAGATATCAAGTGTACTAATTGCTTTATAAGAATAAAGTGCTAATGAATCTAATTAATAATTCATACTAAGTTCTGAGATGTTGGAAACAGTATTTAAATGTAAAATAATCTAGTACTTACTGATAAAACTGTTTAATTTTTCATATATGTGTGGCTTTGCACATTGGGAACCCCCCACCTAAAGTAGGCTTTTCTGGAATATCCAGAAAGGCTCCTATGCATCCTTTGAAAACTAGCCTAATGTCATATTCTCAATAAACTCTTCCAGAAGCCCCAGACAAAATGCAATCTTTCTACTTTTACAAGCTTTTATTATTGTATTTTTAAAAGCACATTATTCCTTTTTTTCTCTGTTCTATGTATCTTTCCCAAACCTGTGGTAAAAATTATATGTTACTTGTCAGTTTTTTTTAATAATTCAGAATATAGTCAGTTTTTATTAATTTTTTTAGAATGAATTGAAATGTGATTTTTAGAACATTATGGACAGTTTTAAATTATATTCCAAATCATCATAATACTATTCCCAATTGGTAAATGAGAGGTAGTATACAATGGTTAAAAGTTTAAAGATCTGGGGGCGCCTGGATGGCTCAGTTGGTTAAGCTTCTGCCATCAGCTCAGGTCATGATCTCAGGGTCCTGGGACCAAGCCCCACATCGGGGGCTCTGCTCAGCAGGGAGCCTGCTTCCCCCTCTCTCTCTGCCTGCCTCTCTGCTTACTTGTGATCTCTTTCTCTCTGTGTCAAATAAATAAATAAAATCTTAAAAAAAAAAGTTTTAAAGATTTGATTTCAAATCCTGATTCTGCCATTGCCTGTGCATTGTTGGACCTCAAGCAATCTCTTAATCTCATGAAGTATTAATTTCCTAATGTAAAAGAGGTATAATAAGTCTTTTCTGCCCTGTATACCTTATGTGGATGATATAGTGTTAAAATAAATAATGAGTGAAAATGAACTTGTATACTCAGTACCTATATACAAATAAAGTCATTCTTGAATTAAATATATATTTAAAAGCCACTAGTAAAATAATCTCAAATGCAATAATGCTTATCACTTTTAGAAACAAAATTGAGGATTTATACAGAAAAGCAAAACCAAAATGAATCAACTCAAAATTTATTTCTATTGGATAAATAATTTCATCACATTTTCATATTGTAACAGTTTTATCTAATAGATTATGAAGCAAAGGTATCAATACAGATCAGACAATTACAGTTTGAACACTGGTTACACAGATGGGTCACTTGAGAACGTTCACGTAGTCTTTTACACTTAGGTGAAAGACTGTTGAAAAAACTCTTGGCACCAAATAAGCACTTGTATCCTATCTTCTCCTATTTTCTTATTTGATACTTTCTAGATCATTGACAGAAAAATTCAAAGAGCAAATACTTATTGATTTAATAGTAGTTTTCTTCTGGGAGATCCACTATTAATGTGTTGTGATAGTATAAGGGGTTATTGCTCTATGCCTAAATCTAGTTTGTTGGAAATAAATTATGTTTTTTGTCTCTGCCCAGCATTCCTATCTGGCCAATGATACAGAGTCTAATTGAATTTTCTGCCATTCATTTTGCTGTGATGGAGTATTTTCCTAGGTATTTTTGACTGAAGTCAGTTTCTCATAGCATTTTTAGTTTTAATTTTGGTTTCATGTTTCTGAGAAAAACTGTAGGGTAGATTAGCCTGATTTCTAAACTCCCCCCCCCCCCATTTCTGTAATAGCTTTTTATCTTCATGCTTTTCAGATTGTATTGGTTATATGTGATATTTTGTCTCTGACTTTCTAAAGGCATTTTGATCGTTTTGTTTTTATTTGGATTCACTTTAAAGTGTGGTTTTTTTTTAACTTATATTCTTTTTGACCTTACCATTCATTGAAGATGCATTCACCTAGCACAAAGTTCTCCCCCCCTCCACTCATGTTCCTTTTTTAAGTGAATGAGTGTTTATCCCTTTTGCCTTTACTACTCTCCATATAAACCTCCTCAGTGAGGCAAATCCTTTTCTTGCTCTTGCATACAATCTCAGGTCTCATGCCTTATTTATTTACTATTGGAAAGTAGAATGTTCTGTGATCAGTTCTAACTACATTAATAATTTTATTTCTGTTACAACCTATTTATTTAATAAGGAAATCCTGAACAAACAGACAAAAAAAAAAAAAAACAAAAACAAAAAAACAAAAGCGAGACTCTTAAATACAGAGAACAAACTACTGGTTGCCAGAGGAGATGTGGGTAGGGGGATGGGCAAAATAGATAAAGGGGATTAAGAGGTACAGACTTAAATAAGTCTCAGAGGTAAGTAAGATAAGTCAGTCTCAGAGACGAAAAGTACAGCATCTCAATTATAGCCAATAATATAATAGCATTCTATGGTGACAGATGGTGACAACACTTATTGTGGTCAGCACTGAGTAATGTAAAAATTTGCCAAATCAATATGTTATACACCAGAAACTAACATATCATTGTATCCTAGTTATACTTCAAAAATCAGCACATTGCATACCATAAAATAATCATGTTGTGAAATGTAAATATATATAATATTTATTTGTCAATTACACCTCAATAAAGCTGAAAAAAAGTTGGTTATTTAAAAAAAAAAAAAAAAGGAATCCTAAATTCTTTTAGTGATAAAAGTTTTTCCCTACCTTAGCCGAGGCTAGCTTTCTGTTGGCCATTTGTCATGGGGAAAAGGGGAAAATGGTCAGCTTCTCCTGTGTTTCCCTAGCTGACTCTCACATTTTCTGTCTTGTTCAAGTAGGCTGCCTCTGGCTGCTATAGGGTTGAATCTCCGAAAAGTAGAAGAGGTGAAGGTGAGGTCTGATTTATTTGATGTCAATGTAACTTTCAATAAGCTTCCTTAGGGGTTGGTGGACTCCTTGTTTTATCTTAGGGTGGTGTGGTAGAGAGTAATGTTACTCATGAAAAGTTTCTGTGCCTCCTGAGCACATGATAGGATTGAACTTCCTGGCTTTCTGTGGTTAGGTGAGGCCATCTGGCCAAAGAGTTGTGAACAGGAAGTGACAAGTGTCATTGATAGGCTAAGCCTGTGTGAAAGACTCCAGAGATTTTTTTTTTTTCCTTCTGACACTGCAGTCAGGAACTTTAGAGAATGGTGGCTGTTCTGTCAACCTAAACTACTAAAGCTTTAATGAAAAGAGCCAAGCCAGTGTCTGCCCACCTCTGACACAACAACCAGCATGAGCAAGAAACTAATCGTCATGATTTTAAAAGCTACTGAAATTACTGGGTTGTTTGTTATCATAACATAGCCCAACCTTTGAAAACAGAAAGATATGTGGCTTTCTCAGAGGGAATGGGACTATTTGGCTACATTTTCTGTGACACAAGAAAAGCATTTCCTTCTGGCCAGATGCATACTATTTCTCTCCTAGTTCCCGGGAATCTCAAAATCCATTTCTTCTATTGGAATGACTCTATCCCTCTATGTCTTCCCTTTGAAATGTCTCTAAACAAGGTTTTTCTTCAAAGTTGCTCACCTCTGGTCTTCTGGAAACAAATACATAATCTTGTATTTCCTGGGAAAGTGTAGCTAGCACGTCTCTCTAGTTTGCCAGTTTGGGAGCATAACCTTTCATTTTTCATTCAGCTTAAGAATGGTTTAAAAAAATACAAGATGACACAAACAATGCTCTAATAATCCTCTGGAACATATCCCACAGTAATGGTCTTAAAACACTATTCTAAGATACATATCAGACATTAACTGTTGCCTCCCTCAGGCGTCAATGTATCTATTTCAAACTTTTGAAGTGGTTTTCTTGAAGCTTCTTCAAGGTTTGAGGTGAGGAGATGGTGGTGGTATTTACTGCACATCAACAACTCAAAAAAAAAAAAAGTTTCTTCTATTTTGTTTCCAACCTTTTTGACCACTTAAACTTCAAGGGACATTGACCCACAAAATTGTCTTTTGAGAGTTTCCTTTGCAAGTTCAACATAGATAACCTAGCACTTCCATTAAAAACACGAGGGTACTTGTCAACTATTATATGTATTTTGGTTTTTGGATCTAACTGAAACCCACATAGAAAATGTCTGATTTTACATCCTGCCTAAGATCGCTGTTGAAGGGTATGTTCCAGAAGATTGTTAGAATGTGGTATGTGTTATTCGATATTTTTAAACCATTCATAAATTGAATTAAAAATACATTTGCCTGCAACTGCAGAGTCATGGCATCCCTGAATCACAAAATGATTTATGGGGAGCTCTGGCAAGTTATTTTTTGGTTGCTAAAATCAATATGAAGCTATGCATAAATAGTATAAATTCACTCACTGGTCATTAAAGCTATTTGGTGTTTCTGCAAGTGTTGCTAAGTGGAATTTACTGAAGAGACTTAAGCAAAATGTATTTATTCTTGCCATTTTAGGAGAACCTGTACTAAAACTTCTGCTGTCAGTCACTGCCCATTTATTCTAAAAGATTGTTCTGGCTAAAACAGTTAGTGAATCAATCTTTGAGACTGATTACTTGTATTATAAGTAATATGCAACACTCTTGAGTTTGAGGAGGGAGAGACTATGGTACTCTACAAATGCATAATACATATTATACATTAATAACATTATCCAGAGCTCACTATAAAATTTTAAACTTAATGAAACCATGAAAGGATGCTGCATTATGCTACCCTGAAATGAAATATTCAATCATTTTAGTTAGCAAACCTCAAATAAGCAAAAATCCTAGAGTATAAGTGCCATTATAACTTTGTATTATTTTATCTATTATTATTTGTGTTATCTTCTGAGTCACAGTCTTTCATGTGGCAAATATATTAGCATACTTTAAAGATCTAAACCAAATTGATGAAAAGAAGTAGAAATTTTCATACAAAATAATGTTAGACTGTTGCCTCTTTGGGGATGATCTGATTAACAGCTGATGTGTTTGAGTAGTAAGATTTGGGGTAGATCAAGAAAGGAACATTTTCATACACTAGTCAAGGCTGGGTTATTGTATAGCTGATAATTATACAATTTTAAGTTTCTGTTTTAAAAAGAATGGTAACAATTTAAACTATACATTTCGGAGCACCAGTTGTTTCTTTGCAATGTTTGTAGGGTGCAACAGATTTTATGCACAGCTGATTTAACGTTAGAACTGGACATGGGCATCATCTGGCAACCTTAAGAAAATTCCATCACTTCAGTTTACAGTCTAAGCTTTTGGGGCATCTATTTATTTATTTATTTTAAAGATTTTGTGTATTTATTTGAGTGAGAGAGAGAGAGAAGGAACTCAAGCAGTGGGGAGGGGCAGAAGAAAAGGGACAAGCTTACACCTTGTTGAACACAGAACCTGACAAAGAGCTTGATTCCAGGACTCAGAGATCAGGACCCCAAGATCATGACCTGAGGGGAAATCAAGAAAGGGAAGCTTAACTGACTCAGTCACCCAGGAGTGCCCAGACATTTATTTGAACCGCTTAAGTGAGGTTAAATGGATTTAGAGGCAGGAAAATTAAAAAAAAAAAAAAAAAAAAAGGAAGAAAGAAAGGTATTTGTATTACCAATTGCAACTGAGTATGCCTCACAGCTCCTGGTAGTAGGAAAAAGATAAATTACCCAACCTGGAATAATAATGAGCAAATGTGTAAAAAGTTACATTGTAATAGCCAATGACCACATCTATTGGCCCTGAAGTATTTTCTATGTGGTATCTTCTTTCAATGTCTTTTCTGCCCCAGCTCAGGAAATTTGGCATTTGTTTTCTGCCATTTAGAAAATTTTCCGCATATTAGGCATTAGACCTCAATTACCTGTCTATATTTTCATAGCCTTTATATTGCTTTTTAATTAGTTAATTTGGGTTAATCTTTTATCTTAAATTAGACCATGGGCTTCTTTCGGGCAAAGACATTATAGATTTCTTTTGCATTAGTGTGCTAGAGTCCTAGCACACTTAAGAGTATATTCAATCTTTATTTAATACCTGGGAAAGATTTTCTATGAATATAATGGTGGCATTAAGGATACTCTTCCATCATAGCAACAGTTTTCCAAAGTGATGAGAGGAAACTGTGACTTTTTATTTGTTAATTTGAGTATCTCTTTATACCTTAAAAAACCTCAAATTATATATATGTTAAATATACTCTCTGAAGATGATGAAATTCTGAAGAATTGAAAGAATACTATGATACTGTAGACACCTCCTTAAACATAAGAAATGTAACAGGAAGGAAGTTGCTATCAGTCAAAGAAGTATATTATAAGAACGAGGGAAAAATAGTGGAGAATCAAGTTTTTATGAAATTAGGTAGGTGGAAACTCTATGTAATTTACTGCTAGACAACATTTCCTTGATTGGAAGGAGTTAGCCACAAGATGCACAAAAGTCCCAAATATAGTTTGATAACTCAGTACCATTTATGTGTGTGTGTGTGTGTGTTGTAGGGGGTCATTAGGTCCATTAAGAGGAAAAGATTGAACCACAATATATCCTGAAGGTACAAAGTATCAGCTGCCTTCCCCAGTGTTTCTTAACTGGGTTTTCTCATCTAAACTGGAGCATAATTGAAATGATTTGTGAGATTTTATTTTCTAAAATCTCCCAAGGATAGTGGGTAACTAGTACCATGCTGGATGCAGAGAAGAGGAGTTAACTTATTACATACAATAATGGCTTAGGACATTAGAGCCTTACCTAGGTGTAAATTATTGTTGAGGTGAGGATATCTGCAGCATCAGGAGATGTTCAACTTATGATTTTATGGCAGGGAGCTGCAAAGAAATGGATGTTCTGTTGAATATTTGCCTGAATATTGGTATATTTAATATACCAATATATTACTGACTGAATCTTGGTATATTTAATACCATAGAATGTATTGGGATCAGATTTAGCTATTTTGATAGTGATTGAAGTTTAATATGAGCAAAGTATTTTTCTCATGTCAAACTTTATAAATATTTCAGCACTGCCCTTAACAGATTTTCCTAAATAGTAATTAAGTGAAGATTAAAGTTTACTAATTAATTAAATAATTTTGCTATTATTTTTCTAGTTTTTAAAAAAAATATTGTATTTATTTATTTGAGAGTGCAAGAGACAGTGAGTGAGCATGAGCAGGAAAGAGGGGAAGAAGCAGACTCCCCACTGAGCAGGGCTCAATCCCAGGACCGAACCCCACCCCCTACCACATCATGACCAGAGCCAGAGATAGACGCTCAACCCACTGAACCACCCAGGTGCCCTAGATTATTTTGTTTTAATAGATAAACTTTTCCTAAGCTTTCCCTTAACCTTCTGAGTTATTTAAGCCTGGTGTAATTGCTGTAGTTATTGGTGATAATCACCTTAATGTGGACATTAATCCAGAGATAAACTCACGTTTCTTTGACTAAATCCAAACGTGAGCACTCAGTAAAAAAAACAAAACAAACAAAAAAAAAACACCTCTGAATAATGTACTAAAAAGTTCTAAATACCCTGGAACAATTGAATATCCTTAGCCAAAATATGAACTTTGAGCTAAAACTAACACCTTTACAAAAGTTAACACAAATGGAATAGCTGACTTACATGTAAAACATGTAACTATGTAACTTAAAACAACAAAAACAACAACAAACATGAGAAAAATCTTCAAACTTAGAGCTTGGCAAAGAGTTCTTAGATTTGAAACCAAAGGTACAATCCATAAATTAAAAAAAAAATTGATCTGTTGGATCTTACCAAAATTAAAGTCTTTTGCTGTGCCAAAGCCCATCTGATGGACGACAAAGGAAGTGAGAGACTAGAAGAAAGTATTTGCAAGGCATAGATCTGACAAAGGACTAATATCTAGAATATATAAAGAATTCTCAAAGCTAAACAGTAGCAATACAAATAATCCAATTAGAAAATGAAAAAAAGATAGGAAGGAATATTTCACCAAGTATCTATAATGGTGGAAACACACATGAAAAGATGTTCAACATCATTAGCCATTAGGGATATGAGATTATAAAACTCAATGAAGTATTGGTACAAAACCATCAGACTATGTGAGATAATGTGAAAGACTGGTAAGGAGGCAGAGAAACTGGATCGCTCATACTTTGCTGGTGGGAATGTAAAGTAGTGTAGTTAATCTTGAAGACAGTTTGGCATTTTCTTAAAAATGAAACATGTCTCTATTTTACCATTCAGAAATTGCATTCTTGGACATTTATCACAGAGAAATGAAAACATATTCATACAAAAATTAGCACACACATGGTCATAGCAATTTTATCCATGATAACCTGAAACTGAAAATAATCAGGTGTTCTTCAGTAGGTGGAATTTTAAACTGTGGTATTTATAACATGGAGTGCAGTTCAGTAATAAAAATGATCTGGAGATATAAGTAACAATTAATATGAATCTTCAGGGAATTACACTGAATCAAAACTGCCACTTTCAAAGGGTTATATATGCCTCCATTTATAAAATATTTTTAAAATGACAACCTTATAGCAATGGAAAACAAATTAGTGGTTGCCAGGTTTGGAGGTGGGTTGGAGGTGAGTGTGGTTACAAAAAGACAGCAGAGCATTCTCTGTGGTATTGGAGATGTTCTGAATGTGGATTGTCGTGGTAGATACATGAGCTTACTCATGGTATGACATTGTATAGAACTGAAAATCTATACATAATTCAAAAATAAGTGAAAGGAATACTGGGAAAATTTGAAGATTAGCAGTGGATGGTTTCAATGTCAGTATCCTCAATGATACTGTACTGTAGTTTTGTTACATGTTCTATGGAGGAAATATGAATAAAGGATGTACAGAATTGCTCAGGAGCGATTTGAGGTTTCAGAAGAGTCACTCACATCTTATAATCTTTTGTGTTGCAAAACCACTCAGGGACTTCTTGCCACCTTGTGATGAGAGCTGATTTGGTGTGGGGGAGGTTAATATTGGGAAAATTTGGTACTTTCATTCCTTGAAGAATGTAGAAACTGTTGCCTGATATCTTTCCATGAAAAAGTTAAAGACCAAAGTCTGACTGAAGCTGTCTGGGATACAGAGTAAAGAGAAAGCTGCAGTGAAATTAGGTTGTACTTCTTCCATCGAGGATGGGAGGGAGATCCTGGTGCTGGTGGATACAGAGGGCACTGGATACCCAAGATGAGTCAATACCAGCATGAGAGGACCCCATAATAAGTCTGTATGCAGTGGACCATGGCAGTGGGGTGGGATGGAGCATAAACAGTCAACTGTAGAGCCATGGCTCATCCCAGTGAATATTTGCAAAGGAAGGTCGTCAGCAAACTTTGGAGTGAGTTATGGTGGAGAGTTAACTTCAGAGTCCCACAGAAACTCTCCTTGAAAGAAGGAGCCAACATTCATTTGGGGGATCTGCTATATCCTTATTGAATATGACCTTTACAACCTTTTCCTTCTTGTTCACTTGCCCATCTCTCCAGCGTAGGAAAGGCCAAAGACAATACAGTGAGAGGCAAAGGAAAAGTGAAAGAATAAGACAGAGAAAGTAGGAGGATGTGAGCTTTCCCCTCAACACCCTCCTCTTCCCAGCCCTATGCAGATTTCTAAGACTGTGACAGATGTGCACTAGGGGAGAAAAAAAAAAAAGCAGCTTTAAAGTGAATTACAAAATGAAATTTGTACATAAGAATTACACTGGTAATCAATACCTCAAAGGATCCAGAAAGTTTTAGAATTGGCCCAAGATATTTTTCAAGGACAGGAGGTTTGAAAAACAAATGAAGACAGAGCAAAACTGTTTCCTTCTTTGTACTCAACTGAAAATAGCCTGTTCAATAAAGTGGTATAGATGCGCATATATATATATATATAGATACACATTTTAAAAATATTATTGTCTTGATATTAAAGAAAGACAAGAAGTTTACATAATAAAATATTAATGATAGTTATGTCTGGGTGATGTTATTCAAGCTAATTTGTATTTAATTATTTAATCTCATGTATATTTTCCAAATTTTTTGCAATAATAACGTACTACTTTTATAATTAGAAGAGTGTTATTTTAAAATAATGTTGAAAGCATTTTGGAAAATAATTTCAGGGGCAGGTGACTATATCCCTGCATCTGGCACTTTTTAAGTATTTGAATTTTTTGCTGGTTGGCCAGTGAAAGGGTCCATGGAAAAAAGGATGAAACCGATACAAAGTGAAGGTCAAGCAAAGCTTTATTTCACGCCAAGCATTGAGAATCAAACTGACCGGCCAGGGCTGTCTCTTGTCTCCCAGTCTCACAGACTAACTTTTATAGAGCAAAGGCCTTGTGGTTGAGCCTGGCCACACACAGGTGGCCAATTGAATTACAATTCACCCTATAGTAGCTATTTGAACTAGCCTATCACTCTGGTCAGAATTGGTGCCCAAAAGGCAGGGCCCACATTTTTGGGTGGTTAGGGAGGTGCTTTCCTGATTGGATGTCTCCACCTGGCTTGGCTCATCCTTGGTGGGTAGGGAGGTAATACGTGCGGTTTCACTGATTGGATGTTTCCACCTGGCCAGACACGTCCTTGTATATGGGCTCCATTATCTCTGCCCAGCCTGACATGTCCTGGTATCTGTGCTTCGTTATTGGGGGCTATTTGGCCGTATTTCACCAGTTGTGTGTCTAAGCGCTTTCCTTTTGGGGGAAGGGGCAGGTTCAATCTAAGTTTACTGCATAAACAACAAAATGGCTCACTCTGGCTAAGTAGGCCCTTACAGCCAGACTTCCTGGATTTGAGAAATCTATATCTGGGAATAACAGTAATTTTTTTTCATCTATAATTGAAAGTTCAGTTAAATGATTGTTAATGTGTTTTTTTTTTTCAGCCCTGTCATCCTTCCATATTTTTTCCAAATGAATAACTTGTTCATTATCCTTAGAATGTGGCAGTGCTATTCTAGGTAATGGGATTATAACAAAATAAGAATCCCTTTCCTCAAGCAACACAATCCCGAAGATGAGATAACAGAGAATTACAAATCTTTGTGGTCAGTGCAACAACAGGGGCACCTACAAGGTGTTGTAAATCACAAAGGAGTAGCATCTCTTCCACAACAGGGAGGCAGGAAGGCTATCTTAAAGAGTTGATGTTTGAGCTGAGTCTTGAAAGTCAACAAGCCAGGCAGAACAGAAGTGGAGCAGCAGAGCATGTCAGGCAGTGGAAACAGGGGAGGAAGATCCTGGAAACTGAGAGGCTGTGTTACATTCTGGTTCACACTGAGAGTGAAGGGATAGAATGTCGACAAGGGAGGTGGGTGGAATGATCTGATTTGAGGTGGGATGGTAAGCAGGCTGTCGGGACAGGAACCAGATTCTCAGTACCCAGGGAGCCTGGAGGAAGGACCAGTCAATTCCAAGACAGTCAGAGCATTCTAGCTGAGACTGGCTGAAGTCCTAAACAAAGGCAGCGGTAGAGGGGTAAGAAAGAGATGTATTGGGGTGTTTGGATGCAAATAATGAGGTCAAGAAAGGAGTCAGGTGAGTCCAATTTTATACATATGTAAAAGCTCGTCTATGTTACCATGTAGAGTGCCTTACGAGAATGACTCAAAGGTGCATCCTCTTGGCAGATGGGTGGCGGAAAGTGACCATCCCTGAGCAGAAATTACAAAGAGGTGCACCTTCTTCTAAGATCCCTCATAGCCTGTCAGTTCTGCAACAGGGCAGATAGTTTGGTGAGCAGAGCATGAAATGGATTTCAGTCCTTCCTCAACCCTGCAGCCAGCATCCTTTGTGCCGGGAACACACTGTAGAACCCGAGGCCCATGCCCTGACTGTAGCCAAATAGGTGGAATTTCTTAAAGCTCATGACATCTTCTGGGTTTGTACCAGCAGAGGCCTGTGAGGCACGGAAAATCACAGCAGCATCAAAGCAGTTTTGCCTCTGCATAGCTGAATTGAGGCAGATTAACAATATGTAGTTTCAGAGCAAAGAAGACGTTTATGAACTGTTCTATCACCACTAAGTTGTTTTTCCTCCCAGCGTTTGAGAAAAATGTTAATAATATTTCATTAGAAAAATATTTTTCTCTATGTATAAAAAGATCAGTTGTTTTTCTATATTATTCCTGTTGTACTTTGGGACCAACATTACTTCTGTAGAAATGAACCTCCATTGTAATAGTGGAGATTATTGAAAAAAAAAAAAGATAATGTGAACAATACAAATGCAGGTTTTAGATTTTCAAAATGCTTCCTTTTGCACAATACTTCTGAAAAATACAAAATTTATCCTACACACTATCTTCAAATTTCCCTTCATAGCATTTTTAGAAACTATAGAAGCAGCCCTAAAAGCAGGTATAAATTAACTGGATGCAAATATGATAATGGTATCTAATTCAAGTCATAACACTGAAAGCTTTATGCAGCATTTGTATAATATATTCTTGAGAACCCATGTATAAATGCTGCTAGTACCATAAATAACATGGATTCTACAGTTGGGTAGAGGTTGGAGAGTACAGATAACTTCATTACAGATTATATATGAGCAATTAAGTCAGGAAAAGTGACCAGTTCCCTACCCAGCAGGTACCACAGTGTATTTTATATTAATGTTCCTTCTACTTTAGTGGGAAAATTGAATTAGCTGAAAATAGTAACATAATCCTTGATTTAAAGATGAAATCCATGGGTGCCTTGGTGGCTCAGAGGGTTAAATCCTCTGCCTTTGGCTTGGGTCATGATCCCAGGGTCCTGGGATCGAGCCTTACATCTGGCTGTCTCCTCCTTGGAGAGCCTGCTTTTCCCCCACCCCACTGCCTGCCTCTCTGCCTACTTGTGACCTCTCTCTGTTAAATAAATAAATAAAATCTTAAAAAAATAAAAATAAAGATGAACTCAGTAGTAAGAAAGCTTGGAAGAGTCTACAGAAAACAGATGTGATAGAGTTCATAAGAAAGATTGTTTACAACATAATTGTGACATAACATTTTTTTAGTACTATTTAATCTTACTCTTCTTTATATCCCTGGATCATAAAGCACAGTGTCTGACCCCTGGTAAGTGCTTCACAAGTATTAATAAAGTATTCGTCAGAGGAACATGCATTATAATTGTATTATCTTACTGATTTTTGGGTCCTGCCATCTTGAAGATGGTAACAACGTAGAGAAATTAGGCAATGAAACATTCCTGGATATTGTGTATTCTTAGCAGTTCACACAGTTTTGAGACCCTGAAGATGACCTGCCAGATGGAAAACAAGGAGAGCAATAATGATAATTAGCACTGGGATCAACAAAACTAAGTTGAAAGTAAGCAGGAATGGTCATTTAAAATTATTGTTACTAAAACAACCCAACCAAAACCACATCAACAAAACCGGTCAAAATAAAAATATCAATTTATGCATTATGACTAAAATTGAATAAGAAACTTTGAAAATAGAGATCAAATTCCTTTTTGCTAGTAATCTATTTGGAAATGAAATGTATGAATAATATACATTTGAATAACCTTCTGAATAATGTTAGAAATTCTTAAGCTGTGCAACATGCTTTCAAATTCTTCTCCCAGTTGTAACAGTAAGGTATTTAAACATATATAACATACTGAATAGACTTACTTTAACAACTATAGTAATATCGTGTATCTTATTTCTACTTGTTTATTTGGGGTCTTGCTTAAATTATGTCAGACATTTTGATTCTTATTGATGGCAAATGTGTGGTTTCTCCCTCTTTTTGACCATGGACTAATGGCTTTTAGTGCAGTTGATGTTTACAATCATTTAGAGTCATTCTTTTTGATGATCAAATTGTCCCAAGTTGGTACTCAAATATTAGCTACCATTTGTTTTAGAGATCATATAATAATTTCTCCTTTTTGATACTGACCCACTTTTTACTAAGTCTCTTTGTCAATCCGAGACCAAGAAACCTCTGTGACTAGCACTGGAAATAACTTTTTTCCTATGCACATTTAGAAAACTACAGTAATGTGAAAATTAGATATAATACCATATTAGATAATGAGCACACATTTTTGAATGCTTGAAAAGCTGTTTATAATTTCAAAATTAGTATAATTTTCACAATTAATATGAAAAAAACTAATATGGAAACTTTGAGCAAAACAAATATAATTTTTTAGAAACATAGCTTTCCAGATTATGGTTTCTTTATTGCTTGCCCTGTACTGATCTGGGTTTTATTGTTGTGCTTAGATTGTATGAGATTAACATAAACTGCCTAGTTACAGTGGTGGCGTTTTTTATAGAAGATTTATTTATTTTATATAGAGAGAGTGCATGCTTGGGGGGAGGGACAGAGGGGAAGGATTTTCAAGCAGACTCCCCTCTGAGTGTGGAGCCCTACAATGAGGGTGACACAACTCTGAGGCTTGACCTCATCACCCATGAGGTCATGTCCTGAGCTGAAACCAACTGAGCCCCACAGTGATGACATTTTTGATGTGGGAAGCAGTACTTCCCACTTTTTTTAATCAGATGAGCTAAAAAGGAATTATTTTCAGAAGAAACATTGGGAATAACTAAAAAAATATAACATTAAATTACCTTATACTCTTTTAATAATGTATGTTAGTTTTATTTGAACCATAAGAATGTGTGGGGATCCATTTTATTGCCAAGCTATCAAGTAGAAATGGGTACAAACAAGTCAGTTTACTCAAATTTTGTTATAATTAACTTTCTTCAGTAATTTACAATAATTAATAGCAATTAAAATATGTTTAATTATTATAATCATATATTTTGTGCACTTTATTCTAGTTAGATTGGCCATCTGTCTGATGACTTTTTAATCTGTTGCTTGTGGTAACATTCACTAGATTATGATTCAATACCAACTGCTCTTTAACGAAGAAAAATTTTTTTTAAAGATTCCATTTTATTATATCTTTAAATTATGAAGTACAAAATAAAACTGAAGTTTGAAGTTCTTTTAAAAAATTGAAAGGTGTACTTTTTTTAGATCATATTAGACAGAATATTATAGTCACATGGTCAGTGAGATAGGATTGATTTATACATACTGGATTTTTGATTTCTATAGAAAATAGGTATGATGTATTTTCCAGAAGGAGCATAATGGGGTGTAATATAAGATGGAACATGAAATATAAGATGCAAAGTTATGAATTAAACCTCTTTTTCTTACATTATCATTGGCAAACACTAAAGAAAAGGAGCTAAATTACATCACATTTTTAATTTGACATATTAGATACTTCAATGAACTGGGTGAAAGTTAAATTGAAAGAATAACAGAGTGAATTAGTCTAATGCAGAGACTTGAATTTACATAGTACCCTTAGAGGTTAAAGCACTATAAAAATATAAGATTCTACATTTTGATTTTACTTATCAATAGATGTCAAGTTAAATTGTGTTCTTGTAATGAGATGAAATGGGGAAAGAGGATTCTCTTCATAGGAATTTGATTTATAATTGTCTTTATTCAGTTCTCTAGCAGAGTGAGGCAGGCTCATATATTCATTTTTAAAGATGCAATTAAAAATTCACTTGAACTATCTGTAATGCTCTGTGCAAGTGGATTGATTGTGAAAGAAAATTTTATAATGAGGCTGTGGTATAGTAGGAAATTTACTGGACTAGGACACAGAAGACCCGTGCTTCTTTGCTAGTTTTGTTAGTTTGTGCAAGGATCTTAAACTCATCAAAACTTGAGGGGAGTTATAATGATTTGTCTGCCTATAATTGGAATTCGTGTGTATGTATAAAAACTAAAAGGAGGCTACATGAAGACCCTTTAACTTAACCATTTGTATAGTGCAATTTTATTATTGTCATACCTAGTAATATGCAAGTTTTATTGTTTTTCTTGTGGCCAAAGGTGTATGTGTGCCTTATCTCATATAATTCTCAATGCACATATATTCAATAGGCATTGTTAGCAGCCCTGTGTGATAAATAAAGAAACTGGCATTGCCCAGGAAGTGGTGGAACCAGGTTGCAAACTTAATCTTACTAAAATTCATACTTTTAGCTAGTATGCTTTTGCTATGATTTCAGTTTTATCCTGTTGTTTATGCTAATATATCCTAAGATATCCTAGAAATTAAGCCGACCTTACAAATCATTAAATATTTTAGTGTCAATGAAGTTCTTTTCAGTCATTTTATAAGTATTATTCTGATGGCTACTTATAAAAAGTACAGCAATTCTCTGAATTTCTCTACCTTTTTTGGGGGGGATATGATTTCATTTTGTATATTATAAATTTTTAAGCTTGACAAGAATAAGGTTGTTATGAAATTTTAGTGTATTTATAGCCTTGGTTCTAAATACGTGACCCTAACTACTACACCATACCGTATGGATGTCTTTTTGAATCATATAAAATGGTAAAAAGGGAATTCTCCATTCTTTGCTTTTATTTTTTTTGAGACAAAAATTAAAGCATTATTTGATGAATTATAAAATTGGAGAAAAACAGATACTGATTTATACCCTGCAGCAGTAATTTAGATTGAATTTTTAAATATAGTAAGAACTACTTTTTTAATTTTTAAGGTTTTGATTATCTAGAGTCGGGAATGTTTCCTGTAAGTCTTCTGAAAAGCCATATACAGTTGTCCCTTGAAAACACAGATTTGAACTTTGCAGGGCTACCTATATGTGGATCTTTTTTTAAATATAAATACAGTATAATACTGTAAATATATTTTTCTTCCTTATGATTTTCATAATAACATTTTCTTTTTACTCATTTCATTTTATCTGCTTATTTTATTGTGAAAATATAGTATATAACATATACAAAATATGTATTAACCTACTGTTTGTTATCAATAAGACTTCCACTCAATAGTCAGTTATTAGTTGTACCTTTTGGGGAAATCGAAAGTGATATGTGGATTTCCTGCTACTCAGGGCTTCACAGCCCTAACCCTTGCCTTGTACTGGAGTAAATTATTGTTCAAGCTACTCATTTCATAAATGAGAAAAGTGGGATGTGAGAAGTGACTTTTCTAAAGTCAAATTGGATCTTATTGGTAGAAGTTGGTTGTATACAGAGAGGGAAAAAAAAATGATCTGCCTGGAAGGTTTAGTATGGGTTAATAAAAATGAACATACACGCTGTTTGTCTTTTTTAAAGGTCTTCAGATGCTGGGTGGCATTTGATGTTACAGCTTCTCCATCCAATGGCCTTTTTTGGATTACTTTCAGCAAAACCAACTGCTTTGGAGAAATGGCATATATGTATCCCTTTTTGAATTTTTTTCACATCTACTTTGCTTCTGTGGTGTTTAGAAATGCTACAACTCGTTACTTACTTTGGAGGCATAAGGTAGTAAGATGATAAAGAGCCTTGGTCTCAGAGTGAGAAGACCGAAGTTGTACCCATTCACACTGCCTTTCAAAGCACCATTTGTAAAATGGGAATACTGTCTCCTTTACCTACTACCATTATACAAATTAAAAGGAGTGATTACATAAAAGCCCTTTGCAAAGTATATATTGATTTTTCTCCTTAATTTTTATGGAGGTTAGCTCTGTGCTCTTGGTAGGTCATTATTTCACTTCTTTAAACATTAATTTCCTCTTTCTTTTCTCATGGAGTTATTTTGGGTATAATTGAAATAATGTGTTTTAAGTATGAAATGTACAAACAACAGTGCCTAGCATATAATAGGCATATGTGTTCGGTTGAATGCAGAAATTGCCCCAGTTTTTCGTTTCTCAGTGTGACTTTGCAATTTCTTCCCATCAAGAAGTGGAGTCTCTTTCCCACCTCTTGAGTCTTGTTTAGTTCCATAGAGAGCAATTCTGAAGGGTGACATTTCTGACCAAGTCTCTAACAACCCAGCATGCTCTGCTCTTTCTCTTGAATTCCTGTTGCCATCGTCAAAATCTGCATGGAGTGTCCTAGAGGGAAACGAGATACCCCATGGGGTAAAGCCTAGTCATAGACCTACCAGTCCCTTGCCCATTCAGCATAAGAATGAACGAGTCCAGCTGAGATTAGCTGAGCTGGGCTTAGATCATGGGACTTCGCAGCTATCCCTAGAGAGTCTATTTAGATTTGTTAAGATAATTGGTTGTTTGTTTTAAACCATAATGCTTTGGACTGGTTTGTGACGTGAACTGATAACACAGGCAAAAAAAAAGAAAAAAAAAAGAATAAAGTAGGCACTTTGATGTTATTAGGATTTCCATCTATCTAATAAACTTCATTACCATGATTACTTGCATTTGGGAACATTTATTTTGGCTTGAATGTAAGGTAAGTTTTTCAAGCTTATCAATCTCCCCAAATAAAATAAAACAGAAGTAAGTAGAGGAATTTATGTTATGTAAAAGTATTTAAAAGATAACTGCATGTGGTTTCATGTGATGGGTAATTAATCCAATCACCAAACCCCTCCCAGAGAGATGTATGTATTCTCTTAGAAGAATTGTTTCATGCTTTAGTCATCAACCTGAATAATGATGCTTGGAAGCAGAATCACTCTCCCCTCCACTCTTTCCTCCTTGCCCCCAGTAGAGCGTGAATTTAATGTGCTTTATAAGGACATTAACCAAAACTTCTAGCATGACCTTGAGAACATATTGAATAAAACTCCCTGAATTGATATAAAAATATTTTTTTAAATTTTCAGAACACATATTTTTGTGTTCTTTCTTTATTATGAACATTAACCAATTGCAAATACAGTTGACCACTTTCTCTTAGTTTGAGAAACTCGTTCTGTTGTTTCATCACAAAAGTGTATTGGTGCCTTGAGCCTGCCCTGTGAAATTTTGCTGTTTAAACAGTGTTTTTTACTGCAGAGCACCCTTAAGCAAAGATATTTACATATGCATGTATATACTTGTCCAATTACTTTTTCTATCCTTGTTATTCACGTTGTGGTGCTTTAGATAAGAGCGGGTTCTTTCCCTGCAATCTTCTTATTAAATTAACTTTATTTTCAAGAAGCTCTAAGGATGAAAAGCACTCCGGATGTTAAATATCATTTAAATATTATATGAAGTGCTTCTTAAGTGTTACATTTGTAGGTAGTAGAACAAAGAGAAACAGGTAGGCAATGTTGAGTGGAAGGCTGAGGGGCAGCCCAGTGACTCTCTTTCATTTTTGGAGGGTTGCTTTGTGTTAAGAACATAAGCAGCTATGCTTTGTTGTCATCAGGGACTTTACAAGAGCAGAACATGAGGGAATGGGCTTAAATCTCAACAGAAAAAAATTGGGGGGTCATATAATTTACTCATTCAAGATAAATGAGACAACTATTTACTGAGGGCATACTGTGTAAGGCTAGGTGTTCAGAGTGCTCTGGATAAAAGTGAACAGACAGGGGACACCTGTGTGGCTCAGTGGGTTAAAGCCTCTGCCTTGGCATGTGGGTCATGGCCTCAGGGTCCTGGGATCAAGCCCTGCATCCAGCTCTCTGCTCAGCGGGGAGCCTGCTTCCCTGTCCCCCTCTGCCTGCCTCTCTGCCTACTTGTGACCTCTGTCACGTATATTTAAAAAAAAAAAAAAGTCTTAAAAGTGAACAGACTGGACAGAAGTTCCTATAGTCACGGGAAACATCCCTTCTTCCTCAGAGGATGATTTGGAAACTCAATCCCAGATCTGCTGGCTCCTAGACTTTCCCCTTACTTATGGAGCTGCAAAAGGAAGATGGAGGTACTATAGATGGCATAAATGATGCTGCAGAGTATTATTGGCAGCGTTAGGATGCTTATCTGAGGCTTCAGATCATCTCAGTCACAGCCTCCGTTCTTTATGGGAGGAGTGACCAGAGAGATGTCTAGACATAATTCACCCACTCCACACTGAAGATCTTGTGATTAACTTTTCATTCAGTGAAATGTTTTTGGGGGGAAGCAAAATTTCTTGTTTCTGGGTTGTGGCAGTTCATCTCTTAATGATATTTTTCTTAGTCTATTTCCATGAAAATAGAAAACTGATTGCCCTTAGCATTCTGGTTTCTATTTTATCATTTGCAAATTTACACTCCTATTCCATTTGTTCTCTTTTTGCTAATATGGGCCTGTGTCACCTTCTAGCTTTATCATTTGTCATCTTCTAGATACAATTAACATTTTCTTTTGCCCATATGCAGATTTTGTTCGTACTCTTAGTTTACTTCTTAGTTTACTTCTTAGTTTACATACACTAAGTCGTGTCACTTTTACTACTTGAGATGTGGATAGCTCTAGTTTTCTATCTCGCTATGCTCGGAGGGCCTGCTAATTTAGGTGAACTCTTCTTTTCTTTTAATATGCCTCCTTGAAAGAATAATTTTAAAATGTGAATCTATCATTTTCTTTTCTAGCAAATATGCAATTCTGTGATTGTGTCTTCTGACAGCATTTATCTATAGCTGTAGATGATCGATTCACAGGCTCGGTCACCTACAATAAGAAGGAAGGGGGGAATGAAAGAAGGTGGGGAAGGTGGTAGGGAGAAATGTAGAGATCTATGTCTTTGCTTGGCTCATCGGTAGGATACCTAAACCAAAGGAGATTAATCTGTTGACCCATGCTTGGTTCACATGCTGGCTTTGCCAGGTATTAAGGTCATTGGGCAACATTTCTCCATTTAAGAGAGATAGAGAACTACTGAATTTATTGTCAGTCCTTCTGGGAAACGCCAGTGTTCACATCTGTAGCATTTACCTTTTCTAGCGTGGCCTACCCTTCAACTGTGAATTTTCCTTTTCTACTACTGGAAGCTCCAGCTGGGTTCTGAGTCTGGATCTGTGATTAATTTTGTGTCTGCTTCCTGTTTGTGATCTGCTCGTTGACCTTGACCTGCCATACTCAGGCCTTGGATCCTGCATCCCGATTCCTGCTGGACAGATTCCTATCCATGGGGACTGTTCTTCTAACTGGCTGTTAATGCAAATCTCCAACAAAAGAGATGGGTTCCTGAAAAGTTATGTTCCCTGTGATATTTTCTCAATTGAATCACTTAAAAAGCACGGGGAGTACTTGCTATTTTAAAGGCTACTGGTAATGAGGTATTTTATAAAGTGAAAGACCTTTTTACAAGGCAAATTATAACCCTTATCCCCCAAATTCATCTCTCTCTTTCTTTTTCCTGATGTTTTGTACTGAAATTCCTCAAGGCTGGGTACATGCAGGGCCACCACCTGTGGCCACAAGAGCTGCGTACCGTGCACTTGCAGGGGATGTTATTCATGGTGACCTTCGTGTCTGCAGCCACACTCAGAACCACATGGAGGGGGCATGTCAACATTTCTTTGATCTTTCCTTCAACCTGAATTTAATAAACTCATTGTCTTTTGTTTTTCTTTTGAGGTTTATGGTAATAACTCCGCCTTTTTTTTCTTTTTGTTTTTCTTTCTTTCTTCCTTTTTTTTTTTTTTTTTTTTTTTTTGGTGATTCATTTCTTAACATGCGGCCAGTGCTGGGATTGTCTTGCTTGGCTTATTTGCCATGTCACATTGGCTAGCTCTACAAGCCCATGTCCCTGTGGTGCAAGAAAACCAGTGTCTTATTCCTTCGTTCATTTCTTACTGTATCAGCTTATTTCAACTTCTGCTGGCTCTTTCCTTTTATTCTTCTTTGTAGGATTGTTTTTGGGTTCTCACTAAATTCAAGGGACCTTCTTACCTCCTCTTCTGGCCTTCATATTATGGCATCTAAGAACGTCAAAGTGTCTAAGCTATATACCTTTTTTTTAAAATCTAATTCTTTCCCAATAATAAATTCCACAAGAGAGAGATGGCTGAAATTTTTTTTTATTCAGAATTCGTCACATAAAATCTTCTGATCTGATGAAGAGATAGGGTCAATTTAAGCATCATTAAAGAAGATGATATTTTTTAAAAATTTTATTTATTTATTTATTATTTTTTTAAAGATTTATTTTTATTTTTATTATTTTTTTAAATTAATTTTTTATTTTTTATAAACATATATTTTTATCCCCAGGGGTACAGGTCTGTGAATCACCAGGTTTACACACTTCACAGCACTCACCAAAGCACATACCCTCCCCAATGTTCATAATCCCACCCCCTTCTCCCACACCCCCTCCCCCCAGCAACCCTCAGTTTGTTTTGTGAAAGAAGATGATATTTTTAATAATAAAATCCACCTTATATTGAATATTCTCTCTGTACTACAAAGAAATAATTGCTGATTTTTTTTAAGATTTTATCTGTTTATTCGACAGAGAGAGAGAGAGATCACAAGTAGGCAGAGAGGCAGGCAGAGAGAGGACAAGGAAGCAGGCTCCCCAGAGAGTCTGATGCAGGACTGGATCCCAGGACCCTGGGATCATGACCTGAGATGAAGGCAGAGGCTTTAACCCACCGAGCCACCCAGGCGCCCTCATTACTGATTTTTACGGTAACTATTTGAAGTCAACATTTCTGTTTCCATTTTATAGATGAGGAAGCTATGCCTTCTGGAGGTTTTATAAATTGTTCAAAGTCAGACCACTAATTAGTATATGTGAATTCTGCCTTTATAATTCCAAATCTCATTCTTTTGATTATAACAAGCTGTTACATATGTCCTAATTTTTAAAATATATAGCAGTTACTTTGCCGCTATGAATATAAAGTATTCTTTATTAGGTGTTGATTGTGCTTTTAGGGAAGTAAATTCTACTCAGAACTGTCATGTTAAGAAAGTGATACAATGGATTAAGAGCTAGTTAATTTTACAAATTTACAAATCTCCCTGAGAAACATTCCTAGGCTGTGTTGTTGTTTGTGTTTGTTTTCTTCCTTCTATTTCTTCCCTGGCTGTAGTGTTGTAGCCTTGAATATTACATTTATAATATCATTAAACACTTGTACCAGTGGCTCCTCCCTCTTTATCGATTTTCCCCTTTGTTTTGAAAAATAAAGGGTACATAGAAATTAGAGGAAGAGCCCACATGTTTTCAGATACCCTCAGGTGTGTCTGGAAGTGCTTTATACTCTAGGAATGGTTCCTTCATGGGAGTTTCTATGTGAGCACACAAAAGGGAAGCAGGTTGGAGAAGCAGAAAATTTTTATGTAGCATTTTTGATGATGTTGGAAAATTAAGAGACTTTAGAAGAATTAGGCATTTATCTAAACAAGTCTTTTGCTTGTTACAGTAGTCTGAATTTTATAATTACTGGTTTTTGAGGTTAGTGTTAACTTGCTGAAGCCAAGAGGTTGTCTTTGAGGTATAAAACTTGGAAGGATGGGGTATCTGGGTGTCTCAGTTGGTTAAGCCTCTGCTTAGGTCATGAAGCCAGGGTCCTGGGATCAAACTCTGCATCAGGTTTCCTGCTCAGTGGAGAGTCCTGGGATCAAACTGCATCAGGTTTCCTCTCCCTCTACTGCTCCCCCTGCTTATTCTCTCTCTCTGTAAAGTAAATAAAATCTTAAAACAACAACAACAACAACAAAATACCAAACCTTGGAAGGATATGCATTCTTCCAAACCTGAAAATAGGCATACATCTCACATGTAATGTGAGCAACTTTCACCTACTAAAGTTCCTATAATCTAGTAGATGCATATTTTACACTCTTGCTCATGATCACCTAGTTCTACAGAGTCATAGGTTCAAGTAGTGTTTATTAAAAGGAACAGGAAATCCAAGTAAAAAACATCCTAGATACTCTTGTTTACTCTCCATTTTTATGTTCATATGTGTGAAAGAAAGAGGAGGGGGTAATTGTGTATGTGTTTGTTGGAGTTGTTGGGATAAATGAATGAAAGTTTAATTATAAGACTCTTTTTTCCTCCCAATATGGTATTTTCTATAATTTAATGTTGCCTTCCTGCTATCTACCTACCTATTGATTCTTTTGCATTTTTTATTCATTCAAGCTCATGGAATAAATGTGTTTTTCAATAAGGTTATTTAACTGAGTTGCTCCCTTTTAACTGTTATCTGATTGAATTTTAAGTTTCAATTTTGAAATGATATCATTGTAGAATGTTAAAAATGAATTGAATATTGTAATGATAACTTGAAATTATAATGCATACTTTTACCTGGGGTCCACTTTATTCTATATTTTAAGATTTTTGTCTGTTGTTTTTTTGTGATGGAAATATACGGCAACAATGTGCATCCACCCATGCATATTCTTGGAGTGTATTAGGAAAGTAGTAGAGAGCACATGTAAGCACTCAGAAATAAATGCTCATAATGATCAGGAACTGAGCATTTTACATAGCAATTAGTACCTATCCTAGAAAGATATCTAGGTTAATTGAGAATGTAACTATGTTTCTTTGGGAAACCAGCATACCTGGGATCAAAGCAATTTGTCTGGAAGTTCACCTTAGTTTGTTAAAAGACAACGAACAATAGAATCATGGAGCAAGGAGTGAATGTGGTATATATAATATCACAGAAATGATGAAAAGAAGTATTATCTTTGAAATAATTTTACATTTAGAGTGCAAAAGGAACATTGTATCATGTCACTTTCCTTAGGAAAGTGACATGATACATCTTTAACAAGATGGTGCTTGGTACATACTTGTTCGTTGATTGAATGAACAAATGGATGGATAAGTATATGAATGTAAAGATAAATCCAAGGCCACAGCAATGGAAGGGAAAACGTATAGATTAGAAAAAAAGGATCAGAGAAAACAAGGAACATAATAGAAATACTATAGGTGAGTGAGATGGTGGGGGGTAATGGTGGAAGAAGTTGTTCAGGACTTGATAACTATTAAAAAAAGGGTGAGTCTGGAGGTGCAGACATTGGTGAGAAAGGGAGAGGGGAATAGTCTTTGCCTTTGTAATTTTAACTTAGTCCAGTACAGCATCCTTGGAATTTGATTTTTTTTTTTTTTGAGGTTTACTGTTTGTTTTTTTAAATTTATTTTTTATTTTCAGCATAACAGTATTCATTATTTTTGCACCACACCCAGTGCTCCATACAATCCGTGCCCTCTATAGTACCCACCACTTGGTACCCCGACCTCCCACCCCCCGCCCCTTCAAAACCCTCAGACTGTTTTTCAGAGTCCATAGTCTCTCATGGTTCACCTCCCCTTCCAATTTCCCCCAACTCCCTTCTCCTCTCTAACTCCCCATGTCCTCCATGCTATTTGTTATGCTCCACAAATAAGTGAAACCATATTATAATTGAGTCTCTCTGCTTGACTGATTTCACTCGGCATAACCTCTTCCAGTCCCGTCCATGTTGCTACAAAAGTTGGGTATTCGTCCTTTCTGATGGAGGCATCATACTCCATAGTGTATATGGACCACATCTTCCTTATCCATTTGTCCGTTGAAAGGCATCTTGGTTCTTTTCACAGTTTGGCAACCGTGGCCATTGCTGCTATAAACATTGGGGTACAGATGGTCCTTCTTTTCACTACATCTGTATCTTTAGGGTAAATACCCAGTAGTGCAATGGCAGGGTCCTAGGGAAGTTCTATTTTTAATTTCTTGAGGAATCTCCACACTGTTCTCCAAAGAGGCTGCACCAACTTGCATTCCCACCAACAGTGGAAGAGGGTTCCCCTTTCTCCACATCCCCTCCAACCCATGTTGTTTCCTGTCTTGCGAATTTTGGCCATTCTAACTGGTGTAAGGTGATATCTCAATGTGGTTTTAATTGAATCTCCCTGATAGCTAATGATGATGAACATTTTTTCATCCCATACTGAGAATTTACAACCACTCTCCCATCTTTTTCTTCCACCAGTATTTCTGTGTTTGTCCTGATAGTATATAAATCTTACACTTGGGGCTCTTTTTGACAAGGTTCTTCCTTTATTTGCATATATATATATTTTTTTCCTCCGGTCATATACTTTTATCAGTCTTTTTGTTTGTCTGTGTTTATTTGTATGCTTCATAAGTCTTACCTTGGGGCATTTGATTTTTGAGGGAAATTTTCCATACAGTGTCACTGATTCTGTATTCATCACTTTTCTTTGTAGGGTCTTAGAGAGTAAACCCCTCTTATCTTCTACCTAAAAGTTCCAAAAGATTAACAGTACCTAAAATATTAAATTTGTAAAGATAGAATCAGCATCATGATTAGTGGAAGAAAAAACTAAGAGATGTAAAATTAAAAACCCTATAAAAGGTTTAAATTTTTAAAAAGCTTTGGATTTGGGATAAGAAGATCTGAGTAATGGTTTCCTTTCTGGGTACAAATCCAAGGTTTATGGGTCCCTGAGGATTATATATTTTGGGAGGTTCTTTTAAAAATATTAATATAAAATTAGACATAGGGCTTTGAGAGTAGTCAGTGAAAATAAATGCCCTGGAAATGTAATTAACTGCACTAAAATGTCACCTTTGCTTAGCCGTGTTCTTACTGACTGACGTTTTAGGAGACCACATTGACTTCTTTAAACTTCAGCTTTCTCTTCTATAAAATGGTGCAAGCAATAATTTCCAATGAAATGTTGGTGTGATTTGTAAGTATATTGTTTGTTTTATGGGAGACACTGCTTTATAACTTGAAAATGATATAGAATTAGTCATTGTTGCTATTATATTATTATTTTATCTTTATGACATTTACAATATTCCTTTTTTTAAAGTAGGAAAAAAAGGCAAATCAGTCCCTTTTTAGTATTTCTCCCAAAAAACTAAAACCTGTTGACCAATATTTTAATGCTCTTTTTACTAACTCTTATTTTATTCATGGAGATCATGTTCCTTAAGCATTGGGCATGTATCTGGCTATGCTGTACCAGGTGTGGATTTCAGCCAGCTGACTGGCTAGGGCTAAAAATACTCAACTATCTACCATTGCTCAGTTAAAGTTTTTTCTTGACTCCAGCTTCTACTTGTCAAATTCTAATTTTTGCCCTCAGGAAATGGAATTACTTGATAACTCCCTTTTCCTTACTAGTTCTGGTTCTTGTCATTCTGTCAAAAAGAAAAAGAAATTTTTTTTTATAATAAAAGTAAAAAGTTATATTGAAATTTTTAGAAATTTCAGTTATGTTTTTATATAACATCTGTCTCTTTAAACTTGATGGTTGTCTCATATTTCTGCATTTCCTAATAGCATCCCCTAGGGCTGTAATTCTTAAAAGCAAATTATTATATTTTCACTTCTTTCTTAGGTGCTGGGTTTTCTGCACAGAATGTAATTAGTTAAGCTCTTTATTCTGAGTATAAATATAAGGACAGAAGATAAGATTATGCATGGTTGACATAAAACACCCCTTTACCCATTTTGGTTGCTGAAGGGGAACTTAGTACTCTTAGTCCTCATTATAGCACAGCTATGTGTGTGTATGTGTGTGTATGAGAGAGAGAGAGAGAGAGAGAGAGAAGAAGAGAGAGCGTGCCAGAGTTAGAAGGGGCAGTCAAGGGAAAGACGAGAAGAGGGAAATAATTGGAATGTGTCTGATTATTTTACCACCTCCCCTAACTAACAGATCAGTTCCAGTTCCCAAAAGGCACATCTGTCTCCAAGGCCACCAGGATAGTCTTAAGTGCAGTCTGAAAGAAAACAGAGAGGAGATAACAGAAAAGGCAGTCTTGAAGCAAGGTAACCCTCAGCAAGTTGCCTGTCTTCTGAAAGCCTTATTTTTCTCATGTACAAAATGGTAAATATTGTAATTACCCAATAGGATTTTTGTGAAGATTCAACCTGATAATACTTGTAAAATGCCAGTTTGTAAGTACCCAGTAGTATTTGCCCCTCACACCAAGGGTTTTGGATGGAGTATGTGCATATCAAGGGCTTGGTGCCAAGACTGGCCCCTGGGAAGTGGTCAGTGAAGATGGTAGGTAAAGCTTAGGGGCAGGAGCCGACGTTTACAGTGTTTCCAGCTTAATACCATCTCTCTGTGCAGAAGGGAGTGCAAAAAGGAGTGTGGAGGAGGGGGGAGTGGAATGCTGTGATGGAAGGATTTAAAGATTAAGGACAATTTTCTGAAAGCTTCTTTCCTTTTTAAAAGCTTCAGATATACTTTTTAAAAAGTTATTCCCTCTGGACTGATGATGTGAAGATGTTGCTTTATAAGTAAGGCACTGAGCACCCTGAGAGATGCTACTCCTTAATGTTGCATTTTAATGCAGATGTTCAAAGTATTCAAAAAAGTAGTACCTACTACTCTCCTAGAAGTAGCGATACTGCTGTTCCTTCAAAGAGCAGAATCAGGACTCTGTATAGTCCTTTTTATACCAATAAAAGCTGGTGTAAAAAGAGTAGTCCATTGATAAACAATGAATACAGAGATAGGTGTCGTGATTTTAGTGAAAGCCTCGGGGAAGTAAAGGATCTTGTTCATGTTCACAGAGCTGTAAGCGACAGGGTTGGAATTCATCCCTGGCCTGGCCTCTTCCATGACTACCACACGCAAGTGCTTTAGATTTTTTTGAATGAAGTTTTAAAAAGTCAGCCAACAAAATTTTCTTTAACTGTTGGCCAATCGCATCGGCCACCTGTGAGTGTGGGGGTTTCTTTACACACACATGGCCATCACAGGCATCTAAACTACACCCCGACACGCACTTATAACCCAGTCTTTTTGGACCCTGAGTCAGCCCTTTATGAGCTTCCTTCTCCTGTTAAGTGTTGTGATTCCATCCAGTCATGGGTCAGCAAATATACTTCAGTAGCCTCTCACATTCTTGATAAATAATTGATAAGGTTTGGTGGACATGAAGCATGAAGGGGATTCAACATGTAATTGCATTGAAGATTATATATTTTCAAAAGCATGGTTGAAAGATTTCCATTGAAACTTCTGTTCAACAGTTTTCCAGAAGTCAGGCTAAACCTAGGAAGTAGTATGAAATACTATTCTTAGAGTTAAGTATTTTTATAAAGACACAACATGAAGGTTTGGGAACAGTCAGACTAAGTATATTTTACTGCGTTCTTCACTTCAAGAAAATTTGATTTCACTTTTTCACAATATGGTACACATGAAGGATGCCAGCTGGTAAAACTTACTTCTTATTTATCATCCATGCCTTAGGGAGGATACAGGATGAGTCCCAGGGAGAAAATGAAAACACATGTGTACAATTTTATTGAAACAATGCAAAACTTCAAAAATACAGTGTGGAATAGATCATCTTATAGAATTTCCAATTCCTGTTCAAAACAAAAAAGAAAGTGAGTACTTTTGTACATTACTTTTTCAATTTTTAGACAAAGCATAATCTCATTTTACACATTTTCTCTAAATTGTTCATTATTTCAGATATGTAAAATTCATGCTTATTCTTATGCCTGACTAATGGTTTTTCATAAGCTTACATGGTAAATCTTTTATATATTTACTTTTAGCTCTGATTCCATTACATATGGATTAAAGGAAAAAAAGATTTTTGAAAGAATACAAAACACTATAAATAGTCTTGATCATTGTGTTGATGTGGTAAAATACAGTGAAAAATTTATTCTCATTTTCTGAGATGTTAATTCCCTCCTTGCCCTAGACAGATATTCTCATAAATTATGTATTTATAATGAATTTTAATAATTGTTTCACATATATATGTAGATTCTTTCCAGCCTATATATCGGTGGTTTCCTTTGAATTTTTAAACTAGACTTCATTTTTTCCTTCATGACACTTAATATCTCTTCAAAAAGATGAAATCAAAATGGTCATTATAATAAGCTTAGTAAGATTAATCTCACACATGGTTTTCAAATGGCAGATGTTTAAGATTGATTGGAAGAGACATGGTGAAGTGCAAATTGGAGAAATGGCTGGGAATTTTTTTTTTGCTTAATCATCTTTGATTTTTCCTCTCTTACCACATTAAGAAACCATAATCTGACAGAGACCAAAGCACCTGAATAGAAAGAGCTTGCTCCTTCATAGCAGTGACTTAGTATTAGGACCATGGTGTAAAGTGGGAAATCCTTTATCATAGCTTTTACTATACATTAGCTCCAGTTTTTGTGATGCCGTGGGTGTAAAATGCGTGGTGATGTCTTTAAAAGCTGAAATAAAACATACAGGGATAGAGAAACCCTAGCTTAATTATTGCTTCATTCGAGGTGATCATTTTTTATTGTTGATTTCCAGAATAGTCAGTTCAACTGAATCTTAGGGTAGCAATCAAGAGACTCTATTCCAGTCTTGATTAAGTCTTCTATCCCCACCACACCACAGATGTTCCCCTATGTTGGATAAAAATAAGATAATTGCATAATTTTTCTCAACCTTACCTGCTGAGAGAATGGGATGTAATATCATAAAATTTTAAAATATAAGTTTGAGGTAACATCTTCAGACCCAAAAATGTGATTTCCATAATTCACATTTCAGACATGCTTAATAAAATAACATTATAATAAAAGTAATCACTAAATCAGCTTAAGAACTATGAGTTTGTTTGATAGTGTGTGTCATGTGTATGTATGTTTAAGGGCTTCTGGAGAGAGACTACTGCTATGTTACAGGCTACAATTGTATGTGTCTGCAGAAAAAGAGGGTGAGAGTTAATTGCCATATAAATTAGTCATGGATGATTCATGTGTCCAGGTATTCTGCTGTGTATGTGTGCCTGTGTCTTTTATTGTTGTTTTCTTGCTTTCAATACAGATTTGTGAAGGAGGAGGTTAAGTACAAGGAGTAATAGTTGGAACACACTGATACCAAGTGTTGGTTCTCTGTCATTAAATTTATTTAGGCTCAGCTGCACTAAGAGATCATTTTTCTTTTTTTTTTTTTTAAAGATTTTATTTATTTATTTGACAGAGAGAGATCACAAGCAGAGAGGCAGGCAGAGAGAGAGGAAGGGAAGCAGGCTCCCCGCTGAGCAGAGAGCCCGATGTAGGACTCGATCCCAGGACTCTGAGATCATGACCTGAGCCGAAGGCAGCGGCTTAACCCACTGAGCCACCCAGGCACCCGAGATCATTTTTCTTCTGCAGCTTTGAATTGTTTTCCTACTGATTTGGTTTTACTTACATTTAATTTTAGTGATTCTTAAGTGTTTTATAAGCAACCAAAAACATCCTATGAAATAAAAAATGATCTAGTTATGTATTTTTCTCATGTTAAAACAGTGCTTTCTCAATGCAGAGTTCTCTTTTAAATATTATTTCTCTGACTAAATTATTCTTTTTTGAACTTTTTAATAAATCAAATGAGTTTTAAGTTTACTGGGACCAACTTTGGGTTCTAGTTTGTAAGTAAACTGAGAAGAGTCATTTCTGTGATTAGTTAAAAATGAGTGAAACATCACTACTTGGGTAGGTTCATATTAAAATAAGTGGATTGATTGAGATTATCTATGATTGCTAGATTACTAAAATTGGTTATCATCCTTTATGATTACAGCTCTTATGATAAACAACAACTCAAAAATATTATAGTCACCACTTTATAATTGTCAAAAGCAATCAAGATTTAAATATATGATTTACTCTTTGAAAGTCTTTTTATTTTAGGAGGTTAGCCATAATGTATAGGCAGAGACTTTCTCACCTGTCTTTTGGTAAAATACGAACTGCACTCCTGTATTAATTTTAAAGAAACCAGTAGTTTTTTCTCATTATAACCACTTTTTCTCTTTGAAAGGAAGATAAACTTGCTTATGGTTCTGTATTTTTTTAATAACATATATTAGTAAGCATTCCAGAATTTTTTTTTAAGATTTTATTTATTTATTTAACAGAGAGAGACATTGCAAGAGATGAGATATAAGAAGGGGGAGTGGGAGAGCGAGAAGCAGGCTTCCCACTGAGCAGGGAGCCTGATGTGGGGCTCAATCCTAGGACCCTGGGATCACGACCTGAGCCAAAGGCAGATGCTTAATGACTGAACTACCCAGGCGCCCCCAGGATTTTCTTTTAAAGAAATTTTATTTGTTTATTTTATAAAGAGTGTGTGTGTATGCATGTGTGTGTGTGCAGGCAAGGGGGAGAGGCAGAAGGAGAGGGAGAGATTCTCAAGTCTCCTGGCTGACTGTGGAGCCTGTGGTTGGGGTTCATCTCACTACCTGAGCCAAAATCATGAGTGGGTCACTTAACTGACTAAGTCATCTAGATGCCCCAGAATTATAGAATTATAATATAATTATATACCTATATATATATATATGTATATATTTATAATTATAATTATAGAATTATAGAATTTCAAAGTATATAGAATAATGTAGAAAATTTTGAAAATATGAATTTTTACTTTCTCAGAGTTAAAAACTATAAACTGTTCACCCTATATCTTTCTAGTACTTTTCTATCAATTATGTAATATAGGGATTTTTCATTTACAAAATCTTTATGCTGTTCTATGGTACATATTGCAATACAAGTCTGCTTTTTATGTATCAATATATGTGGGAGACTTTCCTTGTAAGACATATTGGTCTACCTCATTTTAAAAAAAGTATTTTATTTATTTATTTGACAGAGGGAGAGATCACAAGTAGGCAGAGAGGCAGGCAGAGAGAGAGAGGGGGAAGCAGGCTCCCCACTCAATCCCAGGATCCTGAGATCATGACCTGAGCCAAAGGCAGAGGCTTAACCACTGAGCCACCCAGATGCCCCCCTCATTATTTTTAATGCTTGTTTAATAGTATATTATTGAACCATCATTTATTTAGCCAGTTTCCTCCTTTCAGACGGACATTTAGGTTGTTTTCAGATTTTTGCCATTAAAATTAAATATATATTATATAATGTAAATATATATAATTTAATATGACATTAAATATATGTGACTTATTTTGAAAGTGAGGGAATATTTGAGTGTGTTGGTATATTTTTTTTAAAGCAACTGACAGAAATCCAAACAAAATGAACTCACATGCCCAAACAGAGAAAAACAATCTTTTGATTAATACAAGGAAAGTTTTTGAGGTATATCAGTTTAAAGTATGGAAAAATTCAAGTTCCAAGTTTTTAACTGTCTCTGAAACTCTGATCTATACTCCTCTATGTGAGATTTATTCTCAGAGCAGTTCATTCCATGTGTCAGAAAAGATAGCTACCAGTTGACTTAGGTTTATGAGGTCCTCACATACACTCAGCTTCTAGAGAAATTCTTTCTCTTCCAGAAACCAATATGAAAATCTTCCCATGGGACTACATCTACTTTTGTTATGTTACTACATTTTGAAATACTCCAATACTCAAAAGGGTGAGGAAGCCATAGTACTGCACGCCCAATACTATGATTGACAGTCTCCACCGTGACAACATAGAATGGAAGAAATTGTCCAAAGAAAAAACAGATACAAGGAATATCAACCCTTCAGATTTGGATAGATGCAGCCAAATTATACTTGTGAAGCAATTTGTACTACAGCCAAAGTATGTGAAATAATTTCTCTGTATTATACCAATACTACATCACATTGGTCATATTAGTTTGGTGAGTTTAACAAAAAGTCTTTATTTTATTTTGTATTTCCCTTTAATATTAGTGAGTTGTGGTATTGTTTTCATATACTTATTAGCATTTCCATTTCTTCTATGGATTTTTTTTGTTTATTTTGTATTAAGTGATTTGTTTTTCTTACATTGTTTACACAAAATATTATATACACCCTGGGTAGTAATATTCTGTTACCTAGGTAGCACATAAGTTCTCTAGTCTGAAGTACATCTTTTGGTTTCTCCATGTCCTTCATTATACTTTCTGATTAGTGCATATTTCTGAGGAAGGCTTGACTCATAATAAGATAGTCTCAGTGTTTCTTCTAACATTTTTGAAAATTTTAAAAATAGGGTTATTTTATACCTTTAAAAACAAAACAATGATAGCCTATTGGAATATATTCTCTCAGTAGATGGGTAGACAAGCAAGCATGCTTTGGTTGGTCCTGGAGAGGAGATTAAGGCTTCCCGTAGGAGGGCATCATGGCTGTTACTTCTTAACCACATACATCAGTAAGGAAGCATCTGTTTCATCTGTGTCATCTGCACCCGCTCCTTCCATCTTTCCGTACCACCATCCTCAGAATGTTTGTCCTTGTTCCAGACTTATCCCACTTTAGTCACAAGATGCTAGGCATCATGTGTTTACTTGCTGGTGTCCAAAGGAGAAGGGAAAGAAATGCAAATGGTGGAGAGGACTCCTTCATATATGAAGGGAAATCTTTCCCAGAATAGTTCCTAGCATGCATCCCTGTATTTCTTTAGCCAGAACTGAGTCTCAGAGCTACTACCTCCCAGGCCAGTCCCAGACAAAGGTGGGTTCGATCTCTAATCAGTTTAAACCTGTCATTATTCACCGCCTAGAGCCAGGGGCATCGCCACTTGAACATATTTGGTAGCAAGAAAAATGAAAGGGAAAGGTTAGTGTATGGGCAAACAATAAAGTGTAATATACCAAATATACAAATACTTTGTAAATATACAAATACTTTAGAGAGGGGTTTTTTTATGTATAAGTTCTTTTTGCTTATCTCATATTCATGGAAGGACAGTTTTTTCTTCCAGTATCACAGATAGGGAAGCTGAGATCTAGAATATTACATGCTGTGTCTATGGGGCGCCTCAGTGACTCAGTCAGTTAAACATCTGTCTTCAGCTCAGATCAGGATCCCAGGGTCCTGGGATCAAGCCCTGCACTGGGCTCCCTGCTCTGTGGAGAGTCTGTTTCTCCCTCTCCCTCTGCCCCTCCCCCCTGCTTGTGCTCTCTCTGTCTGTCTCTCAAATAAATAAATAAAATCTTTAAAAAAATAAGAAATAAAATTACATGATATCTCTAATATTGCAAAACTGGTAAGAGACAGGAAAGAATTTAATTCTGGCCTTCTAAGTCCTAGTGTAAGGCTTTATTCCTAAGTCACAGTGTCTATCATTTAAATAAACATGTCTTTAAAATAATAAGAATGTAGTAGGATTAAATATGCCTCTGAAGCATCATCCACAAAATTCTAATTCCTTTTTTTTTCCTTAGGTACATTAAAATTGTCTGGGGAATAGCTAAGCACTAGAGATGGCCTCTCCGTAGAAAGAAATAGTGGCTGCATAGCAAGATCCATAAGTAATTTCTCTCACAAAGGAAACTTGCAATTATTAAATTAGGTATAAGAAACTTTTTCAGGGCACCTGGGTGGCTCGGTTGGTTGGGCGACTGCCTTCGACTTGGGTCATGATCCTGGAGTCCCGGGATCGAGTCCTACATCGGGCTCCCTGCTCAGCAGGGAGTCTGCTTCTCCTGCTGACCTCTCTCCTCATGCTCTCTCTCTCTCATTAATAAATAAATAAAATCTTAAAAAAAAAAAAAAAAACTTTTTCAGAAAAGTGTTCAAGGCAAGTTGAAAACATGAATTGGGTGGATTCATGGGTGATTTCCATTTCTGTGGGAATGAGATAGAAGGCAAAGCTACCTTGTATGTAATAGTTCACAGTTCAAAAATATGTATGAAAGACTTGCTGTAAAGGATTCCACTGGCTTGAAGATATTGCCAGATTTTTGTTTGTTTTGTTTTCTAAATAGAAAAAAGCAAAACAGATGCTGTTTTGTTTAGAGTGTCTCCCCTAAGTACTCCTATATTTTACAGACTATCGTTCAGGTTTTTTATTGTCTACTGTAGGAATTCATTCTAAAGCAATCCTGACATGTCACATATAAGCTCTTAAGACTTTCGCTTCTCTCTTGTTTCAAGTGATAATGCAGTGCTAAGAACATTAATGTCTGAGGATCTCTTCTGCTGACAGCCAGTCTGACATCCTGGTTCAGATAAACTAAATTTCAGTGTGGAAACAGAAGTAAACATTTGCTGCATTATGAATATTCCAAGCACCGAGGGTAATAAAAGATGATCTACATGGATCCTTATTGTGTGAAAGTTGTTTGTTTTTATTTAAAGTGTCCTTGTTTAGTAGACATACATGATTTGCAGAGGTGCCAATTCATAATCCCTTTGATGTTTTATGGTCTGTTCTTGAATATCTGGAAAGTAAAGAGAAACATCCTTTCCCATTACTTTTTATGTGAGAAGATAAGTGTTTTGTTTTGCTTGCAATGTAGATTTTAGAGTGCTAGGTTTCTGGATCAACCTGTTGATCTATTGTATATTATCTGTCTATCTATCTCTATCTATCTATCTATCTATCTCTCTATCTATCTTTTGGGAATTCTTTCTGGTTGCTTATGCTTTTAACACTTTATTTCTTTAATGATAAGAAAGAGAATCCAGTCACATGAGGAGGTAAATGAATTTTGAGGTGCCTGTGATAAATTTACAAGTGATTCATGTGAATGGATTAATAATAAAAAGTTTAACAAATTGGAGAAAGTAGTGAAGTTAATGCAAGGGATTTACCAAACATTTTAGTTGTGTAGACTTTGGACTAGAGCATACATATTATAGTGCAAATGTCAAAGTGAAAAAAATCCATTGGTATATTGTTAACATTTCATAAAATACTGCTTATACAATAATAACTTTATATTGTGTGCCTTGAATACTTTAGTTTTTCACCTATAAAATGATGAACTTACTAGATCAAGGTCATAAACTCAAATGCCTATGGAGGACCATAATATACAGGGAACAGCAAAGGATCTAGAACTAGAGAGTACATGTTTTGTCCAAGGTGGTCTGTTTTTTCCCTCCCTCCTTTCCTTCCTTCCTTTCTCCTACACAACATGGTTCAAACAAAATATATTTGAGAGCTGAATTTAGCCAATGGGACTTCACGTTGAGATTTCTGAAGATTTCTGAAAGAGAATGACAACTCATATCCCAACTTTAAAAAATGGATATGTTTTTCATACCAATTAAGAACCATTTCTTCACTTGAAACTTTTACTTGCTTAATTCTCTTACACACACACACACACACACATTTCTGGAGACTAATGTCACTGGTTGAGATGTTAACGCGGATCATATCATTCTTTGCTTTACTTGGCTAGATTCTTTAGGTGTCAGTAGATCATTGTCACTTATTTTTATGAGTATGAGTATGCAAAACTAATGGGAAAAAAAAAGAGTAAATTCACTTAAAGGATTTTTATTTTCCTTGCAATTCACATTTCATCTCTTGTTACCTAGTACTAGTGGTTATGAATCTTGAATACTTAGGACTATTTAATCAATTACAACTTATCCTAGGCTCAGTAGACATTATACAATTATGGCAATGTTCAAGTTTAAGATGATGCCAGGATCAAGTTATGTTCAGTATCATGTCCGTGGGAAAATGACCAGTCTGGGTTATTCAGTTTACTGTGGTAAGTTTTCATAAGCTCTTGGATCTCCTGGAGCATAATCTGCACAAGAGTAGGGGCTTTGCTGTTTTTATTGCTGTGTTTACAGTGTTTACAGTAGTTATACTCAGTGTTGAGAATAGTGTCTGGATATAACAAGTGCTTGATAAAAATGTGTTTAAGTAATTATTGGATTGATTTTGAGAAAATATTTTAGGATGCCAGGTACAGATATAGCAAATATCATTTAAGGGAAACTTAAATAGGTAGTTTAGGGAAGAAAATTAATAGGAAGTTTGAAAAATATTTTTTTAGTAGGTTTTGAAATTATGGGATGAGCATTTTATTTCTCATTGCTGTAATAGCAACTTCTGAGGGAATTTTGAAAATTAAAAGATTTCTTTTTTTTTTTAATTTCCAAGGAAAAACTATGAAAACAAAATGAGACATTTACGTCAGTGGTACAACTGAATTCATTTTGTAAATAGACAATGTTGATAAATGTAGCCTTACTGAAACTATCCTACACCTATTAAATTTGTAAATAAATGAGTCATTAACTGTAGCTATACTTAATTGTTAGTGTTTACAGTAATTATGGAATTATCTTGTTTTCATTCATTCCTTATTCTGGCTTTGTTGAATAGTGCTTTGAAGAGTGTGTTTATACACTTGTACATATACACTCACGTACACCCACGTACACGACTGAAGCAGGTTATGTACCTTTGTTATTTGTAGACATTCTCCTTCTTAAGTGTACTGTCTGCAGTTTGCTCTGCTTAATTACATATTCCTTATTATTTCCGAATGTCCACCCAACTGTAGGTCATTTAAATGCTGACAGTCTCTACTTTATAACTAATATACTAAAAATAGCATTCCTTAACTCATTGATAATGTGTCATTTGAGTAATGGAATGCCTGTTTGAAAACAAACTCCAGCTCATATTTATATTGTGTTCTCATTGTTTTATTTCATGACTGTAGTGCAGAACATTGATTGGCAGTTTATATCATTTATCTACTGCTACATCAGAAACCATGCCTACTTAGTGACTGAAAAGGCCCATGATTGGTGTTGCTCATGAATCTTCAACTTGTCAGGACTTCTAGGAATGGCTTGCCTCAGCTGGGGCGGTTTCTGGTAAGAAGTGGGTGTTCACTCTTAAGGTCACTCATTGGAACAGAGTGTCGACTGGAAGCTCAGCTGCAGCTGTGGGTCAGTGGCCCTCCTTTCTTTCCATGTAAACCTCTTCCCTGGCTGCTCATGAGGTTTTTCATGGTAGTTAACTTCCAAAACATCATAAAAAAATTAAATGTAAGTGCATGGTATTAATATGCCTAACTTTGGAAGTCACATAGCATCCTTTAATCTGTACTTTATTGGCCAAGGCAGTCTCAAGGGCTCACCTAAGTTCAAGGGGAGAGGACATAGACACAATTACTTAATGAGTGATTAACAATGTTTTAGAAGAGCATGTAGGACAGGCGTTATTGTTACGTTCACCTTTGAAAACTAATTTGTCATCATGCAAAAACCTCTTTTTTTTTGCTTTCCAAAACACTCTTAGAAATGGACATTGGGGAGGGTATGTGCTTTGGTGAGTGCTGCCTGGTGTTCACAGACCTGAATCATTTCCTATGCATCCTGAATCATTTCCTATGCATTTACATGATTTCCTTCTGATTTGGAGCTTTCATAGCCTTATAATATAGTACCTCTTGTATTTTGTAATCCACAGTGTAAGTCTGTTGGATGGATATGTGAATGAATATTTGCTCTTCTCATGCCAAGATTTTCTTACAGCTTTTCTGATACTTAGAAAGGACCTTTTCTAGGAGTAGGAAAAATCAAGAGAATAGGTCTTGAGCATGTTTCTGTGTAACATTAGACTTAAGCCCTGTTTCCTACTCATTCTTTCCATCCATAACTGCATATACATGGAGAAGAGTAAAATCATTTAATGTCAGAATCTAAATCTGATCCAGCTCTTTTCTGCTGAAGATGATATTTTGGTATGTTGAGTATTTTACTTAGTGTTAATATGTGTTTTTAATACTCATGACTTCAAGATATCTTAAAATTTTAAGGCAAAGCTGAAAAAATGATTAATGCAGTCATAAACTCTTCTTTTTTGTACTGAGTGGGAACTAAAGTCTAGATAATATATAATATTCAATATTCTTCTCTCTTATGCTTTTCTCTTTCTTTTATGGAATCTATAAGATTCTTAAATTTGTCAGACAAGTGAAGCCAGACATTGCCTTTTAAAGGCTGTGCTCCTGAAGCCATAATATAATGAATAAACTTTGGGAAGTGTTCTTTAGAATAGCCTGTTTGTTTCTGGTTTCCAGTAGATTATTTTTCCCCTAATGATTAATAATTCTATATTTGATTCAATTTTATATTAAAACTGAACATACTTCTTGCTATATTTTTATATTAATTTTCTCCCAGTAATTGTTGATTCATGTCATGAAGAGTATTTTTGTTTGATTCATGTTATATACCAACCTGTTTCATTTCTCACACCATCCACTTTTGGAAGGATATTTGGTACTCAAGTATTCTGTTGAATAGTGCCTTTTGCATCCATCCTTTCATTAATTTTTATTATTTAATCATTTTGCCTTTCATGATTAGTCATTCAGTAAACACATATTGAACTCTTTCCATGTCCTTGACTTAGTGTTGTCTATAGTTAAATAAGATACTCTCTCTTCTCTGAAGCTTACAGTTTATTAGAGAAGGTTATTAATTTTTATTTTCAAATGTTAACTGTGAACAGCAGTCTATTTAAAGAGTAATTTATAAAAGGCTTCTTTGATAACTCTATAATAGTTTTATTTTTACAATAATCACAAAGGATTTCCATATGAATTCATTTATTGGTATTCCTTGTATTTTATGGTCTTTTTACACTATTTAATTCACTTCTTAATAATGATAGAATATTTCCATCCTTACAGTCCATAGATTCATGAAAATAAAAGCATGGTAGTTTTTATTGTTAAGGTCTGGTGGTCTGTTCTATGAAGACCCTTTTCCTCAGGTGTTCTCTGTTGCTGTGATTAGGCTCCTTCATTGTAAGGTGGTAGTTTCAGTGTATTACACTTGGACCAGCAGAATCAACCAGGAAATTCTTAGCAATGTGTATTCTTAGGCTCCATCTCAGACCTACTGAATCAGAAACTCTTGAGGGGCAGCCTGGCAATCTATTAAGCTCTCTAGGTAATTCTGATAACACAGTAAAGTTTGAGAACAAATGTTTTAAAAAAGAATTCTAACACATTTATATCTCTGCATTAACATTTTGAGACATTCACAGGGTGTAGTTGCTTTACTCAGTTAAAATTAATGAATGTAAGTTAATATAAGCTTACCTTGTTGTTGGCAGTCTGTGCTATGAGCTAAAGACACAGAGCACACTTGTTTATTTGTCAAATTATCTTGATTCCTTAGGAAAAATATCAAATATACATGTATTTCTTACTATGCATGGGTTTGGCATTTAAAAAAATCAAATCTGTTTGTAGTTTTATGATAATTACCTCTGCACTAGTAACATTCTCTCTGATTTATAATCAGATGTTTATTATTTTTGGAGTGTTGGTATAATTTAGAGGAATTGTAACAGGATAAGCAATTTTCTAAAGTTCATTCAAAAGTAATAAACCACATAATACCGTGAGGGAAATAGGTAGTATTTCATCAGCACCTATTAATTCTAGGCCACTTTAAATACATTATCTCAATTAATTTTCACCAACATTCTGAAGTAGGCATTATTACCGCCTCCTTTTATGATTACAGTCCAAGAGAAAATAGAAATGTCACATAATTTGTCATAACTAGTGAAGTGTGGAACTGCTTCACTCAAACTTAAGATTTGAGTCTTCAGAAACAACCATTGTAACCAAAATGTTTCATTGCTTCAGTGGAAAATAACTTTGGGTCTGGTGTTAGAAAATATAGATCAGTGGTTCTCAAAGTGGGGTTCCTGGCCCAATAGTATCTGCATGATCTAGGAACTTGTTTGAGAGGCACCATTCTTTAGCCCCACCTCAGAGCTATGGAAGCAGAAAGGAGGTTGGAACCCAGCGCTCTTTTTCAATAATCTCTTTATATGATTCAGATATACTGTAAAGCTTGAAATCCATACATCTAAGTTTAAGACCACCTTTAATTATTAACTGTCTTTAGAATTTTGGACAAATCCCTAAATAGTTTGAGTGAAATTCTTTATCCTAGAATGGAGGCTGGTAGGAATTTTTGCATGTTAGGTGGTTGTGAAAATTCTGAGTTAACTCAGGAGAAAGAATTTTGTGATTTGCAAAATATTCTTCAGATGTTACTTGATGTTAATTTATCACAGCAGCCTGTGAACTGTAACTTAAAGTTTCAGCCTATGTTTCTCTAGGAGGATTGATATTGTCTTAGGAAGCTGTTTTGTTATCTTCTAAATACACAGCTTTATTTGATCACAGTTGATTGGTGTATCATCTTAGCTTGCTGTGGAATTTAGAGCCCGATTTGAGGACCATGACAAGACAAGGTGAAGGTGTCTGAGAAGGATCTGCCTAGAGTACCCACCTTGGAAGTTGAGTTCAGTATGCATGTAGCCGTGAGGAATTGCAGAGGTATTGGAAGAGGAGATTAGAATGAGAGTTTGCCAAAATATGCCACTACTAACCCTTACCTGCTAGTTCTTCTTATTGCTGGTGCCATAGATATCATGCAGTCTTCTGTGCATGGCTCAAATAACTCCATCTTCAGTGTGTACCAGTAGCCCTGAGATTTGAAACAGAGTGCAAAGGCACTTTGGGTCACTTAAGTTTTCAAAGGAGGCTTACAGTTCCCAGTGGGACAAGGCCATCTGATCTGAGCTCTGAGGCACAACTATTGTGGGAAGGATCAGGAATTAGACACTGAGGCTGGGTCAGATCTGTGAAAGCTTCCCTTTCAAAATGAAATCTCTCAGAATTCAGATGGATGAGATCTAGGATAGTCTCTTTGCTCTCTCTGTCTTCTGTCCCTGTTTGTCTGTTGCTCTCTCTCTCACATAAACACGGATACTTGGTAATTAAAGTAAAGACTGAGTGGGGAGAGATGGAGTGATAGTTTAGTGGGATCTCATTTGTAATATAACCTTCTGGCACATACTTCTTTCCTTTTCCTCAATAGAGATGAGACCCAAGAGTGTGATTCTGCGATGTTTTTGGAGACAGTAGGCTTGGGAGAAGATTATTTTATATTCACTCAGATGCTTCCTCCAGTGTGCTAAGGAGCCTATCCAAATTCTCTTTCATTTGCAGGTTCTTATATAGTTATTAATAGAATGTACATCACTGATTAACAGAATTAATAAAGAATAACTCCAAAGAATTAGGAGTAATTCTACAAGCAATTGTTTTTATTAAAGAGAAAATTGTCCATACAGATGAATCTAGAAAGTTGCTTCTGAGTCACATAACAAATAGGATATAGAGCTATCCCTTAGTGCATTTTTTTCCCTATACTTCCTTTATCTTTTAGAAGACAAAATATAGTCTTGCAGAGGAGCAAATATGTAGTAATGATGCATAAAGTGGTCAAAATTCTTTTATTTTAAAGATTTTATATATCTGAAAGAGAAAGAAAGAGAGAGAGAGAGAGCAGGGAGAGGGGCCGAGGGGGAGGGAGAGGGAGAGAGATTCTGAAGCAGACTCCACACTGAGCACGGAGCCCCACTCAAAGCTCAGTCTCATGACCGACCACTAGATCACGACTAATTACCACTAGATCCAAACCAAGGGTTGGATACTTACCCTACTGTGCCACCCAGGCGCCTCTCAAAATTTTCTTTTAAAGACCCTGAATTTTGCAAAATAATATAAAATAAGAAAACAAAACCAAATCAAAGGCTACCCCACACCCAGAATTTGAACTTGCATATGGATTTAAGTGAAAGATGAGTGGAATTATTTTGTTGCACAAGTCAGATATTATTGCTTTCATGCAACCAAGACACTCTACCATCCTTCTTGATATCAAAAGGAAAATATAAATGGAAGAGTATCAAGTTATAATTTGGTTTAAATGAGGAATTTCTTGTCTACCTACATCTTTTAATATAAGCTTGGGTTTCTTTAGTGTGGCATTATATTCAGTTTTCCCCCTAATTAATACCTTGCTGCTTCTAGAGATAGTGGCAGTTGTGGTATGTGTTTTATATACCACAGTGCTTTTCTATTTTCAGTTTAGTCCTTGACTCTCCAAATATTACAACAAATTTAAAGTAGAAGTTAACAAACCTTATTACTCATGTGTTTTCAGAATGATGCATGCTCACCTTTAGTTCTTGGCATTCTCTCTCAGGATTCATTGTTTTTATAAGTGAGGATGAATAGCCAGGACAGCATTCTGGTATGTATAAAACACAATACACACATAATTGTAAATATCACATCATACTGTAATTATTTATTTATGAGTCTCTCTCTCCAACAGCATCCTCTAATTGTGAGTCTTTCTTGGAAGGGGACTGTTTCTCATTTAGTTTCATGTATGGCAGATCTCATATGCTCAGTGACGTTTTGTTGAATTTTAAGACTGAATAGTTCTTGAGTGGGATACCTTTATTTTATTAATTTAATTTATTTTAAGATTTTATTTTTTTGACGGAGAGAGAGAGTGAGCACAAGTAGGTAGAGCAGCAGGCAGAGAGAGGGAGGGAAGCAGATCTTCTGCTGAGCAGGGATCCTGATGTGGGGCTCGATCCCAGGACCCTGGGATGACCTGAGCCAAAGACAGGCACTTAATTGACTGAGCCACTTAGGTGCCTCGGGATACCTTTATTTTACAGAAAATCTTTTATCCAAGTGGGGATGTTGAAGAGTATATACAATTTAATTCTTTATCTGTCATTTTATGTAGTCTAAATAACTAGTGGATATGCTGAAATATATTGCTTTACTTATTATTTTCAGTTTTACTTTGTCTTTGTTCTGTTCCAGGGTAAAACAAATATTCCAGGAAGCAATAAAAATTTAGATATTGGGCTTAATATTTAGATCTAAGGTACATTAAGTGACACCTTGGCTCCTGAAAGAGTGAATATGCTCAGTTTATTCCTAGGTAGTATCTTACAATAAAAATACGGCTGAGTGAGTTTCCTGTTCAATTGTAGTGGATGTATCATGTGAAATTGATATTCAAAGACTTATCTAAGAAGGCTAGCATTTTATGAAGTGTTCCATTAGTAATGAAATGTTACTTTCCAAAGACACAAATAACTTTTTCATGTCCTCCAATCTTGGAAGTTATCAGAGGAAATTTAATGGTATGCAGACTATGCTAGAATTTTGGTTTTATTTATTGATACCTCATCTATATGCATAAATGAGATGTAGTCACATACCAAAGTACATTTATCTACAGTTTCATGTCTAAGAATAGGTAAGAAACCCAGTTTTAAATGAAAACCATTTGTTTTATCTTCTTCTCTTGCCTAAAGCCAACAATTGATTGACTGCTATAATATGAATTTAGAGGTAACTAAAATCCCAATATTGTTGAAACTACACTACTTTATAACCTGTCAGTTCTTAGTGATGCACATAAAAGCCAAATGCGTTTTCAATTGCTCAGTGTATTGTGAAAAGTCTAATGGGGCTTTTTTTTTCTTCTTACAAATTCTCCATGGGGTTTGAGTTACAACTTAAGGGCTGTGTTGTAGTTTTACAATTAATCTGTCATAGTGAAGAGTACACACTGATGTTTTGTTGTAGTTGCTTCCTTTTATTGTGTGTTTCTTCAGTATGTATTTACCAACAGCACTTTGTAGTAGCATTGGATTAGAAGAGGGCAAAGCTTTAATTTTGAGGGCTGTTTTAGAATTCTTTGTGTGATTTTAGTCACTGTCACTTCTCCTGGAATGTTGTTGTAAGGAAGCTTATAAATTCTTAGTTTATAATCACAGTGGTTTGTGCCTCTTTAATTCTGTGGTAACTCCGCCATGATGGAAGTTTTTGTTTTGTTTTGTGTGTGTTTGTTTCAACTAACAGAGATGATTTTTTTCTATGCTCTTAGTTTCCTTGAGATGGCAGTATAAGCTGTTTACTCTGGAATAAACTGCCTTTTTTTTCAAGAACAGCTACAGCTTTATTTGACACTAACAACGCACTGCCTTGATTCAGTTTTAAAAGTTCAAAATCTTATTAAAGCTAATTATACACTAAATATTTCTCTGGGTATTATTCTGCTTAACAGTAGATTATTCAAATAAAGTAGTAATCATTCATATACATTTTAGAGAGTATTAGTTTTTATTGTGATTTTTTCATTCATTTTTAGGTTATTATTTTAAAAGTTCACAAGATAATAAGAAGTATCTAGGTCATGTATTTATTTATTCTAAATCAAATCTTGGAGACTTGTGGAAGAGAAGAATTGTAGTTAGTGAATTACAGTATTCGTGATCATTAACATCAATATTATGTAGGAGGAAGACTAAAATTTTTTTTAAGAGTTTGGGAAATTAAGATCTGTCTTTCAGCTGTGTAAGTGATGACTCTAGCAACTTTTTAAAAATTATTTTTTTACTGTTAAATATGTCCTGAGATTTAACATTTATAAAAGGAAAAGATCTTCCTAACACCCAGGAATTAAGTACATAGTAATTTATGCCACTGTTGTAGAAAGAGTAATGTGAGAGAAACTGAAGGGTAATATTTCTTCTTTCTTTGGGAACAGAAAGCAAATGATTCATTATTTTTCCTCATGGAGAAGTAATAATAATGATGACCATAAGAGGAAAACATTGCCTATAAGGCATTCTGACAAGTGCTTTCTGTATTTTGTCTCATCTGAGCCTTTCCAAAGTACATGACATCATTCCCATTGCCGGAAATTAGTTTTAAAGAGATTGTTATCACTGGAAGGTCAGAAATGAATAGGATGTATTGGCCAGCCAAGGAGACTCCAGAGCCCGAGATGTTAATGCTACAGAGATGGATTTTTGTATTAGAAGGAACAATGACTTTGATGCCTCTCTTTCTCCTTCTACCTCAGCATGTCTGCTTTCTCTTTTCCTTACAAATAGATCTTTTCTCTTGATGGTATGATAACTGAAGCTTCCTGTACTAATCCGAAAGCTGAGAATAGATAAAGCTGTAACATGGATTCCACAGGACAAAATATATGTGCATTTGTTTTTCCTGTAAAATCATTAGTAATAAAACTGATCACATTTTTCAGTAAGTTGGGATATTTAATAAAGTTTTATAGGAATTTTCCATTGACCAATCTGAATTTAATTCATGAATTAAATCTGAAATTACTTCATGGCAGCTTATTTTTAGTATAGAGCCTCGCCCTTTATTAGAAACATGTTGCTTTTACAGATCCCTATTTAATAGTGTTTGGAGTCCATGTGAAAGCTTAAAGCAGTTTTCTAAATATGATTTTTAATTGTTCAATAAATACCATTAGCCAAAACAATTTCAGTTGAAGAGTACTATAAAATTCGTAGGATGCTTAATTTAAATCAGAGTGAGTCTCTTGTTTTTCATGCATCTGGATGTCCCCATCAGTGTTTGAATAGAAGTATGTCTTTGTCCCTTTCAGTAGGGGGAACATCTGGGTCACATGACAAAAGGTCCAAGGTGAGGCAGGTGTTCTGTGCCTTGATCCCTTTGTCATTTGTTCAGGTTTATAAAGACCCAAGAGTTACATGGTCATTGGTCTAGATCATATTCTATTTATAGTTGGGTTATTTCATGATCTTTTGCCTGAATAAAGAAATTTGAATATATGGAGTAAGGACTGACTTTGTTGTTGCATATTTGTTTCTTCCCCTTCAAGAGTGAAAAATTCGGTTTGGCTTGTAATTAAAAATTTCCCTGAATTAATTTGATAGATTAAAAAATACTTTGCAGTGTTATTAGATGATATTGTTAAGCTTAAGCTTTTATTTGAAATAATATATAGAAATAATGGTATCTATTTTTTGTTTAAAAGTTACCATCATTGGGGCGCCTGGGTGGCTCAGTGGGTTAAGCCGCTGCCTTCGGCTCAGGTCATAATCTCAGGGTCCTGGGATCGAGTCCCGTATCGAGCTCTCTGCTCAGCAGGGAGCCTGCTTCCCTCTCTCTCTCTCTGCCTGCCTCTCGGTCTACTTGTAATCTCTCTCTGTCAAATAAATAAATAAAATCTAAAAAAAAAAAAAAAATTTTATAAAAGTTACCATCATTTACACAGCACATAGTGCTAAAAATAAACACTAAAAAGCTCATTTTCGTAGATATTAAATTGTATGGCAGTCTTGTTGTCTACCCAGTAGATACTGCCAAAATTATGAGTCTTAGCAAAGAATGCAAATTGGATCATTAACATTGGAAATAAAAATGAAGAAATTGATTGGAATGAATTATGTTAGCTTTAATGAATGCTTGGCAAAAGATGGATTCTGCTTACTAATATAAATGGCCTTCCTAAATGAGCAAGCAACTTTCTATTCTTAAAACATATATAAAATACATAAAGAATAAAGAATAAACAATATGAAATAAAATAAAATTAAATGCAAGGAAAATATAATGGTGAGACAAAATTAGCCAGAACATGCACAGGCTTGGATAATGCTGTATTTCTTTATGCTTTCCTTAGTATTACAGAACATAAGCTATTTATCATTTCTTAATTATTTTTAACAGGGCATATTTATTAAGAAAGTCAAAAATTAAGTTAAAAACTAAGTCAAAAATTTTTGAACCCTTAGGTGCCTAGGTGACTCAGTCATTTAGATGTCGAACTTTTGATTTTGGCTTGGGTCATGATCTCAGTGTCCTGGGATCGAGTCCCAGGTTGGGCTTCTCACTGGGTGTGGAGGCTGCTTGAGATTCTCTCCCTTTGCCCCTATCCAACACACACACACACACACACACACACACACACACACATTCTCTCTCTCTCTCAAATAAATAAATAGATAAATAAATAAATAAATGTGTGTCCTTTTTCTATGTATTTTTACAGCATTTTGCCACTTGATCTTTACAAGTGAAGTAGGTATTTTTTTTTAAAATCCCATTTTGTATTTTACTAAATAGAAATTTAGAGAGTATACTCTGTAACGTATTTTAATAGCTAACTCTAAGCTAATAAGAGGTGCTTCCCTTATTTCACATGAGACTGATGAAGATATTGCTGATGCTCTCACCAGTTTTTTTTTTTTTTTTAATCTTTCAGACTTTGCTCTGGTTTTAAAGACTTTTGTTTTAAATTTTGAAATATTAGCAAAAATATGGAGTCCAAGCTTAATGGCCTATTCCTGTTGTTCATTGACAGTTGCTTTGACTTTTTTTGGCATTGTTATAAACCTGTTTACCTTACCAGGTTGTGCATTTTGTTGGATGATGATAGTACTACAAGATAAACATAGTGTGTCTGTTTACCAACTCTGACATAAAATAAAACTTTAAAGAGTGGGGAAAAATGAATAGGTATTCTTTGGATTTCAATTTCTAAGTCATTGTATTCTGAAGGATTTTTCTGTTGCACTTCTTGTGAGGACACTCCTGTCAAGTCATAGGAATCTGAACTTGGACTTTGACTTAGTTAGCTGAGAATTGATGATAGGTGTGTACCCATTTATCCCAGACCTTTGTACAGTTCTCGGAGTTCAACCTAGGTCTTTGAAAGAGGCTGACACTCAACAGGGCATGTGGAGATTGAATATCAGTTCTGCCCATTAATTAACATTTAACTAATCACAAATTATGATTAATTAATAGCATGAATAATATTCAACTTGTAAGATATCTAACCTACTTGAAATGAAGATTTTAAAATATAAAATATTTGACTTAATTAAAATTAGTTAATTGTATTAAAATGCAATAAGAAATCTAATCTACAAAAAATTAAATTTTTAATCAAGTAGTTTTATGAGGTGTGCATTCACAAGTGAATATTTTAATTTTAAAAGAATTTTTCTGGGTAAGGAAACTAATAAGTATGTGTTATAAGGATGATTAAGCGAGCAGAGAGGTCATTGGAAGAACATCAAAGAGGGAAAGTACTCTGGTTGAGATGAAGGAAAATGATAGTGACTCTAAAGTCAAAAGAAGCTGGAACTGTGGTGGCGAGGGCTTTTCAAAATCCGCTGCTTTTTTTTTTTTAAATTAATTTAATTTAATTTTATTTTCAGTGTTCCAAAATTCATTGTTTATGGACCACACCCACTGTTCCTTGCAATACATGTCCTCCTTAATATCCATCACCAAGCTCACCCAATCCTCCATCAACCTCCCCTCCAAAATCCTGTTTGTTTCTCAGAGTCCACAGTCTCTCATGGGTTGTCTCCCCCTCTGATTTCCCCCAACTCACTTCCCTTCTCGATCTCCTGATGTTCTCTGTGTTATTCCTTATGCTCCCCAAGTAGGTGAAACCATATGATAATTGACTCTCTCTGCTTAACTTATTTCACTCAGCATAATCTCCTCCAGTCCCATCCATGTTGATACAAAAGTTGGGTATTCATTCTTTCTGATGGAGGCATCATACCCCATTGTATATATGGACCATATCTTCTTTATCCATTCATCTGTTGAAGGGCATCTTGCCTCTTTCCACAGTTTGGCGACCATGGCCATTGCTGCTATGTTGGGGTACAGGTGGCCCTTCTTTTCACTACACCTGTATCTTTGGGGTAAATACCCAGTAGTGCAATTGCAGGGTCATAGGGTAGCTCTTTTTTTAATTTTTAAAGGAATTCCCACACTGTTTTCCAAAGTGGCTGCACCAACTTGCATTCCCACCAACAGTGTAAGAGGATTCCCCTTTCTTCACATCCTCTCCAACACTTGTAGTTTACTGTCTTGTTAATTTTGGCCATTTGACTGGTAAGGTGGTATCTTAATGTGGTTTTGATTTGAATCTCCCTGAGAGCTAAGATGATGAACATTTTTTCATGTGTCTGTTAAACATTTGTATGTCTTCTTTGGAGAAGTGTCTGTTCATGTCTTCTGCCTGGTTTTTGACGTGATTATCTGTTTTGTGCATGTTGAATTTGAGGAGTTCTTTATAGATTTTGGATATTAGCCCTTTGTCTGCAGTGTCATTTGCGAATATCTTCTGCCATTCTGTGGGTTGCCTCTTTGTTTTGTTGACTGTTTCCTTTGCTGTGCAGAAACTTTTGATCTTGAGGAAGTCCCAGAAGTTCATTTTCACTTTTGTTTCCTTTGCTTTTGGAGACGTGTCTTGAAAGAAGTTGCTGTGGCTGATGTTGAAGAGGTTACTGCCTATGTTCTCCTCTAGGATTTTGATAGATTCCTGCCTCACATTGAGGTCTTTTCTCCATTTCGAGTTTATCTTTGTATATGGTGTAAGAGAATGGTTGAGTTTTATTCTTCTACACATAGCTGTCTGATTTTCCCAGGACCATTTATTGAAGAGACTTTTTTCCATTGGATATTTTTTCCTGCTTTGTCAAAGATTATTTGACCATAGAGTTGCGGGTCCATATCTGGGCTCTCTGCTCTGTTCCACTGGTCTTTGTGTCTGTTTTTGTGCCAGTACCATGCTGTCTTGGTGATCACAGCTTTGTAGTAAAGCTTGAAATCAGGCATTGTGATACCCACAGTTTTGTTTTTCTTTTTCAACATTTCCTTAATAATTTGGGTTCTCTTCTGGTTCCATACAAATTTTAGGATTGTTTGTTCCAGCTCTTTGAAAAATGCCAGTGGAATTTTGATTGGGATGGCATTGAAAGTATAGGTTGCTCTAGACAGTGTAGACATTTTAACAATGTTTATTCTTCTGATCCATGAGCATGGAATGCTCTTCCATCTTTTTGTGTCTTCTTCAATTTCTTTCATGAATGTTATGGAGTTCCTGAAGTACAGATCCTTTACCTCTTTGGTTAGGTTTATTCCCAGGTGTCTTATGTTCTTGGTGCTATAGTAAATGGAATCGATTCTCGCATTTCCCTTTCTATATTTCATTGTTAGTGTATAAGAAAGCAGCTCATTTCTGTACATTGATTTTTTTTAAAGATTTTATTTATTTATTTGACAGAAATCACAAGTAGACGGAGAGTCAGGCAGAGAGAGAGAGGGAAGCAGGCTCCCTGCTGAGCAGAGAGCCCGATGCAGGACTCGATCCCAGGACCCTGAGATCATGACCTGAGCCGAAGGCAGTGGCTTAACCCACTGAGCCACCCAGGCTCCCCCAATCTGCTGCTTTTTGAACCTGCCATGGAGCTGGTTACCAAGGGGCCCATTCTGCTCCATCACCAAAGGGCCCTGGAGTTTAACAATTGGAGTGACAAATGGAAAAATTCAGGAGTACTTATAGGATCAACTATGCTTTGGAATCTTGAGAATGACAGCAAATTGCGCCCAAATTTCCCATTGCTACTCAGGAGAAGCAAGAGATGATAATGTTTTCAGAGAAGAAAGTTGGACACTTCTGACTGGAATTGGGTAGGTTAAAGCTGCTCCTGTACCATTTAATGTGGATTATACTGTATAGAATATTGTACTAATTTAACCTCCTACTATCATTTTTTGTAAGATTACTTGTCTTTTATTTCACATAGTCCTTTCTCTGTGGGAGGTTCACTATTGATGAGCATTGTTAAATAGCAACAATCACCTGTTAGAAATGGTCTGCTGGGAATTATTGAAAGATGACATTGGTTATGATGCTATGTCTGTTTTCAGCAATGTAAGTTTGGGTAAATCCAAAATTGACCAGCTTATCTACATTTCTGTGTGTGTGTGTGTGTGTGTGTGTGTGTAAATGAGTATGTATTTTTCTCTCTTAATCTCTCCTTTGAACTGCTTTTGGCATGAGGAATTAAAAATAAAATGAGCTATTAAACCAAAATATGGTTAGAAAATGTCACTCTGATATTCTTACTTTTATTGTGTTTATACTGCTGAAGTTTAACTCTTTTTAATGTATTAGGAAGCTTTAATGACATCATTAAGTCTCTGATAATTTTATCTAGAGTTATTTACGAATTAACATCTATCACCTCAAGGACCCTCTTTTGTGACAATCAATAAAGACACTCAACTTTTAGAAATTCTTTTTTAGTAGATGAGGTAAAAATAACTGCATAGATAAAACACTCTCTCCTACTCACATACAATATTGTAAAGATTTAAATGTTTGAAAAACAACTGGCCCTATAGTTTTATTTATCTGTTTGGGTTTTTTTTTGGCACATGAATAATTTCTTCCAATTTTTCTTGTAGAGCAAAATCCTGTAGTGATTGTCCATATTTGTAGAGAAAATTATATAGTTACCCTTGAACATTACAATTGTTAAAAAAAATCAGTTTTTAATGAATAGAAATAGTGCATATGCATTTATGTTTCCTATGATTATATATGATTTCATGCTTTTTGTTCCATTACTTTGTCTAGGTATTGAAGTGTACAGTACAAATTAAAAGGGAATGAAAATGTTTTATGTAAAATGATTGCTAAAAAAAGAAAATATAGCAGAAATACAGTGTTTGGAATTACAGGAGGTGACACTATACAATGGCCAGATATAGTGGGACCACCAAAAGCTTAATCCCAACTCTGTCATTTTTTAACTCTGAAACTGTGGAAGAGTTACTTCACCTCTCAGCCTCTCTCTGCATCGCTTCTGTGAAAGAGTGAAATTGAACACCAATACACAGGACAGGTTCTTTGGCAAAAGTAGATCCTTAAAACAGATTGACTGCTCAGTGAAATGGCTCATGTGCTCCAGGAAGGATCAATTAAGTTCATATAAAATCTTAGGGAGACTAGTATAAGTAATTAAAATCATACCCAAACAAATTTAGAATTAAAATAATATGCACTTTAAACGAGGAAATATGCAGTAGAATGTATAAAGAATTTTTACCACGATCATCACCAGCATTATCATTGGACATTATTTTAGATCATCATAGATTTGTAAAATAAATGTAGTTTAAAAAATTATTGTTATAAAATTGGCTACTACCCAGAAATACCATCAGGTTAAAGAAGTGTATTTTTTAATGTAATTCTGAAATTACTATATGGAGTATTTGGACATAGTTTTTGGAGGTTTGCCAATGAATCACTAAGGAATTTTAGAAATAATTAGCTTTATTAAATACCTTATTTTGTTTTCTGGAATCTGCTGTATGTTAATTTAGTTTGCAGATGGTTTTAATTTGTGGTGGTTTAAATAGAACGAACTCAATGTTCACTTATACAATAAGGAAGAAGCAATATATCTGAAAGAATTTTATGGATTGTCCCCATAGAAATAAATATGGTCTAGAAGTTTTAAGATTCTAAATATCAAATATATCATAATAGTTACAGAATATCTAAGATGTGTTTATGATAATTTGGATATATTTGGAAGATAATTACTGATTTCTGTCAGGCTGTGCTTTGCCTATCAAAAGGTTGGATTTTTTTTTTTTTGAAAAAGAAGTATAGACATTGATTCTGGAGTCTGTGAACATAAATAGGTCTGAAATTATCAAAGCTTATTGCTTTTTGTGATGCATCTTGCATGTAGATTACTTAGAAGTCTTGGTGAAAGTGAATCAAAATGAGGAAATGTATTTCTACTTTTGTTAAATTTATGTCCTAATTAAGCTTGGGGATAAACAAAAGCATAGAATATATCATTCATTTTATTCTTTTAATAAAATAGTAAATAATTTATTTTTAAAGAAATACTCCTTATTGCATTTGCAATTTGAAGAAAATATTCAATTTGAGAACTACAATGAAGAATACACCCATATCCATTAAAATATATACATTTTATAATATTCATTATTAATTTATTCTGTTACATTTTCTAGATGAGATCATGAGAACAGAAAATATTCAGCTGTTAGAGATACTGAAAATTATCCTGATCCTTCTAGAAAATATTTAATCATTGTCTGCATGTAGGTGAAAATTTGAAATGGCTGTTCTTTATTGAATGGACTTCATATTTCTAACGTCATACTATTGAAGAAATGATACAGTGCTTTAGAGTGTTTGTGGGGTGTGTGTGTGTGTGTGTGTGTGTGTATTTCCCCATTTGCAGAGGACAATATTTGAAGAATTATTTTATTTCTATACAGTCCCAAGTTTTCTGCCACCTTTGTCTTGATTTAAAATTATCTCAATTTCACAGTTCAGTAAAAGATCTACTGTCTTACTTCTACCTTACATAAAACAATTGAAACATATATTAATAAGATGAGAATGTTTTTACTGATTTAGGAAAATGATAATAAATATTTTCCCTTCACTCGTCTACTATGTCTTTTAAAGCAGTAGATGTTCAAAAAGCTGTGCAATATCTTTTTGGCTTGGTATATTCTTGCAGAAATGCTAAATGTTCATGTTGATGATAATAAAGCCATCCCAAGTCTTGGCTGTGGTCTAGGTTTGTGTCCAAGTGGTATGGTGGTGCTGCTTTTATGTTTATTTTTTTAAACTCTACCAGTGATAAGAATGAAAAATTAGTGGCCATATTTTAGAGATAGCAGTATAGTATTTTTTTATAACTGATGTACCACAATACACAAACATATATAAGTATGTATATATATATCATATATACACCTCTCTGCCTCTGTATGTGTGTGTTTATTTATCTATAGAAAGATTTTTCCATAATATGCAATTTTTAAAATATATTCTTCTTTATGATTTAACACCAAGAAGATTACCGTTCCACATGAAATGGAAAACTAATAAAGACATAGCCTCCGTGTTCATGGGCATCCCTGCCATTCTTTCATATGATTACTCTTACTCAGTTAAATGAACTCAGCACTAATTGCACTGGGAAATTTTATTTTAATATTTAAAAATTTTTTAATGACTTTATTTATTTATTTGACAGACAGAGATCACAAGTAGGCAGAGAGAGGAGGAAGCAGGCTCCCTGCCTAGCAGAGGGCCAATGCTGGGCTCTATCCCAGGACTCTGGGATCATGACCTGAGCTGGAGGCAGAGGCTTTAACCCACTGAGCCCCCCAGGTGCCCCCAAATTTTTTAAAAAATAATAAAGTCTTTATAATTTTTAAATTTGGGGAGGGTAAATTATTCCTGTGCCATGGAAATATTTCTTTATTCAGTAATTGATTGTCTTAAGGTAGAATTTGACATTTCTACTGCACAGATAATTATTATGAATGTGGCATTTACAGGAGTTTTGATAAATAGACTACAAATCAAGATAGTTTGAATTTTGTTATCTTATTTTCCCATGTAATTATGCTTTTGATGAAAACAGTGTGTTAGAAAATGACCACCAAAGAAAATAACACAATATTTTCTTCTGTCTTTATTTGAAAAATTATAGAGCTATCATAGGCTCTTGGATCTGACTCAAATATTTCTTGCTCAAATTTAGATGGAAGAGAAAATAAACCATCTCTAGTAACAGCAATGAAAATTGGCCAGATGAACTTCCATCTCTACACCTGGATCCCCACAATGTGTGCCTAGAACAATAAAAATGCATGACTGATGACATTTGCACAATATGAAGTTATAATTACATGTGGGGGATTCTTAGGGTGATCTATTTTACTCTAACCAACAGCTGCCAGGACTTCAACTCCATGTGAATTACCTAGAAATACTTTTGAAATTAAGAAAAAATAAAAGTGAAGCATTCTGACAAAGGAAAAAATCTCAAAGAATGTATCAGACATCTATTGTCTATTTTTATTCTAAACACAAAAAAAGTAATGCATATAATGAAATATCTGTATCCAAATCATGATAACCACTGTGGAAAAAAAGGGGAAAATATACAAAAACTTGTATGCATGCAGACAAAAACCAATAATCTTCAATATAGTAAAATTTATCCTTTTTTTTTTTTTTTTTGCTTTCCCAATTTAAAATCTTCCTTTTATTAGCATTTGGATGAGGGGGTAATTCCTATCAGAAACCAATTAGCCATAGTGTCTCTTAGCACCTACATGAAGGAGCACATGAATAAACTCATCCAGTCAACTGCACTATTGAATGACTTTGACTCTTCAGCCCATGACACGAAGAACAGAGCACTCGCTCAGTGTAATGGTAGCGGAATCAATGAGTTGAGTGTACCACACCTGCTCTTACATTGCTTCTTGGTTTTCCTTACTGATTTTCAGAGCCGCCTTGGCACTGATTTGGTGCTTAGCCGGCTCTCAAGCCTTCAGCCAATTCCAGGAACTGGCTGGGTTATGTCTCTAATACACTTCCAAAAATTTCCCTTTTAAAACTTAGCTTGGTTTTGGGGCACCTGGGTGGGACAGTTAGTTAAGCCTCTGCCTTCAGCTCAGATCGTAATCTCAGGGTCCTGGGATCGACACGGGGGGCCCTCTGCTCAGCAGGGAGTCTGCTTTTTCCTCTCTCCCTGTGCTCGTGCACACACGCGCTCTCTCTCTCTCTCAGATAAATAAAATCTTAAGAGAAATAAAACTTTGTGTTTGGGTCGCCTGGATGACTCAGGTGTTGGAGCATCCGACACTTGCTTTCCACTTAGGTCATGATGTCATACTTCACCCCTTGTTGGGCTCCGTGCTCAGTGGGGAGTCTGTTTGAAGATCTCTCCCTCTGCCCCTCCCCACCCTCTCCTCTTTTCTCTCTCTCCCCAAAATAAGTAAATAAATCTTTAGAGCTTAGGTAGGTTCTATTTCTGCTGTTTGCAACTAATTACACTAATTGATGACTTTTTAAACATACTACCTAATGACATTAAGTTGAATTTTCCTGTGTTATTTTCATGGGACAATACATGTGAACACTTGATTATCTAAAGAATCTCTAAAATAATTGAGAAACTTTTCTGTCTGTTCATCTGCATGTGTATACCATCTTCAGATAACAATTTATTTTTTAATCTAAAATGAAATATATCCTATTTAACAAATTTCTAAGTGAACACTACAGTATTGTTAACTATATATGCATTGTTGTATGATAGATCTCTAGAATTTTTTATTTTTCGTGACTGAAATTCCTTACCCATTGCAGAGCAACTCCCTATTGCTTCCTCTCCCCAGCTCTGGTTTTGCTCTCTGCTTCTGTGGTACTTTTAGATACTTTGTAAAAAGGAGAATCCTATAGTGTTTGTTCTTCAGTGACTAGTGTATTTCGCTTAGCATAGTCCACAAGATTTATCTATATTGTAGCATAAGACAGAATTTTCCTTTTATTTAAGGCTGAATCATATTCCATTGTACATATACCATATTTTCTTATCATTCATCATCAGTGTACATTTAAATTGTTTTCACTCTTGGCTATGATAAATAATGCTGCAAGGAACATGGGTGTGCAGATACCTCTTTGAGAGAGTTTTCAATTATTTCGGATAAATTAGATATTGGTATTGGAAACATACCTAGAAGTGGGATTTCTGCATCATATGGTGGTTGTATTTTAAATTTTTTGAGGAACCTTCATACTGTTCTCCATAGTGGCTGCACCACCAATAGTGCACAAGGGTTCTAATTTCTTCACATACTAAAATGTGTTATGTTCTGTTTCTTTAAAGTTTTCTACATTTAAGATCATGTTATCTGTGAAGAATGATACTTTTATTTCTTCCTTTTCATTTTGGATTCCTTTTATTGATTTTGGTTGAGTTTTATGTTTCTAGAAATATATCCAATGGCCTTTCTATTCTGTCATCTTGCTGACCAGACTTCATTAATTTCTAAATGCAGCGTGGTGGGGAACATAATCTCATACAGCTTTAGCTGTAAATGTAAAAGTTATAATGGTATTTGAAACTTGAATTAGTTATTTATCACTGCATAAAAAATCACCCCAAAACTCAATGACTTAAGATGACAATGTTTATTATCCCTTATCCCATAGTTTCTCTCTTTTTTTAATTTTTTATTTTTTATAAACATATATTTTTATCCCCAGGGGTACAGGTCTGTGAATCACCAGGTTTACACACTTCACAGCACTCACCAAATCCCATAGTTTCTATAGGTTAGGAATCTGGGCATGGTTTAGTTTGGTCCTTTAGCTCCAGTTTTCTCACAACATTGTAATCTGGGTTCTGCTGGGGCCACAGTCATCTCAAGGCTCTTCTGGGCTAGGATATGTTTCCAAACACCCTTATGTGGCTGCCCCTTAGATTTTGTCATGCGCTATCATATTAAGATCCAAGTCCCTCTCTGGCTGTTGACCGGAGGCTGCCCTCAGTTCCTTGTCTTGTGAGCATCTCCATATGGCAGCTCACGTAATAGCAGCTGGTTTCCTCAATGCAGTCAAGTGAGAGATCAGGAGAATGTGAAAGACAGACAGAAATCACAATATTTAGTAACCTAAACCCAGAAGTGGCATCCCACTACTTTTATTATATTCTGTGTGTTAAAAGCAGGTTACCAGATCAAATCCATACCCAAGAGAAAAATTATACAGTAGTATGAGTAATAGGGGATCATGGTGACCATTTTGAAGCTGCTTTCCACAGAAATTGCTTAGTTATTTTGGTTTACCTAATCAAACTAAAAGAGAATTATATGACACCTCCACTGTGTTGTTGAAAAGTTTGTATTAAATTTGATGAATTGATTATATACCCTGAGACTTAGACTGTTCATTTACAAAATGAAGGTAATGATTCCTACCTTATAAGGGTGTATGTGAAAAAGCTCTCAGTGCGTAAAGTGCTATAGAGATGACTGATGGATATTACTAATATGCCATATACTCAGGTACTGAGTTGCATGGTTGAGTAGAATATTTGCCTATCTCAGAATTTGAAAAATAAATTATCTGTCAAATGTGGAAGAGTGAAATAAAAAAATTCTAACTAAAAAATTTTTAAATGGGAAAAATACAACCGTATTTTTTCCATTTTAAGTGGGAAAAATACAGTATTTAGTCAGTCACTATACAGGTAAACATGTGATGTATGTGTGAACCTGCACATAGTTCTGTTTAACTAGATAGTATAGTAGGTGAGGTGCAATGATGGAAGACAAAGTCAGAAACATATTTTGGGCTCTGAATATCTGGTTAAGTCATTTGGACTTTTTCAGTAAACCTATGAAACACCGTATAGATTTCTTTTTTTTTCTTTTTATTTATTTATTTATTTATTTGACAGAGAGAGATCACAAGTAGGCAGAGAGGCAGGCAGAGAGAGAGAGAGAGAGGGAAGCAGGCTCCCTGCTGAGCAAAGAGCCCGATGCGGGACTCGATCCCGGGACCCTGAGATCATGACCTGAGCCGAAGGCAATGGCTTAACCCATTGAGCCACCCAGGCGCCCCGTATAGATTTCTGAGCAATGGAGGAGCTGTCTGAATTTAGGCAGATTTATCATATTCATTTATTAATCATAGACCCATGTTTCAAGCGTTGCCTATAGCTTCCTTTTTGGAAGAGTTTTATTTTCATATATTACTCTTTGACTGACAGTGCTATAGAATAAGTGTCTGGGAAACATTATTACATACTCTGTATTTAGCTTTGATAGGCAAACTATGGAAATATGAATTGAAGCTAGATTAAGAGAAAAAAAGAAAAACCTCATTCAATGTTAAATAGTACCTCTACCAAGCATGTATTATTTGCCAGGCACTATTTGAAGAACTTGGCAAGATTATCTCATTTTATCTTCATAATAGTCCTATAAGGTCTGTATTACTATCTTCTCCATTTTATAGATCAGAAACTTGAGAGTCAGATAGGGTTAATACTTGCCTCATATCATATAACTAATACATTGAGAAATCAGGATTTGAACCTGGTTGTGAGGCTCTGTAGCCCTACTCCTACTAAAAAAGTGCCATCTGCTACCCAGCAGCATCTGATCCCCATATTACTTGAGAGATCACGAAAATGCAGAATGTCTATCCTCTGCCCAGATCAGCTCAAAGATCCCCAAGCAACCTGTAGGCCAAAAGTTTGAGCAGCTTTAGAGCCCATGCCCTTGACTGTTTTACTGTATTGTAGAATGAATGAAAAAGAGATAAAGATCACTTGTAGCAATTTATTGTGGAGGGTAAAGATTTCTGAGATTTTGTTATGAAGTTACTCCAAGAGATAATACTATCTCTTTGGATGCTGCAACTGAAACTCTCTAAAGTAGTCGTAATGTGATTTACTTACAAATCCTCCTCCATCATACTCTCATCTCATTTCTGACCTTTGATCTATTTAACGGAAGGCAGATGTGTATGATAAGTGATGCATTATGACCCAGTTGGAAGATAAGTGTGAAAGTGCCTGAACTGTTAAATATTCAACCTATTTTCATGAAGTATGAGAACTAGAGAAGGATTGTTAGAGCTCATTTAACCTTATCCTCAAATTACCACTGAGGAAATTAAGGTTCTAAATGGGAAAAGTCACTAGTTAAAGTCATGGTTAAGTAGGAGTATTATGTTGGGATATCTGAAATTGTAGCTTCATCAGTACCCTTCTAAAAATTTCAAGGGAAAGATAAAGTTATAAAACAACTCCCTGGACAGGATTCAGACAGTTGGATTTAAGGAACACTTTTCTACAGTGATGATTTTCTGGGCTTGATACGATTGCTTGGACTGGGAAGGAGCTAAACAACCAAATAGAGTAATGATTTTAGGGGGAGGGGTGAAATAATTGAAATTGTTAGGAAGGATACATCTATATGTAAGTATATCATCCATTTATTGTTTTATTCATTTATTCACAAAAGAAAATCTTACTTGGTTCTTATAAATGATATGTAGTTCCATATTTGAGTTTGAGATGCTTTTAGGGCAGCCAGAATGATTTGGGTGTCAGTTAAGTACCTGTATTTATGAGTCTGAAGGTGGAAGGGAGATGTGTCATTGGAATGGACCAACACTTGAAGCCTGGGCTATGAATGATATCATTCATGAATGTGTGATGATTTGCAGAGTGAGAAGGCTAGCAGTCTGTGGCCTGGGAACTGACACCTGGGAAAGAGTAACATTTATGAAGAAAGTGAAAAGTGAGGATGCAAATAACTGGAAAAGAAGAATTCAGAAAGAAGGGAGAAAAACCAGCGAGGAGAAGTACTGCATGAGTCAATGATAATGAGAAAATTTAAGATGAAAGGCACAAGTAATCATGTTGAGTGCTCCTTAAAAGGAAAATGATAAAAAGAATAAATATCAATTTAATTTTACAAAATATATATAGTTACCATGCAGAGAATAATTTCTGAGGAGTTTCTAGAAGTGGGAGGAATGCTGGGAGATCAAGCAGCAAAGAGAATATTTGTAAAGTACATCTTAAAAATCAGACTTTTTTTTAAAGATTTTATTTATTTATTTGACAGATAGCGATCACAAGTAGGCAGAGAGGCAGGCAGAGAGAGAGAGAGAGGAGGAGGACCTAGGCTCCCTACTGAGCAGAGAGCCTGATGTAGGGCTAGATCCCAGGACCCTGGGATCATGACCCGAGCTGAAAGCAGAGTCTTTTAACCCATTGAGCAACCCAGGTGCCCCTGAAAATCAGACTTCTTAAGGGATATATAGAGAAAGGGGAGTAACTACAGTGAGACATTCCTGGAAAAGAGGTTCTTAAAGAAAACTTGGTGAGATTAAGGACATTCGAATAAGTTCCATGCTAAAAGAAAAATCCCATTGAGAAGTCGAAGATTCATATGGTGGCAGAATCCAGGCCAGGCATTCCTTATACTTAACTGTCCATTTTGGATTAATAATGGATTTAGGTATATCCCTTGGAATTGGGACAAGGGATGCTTCCATGCATAAGAAGTCATCAGTGAGTGTGGGGAAAAGAATGGAAAGGAAGTGAAAGGAATATCAAACTGTGGAAATTGAAAGAGATTTCTTTCTTTAGTGAGCTGGCACCATGTCAGGTGATCCAAGAAACTTAGAATTTAGATAGCTAAACATTAAGGAGGAAGGACATTCTGAAACATAATGTAGCATGGATGAGCCTCGAAGACATGATGCTAAGTGAAATAAGCCATTCACAAAAAGACAAATACCAAATGATTCCATTTATATGGGTATCTAAAGTAGTCAAATTCACAAAAAGTGGAATGGTGGTTGTGGCTAAGGAGAGGAAAAATAGGGATATGTTTAATAGGTATGGAATTTCAGTTTTGAGAGAGAGAAAAGTTTGGGAGATTGTTTGCAAAACAATTTGAATATACTTAACACTACTGAATTATACACTTAAAAATGCTTAAGGTGGTAAATTTTATGTTATTTGTATCTTAACACAATTTTTTAAAAAGTTAAATATCTACATGTCCACCTTCGTTGGAACCTGCTTAGATTACAGTATCCCTTTTTTTCCCCTTTATTTTTATTTTTATTTTTTTGAATGGAAAGCTTTCCTTTCCCTATGTTAGGAAGGAATTTGAGATATACCTTCTTATGTATATAAAGAGACTAAATTAGTCATTGATGCTACTAATATATGAAGCTATTTGCCATACCATATACAATGTCTTACCATAAGCAAACAGTACAAGCCTACTTATGTTATCTATTCCATCTGTACTCAGAACAGTTCAAATTAAACAGTAAACAAATTTGGAACCTAGAAATGATCATGGATTGGAAGATTAGAAAGGATTATAAAAGGATTAAAAAATCTCAAGCTGATGAGGCTGCAGTTAGCGCTAATTTATCCTGTGACTGGAAAAGTCAGTCAGTGCAACTGATTATTTGCCACTACTGGAAGATGATGTGTTAGTTATAATCTAGGTCTCTTAAAGATTTGTATCATTGACATTGTTAAGTTCACTTTTAAGAAAATATCTAAAATAGTGAAAAAAATATACATTATATATAGAGGAAATTTATGTATATTCTGGAAATATAACACTTCGAGTGTTTCTCAAAGTGTTATAAAAATATTTTAAAAATTGAACTTTATAAAGCATACAATAAGGGAATAACTAAATCATAATAAAGCAATAGGTTACCATATAAACATCAAATACAACTTTCTAAAGTTGGTTAATGGTATTATAAAATCTCATGACACAATGTTGAATGAAAAATCTATTCACCCACCTGTCCAGCCAGCCAGCCAGCCAGCTAATTTAATTAATGACTATTATTTATGTAGTTCCATATATACTAAAAATGCAACTAAGTTAATAAAGCTAAATACTATGCTATCATTTCCCAAGCTGTGAGGCTACGTATATTTTCCAAATATTAGATGATGGGAATGTACTTCTTTGATAAGTAGAAAAAGAAGTCTTTATTTTAAAAAGTTTTAAGAAACAAGTAATTATATTGTATGAAAGGAGTATTAACAATAGCTTCAGTTAAGATTTTTCTTCAGACATATTTGATTGCCTTCTGTTAATATGCTTTCTATGGTTGCTGAGAATCTGATTTCAAATAATAATATTAGTTGGGACACAAAGGATTTTATATAGTTTTATTTTCCCAAGCTGGACACATTAATGAAACAAGGAAGTCTTAGTCATTAGCAATTATATTTTAAATGACTCAAACCATATTGTTATCAGTGAAAACAATGGACCCCTCATTCATATTTTATGGCATGCATGGAAAACTGTGGAGTTTAAAATTTTTAATATTATTAACTTTAATGACAATGAATCTTCCTCTTTTGAAAGTCTGTGCCTTTAGTGAGGGAAAGAGGGAGCTCTTTTCAAACTGTGTTCATTTAGCAAAATGGGCCATTAAATGGACCTTATGCTAAATGGAGACAAAATAAGACTGTGGTGTTAACAAACATCACCCTTGGGAAATTTTATCTTTTGTCTGGGAAAAAAACCTACTTAAGTTTCAACGGCAGTAAGACTGACAGTGATGAATTAGAAAGTTTTTTGGAGTGTTCTTTAGCAACTAGAAGTTAATATAGAGCTATTTCTGACAAGTGTTTCACTACTGCTTCCAAAAAATAAATGTGTCAGTTACTTGAGCTTGTAAGGAAAGTATTATTTCTTTGAAATCTTGTGCTTTTTAAAAATGTTGAACTAGGAGTCAGGAACATGTTCTCTAGTCTTGACCATAAGAAAAAATCCTCTTGTGACACTGGGCATTTCACTTACGTTGTTTTTCCCTGAGTTTAATAATTATTTTAAGGACTAAATAAAATAATAGTAGTTTTCAAGATGCTTTACTATATCCAGGAAAATATATACAATCAGTTATTGTTAGTGATAAAAATAAACCTATAATAATAATACTTAGGAAAAATGAATCAGTTGAGAAGTATAGGACAAGTTAGGAAAGTTATATTAGTGTCAAAAGAATGTAGTATTGTATCTCAACTTCCACATGTAGGTTTTTTTTTTTTTTAATTCTTACTAGTATGTGGAGAAATGTACTTTTATTTTTTTTCTACCTAATAGTGCTTATATAGAAAAAGTGGCTAGGATTATGTCTTCATCAGAAGTTGCTTACTGAGTATCTATTACTATTTTGAGAAGGTTTTCTGACTGTGTCAAGATTGATAGATGGATTTGGAGGCAAGGAACCCCAGGTGGGAGGCTCTTGACATAGTCTCTTTGTGAAATAAAAAGGGTCTGAATGTCCCTAGATAACTTGCCATGAGAAATTCAGCCAATAGATGTTTGTTGAAATTCCATGATGTGCAGGCATTGAGCCAATACTGGTTCTTACCCTTCTGGAGAAGGTCTTAAGTAGGAAAGAATAGTAAAATACTGGTTTATCAGATGGTTTCAAGTAGAAAATCCCTTAGCTATGGTATGTCTGCCTTTAGCTTATGTAGTTGGTGGAATCTTGGGGTCACTTCTTATGATTGGTAGGAAGAGACTGTGCCTGGGAAGACAGGTTTGCAGGTCAGAAGTAGATGAAGGCCCCAGTATCAAGGGGAGAATGAGAATAGTAAATACTGAAGGAGATGAGCTTTAGCGAGAAGCTGTGCTGTGCATCAGGTAGAGATTTAACCAGAGACTGAGTCAGATGGCGATGGCAGGACCCTTTTGCTATAACTGAGATGTGGAGTACAAGCTGAGGTCAAGGAGAGAGCTCGGGACTAAAGTCATGAGGGCTGAGGCATTAGGTGTCTTTTGTTTTTCTCCTGCCAATGCCATCACATCCAGCCAGGGTTCTAAGGAACTTAAAGAACCCACCCACCTGGACTGACCATCATGTTTTGTCAGTGATCTCTTTTTTAAAATTCACTAGGTAATGAATCTCATGAGCTTGTGCTGCCTCATTCCCCTTTTTTGCCTGGGTGAATCTGAAATTAGTGAATCAGACTGGCTTCTTGGACCTCTTTGATAGCTTTCTCACTTAAATTAAATAAATGTTCATTTAAATAAATGAACAAGTATACTCCAAAACACTGAGCTGTCACTGACATATGAAAGCAGAGGTTGCCCAGGCTGGCAGAGTGCTGGGTATGAGTATCTTTCATCTCGCATGAGGTGGCCAGAGGCAGGGAGGTGGATTTTCTTGGGTCTTTTTGTTCTTCACTGGTTTACGTGTGTGACATCTGCATTTACCCATAGGCTTTAGGCTTTCTAGAACTTAACAGTTGAATCAAGCATCTCTGGAATCTGGAGATGAGTGTTTAACTCCCTGTGAAACTTCAAAATATGTCACTCGTAACTCTCTGTGAAGAATACAGACAACACAATTTCCTGTCCTATATGCTGTCAGTTTCCTCTTTTCCCCGCTAAACACCCAGAAAGAGGCATGCTGCTATGCCTTGGAAGCTCTTTTCCCACTTCACGTGCAGATACTCTTTACACTTGGTACTTTTTCCTGCTTTTCCTCTTGTTCCTGGCTAATTACAAACTTCCTATATATTAACTAATAATAGCCATCTTATAAACATGATACACATGTATTTATAACAATAATCCTTTGTAAATGATGAACTCTTTTGCAATCTTGGCTTCTACTCCTGTTTCATTTTGACTGACTCCTTTTTCTCCAGAACCTCATACCTATTATCTTTGGCTTCTCAGGTTACCATAATGAAATACAATAGTCTGAGTGGCTTAAATAAATTTATTTTCTTACAATTCTGGAGGTTGGAAGTCCTAGATCAAGGTTCTGGCTAATAGATTTGTAAGGAGAGCTTTCTTCCTGACTTGTAGACAGTGGTACCCTCTCCTGTTGTAGCTTTTCCTCAGTATAGGGGTGGGGACTAGAGGCGGCTGGGTAAGACAGAGAGAGAGAAAGAAAGAGCACAAGAGACAGCAAGAGTGAGCAGAAGTAAGCAAGAGCATGCTGGTGTCTTATAAGGACACTAATTCCATCAGAATAAGGACTCATACTTATGACCTCATTTAGCCTTAATTAATTCCTTTCTCCAAATATAGTACGTTGGGGGTTGGGGCTTAAACATATGAATTTTTGGAAGCCATAATATAGCCCATTGCATCTGGAGATACAAATAAGCACCTTATTCCCACTTGTAACCATACCCTCTGCTGCCAAAATTCTTTGTCTTTTTATTCCTTTCTTCAACAGACGTATATATGAGTGTTTTCTATGCATTAGACTTTGGAAACATAGTCAGGGTCCCTGCCCTCAAGGAGATTTCATTCTAATAAAGAAGATATCAGAGAATAAATAACCAGAACAATTCCAAGTGTTAATAATACTAGAACAAACTAGGAAAAGTGAGAGGGAGTTACTGAGAAAATGAAGAAAGAAAGGGGTTATTTCAGGGGTGCCTGGGTTAAGAGTTGGGCTTAACTCAGTTGGCTAAGGGTCCAACTCTTGATTTTGGCTCCAGTCATGATTTCAGGGTCATGAGATCAAGCCCCATCTCAGGCTCTTTGCTCACTAGGGAGTCCCCTTGGCTTTCTCTCTCTCCCTCTCCTTCTGCCCCTCCTCCTGCTCTCTAAATAAATACATATCTTTTTTAAAAAGGGTTATTTCACACTGGCTAGACAGGGAAGACCTTTCTGTAGAGGATACATACAAGCTGAGAATTGAAGGATACAAAGAAGCTACCTGTGTAAAGATCCCCAAGGGTTAAATGTTCTAAAAATATATATATATATATATGATAGCAAATGCAGTTGTTTGATGTTACAAACATTTTTGAGCTATTGAAGGAACTGAAAGCAGAGGCAGAGTGCCTGTAGCATGCAGACCATCGGGGCCCCAGGTGATAGAGAGGTAGCCATGAATCATATCATGTATGTCTTGAAAATCCTTGCAAGGTATTCATATTTTATTCTAAATCAAATAGCAAGGCAGTTAAGGACTTAAAGGGAGGCATTACATAGTCTGCCTTATGTTTGTAAAGATGGATTTTACCAGGCAGCAACCATGGAAGCAGGGGGACCAGGGAAGAGGCTACTGCAGTCCTCCAGGTGAGAAATCATGAAGGCACAGATTCAAGGAGTGGTAGTGCAGAAGAAGTAATGGTACGAACTTTCAAGACCCATTTCTAAATAAAATAGAAACATCAGGGACGCCTGGTGGCTCAGTGGTTAAGCATCTGCCTTTGGCTCAGGACATGATCCTAGGGAACTGGGATCAAGCCCCTTCCCTGCTCAGCGGGAAGCCCACTTCTCCCTCTCCCCCTGCTTGTATTCCCTCTTTCTCTGTGTCTCTGTCAAATAAATAAAATCTTAAAAAAAAAAAAAAAGAAAAAGAAAGAAACATCAAATTGCCTGGTACCACAGTATGGTTGTGGTTTATAATTAAGTCACCAAGAACCTAGAATCATCATAGCTATTAGGAGATTTATGTTTCTTCCTGATTTTGTTTGCTGCTACTTAGACTCCATTTTGTGTTCTCACAGACTTGTCCCATCCTGTCATTCCATTTTCATTTTCATTTTCATTTTCATTGTATTATAAGATAGGTTCTTCTTGCTCCCTTCTTCTTGGTTAGGACCAGTCACAAAACCCAGTAACACAGCCTACCTGTATGGTGGGAGCTCAGCCGCATGCCCAGTTCTTTGGCTGTCCGTCATTGTTCAGGCCAGTCCCCTTAGTCAGGATTGGAATAGTGCCCCTACAGGCAGCTCCCACTTGTTTTCTGCCTATAGTGACTAGCCAGACCACATTACCTTTCTGTGGGCATTCTCCTCCTACAGGCCATTCCTGCTGACTTCTGTTTTGTCCTTACACCTAGAATTCATGCCAAGTCCCGTGTTTTTCTCCTTTTTCATATCGTTCATGCTACGATGAGTTGAGCATTAAACCTTGCATAAATCATCTGAAAACATAACAGAAGATTCTTAGAATTTAGAAACATTTGTAAAAGAGGTAGCACATATGAGTGTACTTGAACCTATTTAATATGGTTTTTAATATCAGTGGGTTTATATGTATGTATTTTTTTAAGATTTATTTATTTATTTATTTATTTATTTGACAGACAGAGATCACAAGTAGGCAGAGAGAGACAGAGAGAGAGAGGGGGAAGCAGGCTCCCTGTTGAGCAGAGAGCCCGATGTGGGGCTCGATCCCAGGACCCTGGATTTATGACTGAGCTGAAGGCAGAGGCTTTAACCCACTGAGCCACCCAGGCGCCACTATATGTATGTATTTTTAAATGGAAAAAGTTTTATAGATTTCTTTATTGAGGTAAATTTCATAAGTAGCCTGAAAAACTTAACATGGTATCATAGTAGGTTGTACTTAGTATATCTGTGCATCATACACTTTAATACAGGCTTCATTTATAGTGTGTCATGTCAACTAGTATTGTAGGTACTGTTGTTGGCCCAATGCTATTGATGAGATCTCATAAGGCTAGGTGACATTTTTGGTGCTGGATAGCTGGCTAGTGATGGAGCCATAATTTAGATGAGGGTCTGATTTTTAACTATATTGTGCCCCTGTTGCTCAATGTTGTGTCCTTTATACAAACACCTGTGGAAATAAACTATTATTTCCCTTCATCATCTTTTTTTTAAACCGCTTATTCCTACATAATCCTGAGCACTGTAATTAGGGAATGATTGACAGCCTGGAAGAGGTTATAAGGGGGAGAAAGGTTTTTTTCCATAAATGTAAAATAGCTGGAAAAATAATAGTGCACATCAAATCATTTCATCTAAATAGTTTTGTAATAGTCGTGTTACACTGGTTTTTACCATTTAGATCAGAAATAATTGAATCAGATAAATCATTAGTTTTTATTTCATCCAGAGTCTAATGATATTGATTTTTCTACTTCTACTTGATTAGTCATAAGTAAATATGAATAAAAATCACCCTTGTTACCAGAATTAAGGTTGAAAGTCTCAAACTTTGGCAGTCACTTTACTAGTTCTAAAACAAACCATATGTTCATGAGGATGTAGGCATTAAATGCCCTACAGATACTTCATTAATTTTATATTAATCTGTATTCACTTTATCATCATCTACACTTTAATTGCTTTAGTGCTTTAGTGATTCCCCCCAGTAAATGTAAGCAGTTTCACAGAATGTTAAAAATGCCAATAAGTGTTATATTTATGGGTTGTTGTCACTATAGCTAAGCATCATTTCACTCATAATTATCAAAACCAATAAGGTTGAATAGTAACCACATATTCAAACATAACATACAATATTTGTATTAACACCTTAGCTCATGCATTTATCAAAGTTTATCAGACAATTAGTTATTCTACACTGTATTAATCTTTAATTAGTTATTTTTTTAAAAGATTTTATTTATTTATTTGACAGAGAGAAATCACAAGTAGTCGGAGAGGCAGGCAGAGAGAAGGAAGCAGGCTCCCTGCTGAGCAGAGAGCCCGATGCGGGACTCGATCCCAGGACCCTGAGATCATGACCTGAGCCGAAGGCAGCGGCTTAACCCACTGAGCCACCCAGGCGCCCCTTTAATTAGTTATTAAACTGTGATTTTATCAGCTAATAAAGATTTTTTGTTAAATAGAAACTAAGTCTTTAAGGTATTTTATTTAAACCATGGATGTTTTTGCTTCTTTAAGAACAATACAGCATAAAAAAAAAAAGAACAATACAGCATATATCTAATTCATGCTTTGTATTTGAAACAGAACATAGGGTAATTATTGTATTAAGCAACATGTTAATATTTTCTATGAATTGAAATAGTGAAGTTTTATGTAAGTTTAATGTTTGTTATATTTTGCAAAAAGTTGTATTGATGGCATATAATCTTAGTAAAATCAAAATAAAATGTATCAGAAGATATTAAAGTATATTTTTTAATATTCTTCAGGTATATTAACTTAGAGATAGGGATTTTTAAAAATCTATAGTTTAAAAAACCTTGATAATGAATTTCGTAAATGTGAGAGTCTTGTTTTTCTCTTCACTATCTAGGAAGAATTTTCTTGTTAAGCAAATAAGATTAGGGATAAAAACTGTTTCTTTGAAATTTATTAAAGCTTTAGGAGAGGACATATTTTGTTAATTATTTTGAGCTGGAATTTACATTCAAAGTAGTATTCCTAACTTCTCTAATTTTGATTTTTCACTAAATCCAGTGGACCAGTCCTGAACTAGTGTCAACATGTGGAGTATAGTTTTATCTAGAAATGTTCCCTTGTGTACTGTTGGATGTTCATGCAGTGCTTATCCAACTGCATGAAATTTGCATTGCAAGAAAGTGTCAGGAAATACTTTTTAAATTAATTAATTAATCAGAGAGAGAGAGAGGGCACAAGCAGGGCGAGAGTCAGACAGAGGGAGAAGCAGGCTCCTTGCCAAGCAAGGAGCCCAATGTGGGGCTCAATTCCAGGACCCTGGGACCTTGAGCAGAAGACAGAGGCCCAACGGAATGAGCCACCCAGGTGTCCCAGGGATACTTCTTTTTGTTCAGCATGAGTTCTTTCAATTAAATGCTTTGAAGTACACATTTGTTTGACTATACTAATTAGTTAAAAACTAAGTTAAAAAACTTTATACCCTGGTGAGAAATGATGGATTTAGGCTACTTTGCCATCTCTGTGGGACCGAATGGCTATTTTGTACAATGTAGACCCTTGTTAATCAAAGTGCAGTCCACGGAAAGGAAGCATGGGCCTCACTTGGGATTTATTATAAAAGCAAACTCTCAAGCCCCCCACCCCCCAGATATGCTAAATGAAAATCTAAATTTTAACAAGATCCCAAGGTAATTTGAATGCATCTTAAAGTCTGAAATAGACTTGGTCAGTAACAAAGCCTGAATTGATCAGTACAGTTTCCCAGGATATGGCACAAATTAGCACTAACTATGTATTTGTTGATTGCCTGACCACAGGCTGAACACACATACTGGGCTCACCCTGGGCTTCTTGCTTTTGTTTGGTTGTGGGATATGGGACAAAGAAGAATGACAGCACTTACTGTCTTCTTTGTGTTTTCCTGTCATTGTTATCCTAGTACTCTTTTCCAGGCAGACAAAGTCACCTTTGAAATTTTCTCCAGGTGAATAAGAAAAATGTGTATTTTAAAATGATCTGTGGCTGTTTGGTCTTCAAGCACACCAAATAAAAAATATATAATTTTTTTTTTCATCTGATCGCATCTCCCTAAATGCTTAGAAAGGCATATTTGATGAAATATTATACATTTTATTGGAATGTGATAGCATCTTCTGCACTTCACTTTCTGCCTTGTGAGACAGTGGGTTCTTTTATGAAGTGCCACTGGGTCTAATTACATATTGGAGCCTAGACCTCTACTGAAGTCAGTGCCTGTTTTTCTTTCTCTCTCTCTCTCTCTCTTTTTTTTTTTTTTTTTGGTTAAGATTTTATTTATTTATTTGACAGACAGAGTTCACAAGTAGGCAGAGAAGCAGGCAGAGAGAGAGGAGGAAGCAGGCTCCCTGCTGAGCAGAGAGCCCGATGCAGGTCTCTATCCCAGGACCCTGGGATCATGACCTGAGCTGAAGGCAGAGGCTTTAACCCACTAAGCCATCCAGGCGCCCTCCCTCCTTTTTTTTCTTAAGATTTTATTTATTTATTTGACAGACAGTGCCTGCTTTTCTTGACTAAGGACTATACACGCAAACACAGTGTGATGTGCATTTTATCCCCTAGAGTAAAAAAATATTGTATACTCCATTTCATTAGAGTTATTGACTTTTCGAAGTGTTCCAAAATGTATTGAACCAATCAGATTTTTTTTCTTGAGCTGTTTAAATTATTGAATATATGCATTTTATTTCTCCTGCCATGGGAAGGAAAGAATTTTACTGCAATTGATGAAGCTTGTTCTTTTCCTTACATTCTTCTTTCCATGGCTTTCTATTTTATTAGTTTCATCTTATAAGGGAAATATTTTATATTCTTTTAATAGGAATAGAGAAGCTTTGACCAACTCCAGACCATTGAGTTTCCAACTTTAATCTCTGTTACTTCTGATACTTACTCCATATTTCCAAATAGTGTGCATAAACTTTCTCATCAGTAGCTTCCCAATAAATTAAATACATTTTTTGATTAAACCAAAATTGTACCTATCAAATCTCAGATGTCTCCAGAAAAGCAAATATAATCACACCCAAAAATCAAGGATTGAATGTCATTTCACTTCTTAATAGTTAGCAAGGAGAGATGGAATAAGAGGATAACTCTGGGGCTATTCTGAACTGTGATCACACTGTAGATCATTTGAATTTTGTTGATGATCATGTGTATCTCTTCTTTCTGGAGATTCCTGCTCTTCGTTTCTGGTAAATTTTATTGTAACATTTCTTTATTATTACTACTTTCTTTTTCTCTCATCTTTTCTTAAACTCATTTTATTGAGTTTTTGGGTTTTCTGCTTTTACCTGTTAATTTATTTAAATTGAAGATCAATTTGAAAATTGAAGAAGTGACAAGAAATTTTCCATTTTCAGATTTGTCCCCAATTTAAACATTGCCTTGGAATATGTTTTCCTGTTTAGATAATGCAATGAATGAGAAGAATTTGGGATTTTGTTGTTGTTATTGTTTAGATTATTTTCCTATTATCATTGCTGGAAAAAAGCTATTTGGGGGGTTTACATAATTCTTCTGGAAATCATTTGATAAGTTTTCTTTTATTTTTTAAAAAGTTTTTATTTCTTTGGGTACATGAGTGGGGGGAGGGGCATTGGGAGAGGGAGAGTAAGAATCTCAGGCCGACATGGCACTGAGTACAGAGCTCCACCCAGGGCTCAAACTCACCACCCTGAGATTCTGACCTGAGCCGAAATTAAGAGATGGACGTTCAACTGACTGAGCCCCGCAGGTACCCCTGATAAGATATATTATATCATTTTGTCACCATACCTAGAACTTACTGATCATAATGCTTTGTGTGGCCCCCCACATAGCAAAGTACACTTTTGACTTACTGGACTTTGACTGTATCCCTCTAGTATCTGAGCTTCTGCTTGTCTATAGATCAAAATAGCAAATTCCCAGATGCTTCATGCTTCTTTATATTTTCAAAAGTTTTATTGTAAACCTCTGAATTTCTGGCAACAAATAATGTGGAAATAAATTACCTTTTTTTAAGTTATTACCAAATCTATGTTGGCAATGATACATATTAACCATTGATACATATATCCTGGTCTCAGTTTTCAAGTTAAGATTGTGACATCTCAACATGGCTTTAGATATGAATTTCATAGCCCAGATCTAGGCATAATTAGGATAAAAAACATTTACTGAGCATTTACATTGGTGTAGATATGGTGGTAACAGCTTTAGATATATTATCTTACATAGACCATACAATAATTCTATCATGCAGGTACTACTAATTGTCTTAATTTAATGAATAAAGAAAATGAAGCTCAGAGAAGTTAATTTGTTCAATATTGTACACATAATAAGCTTTGAAGCCTGGGTTCAAATCCAGTTTGTGGGATGAATGGTCAGGCTGTTTTGCACCATTGTATTCCTAGAGGATGCATCAGCATCTTACATCTTACAGTGCATTTTCATTGTCACAGCATAGAATTTTATCTGGAGTATAATATATGAAAAAATTGTTACCTGAAATGCCTTTAGTTGGAGTATTGCTTGTTTGAGGAATATAAGATCTTATGGGAAGAACATAGAATTTATGCCAAAAAACCCAAAAAACAAAAACCAACCCAAAACAAAAAAACAGAGATTGAAACACTGTTAGTAATCCTACATCAGTTTCTGACAACTTACTAGAATGAAACAATAAGACAATGCAATAAATAAACACTGATGGCATAATTTAAATGTGTATCATTTGTAAGCATAAATTGATTTTTATTGGGACTAATTTTACATTCTACATACCCACAGTTTCAATAACATGTTCTTTTTGTTGTTGTTCAAATTAATACAGTTATTAAGTTTTATGTGTAGGTTGTGTTTCTAAGCTACCATCTAGATACTCAGTGCCACTTTTATTTTACATTCGTGCATTTATGTTTGAGAGTTGATCATTGCTATCTTCAGGGTCCCACATAAACTTGATGGTTCTGTGGGAAAAGCTATAGGCATTGGTATTTCTCAAATGTCATTCATATTTCATGAGTATCACAGCTTTCCCACCTAAGAGAAATCCGTAGCAGCACTAGACAAAGTAGACTGCTTCGACCTGGTTCAGTCAGTCCCACTTACACAACGTGTGTTCACTCCCCCTCTTGCCCTCTGCCTAGTTTATGCATTTCTAAGAGCCAAGCTTACCTATTTAAAAAGAATAGTTCTTAAAATATACATCTAAATCACAGACCAGTACCCCTGAAACAAATAATACATTATATGTTAATAAAAAATGAAAAATATACATATAAACATGTAATTCTTATCATTGAAAATAAGGTATAAATAATTATATGCAACTAAACTAAGATTAACTAGGGTCATTTTGTAGTTGAAAAGGAATTTTAGAGTTACAACTTAACTCTAAGCTGATCACTATTTTCAAGATTCTTCAATCAAAAACTATAATTATAGTATTTCTTACATGAATAGGCCTATTTTTACATATGCTGTAGTATATCTGTTATCAGTATCTACTTATCTTTAGTTTCCACATACATACTTTTTCCCCCAGTGGGTTCTCAGCAAAATATTTGTGAACCCAAATACCAATATATGAATAAAATAGGTAAAATTCTAACCAATCAAAACAGATAAGTTCAGGCAGAATTTGACATGTGAATAAAAGATGATGCCAAAACATTGCTTTAGAACATTGTAATTTCATATTTACATCTCATTGTAATACTTAAATCTTCATCAGAGTTCCCAGGCTGTCCATTTGAGAGTTTTGTAATAGCTTTTAAGAACACTTGAAGACTATCAGTTAAGGATAATGTATTGTAATATTTAAAATTATGCCATTTTATTGGTTTAAACTTTTGTTCCTATAGCCTACAGAAGCCAGATACATTCCTTCCATTCTTCCCATCCCAACATTTTAAAGATTTTAGATGTAGATAGATGATAGGCTGATTGGTTGGTAGATACGTGGACAGACATAAAACTATGTATCTATCCTTTCAGGGTTTTTTCAGCTTAAGTCCCAATATTTTATATTTAATGTTCTGCCCTGTTTTTTCTTGACTTTATAGCCATATTCTTGGTTCAGAACATATGTATTTGTTACCTAGTTTGCTGGATTTTTACAGACGTCATTTTAATGAGCATCATCAGATCTTGAAATCTTAACTGCCCATTAAATTCTCATAGTTTTGTTGCCATCATTTACTTGGGATTTAGCAACATCAAATGAAAAGACAAGGAGGTGTAATGTGTAATTAGTCAGTGAAGAATGAATGCCAAACAGCCTACAAAGTATTTAAGTCGTCTTCAAATCCAGATACTGGTGGAAATCAAGAAACTCCTCCACCTTCCCTCCATATCTGTATTGCCATACAGAGGTGGTTTTACTAACACTTGCTTTATGGTCATCTCCATGGAGATCTTAGGGATCATCTCTTTTTAAGGTAGACTTTTGGGGTGAAATAGAGAAACTGCTCCTTGTTTCATGCAAGAGCCTGGGGTTCTGCTTTTAGGAATATACTAGGAGAGAGGAGGAAATAGTTCATTGTAGTACATTATCTGCTTACGGAAAAGATTCTATGCTACTAAATATTAGTTCTGCCTATTTTGGATGAAAGCTCAAATGTCATTTGGTTTATTTAAGGTGAACAAACTCCTAATAGAACAGACTGCTAATATTAATGACATACATCAGGACTGCAACAGTCACTTAGAGGCATGAGTATTCTACTAACAGCATCATTAACTGAGCACTGTATTAGCTGACACTGCTGCCCTATCAGAATTACCTTTCCAGGCGGAAGAACTTACTCCCCTGCTGTAGATTATGGGGTGATAACAGTTCATAGCTGAACACTGTCCTGAGAACTGCCCTTGCCTGAAGGGAAGCTGTGGAGGTTTTATCCTTTCCCCCAGGACATCCCACAGTGATGACAGACTAATTCTGGTTTACTAAAGGCCAACCCCCTTGCCTCCAAGAGTGGTAACTCTATGTGCTGTGCACAATCCAGAAGTCTCTGAAGGAGAGGCTAACCCAGTGGTGTGCTGGGTTCGGTTTGCACTGAAGCTAACTGTTAACATTTCCTTTGAATACTTGTTCAGTGACATCATGGGGCTAATTTAAAATTGGCTGGGGTGAGAATATTTGTACCACAGAAATAGGCACACACTAAAAATCACAACTTTTTTTCTTGTTTCTTATTCTCCCCTAGAGCTATCCACCAGCAAACAACTGAATCAAACCCGTATCTCTGACTAGCTTTTTTCCCCTGCCATGTCGTGCTTCCTTCAGTCCCAATAAATTTTACCTGAGAACATACCCTCAACACTCAATCATACAAGAATTACATTTTCAGACTCTTTCTAGGGAAGCTGACCTAAGAAAAATTCCTACTATGTGCCAGATGCCATGCTAAGTATTTTACATAGATGGTAGAACATAATTCTCATAGTACTCTTCCAAAGGAGCTACTGTTCTCACTTTTTAGGAGATAAAAAGTAAGCCTAATGCAGATTGCTGAATGTCTCCTAAGTATGTATTCTTTCTAATATGTCATACTGTGTCCAAAAAGTGAAAAGAACACTAAAAGACCACTTAGTTCATTCTTCTGTCTTTTGACATGGATTTGTTTAAAATATTCAGGAGAATTGGTTATTCTTGCTATTTTAAGTGGGTGGAGCTTCTTAATGATGAAACTAAACCAATTTAAGCAAAGGTGACAGCCATTTAAAGATGTGCTGTGAGTGAAATATTATACATTGTTCTGAAAAAGGTAATTTGGTTTTCTGCAGTATCATAGTCCTTTGTCAAGACTGTCATTGAAGTTTTTTGCTTCTTTCTCTTAAATGTTACCATAAAGTTCAAACACTTTGTGGTTCACCTAATGGTGAAGAAAGAAAAAGGGATTGTATATCTTCCAGAGAATGATTATAGTAAAATTAGATGCCACCCAAAATATTTGATCAGCATTTTAGAGTAATCACAAGTCTCTTCTGAGCCTTCAACGTTAGTGGAAAGAAATAAAGACATTCTTTGCAGTTATTATTGAAGCTTAAGTTTTAAAACAAAAGAGAACAGTAGCAAGGAAGCAAAAATGAGATAGATTTTAGGTCATTTTTATGGAGGAATTTATATTTAAAAGTTATAGATATATGCACTGACTTAAAAACCTTGAATAAAAACAAAGATTGCATAATTATGACATATTGGTGATAAATCTTAGCATTTTGTCTATATTCATTTCCTTTGCCAGTCAGCCTTCCTCGAATACTTTGTGATTTCTAATAGGTTGTGAATGTGCCAAAGATCTTTCTTCAAAACAATTTTTATTAGATATAGAAATGAAATTATAAATACATGTTTTATGTTTATTTTACATCCTCATTAAGAAAGTGATGTGTGTGTTGGGGGAGGGGATGGATATTGATAATGGGGAGGTTATGCAGTGTAAAGGAGAGAGTATATGGGAAAGGTACAGAAGTACCTTCCTCTCACTTTTGCTGTGAACCTAAAACTTCTTTGAAGAAATTAAGTCTTTTAAAAATACACTTGCAAATTACATCCTTAGTAAACCAGAAGACAAGCAAAAAAAAAAAAAAAAAGAAAGTGATTAAATCACTTTCCTAGTAATGATTGAATTAGATATTATGTCTAAAAGGCCCCTAGTCATAGCCCAGCTTATCCTCTGATTTTTACTCAAATATTTCTGATTTTTTCCCCCACTACTTATATTTGGCCAAAATCCAAGTGGTTAGAAAAGGACAGTTTTAGCCACAAGTGAATTTAGCTTATCTAGTTTCCGTTTTTAGTATCCTAAACGAATGATTCATAGTTAAAACTCAATAGACCAGAATTTTTTTTTTTTTCATGGACTGCTATAATCTTTTTGGATCTTTCTCAGTTTTATTTATGCCTATAGTTACATGGGAAAGTGGCTGTTTTCTGAAAGTGAGAAACACACAAATGACACTAAGAAAATGGGTTTTATGCTTATATTACTGGCCTTTGCATACCAGGAATTTATATTTGTCAACTGAGTATCATTATAAAAACCAATATTCTTGAAAATAACTTCAGTTTTAGATTTTAAGTAATAATAATATTGTAATAGTATCATAATATAATATAATTTAATAGTATTGTTCTTTAAAAATGTTAACACTAATGTTTTTATATAAAAGCTTACTTTATTTTAAAAAATAAGAAAACATATTTGTATAAATGCATATGCACAGATACAAACGGTAATAGTAGATACACATGGAATATTAAAGTTAGGTATTATGTTCCTAGTAACTGCCCTTGGCCCGTAGAAGTTCATCTTTTCCATTACTTAGATGCTTGGACAGCTAGTCATTCTGCCATAGGTAGACTATTCAAGAATATAAAGTCAAGGGATGCCTGGGTGGCTCAGTTGGTTAAGCAGCTGCCTTCGGCTCAGGTCATGATCCCAACGTGGGATGGAGTCCCACATTGGGCTCCTTGAAAAGCCTGCTTCTCCCTCTGCCTGCCATTCTGTCTGCCTGTGCTCACTCTTTCTCCCTCTCTGTCTCTCTCTCTCTCTCTCTCTCTGACAAATAAATAAATAAATAAAATCTCTTAAAAAAAAAAAAGAATATAAAGTCTAAGCTGTGAAAAGAATAGCTATAAAACAAGCCATGCTTATTGCTCTGCAGAAGAAGAAACCTTTCTAATATGTTCTAATTACAAAACCTTTTATTTAGCAAAAAGTCTAAAATTTTCTTTCTAAATGGATATCCTTTTTTACATATAAGGTTAGCTTCTGCCTGGGTTTTGATGAGCCGGAAATTAGAAGTGTTGAATGGAGAGGGGTTTGTTGAGAGACCACGGAAGCCCTAAGAACTGAGAGAAAAGGAACGGTCATACCCATCAGCTGCCCTGTTTGAGCAGCAACCTGTCTCACTGTAGAAGCAATTCTGCTCAATTTAGAGAAGGCATTGGGGAGGATATGAAATTGAAATGTGAGTGCAATGATAGAAATCCATATGGCTGGTAATTCTGGGGGGACAAAACACAACCAGTTTAAATTAGCTTAAGCACATTGTATTTTGGAAGATAATTGTATCTTAAAAATTCATAAACAGTGCTTTTATCTGAAAGGATCCTTCTTTGAATTTAGTGAGAACACATGCACAGGAGCCAAGGGAGGGGCAGAGGGAAAGAGAATCCTCAAGGAGACTTCCTTCTAAGTGCGGGGCCTATGAGGGGCTGGATCCCACAACCCTGAGATCATGACCTGAGCCCAAATCAAGTATCTGCAGCTTAACCGACTGAGCCACCTCAGGCGAGCCCTGGAAATATCATTCTTAAGATAGCTTTCAAAAACCTGTGAAGTTCACTTGAATAGGAATCCTTATTCATCTGTGCATTGTATAAAAGAATCACTGTGCAAATATTTGCCTGGCATTTATATGATTGCTTATGAAATTGGTATTTCAAAATTAACTTTAAGGGGCCCCTAATTGTGGTCATGTTTCTACTATTGTAACTGTAGTCTACTATTAAAACTGTAGTAATATTGGCAACTAAGAAAGAATATTGGTACTATACAGCGATAGTACCTGGTATGTCCAGAATTATCAAGACATTCTTTTGAACAGTTATAGTCACCTATATATAAGGATTTCTTAGGAGGGCCAATTACATGAGAGGCTAATAACACATTTAAGTATTTCTAAAGTACCTATTTTCCTCAAACAATTTGAAATGCACATACTTTGCAGATAACAAGCACTTTAAAACCATGCCTAATTTTTCCAGTGAGAATTAATATTTTTCTTTCTTTCTTTCTTTCTTTCATTGTTCAAGTCACTGCTGCATTTCTTTTCCTGGGTAGAGTGTCTAATAGCCCTAAATTCCTCTAAATTTTTCATTTCTCATTGATAGGAAGTACATTCACATCTAAAATAAGGAGTGGACTGTATTACAGACCTATATATAGAAGAGGCTGCAGTGTAGTGCCAAGACCTAGAGGGTCTATTAGCGGCATTCTTCTAACTTCAGTAGATTGTTATTGGTGCCTGGGATGTCCAAGCTCCTTTACTAATGACGAGCTTCGTTAAGGATATGTATAAGAAATGTACAAATTTCTTTATTTGTACTTTTAATACAGTACTTATATTAAGTGTACTTTAATAAAATGTACTAAATCATAATAAAGTGTACTAAATAAAATGTACTAAAATGTACTTTTAATAAATTAAATAAATTTAATAAATGTACTTTATTAAGAAATGTACAAATTTCTGGATTAATTCTATGTATTTCAAAAGGTAGAGAAATGCAAAGTGGTTGTGAGATAAGAATGTGTGGTTGTCAGGGTTCACTCCCCAAGCTAAGTGAGTTGCTTTTTACCCATATCCACCTTTAATATCTTGTACAGTATGAAGTTCAGGGTAATTATTCATATGTTTGTGGATTTTCCAGTGGGCAGTGTCTTTTAAACATCTCAAATATTGTAGATGCCTAGAATCTTCTGTACTTATGTGACTCCTCATATATGTGGAATTGATATTCTTCTCCAAGTTGCAAGAATCAAATGTCATTTGGTTTGGGTGAGGGTTTAGGAAAGTATCAGTGATTTCATAAATATGCATTACATTTATCTTTCAAATTGTTTTTTCTTCTCATAAAAAAAATGGGAGAGCTGGAATACACAGAAAGCTTTAGGTATAATACAAAGAATTTTTAGTATAATGGCCAGTCATTGAAACAGTCTACTTTTTAAAGAAGCGAAGACTACTGCAGACACCTGAACAGATGAGATATATAATTGAGCTTCGGAAATTATGCAGGTGGAAATAAATTGATTTAGTTAAGCACTTTATGCAATAGCTTTTTATTCAACAGACTTTAAAAAATCACTCACAAGCAACAGAAGTGGAAAAAGCTTATATGTAAACCCAGTCTACACTAATGGTTGACATATAAATATGTAGATTTCCATTCAATTTTATACCCAAAATGAAATTGAAATAGAAAAATGCTAAATATTTTAGTAAAATGCTTCTACCTATTATTTGAGTAAATTTCATCTAAGTCAAGGATAGAAAAGAAGGAGTTAGACTAAGTGCATAGTACAGCTTTGCAAATAATTAGGCTCACAAAAATTCTGTCTCATAAACAGACTTTGCAATCATATTTTGCCGGTTTGCATTTATTCATGTCACCTGCTTCATTTCCTGGCTAACCCCCAAGACACAGTGTTGGCGTCCACTTCAATAAAGTAACAGGGGTTCAAGCATCTTCCTGTAGCCAAACTCATGTAATTAACTCTTCATTATCTATGTATTCATTAATTCCAAGATGATATTCCTTTGCCTCTCTGCATACATCTGAAAGCCCCCTCCTCTTGATATTTGATATTTGCCTAGGGAATGCAGTCTAATTTTAATATTTGCCTAAGTAATATATAATTAGCATAGCTGCTCATCTACAATGCAGTGCATTTGTGGCCAAATAGAAGGATGCTTTTAATTGTTAGCATTTTTGCTTCTTGCCGTTAGCTTACATTATTGAGAATTTATTGAAACCTTGTAAATTATACAACCTTTGGAAGCAGTTGCTATATTTTTTTTTAGGCCAAGTGACTAGTACTTTTTGATCCCCATCTAGATTTTTTTTTAAAACCCACCCAGCTTTATTTTAATCTCTTGGAACATACTTACCTTTATAACCAAACGAACGAAAAGTTTCTACATTCTAGTTGCCTAATCTTCCAATTTCTAATTGCTCGATTCAACATTTTCTTCCAATCTGAGAAGCATCTCTTGTTTACGTTATAGCAAGATCATCTTTGCAGGTGTGTTTCTTCCAATTAAGCAATGAGATAATGCAGTTGATAAATGAATGACTGGCTGCTGTGTGGCTGCTGCAGCCATGACTATTGGAATAGGAGTAAGAATTCTTTGTTTAATGATGTGGAAGCAAGCAAACATCTAGTTTTGCAGCACCTTCCCCGAGCCTTTATAGTTCTCAGGTGCTGTGTGTTATCCACAGACACTTAGGATTTTGCTTGCAGCTGCCTTTGTTTTCCTTTTTAAGAGGAATTTATCTTTTCGATCATAGAATACTTCCTCTGTATTTTATTTTATTTTATTTTTTTAATTTTCAGGTGGCTAGAGGAGCAGGACATAAGGAAGAGGGTGAAAAAGAGAGCTAAGGTTATTTGAGTTATTTGAAGAATCTCAGTGGATTTGATGCAACATCAAGAGAAACATTGCAGTGATTTAGATTTATGTTGTGATGTACTGCAAAGCTGGATGCTGGAGAATGACTGTTGGAAAATGAAGATTGCCAAAGAAACAAAAGAAAGGTGCAGTCATCCTTGGATAGCTGTCCTCTTCAAATGTTTACCCAGTTTGAAAATGAATATTTTCCTAAATATACATAAAAGCTCTATAGTCAAGCTGTGTAATATTATAAAGCTTGAATAGTATTACAAAAATTTAAAAAGCCAATTATTTTAGGCTATTGAGTGCCTTAGAAAATATGATAACCTTTTATATTCTAGAGGAAACAATATCTTTTTGAAGAGATGCATCCCAGGATGACTTATTTCAAGAGTGGACTAAAACCCTGAAGCAAATTGCTTAATTTAAAGGGCTTTCTTAAATTTACACAATTCATGACACAGAATGGAGAAAGCATGTTGAATTCAGAGCACATGTTTATATACTATAGAAGAAACCAATTTATGACAAGAGTGCTAATAAGTATGTTACAATCTCTGTGCATTTGTAAATAGGATTTGAGAACTTCATGAATTTTAATAATTATAATTTTCCTTGGCCAGAACAGGGTATAACTTTACTTCAATGATATTGCACGAATGCATTAAGTAATTAAGTGATCAATATGGTACTACACATAAGAACATTTTATACTGTTAAATAATGCGGTGGAATGGATAGATTCAGGGGGTTGTATTTTGAAGCATATCCATAAGAACAAAGAATTATCTGGTATGAGCCTCCCTGGTGTTTATTGGTGTTCTCTCCCACTTTTCTGGAGTGAAATTCCCCTTAGCATAGTAACATGAAATCATGGAAATAATACCAGCTTTAGAGCAGACAGACCTGAATTCATGTCTGCATCCATCCTTCCTTTAATAGCTGTGTGACCTTCATCAAATTTGTCATTTAATCACTTAATCTTTCTAAAACTAATTTTCCTCATTTTTAATAAGCCTGCGTATTGTGAGGATTAGAGTTAAAATGTATAAAGAATATATAATGTCACAGGAGCTCCACTACATTTGGTACTATTATGAATAATACTTTATTTAGAATATAAGAACTATAGGCTGTGTCCATATTTGCCTTCATTCGGGGCCCCTAAAAAACACATTTGTTCTATGTGAGAGGTGTTCGACAATGTGCCCCCAGTAGAAATTAAGTGTGCAAGAAGATAAACAGGGTAACCACCTCATTCCTGTTTTATAAGGTACCCTCTGTTTATAAGAAATTCCACTGTACTTCCATTGACCTCAAGTGCTTAGGGAATACCTAAAAGAATGTAAAGTAGACAATAGTATAGTAGAAAGAAAATGAGTTGATAACATGACCCTTACAGGTTCTGTTTCTTTTTTTTTTTTTTTAATTTATTTAACAGACAGAGATCACAAGTAGGCGGAGAGGCAGGCAGGGGAGGGGGGGAAGCAGGCTCCCCGCTCAGCAGAGAGCCCGATGTGGGGCTCGATCCCAGGACCCTGGGACCACGACCTGAGCCGAAGGCAGAGGCTCAACCCACTGAGCCACCCAGGTGCCCCCAGGTTCTGTTTCTTATCTGAAATGGGGATAGGTAGTCTGGCCCACATATAACTCACAAGGTTCAAGACTGCAAGACTCTACCCCAGCATGAGTGATAGCAGGCTTATTTTGGGGCCGTTTACTGAGACCGTTCCTAATTAAGATCATTCAATCAAGGTACATTAAGTACCTAAATACCTGTCCCTGTGTTTTGTATCTTGGAAAATATACCAATTACGAAGACTTATTCTCTGCCTTTGTTAGTTTTCTGTTGCAACATAACAAATGATCACAGTTACCTGCTTAAAGGAACCACATTTAATATCTCACATTTTCTATGGATCTGGCATGTTTTAACTGAGTCCTCTGCTCAGGGTCTCTTACAAAGACTGAAATCAAGGTGTCCATTTATTCGCACTCTCATATGGTGTTTTGACTAGGGAAAGATCCCCTTCCAAGCTCTTTGAAGTTATTGGCAGATTTTGTTTTCTTATAGCCCCAGGACTAAAGTCCTCATTCTGGAGCTGGCTCTCTAGGGTGAGAGTGTGGCAGAAGTTGCTGTCAGTGTCAGAGACTGTGTCTGTGTCTGTGTGTCTGTGTGTCCCAGCCACATGGCATCTCCATAGATGGTTCACAACAGGGCTGTTTGCTTATTACCAGGATAGCGAGAGAAAGTTTCTCTAACACTACTCCTTCTTTTAAAGGATCACCTCATTAGGTTAGGTCTACCCGCAAAGGGATAATCTCCCTTTTGATTGGCTCAAAAATCAGTTGATTATTAACTTAGTCATGGGAGTGATGTCCTATCCTGTTGCCTGGCTCCATGCATACCCAAGGGGAGGGGATTAGGGAACAGGAAACTCAGGGGCCATCTTAAAGTGATTCCCTATAAAATTGGCTGTGCCTTGCTACTTTATTTTTTGATGACTGAATTTTTAGAGAGTATGTTGGAAGAGCCATAATTTTTTACTGCAAACATTGAGATCATATAGAAAAAACTCACCTCTCTTTGTGATGTGAAAAAATCCAGAGAAAGTTCGTAAGAAAAAACCCTAAGCAGTTCTCTGTTGCCATTGAGCTTGCTCTGCTTAGTTAACTCTTCATTAGCCTAAAATGACATCACATTAATTTAAATTGGGTCTCATTGATTGCTAATGGAGATAAAAGTTTTTTCCTAACATGTTATTTGCCATTTGTCTTATTTTGATTTTGTAATGCTGAAGCTGCTCCGATGCCTCTTACTGTATCTGCTTATTGCTCAAATATTTGTGGAACAAATAAAATGATAACTTGAAGAATTAAGTTCCTGTTCAGCCTGCATTTTTTTAATTGACCAAGAAATACAAATTAATAGCACATTTGGATTTAGGGTTCAGATCTGATCCCTGTCGGCAGCTCTGTTTCTACTTCTGTACCTAAAGAACTCATGGCCCTTCTTGGGGCCCCAATATATTGTAAAATAAGTAAAATGTAAATGTAAAATATAAAATAAGACATCCCCTCTGACACCAATATTGTATCAATGCCTTAGGATTACTTACATAAATTTGAAATTAACTCTTAAGGAAACATGCTTTCAGTATTTTTGCATAGACATTTGGCCGTCTTAAGATGATTAGCATTTAAAAACATGTCCCTAACTGATTATAGACTTACATGGCAGAATTGTGAAGATGTAGAGTATTAATCCACAGTATTGTAACAGAAAAAAATAGGCTGAGTAAATTTTAAGATAAAGAACATAATTGCAGAATAAATAAATTTAATAGTCTGATAAAAATATTGACGTTGGGAGATTTTCTCTCTTTAGTGTTTGTTTTCCCCAAGAAAGAAACCATTATTCACTGTTTCTATTTCAAGTCTTTGGTTTTATTCACCTAACTGTGTTTCAGATGCCATATTTTAATTCGAGCTCTTCCTTTGTGTCTGTTGTCTGGCGTTTACAGTTGCAAAGCAGTACTCTCTCTAAGATTTATTTATTTGAGAAAGAGAGAGAGATCGATCTATCCTGTGCATGCTCCAGTGGGGGGAGTGGCAGAGGGAAAGGGAGAGAGAATCTCAAGTGGACCTCCACCCGAGCCAGGAGCTGACCTGGAGCTGGCCACTAGGGCCTGGGGCTGGGGTGGGGCTCCAAGCCAGGGATGGCAGTTGGAGGTAGGGAGGGGGAGCTCGATCTCAGCACTCGGAGATTATGACCTGAGCTGAAACCAAGAGTCTCATGCTCAACTGACTGAGTCACCCCTGCACCTCAAGCAATACTCACTTTCATTGAGCACTAATTGTGTGCCAGTCATGATATTAAGCCCCTTACCTGTACCAGCTAGTTAAATCTTGATAACTGGAAGAATAAATGTTCTTGTCCAAATTTAAAATTAGAGAACTGAAGATCATAGAGGTTACATGACTTCTCTATGAGATCCTGCTTTTAGAATGCACAGCTGGGATTTGAATCCAATTCTTGTTGTATCATTTTCCTTCCTCTGCCTCTATTTCAATTTAGTGTTGGTATGCGTTGTGTCTATTCTGTCTGTTCGATGACTTAAAAATTGACATGAAATGTGCATGTGGTATACCATTATAGTTCTGGATATTGACTAGGAACGGCAGACTTTAAGGTCTTTGAGGACAAGGACCTACATCTCAATTATTAACTTCCCCACTAATAATTTTAATACTGGGAAAGACATATTAATCATTTAATATTTATTCCATATATTAAAGATGCAATTTCAGTAAAAATGTTTTAAATATATAAAACAAAAAAACTAAATGGACATGCATTTAAAAGAGAAAGATTATAAAGCTATTACCAAATATCAAACAAAATGTAAAATTATAAAAGGTGAAGGTGGAACATGCATTATTATTTTATTATAGATTAATAGCAGGTGAAATAAATTACTGCTCATTAGTAAATTAAAACTTAATATGAAGAAATTTTGACTCTGGAAAACTCATAATAAATATTATTCAATCATTTCTTCAAAAATTCAGTTTTAATATAAAGTTCATTATTGATGTCATTGTAGAGTCCAAGTCATTTTTGTGTAGCTGCTGTAAAGGCACTTTATAACTCTACGCAAATTCAGAAAGTGTTAAAAATATAGTTATAAGCTAATTCTGGATATTTTCTTCTTCTGTGATTGTTTTAAAAATAATCCCAACACTTGTTTGAGGTGATACGTAGAATCATTTTGGGGAGAAGAAGATGAGTGCTATGGGTAGAGATATCATAGCCATTATGATACTGAGGTTATAGCAATGTCCTTTTCTATTAAAAATGCATTTCTGATTACATTAATATTCTTTTATTTGCTTCAGTATGTTTGGAGATTCTGTCCTATTTTAATTTAGCTTATTGTCATGTTCATACTCAGCCTGTATGACAAGTTATTAAATCAAATAAAAAGTTAATGTAGAAGTGTTGCTTTTTGAGTGGGCATTTTTTCCCTCTGTTTGGAGATTATAGAAGTGGAGAGGATACATTCTAAACATCCTTTGTTAGAGTCAGAATTTTAATGTAGCATGTAAATGTCAGTTTGTGTCTCTAGATATACTGTTTCTTATTTGGTGTATTTTTATATACCAAAACAATATTGTGATACTAACAAAAATAGTGTTATTTATTTCACTATGTAAGAATAGCACATAATACCAAATACTGAAAAAGTGGTGTCACAATCACTGTTCCCCTCAGACACAGTCTCATGGAATTAACACACACACACACACACACACACACACACACAATCTTCTGGTTTAATCCTTCGGTTTAAAATAAAAAATGGAACTTGGACCAGGATATGTGCTAGCTTGGGTTGACATAAAGAGAAAGACAACACAATTTCTTTATTTGAAGAACTTAGAATTTAAATGAAACCCAGACCTCATTATTCTTATGAGTGTGTTCTTTGTGAAGGAATAAAAATCTTGGGCAACTTAAAAAAATAATTTACTATCTTCTCCTTTATATGCCAATCCCCATTGTTCTGTAACTAGAAAGAACTAGAATTTTACAGATTTTATTTATTTTCTTTTATTTTCCTTTTTATATATATATATATATTCTGTTCCTTTAGTCTTTCTCTGGTATTACAATATCTTGCTTATAATTATTGTTATGGTAAACTTTTTTTTTTATGATTTTATTTATTTATTTGACAGAGAGAGAGATCACAAATAGGCAGAGAGACAGACAGAGAGAGAGATGAGGAGAGGCAGGCTCCCTGCTGAGCAGAGAGCCCAATGTGGGACTCGATCCTAGGCCCCTGGGATCATGACCCGAGCCGAAGACAGAGGCTTAACCCACTGAGCCACCCAGGCGCCCCTAGATTTTATTTCTTTTCAAGTTGCAGATATTATTAACAAATATAAGCATACTTCACCCTATGTGATAGATTAATTTCTAGAAAATCACTTATAAAAATGATTCTAAAAAACAACCAAAAAGTCATTTTAAAAGGAAGGGATTTGTCCATAATACATGTAGGAAGCTACTGGTCTTTACATGTACCATGTCATCTCAAACTATACTTTCTTCCATTCTCACAAGGCAGATTTAGGCTAATCCCCTGACAATTTTGTTGAATAGTTCTCTGTGGGAATTAAATTTATATGTCTGTGATTCCAATTATGAGTCCCTTTCAATAAATGTATCCTATGCTGAATTTTCAGTTTTTCAACTAGTCTTCATATATTTTTAGAAATACATGTGCCGTTTCTTTGTTGCTTTCTTGCTGTCAGACTTACAGTGCTTTTGATTAATTGTAATAAGGTGATATCAAGACTCTATTGCTTCTTTCCAAGTGTCAACACTCTCAATCCATTAAATGTGTGTTTTTCTTATCCCTAAGAAATTAAATGACCTTGCCAAAGTTATGACATCCTTTATCCATAAAAAAGAGTATTACAAGGAAGAAATACTATGACCATCATCTACTAATAAGAATGGTGAAAGCTCAGGGGAAATAATCCCATTTATGAACTTGAGCCCTGTCACTTTCACTTTCCATCCCCATCACCACAACCATATTACAATACACTGTTGTCTTCTGCCTAGACTGCTGCAGTTACTTCTTAACTGATCTCTTTAATTCTCTTGTCTCCCTATATTCTCTTCAACATAGAGAACTCCTCCCTTGTTTTTAGTATGCTTATGATCATGATGAGGACATTATCCTCCTAAAACACTATCAAAGGTATCTAATATCAAGTGCCTTTTCAACAGTATAATGGATAAGTCCCTGCATGCTTTAGTTTTGACTGTCTTACTAGCTTAGTAGAGCCACTTTTTCCTTGTTTTCCCACACCCTGTCCACAGTGGCCTTTAAATTTACTGTGATCGTGTGTGTGTGCGTGTGCATGCGTGCTTCAGGAATCCCACGTGCTCTTGCGTCTGTCAGGAGGTTGGCCACTCTTCAGCCTCCCCACATCCTCCTTGAGTTTTGATGTTTTGATGTCCTCCTCATCCTCTAGAGCTCAGCTTGGGTTTCACTAGTTCGGCCTTTCCAAGAGCAGATCATTACCCTGTCATATGCAGGGTATCCTGTAATTCTGCTTCCTACCACTTCTCATAATTTTGTGAAGTAATTCATAGTATAAGGACATTTTGACATCAGTCTCCCTGAAGAGAATCCAGGGACTATGGTTGTCTCAATCCTTGCTATACCCTTCGTGTACAGTTAGGTGCTCAATCACTGTTGGTTGGATGAATGAATGAATCTATGTTTGAAAAATATGTACTATGGAATTTCATACCCTGCATCTTAGTAGAGAGATAGAACCTAGATTTTATTTGCCATTAATTCATCAAACAATGATAACTCTTCTATTAATGTTCTAGCACTGTATTAGGTCTAGAATTCAAAAACAAACAAAACAAATCCCTGTGTTTAATTCAGATAATAGTTCCTTCTTGGTAATTTGGGTAAGTTTATGTGAATTCACCATAATCGTTATGGTATATTAGTGATGATAATTCTATGCTGCAGGTGAAAACATTGCCCTGATTTATATTTACAGGCTATATTCCTCCTCAGTCAGATTAGCTGTCCTAGTATTCTTATTTATAAATTCCTGAGTCCTATCCCACTGAATCATCTCCAGGGAAAGGGCATGTGTTTGTGTAGTTTTTCTAACCTGTACTATAAGGTGATTCTTATTGACCATTTTAGAATACTTTAAAAATCATTTTAAAATATTTGGGTTGGCATAATACTAAATATTATGTCATAAAATGTGTTATTTTAATACAATTTTAGTTAATACTTATATAGAAAATGTGAAAATTTTCTACTTACACTATTATTTAATTTACTTTAAATGACTTAAATGAGAAAGGGTATAATTTGTCAAGGAAAAATTCAAACATAGCATATGGATTTTTGGTTTAGGAGCTAAGATACCTTAAAATATAGGTAGAATTTTAGTATATTTTATAACATCAAAAATAAATTGAAAGTACTTTTAATTATTTTTTCATTTTCCACTGAAATAGCATACTATTTAAATGTGTCCTGGCTTCCTTATAAACAATGAGATAAGGGAGATGGCTTCATAATACTGTTTATTCAAAAAAATATATCTGAATAATAATACATGTAGAATATGTATAATTTTGTCATGACAAATGAAAAAAGAAACATATATTATTCTTATTAAATATATAGACATTGGTGTTTGATATTCTAGAGAAGTCTTAGAAGGGTGCTATCTTGGGAATTTGTCAAATTATTATATTATGCTTCTCAATAATTTATCAAAATGCTATGACAGTCTTTCTTATATTTCCTGCCTGTACGTAGTAACACTTTTGGAATAAATTTTGGAAGTTAAATTTTAAAATATGTGGGGTCACTTGGGTGGCCCAGTCAGTTAAGTGTCTGCCTTCAGCTCAGGATCCTGGCTGGGATCCAGCTGGGCTCTGAGCTCCCCAAGGAGCCTGCTTCTCCCTCTCCCTCTGTCACTCCCCCTGCTTGTGCATTCTCTCTCTCTCTGTGTCAAACAAATAAATAAAATCTTTAAGAACAAATTTTAAATATATGACTAATATAAACAATTAAAATTAGTATAATCATCAAAACCCTCATTTCATCTCAGAATGTTCAGGTGAAGGAAAAAAGAGGACATGAATGTACTCATCCCATTTCCATAGATTTTCTACACATTTTCTACAAGTGTACCTGAGATACACTTGGGAGTGTTATGTCTAAAGAGAAAAATACAATGTTACTTTTGATTAAAACTCTTAATGAAAATAGTTTCTATTTAGTGTTTTCATGGAAAGAGCTCTGGAACAGCGTCATAATCTCCTGAAGGTTCACAAGCTTCCATTTAGGAAATGGTTTAAAAGAATGTGAATACCATCTGTTTCTCCCTGTGGAGTTAATTTGGGTTCAGGGATGAGGTTAGCCCCGTGTCATTGTATGACAGAGTGAACTCTTATCTTCCAACTCCTTTCTTTAAAAAAATTTTAATCGTCTTCACCCTGTCTTCCTTATCTTAAAATACTCATCACGCAAATAAAAATCCAACCTCACCATGGTGTCAACATCTTTGGCTTTTGAATTTGCCAGGATTAGTTGTGACCGATGACACAGGAAACTGAGAATCATTCCCCGTTTGAAGACGAATCATTGCCAGCCACTGCCAAACAGCTGCTCTATGATGCTTCAATATGTTTCTCTTCTGCACAAGCTCTCAGTGGTGTTAAGGCACTAGAAAATTGAAAAGTGACCATTCTTCTGTGAAATAATTGAGTATTCTTGTTCTAAGGGATCAATATTACTTAAAACTCTTTGCATCTGGAAACTACTTCTGGATAGGGAGGAGAAAATAGAATCCTTTGATTTGCATAAAGCATTTCAAACCCAATGTTTACGGTATAACAAGTATTATCTGCCAGTTCTTAGAGAGTATACCACCCTCACGAATTTACTTATTGCAGAAGTCTTAACTGCACAGTTTTATTGTCTGCCTCCATGAAACAGTTCTTGCTTGCAAAATATTTGTTCAGGGAGGACATGTTAGATGCCATGTTATTCCATCAGGTGCAATGAGTTAAGACTAACCCATTCTGCTGTAGGTGTTTTTCTTTCCTCTCTCTCTCTCTTTTTTTAGTATTCATGAAACCTTCAAATTAATCAATTTTCAGTTTTCAGGCAGTTCATGCTTAAACTTTGACTTATAATATAAACATGATTCTTTTTGCCTTTTGAGAAATGCTGTCAGCTATTGCCATAGTTTAATCAAAAATCTATTCTTATTGGAATTATCTTCAATTATTCCCCGGAGACAATGAAAATTCAATACCCTCTTTTTCCTTTTAGCCCCTTGCTTTGCACACATTTATCTATGAGTAGAATGGGTTTTGGATGACTGTGGAGTTTAGGGAATCACATCTTAGAATAGGGAAATTAATGAGTATGAAACAAAGAGAAACACTTCTTATGAAGGACAGAGTGATAATGAAGCTGTAAACATTTCTGAAACTCATCTGGCATATGTTGATAGGTCTGGTATTTAGAGTATATAAACAGATTCTTGAATGACAAAGGATTTTTTTTTTTAGTTGACTAGTGAAAAATATGAATCTTACATAATAAATTATGTAGTAGGAATCAGAAAAAGAGATATTCCTAAAATAATGTAAAAGGTAATGGTCTAGAACAGCACCATCAAATAGAACTCTAACATGGGCTACACATGTAATTTTAAAATGTCTGGTAAACATATCAAAAAGGGTAAAATGAAACAGGTAAAATGTTTTTTAATTATATGTATACCTAAAATACTATTTTGAACTTAGAATTACTATAAAAATTAGTAGGAAATATTTTGTTACTTCTTCATAGTAAGTTATCAGTTATCAGAACATGGTATGTTTATTTTGAAATGAAAAGCTGTTTCTCTTGTACTATCCATACTTTTTTTAAAAATTATGTTCAGTTAGCCACCATATACTACATCATTTGTTTTTGATGTAGTGTTTGATGATTCTTTAGTTGCCTATAACATCTAGTGTTCATCACAACATGTGCCCTACTTAATACCCATCACCTGGCTGCCCCATCCCCTCAACCCTCTCCCTTTTGAAACGCTCAGTTTGTTTCTGGGAGTCCATAGTCTCTCATGGTTTCTCTCCCTCTCTGACGTTGACACAGAATGTTAGGGAGTTTTCCCCACATCAAACAATTCACCAATTTTAGCAGATGTCTATGGGGTGTCCTACAAATTCACATGGAGGTGGACAGTGAAATAATGGATCTGAAAGGTGGAATTTCATGTGACAAGGCATAAAGGATGTACATTGTGATGAATGCTATGCTGGGGGTATGTTAGCACAGCCATGGGAGCAAAATCCCTCTCTGCGTTAAACACAGTGCCTGACACAGTGCCTGACACTGTGCCTGACACATTAAAGGCCCTTAAATATATATATATATATATACACACACACACACACACATACATATGAATGGGAATGTGTTTTATCTATATCTATATATCTATATATGAATAGGAGTATGTTATATATGTTTGTGTGTATGTTATATGTATATATTTTGGGGGAAATGCACACAGATTTTAAGATCTATATATTTTATATATATATATATGACATATTTCCCCATATTTTCAAACTTTAAATCTAAATATGTAATTAAGTTATAACATCATATATTCTTGGAGAATAAAAATGAACAATAGTGGGTTTTTGTTACTTGCTTTAGTATGTAAAGAGCATTCGAATTATATGTATCATTCAGTTTTCATTCAACAAATATATCGAGCACCTAGTATATGCCAGAAACTGATCTAGGCATGGGACTATAGCAGTCAACCAGACAGAAAATCCTGTCTTCTCATAGAGCTTAAATGTACAATTAAATGCACTGTAAGAATACTCCGTTAGTATTTGACATTCATGGAGCTGCATTGCATATGCAACACAATATAAGGCCAATCAGATAAAAATAAAACAACAAAAAACCCCTGCCATTCATTCACAAACTTGTCAAACAAATATTTACTGAATTCTAATTATGTTCCAGGCATTATGCCTAAGGCCTAGAAAAGTAGGAAAATAAATAAAGCACATGGAGAATGAGAGTATGTAGACTTTGAAGTTCATTTGGTTGAAATAGGTTTTTAAAATATTCTATAATGTTAAAATTGATCTTTGTAAGCATTGTTTTCTGCCTCTGCCTTTTTAGTTTTCATCATTATTTATATGCAGATCTGCAAACAGTTTAGAAGAGTGTTAAAAATAATAATACTATTACTATTTTATAGCTGTTGGAATTACTGTGAAATATTTGAAAGCCTGTGATCATTTACTTGACAAAAGAGTGTATTATTATTCAACCAAAACTATTGTGCTCTGTCCTAAAAGATATATTAGTATAATAAATATAAATAAAGTAGACCATAGTGTAAACATAATGAGTTTAATGCTATTTTATGACTATAGTCCAAACCCCACTGATTTTAATTGCTTTGTGAAAAGTTTGTATTTTTAGTCTACTCAAAAATGAAGGCGATGAAATTTTTGGGGGCATATCAGTTCACCTCCAATAATGAAGATACTGAGAGTCGAAACCCTGAACCTATTTCCTTGGGCTGTGATAATTAGCATACACAGAACATCATGCGTTTTAGCAAAATTATTTGCCATCAGATGAGAAGTACTCATTTCAGAATTTAAGTCTGCTGAATTTAATTGAAAGACATATGTTAATAGACTTGATAGAAATATTTAGTTGGATTTTAGCTCTATAAAAATTTTTTTCAGCATTCCATGGGTCTTTTTCCTGTGTTGTCAGCATTGTAGATTCTGATATCAGTCTTCAAATAAACACATCTACATCCATTTTATTTTAATTTTTTATTTTTTTATAAACATATATTTTTATCCCCAGGGGTACAGGTCTGTGAATCACTAAATTGAAGGACTATGAATTTATGAAGTATCTTAGAATCACATTTGGGTTTATGTTTATAATGTAATATATTTGCTAAAGAAAAACAATAATTTTCATAGGTATTTTGTTGTTCTTATTTTTACCTGGCTGGTGGGTTGTATTTCCTACCACCTTTTTAGTTAGATGATATAATAAAGTAGTAGTGGGTCAAAATCATTGCACACTTGCTATAGTAAGAAATCAAGACCTATCTATCATTTGAGTAAGTGGCCACTATAAGGTGACATCTAGGGTGTAAAGGACGGCGCTTTCATTCATGGTTGCCTCTGGCAGTCATGCCTTCACAGTACACTAATCGTTGCCTCTTTTAGAGTATGGCTGTGTTCACCATTTGCATGTTATCTGTTAGAGAAGTGAGTGGTCCTGGTTTTGCCAAGAGAGGTAGGTTGTGTATTGCCTTATTGATAAGAACTTCAGAGAAACAGGCCTAAATAGTATGAGACGGGAAGGTGGACCCAAAACTTCTAGGTGTGGTTGATTCTTTGTGATCTTGGAAGCTATATTGTATTTATTATCTAATTAATAAAAGTGATACATTATTTGATCTTATTATGAGATAACACTTTCTGAGGACACAGTTTCTCATTTAATGCTCACAACAATCCTTTGAGATAGGACACTCACTTTATGAAGAAGAAAAGGAAGCACCAAGAGTAAAAATAAGTGGGAGTATTAATGATTTATTTGAAAGAGTTTTAATTCATTGAATGCTTAATATGTAAAAGCATATAATGTATTTAATCAAACATTTAGTTGTTAGGAGGCAGGTATAATTGTTATACCAATTTACAAATGAGGAAATTGTTTTACTGAGTAGTTAAAAAACGTGTCCCAGGGCGCCTGGGTGGCTCAGTGGGTTAAGCCACTGCCTTCGGCTCAGGTCATGATCTCAGGGTCCTGGGATGGAGGCCCGCATCGGGCTCTCTGCTCAGCAGGGAGCCTGCTTCCCTCTCTCTCTCTCTCTGCCTGACTCTCCATCTACTTGTGATTTCTCTCTGTCAAATAAATAAATAAAATCTTTAAAAAAAAAACAAAACCAAAAAAAAAAAAAAAAAAAAAAAACGTGTCCCAAATCCTCTAGCTAGTAAGTGCCAGAGCTGGAATATAAACCAGATATTATTGCCTTCTTTTCTTTAGAGGAATAAGGGCGAATTTTCTGCTTTCTGTAGCATCTTACCCTGTTGTACTGGGCATTATGAGAAAAAATGGATAATAAATAGAAGACACTTGAACGACTTACTATCTAACTAGAGAAAGGATCAGAATATTAAAAGCTGAAGAGATAAGACAACTGGAAAGACGAGATATAAGTACAAGAGCTTCAGGCTGGGGCAACGGTGTGATTTGGGGGAAAGGCATACAGACTTTAAAATCTGATAGAGCTGAATTTGCATTCCAGTTTCATTGCTTCTTAATTGTGCATTCATGGGAAAGTTATTTAGTTTCTGTTTCTCTAACTATATGTTGGGGTTACCAAGAAAATGTAGGTAAATTAACGTCATTAACTACCATTTGTTAGAGGCTTAATGTGTCCCAGTGATTGATTTTAAGAACTATGCATAATTTATCCCACTTGATCCTTTAAACAGCCTTTCAAGGTAAGCATCATCACTCTCATTTCACAGGTGAGAAGCTGAACTGTGGAGAAGTTAACTTACCCACATCACCATGGGAGCAGTGAAATTGGGATTCAAATCTATGCGATATGATAGGGATTGCTTTCTTCTCTTAATCCTTAAACTACTTCTCCAAAGTAAATGCTGAATGTAACAGTGGTTTGTAGAGCTTCTGATGCTAATTTCAACTGGTGGCTCACATGATGAACCCATATACCTTATATGTATCTTTGATTAGGTACTTCTGTTTGGAAACGTATTAATCAATACAGCAAGGAAAAAATAGTGTCCACAAACTAAATATCTTTATTCCCTTTATACTTTCAATTATTTAACTGTGTGCTTTCAGTTTTCCAGAAGATAGTTGAATAATCATAAATGTTTCAGAAATATTCTTATAGAGAATGTTAACTGCTTTATCCCCTCATCTTATTGAGGGGAAAATTAAGGACCAGAGAGATGAAGTCTTACTGTGGTCCAACTCATCATGCCAGAACTAGGATGAATACTCAGATTTGCAGTGCTTTTTTGTCAATACCCTACAATCTGCTTTAGTCAAGATTTTGAAGGGAAAAAAGGGCTTTGGTAAAGAATAATATGTTCTTAGAAAGTTCAATTCTATTATAAAATTAAGGGCTATATCTTATAGAATTTCTGAAGATAAATAATTAAAGAAAAATACATATTTTACTCAATTAAACCATCATCTTCAGTTAATTCCTGTGTTCCCTACAGGAGTTCCTCAAAGCTGTTCAGTAACAGGAATATCATCAACAGATACATTCTCTGATTATAGACGTTCAGAACTTGATGTGTCCTAAATTGTCCTTTTTTACTGCTTTACTGTTTTGTTGTTCTTATGGCACAACTGGATAGCAAGGAGGTGAGATGAAATGGATCTAGCATCCTTTCTATGCCTCTCATTGTGCTCCCTCTCTCTAAGCTCTGGAAGAACAAACTCCACTATTGATTCAGGAACATATGCACTTGGCTATGGAGGGATAGAAATTATCACTGCAGGAGTTTGAATTTCTTACAGGAATATGTAGTGCAAAGGCTAAGTGCTCGAGTCATGGACTTAGAACTGAAATCTTGGCTCGGTCATTTCACAGATGCCTGGTAATTGGTTGGGCAAGTTAGTCAACCTCGGAGTCTTAATCTCTTTGTTGATAAATTGAGAATAAACATTTATGTAATAGTACTTAAACCATATTTATCTCATAAGCCTAAGTGGGAGATCATGTATATAAAATACTTAGAAAATCGTAAGTGTTAGATTAATGTTAGTTAGAATTATTAGTGTCACAGTAATATTTAGCTTCATAGAGCTTCCAAGAATGAAATCATATCTTCTAGCTTTTCCTTAAGATTGTCCTTTATTCAGGTCAAAATTATTAGAAGTTCTGTTTGATTCCTTCCTTCCTTCATTCATCCAAATTTAGATATTATGCCATTTTGGTCTTTGATTTCTTCTTTAAAACATGCCAGAGGAGGATGATACCAATTTTAGATGATTTTTGCGAGGAATAAATAAGTTTATATGTTAGCTTGGGCTCAGATACATAGTAAGCAATTAGTTGTTAGCTGCTAATATTTTTTAATCATTAGTTCTGTGTTCCTCCAGAAAACAAATATCTGAATATTTCTAGTGGTTTAATTTATGCCTTTCCTACGTGTTGTGGGGCAGTTAATTGCTTCCCGTTGAGCTATTTAATAAGATAGTGACTTTCTACAACTGAGAGACTATAATATGAGATGAATTTTTGTGAAAATCAGTGATCCAAGCTGCCAAATATTAATTTTGAATCCTGCAGGTATGATAATGACAAAATAGGTTAATTTGAGAACCAATTCTCACATTCAATTGAAATGTTATCACAGTACACTTTGAATGAAAAGGAGTGCCTGTGACATAAGTTAAAAATAATTTGGTGAGTGAATTACTAATTAACAGTGAAAACACCAAGGCAAATTACAACAATAAAACCTACATAGTTGGACTTTCAAGTTCTTTCTATTGCATTCAAATCAAATTACTGAATTTTCTTTTCCACTTGAATTCTATCAGAGTGTAAGGAACACGTTCCCAGAGTAAAGATTGTTCCAGAGTAAAGTTGATCAAGTTCCTAGAGATTAAAATAAAGGACCAGGATATCAGGTAAAGGGCTTATCGTGATATTTGCTCTGGGGCTTCTTGCAGTGAGTTAACATAACCAAGAAATCTACAGCCTGTATCCCTCAGGTGTCTGAATGCAGATGACTGCATGGGATGAGAAAGGCGGGATCTTGCTAACCCTCTGATTGGAGTCTAGGAAGGTGATGCAATGGCTTCACAGGTGGCTTTCAGCCAGTGTATCATTCGTACCTGGGTGCTTATGTCAAATCTGGTATAAACCCTCTCAAATGGATCCGGCACCATCCCTGGCTAGAATAATTTGAAGACTTTTTTATTTTGTAGTACAAAATATTAAGTCTATAAAATCACATGACTTGGGTCAAGTTACTTAACCTGTCAGAGTTCCTTAGTTATCCTTCTATAAATTGTGACGGTTTATACATATTTCAGAAAATTATTGTGAGAAGAAAATGGACTAATATTTGTAAGTTGTTTACTGTAATGCTTGGTAAATAGAAAGAACTTAATAAATCCTGGCTGTTCTTATTTTTCTTATTTTGAAATATGTAAGCATACTACATAGTTATTACTCATAACAAAACATAGTTGAATTATTTGTTCAGCACATGCTTGTTCTTTTCTCTTTATCTTCTGTTATTTTGAATTATCCTTTTCATATTACTAGGATATAGTAGTCTTTGATGGTGGGCCCACATGCCCTTATATTTGGAAAAATTAAACCATTGGAAATATCCAGGTATTTGCTTTCTGAAGGAACACATATTTTGCTTATTTGCCAGTATATATATGTTCTGAACATGACCTGCATGCAATGCTCTTTAAAAGTAATTAAAGCCCAGAACTTCAATCTAAGCAAATTAATGTATGATCATTATTTTGGAAACATTTTCCGTAGGCTTCTTCTTTAGAATAAAACACATAATTTTTACAAACTTTAGGAAAACTAGTATAGAAAGAGAATCTACTGGAGTTTCATGATACTTGTAATATCTGGAATTAAGGATATTTTAGATATAAATATTGTAATTTCTGAAATTTTCTGTATTTAATAGGAACTACTAAAAAATTACTAAATAGAGAAGATATTCCTTTTAGCACGTATTTTCCCCTTTAACAAAGAGTTCTCATTGCTTATTTTTTATTTATGTATATTAGGTGATTGATTCATGAGAGAACAAGCTAAAGATGTCCCCTTTATTCACCATTTGTCCTTGGCTTCATTTTTAATATTCCAAGACAAGCAAGGAACGATAAAATGCAGGAAAGAATTCCTATGATGCTTGTCTTCCAACTTATTCACATAACATATCTATGATAGCATTTTTTTGTTATCAAAGCAAATGGTCCTGTGTCTATGCCCAAATTAGTTAGGAAAGAGGGAATATTGCATTGTTTAGTAGTTGGACTAAGGAGTCCTACTATGGAACCTGGATTGAACCCTGGCTCTGAAACTTTGTATTTATTTAACAAGGTCACCTGTAAAATGAGTATTGTAGTGTAGTGCTATTTCATAGTTGTAATATAATGTTTCAATGAAATAATGACCATAAAGTACTTAGTGCATCTTCCTAAGTCCTGTAATAATAATTCAAAAAGCCCAGCCTGGGGCTTAGGAACTTGAAGATTTTTATAGATACCACAGGGAATTCTGACGTAGGCAGTCAGTGGAGCATTCTTCCTGATAATGTGACAAATTGCTCTTTGTCAATTTGGATCACAGAAGCCATATGTCTTCTTCGATCTCCGTGACTTGATAACTTTCAAAATAAGAGCTTGCAATAAATTTAATGAAAGGTTAATTCCAATTTTGACTTGACAAGAACTTAATTGGCACATATGCCTACCAATATACAAAGGTACAGCAGTGAACCAAATTTTGAGAACCAATGCTTAGGATGTTGTGGGAAATGTGATCAGTGAGCGTTTTGAAGCTCAGTAGTATTAGTGACAATGATAGCTGCATGGTCAAAGTTTATCCAAGTCAATGGGCAGAGACATTTCTTAAGAACCTTTCACACTTGGTTAAGACATTTCATTTTCTAATTTATAAACATGAAATATAAGATTTTTATTACGAGTGTGGTTACACTATTCTATCTGCTAATCTTCATTTTCTAAATAAGTGATGATAGTGAGAAATCAGTTCAGATTTTCATATGGTGACTTGAATCTCAATCCCTTCAGCTCCAATTAACCAAAAATCACTCTGCCTATAGATTACTTACTTTATTCTTCCTGCTTCTAGTTTTTCCCCTTCATTTTCTTGCTAACTGCTAGTCCTTTTCCAGTCTTTATCTCCCCCCCCACTTCCTAAATAAGCAGAGAATTCTAAAGTATTTCTCACATGTGATCCCTCTCTGTTCCTTGCAAGCTTAGTTCTCTCCTATGAAAGAGAATTCTATCCTATGAGAAATGATGACTTGGATTTTCAGATTTCAGAAGTCTTTCCAGCATTGTGTTTGCCTTAACTCTTAGTTCTCATTGTTTGAGATGCTGTAACAGCTACTTGTTTTATTGCATACTTCTCTGCCCAGCCTTTATAAGGCTAAGGTTAGCACTGGTTTTTAGAAAATAAATGTCCCGAGATAGGCTGGTATGTTTCCCCACACATTTTATTTTGGATGGCACGTCAAGACCTGAGTTTTCCTTTCCTTTTGTAAACCCTACTCATGAAGGACCGTGAAAATTTTTCCACAATCTTTCTCATTAATTTATATTCTATTTCCATTTTTTTACTTCAGGTTTTATTTTTGCTAGGATATAACTAAAATTGTAATGTCTTTCAACTTTGATTTGTTTTACAGTTAAGTTTAATTCAAAATCTATTTATCATTTTTAAATTTAACAAGCATTAAATATTTGTTAAATGTCTAATGAATTAACTGTGGATAATATTCGTTCCACAAATAAATTCCTTGATCTTTGTAGCATATTTTAGGTTGTACCAGGTCTTATTTTTCCATATTATATTGGGATGATTAGTTATAAATTCAGGGCATATTCTGATCAACTAGTACATTGCAAGACAGAACACAAACAAAAAATTTAAGGGCATAGATTCAAAGTAGGTTATATGTGTTTCTTTGTGATCTCTATATTTTTCTTTAAGCATAGATTAATCTAACCATACAAATCGATTTATTATCAGTGAAATTCTAATACACCTCTTTTTCCCATTTATAATAATTGTATAACCCAAATAGTGTATGTGTGTAATGTATGTATGTGTGTGTGTGTGTATATATATGCATATTTGATAACTACTTAAAAAACAAAACTATTCAAAAAACTTTTCTTTGATCTGTCTGTTATACTTTCATGTTTCAAAGTAGCACATGGCAATAAATACTTTTTAAACCAAATTTAATTTTTTAAATTTAAATTTAATTAGTTAACATACAGTGCCATATTGGTTTCTGGAGTAGAATTCAGTGATTTGTCACTTGCATACAACACCCAGTGCTCATCGCAACGGCCCTCTTCAATACCCGTCACACATCTAGGCCATCCCCCATCCACCTCTCTCTATCAACTCGCAGTTTGTTCTGTGTCTTTAAGGGTCTCTTACGGTTTGTTTCGCTCTCTTATTCCCCTCCACCATATTCATCTGCTTCCTTTCTTAAATTCCACACATGAAAGAAATCGTAGTATCTGTCTTTATCAGACTGACTTATTTTACTCAACATAAGACATTCTAGCTCCATCCATGTCATTGTAAATGACAAAATTTCTTTTTGAGGGCTGCGTAATAATCCATTGTATGAATATATATCACATCTTCTTTATCCATTCATCAATTGATGGACATTGAGGCTCTCCCCACAGTTTAACTATTGTTGATAATGCTGCTATAGTCATCGGGGTACATGTACCCCTTCAAATCTGTATTTTTGTATCCTTTGGGTAAATACCTAGTAGTGCAATTGCTGGACCATAGGGTAGTTCTGTTTTTAACTTTCTGAAGAGCCTCGATACTGTGTTCCATAGTGGCTGCACAAGTATGCATTCCCACCAAGAGTACAAGAAGTTTCCCCCTTCTCTGCATCCTCAGAAATTACTAACATTGTGTGTTGTTAATTTTAGCCATTCTGACAGGTGTAAGGTGGTTTCTCATTGTGGTTTTGATTTATATATCCCTTATAATGAGTGATGTTGAGCATCTTTTCATGTGCCTGTTAGCAATCTGGATGTCTCTTTGGAGAAAAGGTGTCTATTCATGTCTTCTGCCCATTTCCTTACTGGATTATTTGTTCTTTGGGTGTTGAGTTTGATGAGTTCTTTACAGATTTTGGATGCTAGCCCTTTGTCAGATATGTTATTTACAAATATCTTCTCCCATTCTGTAAGTCACCTTTCAGTTTTGTTTCCCTTGCCTCTGGCAATGTGTCTAGTAAGTCAAGGTCTCTGGAGCACAGAGACACTCTGGCTCCATCCATGTCATTGCAAATACCAAGATTTCTTTTCTTTTTTTTCCTTTTTTTTTTGAGGGCTGCGTAATAATCCAGTGTGTGTGTGTGTGTGTGTATCACATCTTCTTGAGTTCTTCCCTGCTGATTTGGATTCCTTTTATTTCTTTTTGTTTTCTGATTTCTAAGACTAAGACTTCTAGTACTATGTTAAGTAACAGTGAGAGTAGACAACCTTTTCTTATTTCTGATGTACAGGAAAGGCTCTCAGTTTTTCCCCACTGAGGATGATGTTAGCTGTGGATCTTTCGTATATTACCTTTATGATGTTGTGTTGTGTTCCATCTATCCCTACTCTGTTGAGGGTTTTTATCAAGAATGGCTGCTGTACTTTGTCAGGTGCTTTTTCTGCATCTACTCAGAGGATCATATGGTTCTAATCCTTTCTTTTATTAATGTGATATATCCCATTGATTGATTTGTGAATATTGAACCACCTGTGCATCTTAGGAATAAATCCCACTTGATTGTAGTGAATACTTCTTTTAACGTACTGTTGAATTTAATTTGCTAGTATTTTATTGAGATTTTTTTGCACCCAAGTTTATCAGGGATATTGGCCTGTAATTTTTCCTTTTAGTCAGATCTTTCTCTAGTTTCAGAACGAAAGTAATGCTGACTTTGTAGAATGAGTCTGGGAGTTTTCCTTCCCTTTCTGTTTTTGGAATAGTCTGAGAATAGTTATTAACTCTTCTTTAAATGTCTAGTGGAATTCCCCTGAGAAGCCACCAGGTCCAAGACTTTTGTCTCTTGGAAGATTTCTTTTAAGATTTTATTTATTTGTCAGAGAGAGAGAGAGAGAGCACAAGACGGGAAACCAACAGGCAGAGGGAGAAGCAAACCGAGGGAAAAGCAGGCTCCCCACTGAACAAGGAGCCCTATGTGGGACTCAATCCCAGGATTCTGGGATCATGACTTGAGCTGAAGGCAGATGCTTAACTAACTGAACCACCCAAGTGCCCCTGGTTGGGAGATTTTTGATTACTGATTTAATTTCTTTGCTGTTATGGGTCTGTCCAGTTTTCTATGTCTTCCTCTTTCAGTTTTGATAGTTTGTAAGTTTCTAGGAATTTGTCCATTTCTTCCAGATTGCCCATGTTGGCGTATGAGATTTTATAATATTCTCTTATAATTGTATTTCTGTGGTGTTGGTTGTGATCTCTCCTTTTTCACTCACGATTTTACCATTTGGGTCCTTTTTTCTTTTCTTTTTGATAAGTCTGGCTAGGGGTATATCAACTTTATTAAATTTTTTCAACAAACCAGCTTGAATATGTGATAATACCAGACATTGACAGTACAGATCAGTAATCCAAAGAGGAGAGTGGCAGCATAGTCTACAGTAGTAGTTAAGAACATAGGCTATATGTAGGGTCTCATAATTGCTTTCTTTCCTCTTTTTAAAAAGTTTTTAATCCAGGACTTATATAGCACTTACTAAGTGCCAGGCATTATTCTGAACACTTTGCAAGTGTTACCTATTATTCTCATTTTACTCATAAGGAAACAGTCACAGAAAGGTTAAGAAACTTGGCCAAGCCACACAAGTGGCTGAGTCAAGATTCAAACCCAAATCAAACCTTAAATATTATTATGCTAGGTTGCTAACATTAGAATCCCAGCTCTGCTCCTTACGTGGTGTGACAGAGGGCAAGTTTCTGAGTATTTGTTGGCCTCAGTTTTAGCATTTGCATAATGGGGGCAATAATAATTCTTATGTGTGTGTGTGTGTGTGTGTGTGTATGTGACAAAAATGTATTTAGTGCAGGGCCTGCCTAGCATGCCACTCTTTTAAGGAATATTGTTTCAAATTTGTGTTGCAAGGAGGCCATTTGGTATTACCGTTGCTTGAGTCAGACTTTCACAGGAGAGGCTGTCTTCTTGACTGATATTGGAGTGCCGTTTTTGCTCCCTTTCTTGCTTCTAGCCATCCTCCTCTGATTCATTGTCCTTTATGGACCTTGTCTCTCCTGTGACGACAGCTGCAGTGCCCTTCTCCCACTTAAAACACGGGGAGTCTTTATTTACTCCTTTGCTAATTCTTCTTAATTAAGAGACAATGCCAATGTGGCTGGTATTTCATTGCAATGGAAATAAAACAATAAGAATGAAGCTATGAACGAGATGGATCTTTTTCTGGATTTAAGCCTTTGAAGAGGAAGAATTCCAAGTAAAGAATAGAATTTAAGCAGGGCATCTTGGGAAATTTCTAAGTTACATTATTCCAAAATGCACTCCTCCCATAGGTATTTTTAGATGTATTTCAACAAATCATACCTTTCTTTTTTATATTTTTTTAAAATTTTATTTATTTATTTGAGAGAGAATGAGTGAGAGAGAGCATGAGAGAGAAGAAGATCAGAGGGAGAAGCAGACTCCCCAAAGAGCTGGGAGCCCGATGCGGGACTTGATCCTGGAAGTCTGGGATCATGACCTGAGCTGAAGGCAGTCACTCAACCAACTGAGTCACCCTGGCGCCCAAATCATACCTTTCTTCATGAAAGAATGAAAAAAGAATATTTATAAAATTGAATATTGAAGTAGTTAAATCTGAGATATCATTTATTATTCTGTCTAGGAGAACAGTTAGAGTTTGACAAAATAATTTTGAGTAATCCAGTTCAGAATTTTTCTGCATAGCTTTGATTTATTTGTTTAGTATTAATACAATTATAATGGAATATAATGATTGGATTCTTCAATTGCCTTTTTGGAATTAAGCCATCTTAAATTACAATTATGAGTACTGCTTAAAATTAGGAAGACATTTCTAAAAATGAAGATACAATTTCAGGTATCTTGGGCTAATTTTAAGAAGCATTTCAAATCATGAATTTTTATGAGTATCACAATGTAGTTTGAAAGTTATAAAAAATCAAGAACATGTTAAAGTAAATGTTTAATGATGAAATCTGACACATGTTACCCTCATCCTTGTATATCTATGGAAATGCCTTTTCTACTCCTTATCAGGGTTTTCAAAAACCTGGGATATTGCTGATAGATGCATTCTATATTACAATAAAATGAAACTTTAATACTAAATGAATAAATGAATTAAAAAAGGAGCCAAAGGAAGGATATATGGAAATTTAATGTCACTAAAATAGTTTTTATGAGTTAGTGAGTTTGAATTTGTTGCATTTTATATATAATTTTTATTTAAAGTACACATATTTTAAGCTTGAGCTTCCACTTCATATCAGTAGATAAACGTATCAGTATACGATTATGATAATATTTAATCTGTTGCCCCATTGTTGATTGACTGGATTCAGTATACATATTGATTAATATGTGTGTATTTGTCAAATAGGAATCTTTTTTAAGACTGCCAGGGTTTTTTTTTTTATTCCAGATTTATGAATGCATCTTTGATAGAATGTAAGGTTACCTGCACATTAAAATGTTGTATCTCGGGGCACCTGGGTGACACAAGTCAGATAAGTGGCTGACTCTTGATTTCTTATCTGGTCATGATCTGAGGGGTGGTGGTAGAGAGCCCCACCTTGAACTCCTTGTTTAGCCGTGAGTCTGCTTGATATTCTCTTCTCCTTCTTTCCCTCCACACTGCCTGTGTGCTCTCTTTCTCAAAATGAATAAGTAAATCTTTTAAAAAATGAAATGTTCTATATCTTTCATGGAATAGTTGTTTAATAATAACTTGAATGGCTGTTTTCTGTTTTTTTTTTTAACAAAAAAAATCAAGCATTTATTTTTAAAGGAAAATTATTGTGATAATTCAAAATATAAAATATAGTCATTATAGTCTTTGTATATTTTCTGAATAGTTGTTTTCATAGGTATAAGTCCTTTCAGTACTGGGCAAAGACTATTGAAATTTAAAATACAGAAACCTCAAGTAGTCAAAGGTGACTGGGGTGACAGTATTCAACTTGTCAAACGGTTGTATTTGGTGTACTAGGAAGAAACTCAGACTAATGGATTTTAGAAAGGTTCTCAGTAACAAAAATTAAAGCCAATGAGATTAACCACAAATTATTTCTCTCTCTAGCCCCCATTTTAGAGCAAGGGTTGGCAGCTGTTTTTTTGAAAGGGTGAGGTAGTAAATATTTTAGGATATGTTGGGTGTACAGTGTCTGTTTCAGCTACCAGCCTCTACCATTGTAACCTGAAAATAGCCATAGACAATACATAAATGGTGAGTGTGACTGTGTTCCGATGAAACTTCATTTGACACTTAAGTATGGGTTTTATGCCATTTGCATGTGTTACAAAATATTATTCTTTATTTTTTCAACCACTTAAAATTATAAAATATCTTAGTTCTTGAGGCAAAAAATGGCAGGTTGATTTTGTCCTGTGACCTTAGTTTGCCTTCCCCTGCCTTTTACCAAGAGCTCCTCCTCAAAGGCAGTGGAAGGTGTCTTGTTTACCTTTATATCCCCAGATACTTAGCACATAATAGATACTCAACAATAACTACTACTTACTACTAAGGTACTAACAAATACCTACTCCGATATATTTAATTATAAGTTTAATATTGATTTTTTTCTAATCTTCACCTTATCTTAGCAAATAAAACTTTTCACTTTTCCACCATATATATAAATATATATACATATATGCACACATACCCTTTTCTTAATTTTATATATATAATATGTATATAATTTATTATATATATGTGTGTATATATATGTATATACACACACACACATTTTGAATAGTTTCATTGAGGTATCATTTATATACCATAAAACTGTTCTGTGTTAAGTGTGTAATCCAATGCTTTCAGTAAATTTTTTTTTTAATTTTATTTATTTATTTGACAGATAGAGATCACAAGTAGGCAGAGAGGCAAGCAGAGAGAGCGGGGGCGGAATCAGGCTCCCCACTGAGCAGAGAGCCCGATGTGGGGCTCGATCCCAGGACCCTGGGATCATGACCTGAGCTAAAGGCAGAGGCTTTAATCCACTGAGCCACCCAGGCGCCCCTGCTTTCAGTAAATTTATTCAGTTGTGCAGCTATAATCATAATCTAGTTTTTTAACATTTCCATCATCTCCAGAAGATTCTGTATGTCCATGTGCTGTCAGTCTCTGTTTATATGTATGTAAAAATATTGGTGGATTAATGTAAGATTCCATTCTTTTATGTGCATCAAGATTTCAGAAGACGAATTTAGCCTCATGGAGATATATTAAAATTTGTGCCTTTGGTACTTCATAATTATTAACTTGCGTGGTCTTCATCTAACCTAATGTGTTATTTCTATTATTATCGTCATTGTACCTACCAGGAAACTGAAGTGACTTTCCCAAGTTTACCCAACTTTAGAGTGACATCAGCTCAGCTACTGAGTGGATATACAAAGTTTTAAACTGAAGAATTTGGTTCCAGAGTCCATGATCTTAATCAATTTAACAGTATAGGATTTTAGAAGCCATTGATAATACCAGAATAATAAATGATCTTTTCTAAGAGGCAATTACAAATTAACTTTTGACTTACCATTTTAAGCAAGCAATAATTTTCATCAAAATCATAATTTCCAAGCCTCTTAAATCTTACATAAGTCAAAATCATTAGAGAGCATAAATCAACTGATATTTTAGGCGTATAGTTGCAAGTAGTAAATAGGAGACAATTATTCTGCTACTCAGGACATGTGCACCTTTAATATTTCTAGTGTTATAAAAAGCACTATCTTTCAAATATATATCATTTGAAAAGAACTGTTATATAAAACTGTAAATAGGACTGATTTTGCATAGCATAAAACTTCCACCTCAATATTTTGCTTATGTAAGTAGTAGCCTATTTATTTTTATCAACAACTAAAATATTTTGTTTAAAAATTATTTTACAATTCCCATGGTATTCTACCTTCTTTATATACAAAAAGCAGTTAATAAGTAATTAACAATAATTTGTGTGTTCATTTTTTTCTGAGTATAGATATATCCCAATCCATTTTTGTTTTTAAAGAGAATGTTAGGGGTGCCTAGGTGGCTCAGTGGGTTAATCCTTTGCCTTTGGCTCAGGTCCAGAGACCCGTCTCTGCCTGAAAAGTGCTCAGGTGATGAAGCAGGGCAGAACCTTAGGTATGACAGTGTGTTCGTAGGATCCCTGGGGTCACAGAAAGAAAGGAAGTGCCTGAGCTGGCAGGGTTCACAAGCATTTTAGTGGGGAAACTCGCTATGGTCAGCGAGCCCAAGAAGGGGCTCTCAGCTCCAGTTGCCACAAACTGTGAACCCTGGCATACGGGGTGACTGCTCTCTGTGCAGTGACCCCACAAGTGTCAGGCCCTTGGCGACCCACCACCCTCCCCTAGGAGCATTGAGGGAAGGGGTGCGCACCATATGAATCTGCAGAGTTTGGTGCACCCAAAAATGAAAACTGCTTTTCCCTGAGAGTTTACTGAAGAGAGGGGGCCAAGATCTTTCAGCTACAGGACTGGAGATAAGGGAGAAGCCATTTTTTATTTTCATCCTCTAAAGCAGTGCAGAAAGCTTTCAGGGAACAAAAGCCACATAGAGCAACCAGAAGCAGCTTACGCTGAGCTCAGCCACTTGGCAAGGGCTGGTGCAACTCCACCTCCCAGGCAAAGACATAGGAGAACCAGTGCAGCGGTCCCTGCCCCCAGAAGACCAGTTGGAACAGCAGGTGAATACCAATTTCACTGAGCATACAGACTGCAAAATTGAACCAAAAATACTGAAAGCAAAATACTGAATACTGAACAAGATACTGAAACTAAAAAATACTGAACCAAAAAATACAGCAAAATAGTATATGGAATTTGAGATTTTTTTTCCTCATCATTCTTTTATCTTTCAGTTTAGAATTTTCCTTTTATTTTTCTTTTTTGCAACTAGTTTCTTATTTTATCAACACTAAGTATTTTTTTTTTAAGATTATTTATTTATTTATTTGTCAGAGAGAGAGAGAGCGAGCACAGGCAGACAGAGTGGAAGGCAGAGTCAGAGGGAGAAGCAGGCTCCCTGCGGAGCAAGGAGCCCAATGTGGGACTCGATCCCAGGACGCCGGGATCATGACCTGAGCCGAAGGCAGCTGCTTAACCAACTGAGCCACCCAGGCGTCCCAACACTAAGTGTTTTTTAACTTTCATTTTTGCATATACATATTTTATATATACATAGATATATTCTTCATTTTTGGCTTCCTTTCACTGTATTTAGTTTTATTTTTATATATATATATAAGTTTTGCTTTCTTTACAATCCTGGGATTTAGTGTCTTCTAAGAAAAGGACCAAAGTACACCTAGGGCCACCCTTCTTTTTCCACCTGGGAGATTATATTTTCTCTTTTTTCCCTTTTCTCTTTCTTTCTTTCTTTCTTTCTTTCTTTTTGGTTTCTGACTTCTTCAGATTTGTCTGGTATGTGTTTTGCTTGGGTCATGGTTGAAATTTTTTATTTTGTTCTCTTGTTCATCCATTTTTCTCTGGGCCAAAGGACCAGAAGGAGGAATTCACAACAGTACAAAGAACCAGAGGTAATACTCTCTGCCACAGATCTAACTGATATGGATATAAGTAAAATGTTAGAGCTGGAATTCAGGATAACAATTAGAAAGTTACTAGCTGGGCTTGAAAAAAGTATAAAAGACAGTAGAGAATCTCTTAGTGCAGAAATAAAATCTAATCAGGCCAAAATTTAAAATGCTTTAACTGAGATGCAGTCTAAAATAGATGCTCTAATGGCTAGAATAAATGAGGCAGAAGAGAGAGTCAGTGACATAGAAGACAAGATGACAGAAAGGAAGGAAGTTGAGGGAACGTGAGAGAAACAACTAATGGACCATGAGGGGAGGCATTGAGAAATCATAAAGCAAAACAATATGAGAATGATTGGGATCCCAGAAGAAGAAGAAGAGAGAGGGACAGAAGGTATAATGTGAAATTTAAGAAACAAAACAAATAAAGAAAGTGAAAAAAAAGAGAGAGAGATAGAGGCAAACCACGAAACAGGCTCAATGATAGAGAACAACCTGATGGTTACCAGAGGAGAGGTGGGTGAGAGGATTAAGGAGTGTACTTGTTGTGATGGACACTGGGTGTTATGTGGAAATGTGGAGTCGATATATTGTATATCTGAAACTCATATTACACTGTATGTTAACTAAGTGGAATTTAAATAAAAATAATAAAATGTAAAAAAATTAAAATAAAACAATATTATTTCACAATAAATTATTTGACCCATGGAAAAAAAAGAACAATAAAAATATTGCGATTAGAAATAACCTCAGAATGTAGTACAAACTCCTCCTCAAAGTATTTCTTAACAAAAAACCCCTTGCTATTTTCCTAAACTATATTCACAAGTTAATAATCCTGAGAAAGGTGCCCTGAAAAAAGAGTTTTGTGCAGTGGGGAACTGCAATCTTCTGCCCTTGAAGGGGGAAATAGTATATTCACAATAAATAGTATATTCACAATAAATATTTAAATGTTTTATAAAATTGAATTAGAATTATTTGTTTTCTACTTGACATTTTTTTTTTAGTAATTATGTCTTAGTGAAAGGAGATACAATATTAGAGAAAATTTAGTCCATCATGAAATAGTTCTTATTTGAATATTATTCTTTATCTTAAGATAAATTATGCTTGTAACATTTGTCTTTCCATGTCATATCTCCTGGAGGGATAGAAGAAAACTGTTTTGGACATAAATACTGTATGCCCATTTAAACTTCTTATTTCTTCACTAACAAAGCAGCTTCTTTATGTCATGTAGTATATTTGCCCCTTACACTGTGACCTCTCATTTCTGAGCATATGCAAATCCTTTCTAGAGTTTCTGGTCACACTGAATGTTAATACTTTATAGGTAGTGAGAAAATAGTCAAGAACAGTCAACAGTGGCAGTCTTTTGGTTCTAGAAATGTTTCAGAATACTGCTGCTATCACTTTTTACATTTAATTTATGGTTAAAAAAAAACTTTGATGGGGACGCCTGGGTGGCTCAGTTGGTTAAGCAGCTGCCTTCGGCTCAGGTCATGATCCCAGCGTCCTGGGATCGAGTCCCACATCGGGCTCCTTGCTCAGCAGGGAGCCTGCTTCTCCCTCTGCCTCTGCCTGCCATTCTGTATGCCTGTGCTCGCTCTCTTTCCCTCTCTCTCTCTGACAAATAAATAAAAATCTTTTAAAAAAAAAAAAAAAACTTTGATGTCTTTGTTTTGTATTAAGTTATAATGTCCAGATTTTGTTCATTGCCCTTCCATTCTTGAAAGCAAATACACAACTTACACATCTATCCATGAAATATTTACTTTTTGTCGATTTCTGCTCATTATAAGTTGTCAAGATACATGTGAATGCTGATTTTGAAATCCAGTAACTAAGTTATCTTTCATAACATTCCATTGATCATCAGGTAAGGGCTCTCCATTAGGATGAAATGAGGGTTTTTTGTTTTTGTTTTTGTTTTAATTTTTTATTTTTTATAAACATATATTTTTATCCCCAGGGGTACAGGTCTGTGAATCACCAGGTTTACACACTTCACAGCACTCACCAAAGCACATACCCTCCCCAATGTCCATAATTGTTTTTGTTTTTGTTTTTTTGCATACATTTGCTTCCATTTGTGTGCAGTTACTAAAATTTCATTAAAATGTGGTATTCATCATTAATAAATACAGAAAGAAAATATCGCTTTGTTGTAATCAAGACACACATGTATCAACATTATAAGCCTGTTCTACTTATCTAAAGAGTAGAAAGTAAGGAAGTTTGTGTTATTTGATTTTAGTGACCTATATTGGTTTTTAGTATTTGTGGTTTTACCTGCTACCTACATTGTTAATTATTTTATAAATCCAGTGGACATCTATTTCAACACTATCAATTTGAAAGTATCTTGTCTACTAATACATCTCTGCACCTCTCATATTTGTCATGATTTGTTGAATGTTACTAATTTAATTAGTTTGTTTTTGTTTTATTCTTGAGCCTGACAAGATTCATGGAGACTTGAATTCATTTGCAGTGGTTAATTACTTTGCTATTATTTTTCCATCAGTTTGATTAGGATGAATAAAATGCTTAAAAGCTTTGTTTGCTTTCTTATACCTTTTTAAGTTTGGTGGAGAATACAAGGAAAAAATACAATTTTTAAAATTCAGAATTTTATCTCTTCTATGTTAATATTATGCTGTCTTGCCCTAAGCAAGCAATATTCTTAACATCAGAAATAACTTTTAAAGCCTTCTGTTATCTCTCCATAGCAATTTTCAGAAAGCTCAGTTCATTCTGGGCTTACATTTCTTGGGGTTATCACTAAATATTTTTGTCTTTCTCCTTTTCCTTGATTATGTGCCCCTTTGTCTTTCTTTTAAAATGTGGTCATTAGCCCTTACTGTGCACCCTGATTTACTTTTATGTTTATACAATCTTCCTTGAGCTCTTTGATTGTGGAATCACTCGTGTACTTTTTTTTTTTTTTAATGTATGTAAGGCTTTCTGACATGTAGGGCACTTAACTTTTTTAACTTTCTTTTTCTAATTCAGATATTTAAGATTGTATACATGTTTACTTGTTCTTAAGAGTCTTGTAACATTTATGTCACAAATTGGGTCTTGCTTGTTGATCCAAATTATGAGACCAGCTATCTTCCTCACTCATTCTTTTTCTAATACAAATTAAAATTTCAATCAGGCAAATCAAGAAATTCCAGGATTTTCACTGTTTAGTAAAATACTTCTAAGAACAGATCCAATAGCTTATGACTTCTTTGGTTTCTGTCTTTTCTATTCAGCATCAAGAATAGAATTGTTTATATTTTCCTCTTATAGTCTGTCATTACTATTTTACATTTAATCTTTAATATTTTTAGCTTAACTGAGATATAATTGACATAATATTGTGTAAGTGTAGCATGTATAGTATCATGATTTGATACATGTATATGATGTGAAATGGTTACCACAACAAGGTTTAGTTGACACATACATCATCTCACAGTTACCCTTGGATGTATGTGTGGGTGTTTATATGTGTGTGTAGTGAGAACTTTTAAAATGTATTATTTTAGAAACTTTTGAGTATACAAAACATTTTTATTAACTATAGTCACCATGCTGTATATTACATCCTCAGAACTTATCCCTATTGTAACTGAAAGTTTGTACTTTCTGAATACTTTTCCCCTAACTACCCCCTGGCAACCCCCATTATACTCTCTCTACTCTCTTTTTTCTAGGAATTTGTTTTTTATTTTTAGATTCTAAATATAAGTGAGATCATATGATATCTGACTTTCTTTGTCTTATTTCACTTAACATAATGCCCTCGAGGTTCATCCATGTTGGTACAAATGGCTAGATTTCCTTTTTTATGGCTAAATAATATTCTAGAGAGAGGGAACAAAAGACTCTGTGTGTGTGTGTGTGTGTGTGTGTGTGTGTGTGTCTGTGTCTGTGTGTGTATCATGTTTTCTTTACCCATTCATTCACTGATACACAGTAGGTTGTTTTTGTGCCTCCACTATTGTGAATGATGCTGCAATGAGCAGGTATCTCTTTGATATAGATATACATCTTTGTGATTTCATTTCCTTCAGATACACACCCAGAAGTGGCATTGCTGAAACATATGGTAGTTTTAATATTTTGAGAAATCTCCATATTATTTTCCATAGTGGCTGTACAAATTTGCACTCTCACTAATAGTGCACAAGTTTCCCTTTACTCACCCGCACTAGACTCTTTCTGATAATAGACATCCTAAGAGGTTGTGATGATATTACATTTTTTGTTTGTTTTTAAAGATTTTATTTATTTACTTCAAAGAGAGAGCATAAGCCTGAGCAGGGAGTAGCACAGAGGGAGAGGGAGAAGCTGGCTCCTTAGCAGGGAGCCAGATGCAGGGCTGGATCCCAGGACACTGAGCTGAGATCATGACCTGAGCCAAAGGCAGATGCTTAACTGACTGAGCCACCCAGGTGCCCTCTCATTTTGGTTTTGATTTGTGTTTCCCTGGTGATTAGAGATATTGAACACCTTTTCATGTGCCTGTTAGCCATTTTTATGTCTTCTTTGAGAAAATGTCTCTTCAGTTCCTCTGCCCATTTTTAATAGGATTATTTGTTTGTTTGCTCCTGACTTGTAGAAGTTCCTTATATATTAGATACTAACCCCTATCAGATAGATGGTTTGCAAATATTGTCTTCTATTCTGTAGTTTGCTTTTTCATTTTGTTGATTGTTTCTTTTGCTGTGAAGGAGCTATTTGGTTTGATGGAGTCCCAGTGGTTTATTTCTGCTTTTGTTCCTTATGCTTTTGGTGTTACACTTAAAGAATTCATTGACAAGACCAGTGTTAAGGAGATTTCCTCTATGTTTTTTTGTAGATGTTTATAGTTTCAAGTCTTACATTTAAGTCTTTAACCTATTTTAAGATAATTTTTGTGAAATAATGTAAGATTGAGGTCCAGTTTCATTCTTTGTGCATGTCAATATCCAGTTTTCCCACCACCATTTTTTGAAAAGATCACCTTTTCTCATTGAGTATTCCTTGTAAAATTTTAGTTGAACACTTAGTCTTTTTTTAAAATTTTTTATTTTTTATAAACATATAATATATTTTTAGATCACTTAGTCTTATCTGAATACTTATCTGAATACTTTAGTCTTATCTGAATACTTCCAAGTGTGTTCTCACATTAGGTTATATTTCCTTCCTTGATCCTGTCTTTCTCAGGATTTAAAACTACGTAATATGATAACTCTATGACTAAAAACTAATTATTCATATTTCATGGTGTTCCCGTGATTCTTTAGAAAAGTGTGAATTCCTGCCCAAAGTGCAGTGAACCACCTTCCGGCTCAGTGTTAGACAATTAAGTTGCACTTCCCAACCTGACTGGAGTTGGTTCTTGTAATTGCTATGTGAATTTTTGCCATTGGTTAACTTAAGAGTGTGTGTGAGGAATAGTTGGGAGGGGTCTGATTGAGAAAATCATCATAAATCATTTTTCTTGTCTTCAAATTCAAAGCAGTAATAGTTACAAATTAAGACTTTAACCATACTATATTTTGTGTGTTAAGTTAGAAATAATTGGTACTCTACTATTAACTTCAGCTTCTACATCCTTCACTAACGAGAAATTTTGGCTTTCCTACCTGCCCTAATTCCCCACCCCACCACCCTTGCTTCAGTCCCAGCTAGAGTCTCATAAATTCATTTTGCTTTGCTGCATACTGAGAAGCATTTTAACACTGTAATTTTCCCCTCCATTCAAATATTCAGTGTCTTTCTGGTTTTATGACTCAGGGATATTAACTCTTGTCTCTAGGGTGCCACTATGATCCCAAATACACTGAGTATCTTGGATGCTTGCTATGCAAAACACTTTGAATAACCTTTATATAACCTAGTTGGCATAGCTGAGTGTGCATATCTCAAAGTCTCTTCTCAGTACCCAAGATTATTAAGACTTAGTTATGCCACAATAACTTCTCACCAAAGCACCTGCTGTCAGCCCTTCTAAAACATGACTCAGTTCTCCTGCTATGCATCCTGGAGGGGAAATCTCTGGTCTGTTTTCTCATCACCTTAGCTTAGGTAGTCTCTGCACTGCCTTTAACTTAACTAAATCTTGTATTCTCAGTATTTCTCACAGCAGTGACTACTACTGCAAAAATAATCAATCAAAAGCATACATAGCTGAGGAAAATACATACAGAAGGAAATCTTTAACATCTTGATTTTTATAGAAGATGAATTCTGAAGATGAATTTTTAAAAATCTAGCTCTTAGAGGAATTTCCACTTATATACAGAAAAACCGTTTTGCTTGGGAAGGAGGGACAGTCATATGTGCTTTTAAATTGAAGCTTTGGTAGCTGACTGAGGTTGCAGACAACTTGAAAGAGGGGCTAAGAACACTGGCTTTGGAGCCAGGCTGACTTCCGTTTCATTTCTGGCACCGCATTAACTTGCTGTGTGACCTAGGACAAGTCTACTAACTTTAATTTTCCTTACATTTAATATAGAGGTGTTAATACCAATCATGGCTGATTGTTGATAGGGTTAAATGATACAGTGTATATGCAGTATAGATCAAAATGCCTGCGATATAAGAAGTATTTGGTAAATCATAACACTTATGTGTCCAAATCCCCAACCTCCGGTGCAACCAGAGGTGGGCATTTAATGCATGTAAGTACCACACGTGAACTGTTAACGTATTTGGGCATAGAATATCATCACATAATTTTCAGTGGAGAAAAAATCTCTTAACTTCATTTTTATTTCTCTCCAAATTCTGTGCTACTATCCTTTAGCTTTTCAACAGCATATGTCCCTGGCTACTAGAAAGCATGAATTTAAGGTTATATGATGTCTGACATAATAATACAACAACACACACATACACACACACAGAGAATTTGGGACTTTGATAGTGTGATAGTGACCAGATGTTATCAATGATAGGAAGAACCTCCTTACCATTTCAAAAAAATTTTTTTAAGTTAAAAAAAAAAAGAGATCATGGAGTTGTTCTGATGATGAAGTGGAAAGCAGTCTGAAAATAGAGTCAAGATTCTTAAGTTTTCACCTTGCTCTGCCATCTGTGAAATACATGGCCTTGGACAGAGCCTTTTCCTTTCAAGTGAAAATAATATTTATCTTCTAAATTTTTGAAGGATTAAGTGGGATCATGTATACAGAAGTGCTCTGTAAGCTATAAACTTGTTTCCACTGTTGGACAGATTGTTAGATGGGGCTTCCATTTTTCTATCACATCTGGATTCAGGAATTTCCAGCTTCATTCGTATGTGTATTACGTCAAATAAATAGAAATTTCCTGCCCTCCCTCATCATCCCCTTTCCTTCCTTTCTTCTTTCTTTCTTCTTCTCTCTCTTCAGAGAATCCAGATGTAACAAATCATTAGATCATGTTAAGAGAGAAAATAACCCACAGTCTAAGCATGTTTTATAAAACCTTTAAACATCAGTTGACTCTATGAAGTACCTTATTGCATTTAATTTCTTTAAAACTATCAGAAGTTTTCTGATACTTCATAAGTAGATTAAATGGCACAAGGTACACTTCTCTGCAAGGAACTCCTACCAGCTGGGTTTGCTACTAAAGAAATAAATAGTTTTTCAACCTAAAATAAGAAAATCTTTCCTGCACTGCCTAATACATAGCATTTTTTTGAGATGCTCTAAGATGAAAGAAATAAAAAAGTGTTTACAGCTGGAAAGTTGATAAAAATTTATTATTTTGTTGCTACTTTCCTGTGCTACAATTACATTATCCTTTTCCTCCTTTGAATCTCAGAGTTCCGAGACTTTTGTCCTAAAACATTTTTGAGGAAGACTTATTCTTCCTACAACACTTGAAAAAAAATCTCTCCTAGTGCTTTGGTGTGGAGTCTCAAATGATTTGTGCCTTTTTTTCTTAAGTCTATCTAAAAACATTGCACAATGAGCAATTAAATTCTGACAGTTCTATTTATGCTCTTGTTGTATATTTGTTATTCAACTGATCGTTGAAATGAAAATTCTACTGGTGATTAAAGTAAATGTATTCTGAAAACAATGCCTTGCTCAGAATTTCTTAATCCATTAGGATATATGCATGCAAAGAGGGGAAAGCTTTCCTTAAGCATTTTAAGGTTCTTTTTAAAAATAACATTCTCCATTCTTTTAACCAATATAAAGGTAGCATTTATACTATTTTCCCCTGCAAAGTAATTTATTTCAATCATCTCTTTAATAGTAACCATCATAGAAGTTTAGCTCTAGCAGAGGGTCATAGCTACAATATGTATCTTACGGGCATATTCTGAAATAATGTAATTAGAATAAAAATAGTTTACATGTTTTACTTTTAATATAGAACAACCGTGAGATATTTTATTTCAAATGTTAATTTAAAAGAATCAGAAAAAAATGTTAATGTTAATTCAAAGGAATCAGAGAATGTTAATTCAAAGGAGTCAGAAAAAAGGGAAAGGTTTTTTTTTAATTTTTAAAATTTTTTTAAATTTATTTTCAGCATAACAGTATTCATTATTTTTGCACAACACCCAGTGCTCCATGCAATCCATGCCCTCTATAATACCCACCACCTGGTACCCCAACCTCCTACCCCCTGCCACTTCAAAGCCCTCAGATTGTAAAAAGGGAAAGTTTAAGTCTTGAGCTGCCATTTCTTCATATGGTACTCTTAAATTATATTTTCCAGTAAATTACCACTAGTAAGGACCAAATTAAAAATAAATATATTCTCCATGAAGATAATGATGATGGCAACTAATGCTTATTGAGTTTTGTCTTATTTGATTTAATGCCCTCAGCTCTTTATACTTTAAAAAAATGAAATGATGGGTAGAGAGGTTAATGTGACTAAGGTTATGGTAGTTCCATGACATGATCTCAGCCAGTGTGACTCCAGGCCAATGTCAAACTGTCCTTTATGCAGTCTTTCTCAATATTTCTTTACAGGTTGTTTTTCAAAATCATAATGTAAACCAATATGACATGATGCCTGTTTTTGTACCTCTTTGAATGCCTTTGTTTTAATGTAAAGTGAAATCTGTAAGCTTTTATCTTATTTGTTAACATTCCTTACTTAACCTTCCCCATCTGGAATCTCTTAGGAGACATTCTAATATGTCTAATATGTCTAATATGATATGTAATATCATATATGACACAGATTTTAATAAAAATTATTTCTGCAAGAAATATTCCTAATTATTATGTGATCTTATACCTGGAAGTGCTCCATGTCATAAAAGAAAGTGAATACATCCACATTTAGCTTATATCATATTTTCTATTTAAGTGTATGATCTGTCTTAGAACCATTAAAAAGGATTCTGGATTTGGTGCATTTTGTGTGTTTGGAATTCATTTCTGGATATTGCTGCGGTGTTCATGATTTCTTCAATGTCAGACTAACCTTCATAAATCACTTGTTTTCTTCTATTGTTTACTGTGTCTATTAAATCTAGACTCCTTTTACCGTGCCGCTTCATGAGCTGGCTGTCTCACCTCCCCACTATAAATCCCCCTGGATCTCAGTAAAAGCCAACAACTCCAATTACTCCTTTTTCCTTATATTCTCCTTACCTGTAATGATCATGACTTTCTCCATATTTTTATTTATGCTCCTCCACAGGCATGTGATTATTGTTCTTTCCTCTTTCTTCTTCAAAACCATATCCATCTTTCAGCATCCTTAACTTCCTTCGAGAAGTGTGTCAGGTTAACTCAAATCACACAATCTCTCATTTTTCTCAATTCCTAGAGTATTTTTATTACAATATCCAGTTCTTGAGTATAGATTATGCTGTATTTACTCCAAATTTTTTTGTTCATAACTCTCACCCACTTACCGGGTTATAAATTTACTAGATTAAAGTTGATAAGTTAATCAGATTCTATACAGAATCTTCTCATCTACAAACTTTAAGTTAGTGCAGTTTATTGACAAGTAGAAAGGGGCAGATCAGAGAAATGTACTTCATCTTTGCTGGCTATATTCATATGGCTTTAAGTTGTGGGAAGTCATTTTAGTCTTGCTTATCTGAATCAACAGCGTAACATGTGTTCAGAATAATGTCTTATTTCAAGCTTACTTATGGTAGGAGAAAGTTAAAATCCACTCTTCACGGCCTTAGAAAGCAGCAGTAATTGTGTACACATTGGTAGTTTTAAAGAATTCCTTTGAGCTTGTGATATATGAGTTTAGGAACAAATTTTTAGAGTTTAACCTGTTTCTAAGCAGTAATTGATGTCACACAAAGTAAGGACTCAAGAAGTAGTCAGTGCTTTTTTGCTTGTTTTCCTCCATGGATAAATCTTCTTGAAAACCTAAATTAGTGTATTATTTATATGCAAATATTTTCCCTCATGAAACTGTTAGGTTAACCTAACAAATGCAGTAGAATACTGTGGATTCTGGATATAGGCTCACATGTTAACAATACGGTGTATATTATACTGTACAAATGTAGATATGTAACATCTACTGTATTATATCTGTATTATAGTGAGAGACATGTGGGTATCACCTTCTGCTTCTCTATAAGTTTGCTCTCCCACTCGTGTTATTTCTCCTACTCAAAAGAATGTGCTTATTATGGATACTGCCATGGAAGATATATCTGTATCAGGAAAAAACCCAAATTATATTCCCTTACAGAAGTAGAAAACATAATCCTTAAATTCATATGGAATCACAAAAGACCCTGAATAGCAAAAGGAATCGTAAGAAAGAATAAGCTGGAGATATTGCTCTTCCAGACTTCAAAATATACTACAAAGCTTCAGTAGTCAAAACAGTATGATACTAGCATAAAAACAAGCATATGGCCAGTGGGACAGAATAGAGAACATAAATAAATCCAAAATGTATAGTCAAGGGTGCTTAAAACCTACAGTGAGGAAAGGACAGTCTCTTCAATAAGTGGTATTGGCAAAATTGAATATCCATAAGCAGAAGAATGAAATTGGACTTTATCTGACACTATATAAAAAATGAACTCAAAATGTATTGAAGACTTAAATATAAGACCTGAAACTCTAAATAGTCAGAAGAAAATGTATGGGAAAAACTTTTGGACGTTGGTCTTGGCAATGGTTTTTTGAATATGATACCAAAAGCACAGGCAATAAAAAGTGGCTCAGTGAGTTAAGCCTCTGCTTTCGGCTCAGGTCATGATCTCAGAGTCCTGGGATTGAGCCCTGCATCAGACTCTCTGCTCAGTGGGGAGCCTGCTTCCTCCTCTCTCTCTGCCTGCCTACTTGTGATCTCTCTCTCTCTGTGAAATAAATAAAATCTTTTTAAAAAATATAAAAAAATAGGTGGAATTTCACCAAAGTAAAAAACTTCTGCACAGCAGTGGAAACAATCAAGTGAAAAAATAGCCCATATGATGGGAGAAATTATTTGCAAACCATATGTCTAATAAGAGCTTGATATCCAAAATGCATAAGGAACTCTGACAAATCAGTAGCAAAAAAAAAAAAAGAAAGAAAGAAAAAGAAAGAAAGAAAGGGAAAAGGAAAGGAAAAAGGAAACTTCCAAAACAAATAACCCATTTAAAAAATATGTAAAGAACCGGAATAGACATTTCTCCAAAGGAGACATACAGATGGCTGATAACTACACTAAAGGTGCTCAGCATCACTCATCATCAAGGAAATGCGATCAAAACCACCATGAGATAGCATCTCATGCCTAATAGGATGTCTGTTTTCAAAAAGGCAACAGATAGGGGCGCCTGGGTGGCTCAGTGGATTAAGCCGCTGCCTTCGGCTCAGGTCATGATCTCAGTGTCCTGGGATCGAGCCCCGCATCGGGCTCTTTGCTCAGCGGGAGCCTGCTTCTCTCTCTCTCTCTCTGCCTGACTTTCCGCCGACTTGTGATCTCTCTCTCTGTCAAATAAATAAATAAAATCTTTAAAAAAAAAAAAAAAGGCAACAGATAAATGTTGGCCGAACTGTGGAGAAAAGGGAACTTTTACACTGTTGGTGAGAATGTAAATTGGTACCACTATTATGGAAAATATGATACAATTTCCCCCAAAATTAAAAATATAGCTATCATATGATCTAGCAATTTTACTTTGGGGTATATATCCAAGGAAAGAAAACCTGGATCTCAAAGTGATATCTGCAGCACTATTCGCAATAACCAAGATAAGAAAACCTAAACTTTTGTCAGTGAATGAATATATAAAGAAAGTAACACACACACACACACACACACACACACAGGAATAGTATTCAGCCATTAAAAAAAGAAGGATTCCTGCCATTTGAGACAATATGGATGAACCTGAAAGAGTTTAGACTAAGTAGAAAAGCCAGATACAGAAGACATGTATCTCACTTACATGTGGGATCTAAAATAGTTAAAAGCAGGGGCGCCTGGGTGGCTAAGTAGGTTAAAGAGTCTGCCTTTGGCTCAGGTCATGATCTCAGGGTCCTGGGATTAAGTCCTACATCACGTTCCCTGCTCCGTAGGGAGCTTGCTTTTCCCTTTCCTCCCTGCTTGTGCTCTTTCTCACTATTTCTGTCAGTATCTGTCTCTCTCACTCAAATAAATAAAATCTCTTAAAAAAAAAAAGAAGTAGAGTAGAATGTGGTTGCAGGGACTGGGTAGAGGAGGAAATGGGGAGATACTGATCATAAGGCGCAAACTTCCAGTTACAGGATGAATGGGTCCTGGAGAGTTCACATACAGCATGGTGACTATCAGTTAACAATACCGTGTTACAACATGGTATTCTTTTAATTTGCTCAGAGAGTTGGTCTTAAATATTCTCAGCACACACATGGAAAAAAAGAAAGAAAATGGTTACCCATTTTCTTGGATGGTATCATCCAAGATGGTAGATATGTTAATTAGCTTGTTGTGGTAATCATTTCACAATACATAAATGCATCAAAGCAGCAAGTTATACAACGTAAGTATATATAGGTTCTATGTGTCAATTATACGTCAATAAATCGGAAGAAGGAAGAAGACTCAGGGGAGCACTATATGGATTTCTTGAGTGCCTTCTCTGGAGAGCTCCTTTCTCTTCGGATTTTGCCTCACAAATTCCTGTCACTCGGTAGCACCAAACTCAATCTCTGCCTTTTTAGCTCAGCTAGATCCTATGAACAATTTGGGTCTAGTTGCCTATGTCTGAAGAGTGTTCTTTCATAACTGTTTGTCCATTTATGTTTATTGATGGTGGTAGGGACAATTTATTATCAGTTATTCTTCCATGGCTGGGAACCTAAATCTGATAGCCTTCACTTGTTTCTATGGCATGATCAAAATGGCAAATTTTTAAGAGACATAATTTTAGCTTGTTTGTTCTGTTTGCCATTTTTCAACCCACCTAGCTCTAGCCCTCTTTTCTCACCTAATGTCCAGAATTTCTAGTCCTGTGCTATGCTCACAGATTACTACTGCCAGAGGAAGCATCCAACCGCAGAGCTCTAACCGTGTTGTATCAGAGATGGCATCTGGGCATTCATCTGGCCCATCTGGCAGAACTTTTCTTGGGTATTTTTTATCTAGCAACATACTTGGCTATGGAGAAAGCCACTAGGCATTTTTCCAGAGTTGAGCTTGGGTCTGACCTTCCCTGACTGCCTTGAATTCTTGAATTGATATGCTTTTGGCTGATTGCCTACTGTGCTTAGAGAAAGCGCTTGATATTTAATCTGATAATTGGGGTAATTTTTAAGTTTTAACTCTGAAAGAAGGGCTCATTTCAGTCACCTTTGGGCTGGGAGTTTAATTATATCTAAGTTAGATATTGCCTCAGCAGGTGGGAGGAGGGATGGAAGGCACAGTGCATTGTAATTTCTAGTGGTAATTGTAAATGAAAACTCCCTAAAGAAAGCTTAGAAGTAAAAGAAAAAAAAAAGCATAATAATCCATATCCCTTAAAAGTTTTAGGCTCTTCTATGGTCATATTTCCAATAATGCGGGAGTGTGCGTTGTTTTGTTAGGTATTAATTTTTGCCAAAATTCTATCTGGCTGTTAATTCTGGCCATTTATTTGTGTCCCAGAGTTACTGCTATTAAGATGAAACTGGAGGAGGACTCTGTAGTGATAAAGTGGGCCATCCTTTTCAGACCTTCTGTCAGGAAACTGTTCATTTCCATGAAAATGTAGGTGTTTTGCTTTTTATGTTTTCTCCAGATAGGAATAATTTAGTTATAAATAAATCTTTTGAAAGCATTTTATTAATTTTCTTTCACTAGTCACCTTCTGGTGTTTCCCATCATGGTCAGTTGTCCCTATACACAGCAAATTACACAGTATTCCACTGTAAACAGCAGTTAATCTATCCTTCAAAAACATTTTGACTACATGTTTAAAAAAACCTACTTTAAAAAAAATCTATTCTAATAATATCAGTAATTGAATAATTTCATTCTAACTACTTCAGAAAATCCTGTACAACAAAGGCATTTAGGGTCGTATCCATAAAAGAGAAACAACCAAACCAAACGCATACACACACACTTTTTTTTTTAAATTTTTAACATATCATGTGTTCCTTGTTTCATGGGTACAGGTCTGTGGATCATCAATCTTACACGATCCACAGCACTCACTGTAGCACACACCGTCCCCAATGTCCACCACCCAGTGACCCTCTCCATACCCTCCTCCCCCCTGCAGCCCTCAGTTTGTTTCCTGAGATTAAGAGTCTCTTAGGGTTTGTCCACACACTTTCTATATACATATCAAATACTGAACCTTAAAGAGCTCTTAAATTGAAGTATGTATGCCAGTAAACATCACAAGTTGCTGCAAAACATCATGGATTCAATTCCTTATTCATAGAGATTGCCTAAAGATACTTCATTTAAACTCTTTTATATATTTCACTTTCCAAAGCTACTAGTAAAAGAGGAATTAATTTAGAGTTTTAAAAATATGGTCATTATGTAACATTTTGGGAGATTAGGCAGTATTCAGTTGTGTGGATCAAAAAGTTAATTACCAGGTCTTTCAAACTTTAACCAAATTCAACAAGCTGTCAATCTCAGGTTTTGTCATAAATCCATTGTGTGCTAATCTCTCTCTCAAAAAAAAAATTGTTTATAAGAATTTCAAAAAAACCAAAGAATGAATTAAATGATGCACTTCATTGTAATATAAGCAATATAATTAAAGTGTGGATCATATACTGTTAGAATTTAAAAGATGGAGAGAGGTTAATTTTGGTTGGAGGAATAAAAGAGAGGAAAAATACTTCTTCAAAAAGAATATGTCAACTTTGAAAGAGGGTGGACATGCACTACAAGGTGGAGATGGCAGGGCCAAGAAGTCAGGGAAGATAGAGCAGTGTGACTATACACCTGGGTATTTGAAATAGCATAATACAGCTAATAAATGTTGATTCTGACAAGGTAAGGAGAAATTTTACGTGTTTGAATAATATCTACTTAACTTACCAACACAAAGCTTAAATTACATAAGATTACTTTATACCTTCTTTTCTTCTTTCTTTCTTTATTTTTTAAAGATTTCTTTCTTCCTTTCTTTCTTTGACAGAGAGATCACAAGTAGGGAGAGAGGCAGGCAGAGAGAGAGAGGGAAGCAAGCTTCCTGCTGAGCAGAAAGCCTAATGCGGGGGGGATCCCAGAACCCCAAGATCAGGACCTGAGCCGAAGGCAGAGGCTTAACCCACTGAGCCCCCCCAAGCGCCTCTCTTCTTTTTTTAAAGTATTCCCTTTTTAGGGACCTCCTCACATCTCCAAGTAAGTCTTTTACTTTTTTAAAATTTCACTAAGAACACTTAACATGAGATCTACCTCCTTAACAAAATGGCATATCCATTATGAAAAACAGTTCATAGGCTCCTCCAGAAATTAAAAGTATAATTACCATATGATCCACCAGTCTTGCTCCTGGATATTTATCCAAAAGAATTGAAATCAGGATCTCAAAATGTTAGTTCCCTCCCACACATCCCTCATTGAGTCGTTACTCACCATAGCCAAGATGGGGAAACAACCAAGGGGTCAGCCACTGATGGATGAGTGCATACAAAAAATGTACTATCTGTGTGTGTGTGTGTGTGTGTGTGTGTGTAATATTTTGGAATATTTTGGAATATTATTCAGTCTTGAGCCAAGAAGGAAATCCTGCCATAACCAACAACATAGAGTTCCCTTCTACATCTTATAAAAGGTATAAGCCACACAAGAACATTTTCTTTTATATGCCATATTCACCTTGATTTGTTTTATTTTATTTATTTTTCTATGTATTTTTGGCATACCATTTCTATGTACTTTGGCATACCATACCATGCCATACTACATGCTTGTTTCCATGTTTTCATGGATAGACATTGTCTAATTTGTCAGTGCCTCCATTACATTTAGAGTAAAAAATCTTCAAGAGCAAAATTTGTTTTTTCTTCTCTTTTTGACCCTGTGATGCCACATCCTATGTTTCATAACTATCAACACAGAAAAGGGGTTTGTGAAAAGCATGAAATGAGAATTAAGCCCAATTTTCTCTTGAGGCTATGGCAAACTGCTCTTTTAAGCATTTATAATTTTGTTGCAGGTACTAAATAAAATCAGGAAAACAATTCCTTGGAAACATCTTTTGGTGCTTTGAAATAAATTTATAAAAGATGAAAAGAATCCAAAAATCATACAAAATCCAATGAAATTTGTAGGCAAAAGACAGCATTTTTAAAAATTGCCAATGCCTTTGTCACTTAGAAGGGACTCAGAGCAGTTAACTACTCTAAATCAGTTCCATTTGTTTTTATACTGTTTGATATAATTCAAACACGAAAGTTTGGACCCTTTTAAGAACAGTATTTTTTAATATGTAGTGAAAAGTTACGCATGCTTAGTTTTGTTATATAGTTGGGGTTGCTCATATTTTTTAGAAGTGCATAAGGTCTTAAACATCGAAATGACACATGTTGATTAATTTGGAACCCATTATATTTGAGTTGTGTGTATTCAGAATTATAGTCTGTAGGTATATCTAAATATTATTTCCAGAGATTTCATTGATATACTCTATTTAGTAAGTATAGCATGAAGATGCATATATACATCTTTAGTAGTTAATTTTTATAAACTATTTTAAGATTACCAATATGGAATATCAACGCTTTTCTAATTTATATCTTTTAATTACCTTAGAATATAGTGTTTTTGCTATAGCCAACATAGACTGCTATAAAATATGTATATATTTTATATATATATATAAATATATATATAATATATATATATTATATGTATACTCTTATGAGCACTTATAAAACTTTTGGTAGAAGGTATTTATGTATGTATATATGTATATATATACATACATAATATATATTTTACATACATACATATATATAATATGTATATTATATATAATATGTATATGTATGTATATATACATACATAATATATATTTTACATACATACATATATATATAATATGTATATATTTTATATATATAAGAGTATACATATAATATATAATATATAAGCACTTATAAAACTTTTGGTAGAAGATATTTGCTACAGAATATTAAATTTATACTGTAGAAATTAAGTAGTTTTTTTCTGGAAATATGATGACAATCTCTGGACAAAATTGAATACACAAAAAAAGTTCAACCATAACACTTTCTCATACTATTAGTACTCCATAATAACTTTTTATTCTTGATTCTGAAGTAAAGAAAGTAATATTGTGTATGAAAGTCATGCTCTGTATTTCAGAATATTTTCCTAAAATGAGTTTATAGTCTAATAATGTCATAAAACTCCAATCATTACTTTAACGCCATTTTCATGTCTTTTTAATGGCTTACGAAACATTTAGTTCTTCAGTGTTCTTAGATGCCTTTGCTGTCGTGTTTTCAGCCAGATTTAAGCACAAAAACATGCTTCATAATTTTAATTTTGAATAATAACCCCAGATACAAAAGAAACAAACCACCAGAAACAACTTGTACATGCCATTAAAATATTTCTTACTTAGAAAATAAAACTGAACTTTCCTCACTAGGGCCTGTAAGGCCAAAGGAGATGAAAACAATAATATTAGGATTATGATTAAATACTTTTGTTCACATTTAGGGATGTTATTAAAATTGTCAAAAATAGCAGATCTCATCCTGTTCTTTATTTTACCTTTCCTCAAAGAGTAACACATGGTAGTAGAGAACATCTGGAATACTCAAGATAGAGGAGAGAAAATATATTTCCAACAAAGAAGATTGACAGAGAAAGCAACATATATGCACAGGAACTAAGATCTGTGTAATAATGGCATTCACGAAGGGGACGAACTGATAATATCCATTGCAGTATTGGTCTGAATGTCTCAGCAAGAAAGCTTTGTCTTTTTTTCAGTTTTTCTGGCAGTGGGTCTCTCTTAATACTAGTCATTCTGTGCCTGTCATTTTTTACAATTAATACTTGATAAGTTGCCAACTAATATAAATGATGAGTGGAGACAGCCTCAAGGTCCAGACTGGTAGTACCAATGGCCAGGTCAGAAAAGACTTCAGTTCCACACCAGGTCCTGTCTCTGCTCCAATCAGAAGGAGTTTGTTCAAATGAGAAAGGCCAACTCTTTTCAGTGATTGTGGCTCAGGCGAAGAGAACTGTCAAAATGGAATTGGCATATGTGACTTCAACAGCAATAAAAGACATAGCACATTTTGAATTTCAAAATATTAAATGATCTTTTTAAATATAGAGGAGTTCTTCAAAGTTAGAGTTCTGAAAATAAATCTCTTGCTATGGAAAGTTAAAAGTAATGAAATTTTGCCAATAGATAGTGCATTGCTCTCTTGCCCTGGGAGATGCTTATCATAATGTGACAGGGCCTTTATTATACATGTAAAAATGACATATTACACTTTATATTTCCAGAGCAGCAATGAACTCGTTACCAGAAGCTGTTTATGCTGGTGTTGAAGTGTTTTAATATCATTTCCGGCTAGCATTGGTCTCAGTTGCTAGATGGATGAATAAAAGGGCAGTACAGAAAGGAAGAAATAGTGTAAGTTTGAGGCCTTGTGAGCTCCAGTCCTTTTATCAACAGAGTGAGGTTTACTGTTCCATAATTGGTGTATTATAAGTAGATTCCATGCTTTTACTTGTGGCGACACCAAAATGTCAGTCACAGATTTGTATTAGGTTGAACATACGAAATTGCCATTTTTATGAGTCAGAGACTGTTAAACATCAACAATTTCATGTAATTCATGGAATTACCTGGTATTCTATAGAATAGCAATACCTTTAAGGTTTTCAGAGTCCACAGTCCCATACATGTGCTTGTGATTATCAGATGTTATGCTGAGCACCTTCCAAAAGTCATCATGTTTAATCATGACAGGAATCCAGTTTGTAAATAATATTGTTATTCCTGTTTTAAGATGAAGACATTAAAACACAAAGAGGTCTGGTAATTCAAGCTCATACAGTCTGTGAGGGGTGGACAAAAAACCAAAACCCAGGCTAAGTCCAAAACCCACTTAATGCATTGCAATAGGGCCTCGTATGTGTTCTTTTTTTTTTTTTTTAAGATTTTTTATTTATTTATTTGACAGACAGAGTTCACAAGTAGGCAGATAGGCAGGCAGAGAGAGAGGAGGAAGCAGGCTCCCCGCTGAACAGAGAGCCCGATGTGGGGCTCGATCCCAGAACGTTGGGATCATAACCTGAGCCGAAGGCAGAGGCTTTAACCCACTGAGCCACCCAGGCGCCCCCTCGTATGTGTTCTTTACTAGAAGCATTCTCAAGGTAGGAAATTATCTATTGGGCTTCATATTTTTAAAAAAAAATATGGAAAAGACTTTTAGAACTTCTAGAGAAGTGCTAAAAACAGACAAATAAAACACCTCTTTGAGAATTAATGAAGTAGGTTCATGTAAAGCATGGACAAGAAGGAATAGGTGAGAATTCAGATTTGTAGTTTTTGTTATTTATCTAATGCATGTCATAAGAACCAGCACAGCTTAATGCAAAGACATTTTGTGCCCAACATTGTCTGTCTGAGAACAGAGCAAGAGACACATATGTTAAAAGGAGCTGTATTTTAGATATAACCTAATGACAGTAATTGCCTGGAACTGTGAACTTCCCTTGCTGTGTATTTCTTTTTACCACTGATTCAAACTCCTCCTTTTTAAACTGTGGCTTAATGTTAAAAAATATAGAATTGTTAATATACTTGTATTACAATCTAAATCTATGGTTACCCATATTTTTGTATTATTTTATACATTTGAAAACTAAACTCTGCTTCTTGGGCAGTATTTTTTAGGAACTGTGATTTTACTGAGCAGTTTTGGAAATTCTAAATAATTTAAATATGCATGCTGCTGATTTTATGGCATTGTAGTAAGCCGGCCTAACTTATGTTGATTTTTACTTTTTTTTGAAATAGGCTTCCTAATAATTTATATGTCATGCATTTTGGAAATTATATGAGACTTATTTGTATGTCTTTTTTGTTTTGTTTTGTTTTGTTTTACAAAGAGGCATATAGAGGATTTCCCAACCACCACACTTCACAAAGAGACCCTTAGTTTTGATACGCACATTGGGAGTACATAACCAGTATTTTTATATGAAAAGAATGTACTATTAAGCTGTGAATGGATTTTCTGGAATGTACCCAGGTTTACAAAAGAGTGGCTATTATAAACCTATGAAATTTCTCTCAGTTAGCTGTTGGTGTTATAATACTCACATCTACAGGATAATTTCAGGTCATAATTTAATGAATGTAAGTATAATAATAATTCTAAATTTATATCTTACCTTTATGCTGCAGAAGCTCATGGTAATTTTATCAATTCTGAAAGTTTTTCAGCCACTACTAAAATTCAGCAATCTTTAGATGCAGTTGCATGACAATATAATAGATAGCCAGGAAAATGTTATAATTACTTAGGAAAGGATCTGAAGAATGCATATAATACACAATTGAAGCCATGATCAGAAATAGGTAACCAATAATGGAATTTTTAAAATTAGCATTTTACCAGGATGTGAATGTCAGAAATGTTTCCATAAAAATATAGTTTCCAATTAAAGCTGTAGAATAAAACCATTGACCCTTTTTGTTCTGGAGTTGAAAAGAAGGGAGGAAAAATGAAAATTTGACCAAAGAAAAGAAGCCTAGATATCAGTTGGAATACTGATATTCAGAGAACCTAAAATAACTATATTACATTTCGCATCAGTTCTTGTCCTCCTGTTGTAGCTCCAGTCACCTGCTAGTCTCCATCTTCAACAAGTGGTGGGACCTTAGTCAACTACAGCCTGTCTATAACTGACCAGTTATGCTGATATACCCAGACCTTTTCTTGGAATTAGGTTAGCCTTGGGAAATTCCATGGGGCAGCCTTAGAGCTAGAAAGGCTGGGGCAGCCATGGGCAAGGCAGAGTAATGAAGAAATAGAGGGTATAAACAATCAAAAAATGTAAGATAGAAAGACAGGGAATGATTGGGTCTGACGAGGGAAGAAGAGATTTCGTAAGAGGGAAGGAGGTGGTGTTATCCCTGAGTGCCATCTTGGTTCCTAGTGAGCTTAGTGTTCTGCTGCTTATAGATTTTTTTGTAAACCTCTCTTTATATCAGTGACTCATTATTGAAGTGAAAATACCCTAATTAATATAAGGGGACAATCCAGCAAGCACCAATTTTTGTTTTTTCTCCCAGGAACATTACCTCACTCTTTTGGGCAAGCTGATACATGCACACAAAGACTGTATTTCTCCATTTCCCCTTATTACAGATCCAAGACAAACCGAAATCAATTTAGATCTATGCTAACATGTAGGAATCCTTAGAAAATGTATTCTCAGCAGCAGTGAACTGGGTGGAGGTGGGCATTCCAGTTCTGGCTGGTGCTGAAATTTGTTACACATGCCCAATTTAGGATGTTTCAAATTCACAGAACCTGGCTTAATGAACTGGGATCAACTTGTAACAAATTGTGCAGCTGTTGGCCTGCTTATTTAGATCAACCTGAAAAGACAAGTCTATAATACAGTCAATTAGCACTAAGTAATGATTATTTAAGTAGTCACTGATGGATACCTGAGTAATGTATACTCATTTAAAGCCTAATGAGCAATGGCAGGAAGGTTCCTGAACAATGCATAAAGTTGGTAGACACCATTTATAGTCACTATTGAACATTTGCTAAGTTAAAGCATCTTAACATCTTCAATTTCCCCTTTTTTTCCCAAAATGGAAATAGTTCACTTAATCTAACTCTATTTTTTGCATGTGTTTTTTAAAATAATAAAAGAATTTGAAATTCTTTTATAAGTAAATAAGTATGTATATGAAAAAGATGTTACCTGCCCTCAAGACCAAACAGACTCCCTGTCTTTTTTCAGGTGCTATTTCTGGTTAGTGTGTTCTGTTTAACCCTCTAGAGCAGCCCATCTTACCTGGTTGCCATGGACCATTTCTAGATATGCTGCTAAATTCTGATCTGTCTGTAAATTTTTCTTTTTCTTTAACTCTATATATACACAGGATGATGGCTTTTAGGAGCCAGAAGAAATTGAATTTATTTAATCATACATGAACATTTCCTTCAGTATAATCAGATATTCCCACTCAAACCAGAAGAGTGCTGCTGACCGCAGTCTTAAGAATAGATGGATACATGTGAACACAAAGGCATGGGGAACTAGTTACACTGTAGTCGGGATCCTATTATAACTGCTGTAGATTTGTCTGTGGTTCTTTAGTGTCTAAGACTTCGAACTGAACCTCTCAAAAATTATGGAATTCGGAACTGTACAGTGAGTATAAACAGTTTAGGAACTCTGACTTTGGATATCTCCTGTAATAGATGGGTGCATTACTTCATTCCAAAAAGTTGATGAGAACCCAGAAAGATCCAAGACTACTAAAACCATGTTGACTTTTTTTGTGAGTTATCTAACCAATGAAATCTATAATACTAAATTTATAGCTTTTATTTCTATATATTTCTTCTAAATTATAGACTCCTAAGTGATAGCAAGGCTACTAACTAATCACAACAGTATTAATAATAGTTAAAAAAACCCTCTTTTTCTACTCAGAGTTTATAGTTTATTTCTTACTTTGTTTATAACTCGTGTAGGAATTAATTGGTTGTTTTTCAGTCAATAACAGACTTAGAATTAAATTCAATGACTAACACTTTTTAACTATATGACTTTAGACATATTTATCTTCTCTAGGATTCAGATTTTTATCAACAAAATAGAATAGCATACTTAACTTGTCAAATTATTTTCAAGGCTATAGGGGAAAAATATAAAGTGTTTGGCATAGTGCCTGGTACATGCTGTATGTTGAAGGAAAAGTAGCTATTGATGTAAAGAGGAGAATTAACCTGAGGAGTTTCAGAATGACTCAGGTGACGTTTTTTTCTTTATTGTGGGTGGTAGCCACCACAAAAATTGGTGCAGTAGTAAGGTAAAAGGGAAAATCAGTGAGAGGAATGCTTCTGATTTCTAATGTTGACTGTAATACATTTATACTAACTGCTAAACCAATATTCAATTTATTTCTATGTAATATAAAAATGTATAAATGAAATAGAATAAATAGGAAAAATTAATAAATTGCATTTAAAATTGTTGGTAAAGGTTAAGACATAGTACTAAGATTTTTGCTTTCAGTAATGCACACTAGGTAAATTAGTCTAAACCTCCCAATAAAGAAAACTCAAGATACTGAAAAAAAAATATAGAAGTATGAAAGCATCAGAGAGCTTACAATGCAGTGAAGAATTAAAGGCCCATAATTTGAGAGAAGTAAAAAATTCAGAGCGATGACCCAAGGACTCAAGGGGCCCTGTTTTCCCTGAGGAATTTGCTATTTCTAGAAGACAATACTGAGATGATGGGTGATTGGGCAGAAATCTGATAGCCACAAACGGTTACAAGAACAAAAGTTTCAGTCTTGTCTGAAAAGTTTCAGGGCCTCTCAAAAGTGAGAGGTGTAATAAACTCCCACAGTTGCTTTGGGGCCGGATGGACTCGGACCCAAGAATAGATCAGAAGTTAATCAACACTCACAGGGACTGAATCCCTGCCTTGGGACATGAGGGTGACACAGGAGATATATAAATCTTTGAAAATGGACTAAGTCATTAAAGAATTAAGATGTTTAGAATAACCACACAAAAGTCCTGTCTGGATAAAGAGGACTTTGTCATAAACCTCAAATTATTTCTACATTTTTTTTCTCCTGGAGTGTCTGACATAGCAGCAAACAAAATCAAGCACATAAGGAGACAGTATTCAACAGAACCAGCAGAAACTCTAGAGAAACAGAATAATTGGTATTCCAGGTGTTGGAATTATGAGATATAGATGCTAAATAAGAACCGTACTTCCTATGTTATGGAGATAAAAGACAACTTTGAAATGTTTAGCGGAATCCTGAAAACCAGCAAAAACTTGCCCTAGATTATGGATCTTTTTAATATAGCCAAGAAAATATGTAGAATGAACAGATTCCTATTTCTGTTACCAATACAAAACCTATAAAACAGTAAATGAAGCAGTTTAGTTCTTGGCTGATGTGGCTTAAACATTAATAAAATATTTCTAGAAAAAATATTTCCCTATCGGAATGAGTCATGCATTTTGT